>NW_027466449.1:3322500-3922500 GCF_050575085.1 Anarhichas minor | reverse complement strand
GATGTTTTCAGCTATGACTTTGACCTGCACCTCCAGTGAGTGCTTAGAGGTGTAAGTGATCTCAGCGGTGACGTGGGCAACCTCGCCAATAAACATGGGGAACAGGAACTCCGTTTTCTCCACCCGAACCAGAGCTGCCATGCAGCGGTCCTAGAGAGGAGAAACAGCAAACAGCAAACCTAAAACTTATACAAATATATCGTACATACTTTCACAAGATTAAAGAAAAGGCTCCACAGAGACGCTAATCAGACAAGTTAAAGGTACCGAGATGTCTATAAAAGATAAATACAAAAAGAAAAATGTAATCAGTGTAGGAAGATGGGCATGGACACAGGAAACTTAAGCCTAGACATGACAGAAGATACTTCCTTATTAAAACAGGTGACACAATTGATTATGATGACTTCTTTCGTCTGTAATTCTTTATCTTCCTGGTTCACACTGAGTGGTTTCATGTGAAGTGCAACTTCAAGGAGCAACTGTTCAAAACTGTTAAATAGTTATTTGTCCTTTATTGTGAATCTCAAATACTTCAAAATCAATGAATCGCAGACACCAGGACAAAATCCTGCTGACCCTTCATATAACATGAAATAACCACTTAACATGAAGCATAGAAATGGAATTACATATAAAAACACTCGAGATGCTTTTGCATTTGTAAATGGTGTTCAATGTATTATAGATTAAAGGAGTTAGCTTGAAAGCTGAAAGTCATTTTTGACTTTAATTTGGACTTTTCGATGATTTAAAGAAGACACTGCTATTCTTTATGACAACAGTCCCATGTGTAAATGTTTGTTGTGTCCATAAATGTTGTGTTTGTCTTAATATCTTATCTGAACAGTGAAACGTATCATGACATCGGCAGGATACGATCGCATTGTTGTCGCAGGTGAAGCCAGTTAAAGTTCACCAGGTGAAGCCAGTTAAAGTTCACCAGGTGAAAAGTCAAACCAAGACGACCTGAGTGAGGCAATACTGAATAACAGCAACATTAATGCAGCCGTGCAGTTTGGACACAAGAGATTTAAAAGCTGTTACATACTGTTACTATACAAGGTGAACTATGTGGAATTTTGTCATGATTTAGACAGTGAACTACTTTTTCAAATTAAATAAACCAACTATTATTTTAATGCTGGACAGACCGTCTTAATAAATATTTTATGATTTCTAAAACTGTGGTTCTAAGAGATTTTGTATCTCTAACCGCCTTTAAACACAACAATGAATCATCACATGCTGGAGAGAGAAACAACACAAAGAAACCATTTTTTCCTTCAAGGTTCTTTACTTGCCTAATTTTCATTTTTTTTCCCCCATTTCCATATTTATAAATGAAGTGGTTCATGTAAGTAATGATCCCTCGTCTGTTGCTCTCCCTAAGGTTTCCGCCGTTTTTTTTCTCCCCCAAAATAAATTCAATTGAATTCAATTAAAGAAATTAACCTGATAACAACTTACGGAGAGAAGTCTTGCAATATATATTTACCCACAGTGCAGTAAAACACTATGGGTATGGTCTGAATATAGTTGTTGTCTCTTACCCCGCTCTGTGTGTTGCAGTGTCGCGTGCCGACGATGCATCCGGCTTCCTCGATCATCTTGAGGATAATGCCGCCGTGGACGTTGCCCACAATGTTGGCGTCGTCCGGCCGCATGATCCTGCAGTAAAGAGAAGACTAGTTAGCAAGACTGAGGATCTGATGGTAGGACTACAACATCTGTTTTTAGCATCTTGTTAGAAGACTTCCTGGCATCTTGTTAGAAAATAAAATACTATTCATCAGTAAATGTTAAAATTAACCTGTCACACTATTTTTTTTAAGAACGGGAGGCTTTAATAGATTATAACATTGTTGATCCATGATTTCAGAGTCTCTTCGTAATTTTTTTGATACATGCCTGAGCCAACAACATGAAATGTGCCTAAACTGTGTGTTTTCAGTTACAGTAAGTCACTGAGTAGCTACTAAGAGCATTTCAATCACCTGACATAACTAGTTTTTGATATATTCAGTTGAATCTGGCTGATATTTCGTTTGTTGAAACTAGAGGACTATCTAGGGACATATCTGACCTTTGCACATTCAAATCTCAAATCAAAACCCACCTGTTCAAAACTGCTTTTAATGTGTGACCACTATTGTGTATTTTATGTTTTTAGTGTATTGCTTTTATATATGATGATTTTAATGTAAAGTGTCTTTGAGTTTTATGAAAAGCGCTATCTAAATAAAATGTATTATTATTATTATTATTATCTGCTGTGATGTGCTCATGAGTTGAGAGGACTTCTATTGAGCAAAACATATTATTGTTGGAGTATTTGACTCCAGCCTTCATGTCTAGCTGATGACTAGATACAGTATCATTATCGCTGACAGTTCAGCATGCTGTCATGTACTTCAGCTGTTTCCAATTCTTCAGTGTGTGGGCTAAACTAGTTCAACCGGTTACAATCTAAGCTGCTTACAAACTCCAACCAAACCAGGTATGCATCGTTGCACTGAGATCTGACTAATCAAAGGAATCAGATAAAAAGCTTGACAAAGGTGTGTTCCAAAAACGAAGCCAGGAGGTCCACATCTTGACAAGATTAGCAATCCACAGGAAGGTGAATGTTTACTTTTGGTAGCGATGACTGATCGCTACCAAATGACTCCTGTGATGAAGACAATTATTGTGAAAGGTAGAGAGACAACAGATATGAGGCTGTAGTATTTAATGAAGTTACATTCTAATATTAATATTCATTTTATGAAGCAAAAGTGCTGTAAACTATTCATAATATATCGCAATCTACTCAACAGCAGAGCAAGTTACAGCCTCAGAACTGACCAGAGTTCAGTCAACACTTCTCTGACACAGTCGGAACAACAATTAAAAAGTTTAACAAAGGTAGCATTTAGTGTGAGATAGATTTTTTTTAAACACTTGTGATGAGTTAAATTTTTAAACCAGACATAGTATCCCGTATCGTCAGCATCATTGTGTGTGTGTGTGTGTGTGTGTCTGTGTTAGTCAGAAATAAACTACCTGCTGAGTTGATAATGCTGCTGAGCTCCTGCCTCCACACCTTCCCTGACATCTCTGCGGACTTGCTGACTTTGACTGGCTTGGCGTTTCTCCACCACTCCATCGGCTGCATTGCTGCTCCAAGGCCTAAAGCAGCGCATCTTTGCACTGCCAGACTCTCAGTCCGACTCTCTGGCCCACTTCCCTTTTGTACGATCTCTACATTCACATCCTCAGAGATTCTAGGCACTGACGTGGTTGTGACGAGTGATGTCAATGCATGTGTTAACATTAACCCCGCCCTAGTGGTCAAACTGGATCTGGACACACCCACTGATACACAGATAGACGGCGGATGACCAAGAAAATCTGCCATTATCACACCTGGGTTTGTGTGCCACAGCTGACAGGCGGAGTCATAAATGTGATGCCCATGATAAGAATGTGTTTCCATTTCGTTGGAATGTAAGTTTTCTTCAGTAACTGTGTTGCCCAACTGCTAAATTAATGAGAACCCGTCTCAGATTCTTCTTTAACAATAGCTCGGAAATCCTGAATTAGAACAGCAGTACTGGACCAAGATCACAATCAAAAATGTTTTTAGTTAAGTGCAACAAGACCTGTCCTCAATGTAAATCTAGTTATAGGTTTTAGAAATGTCCCACTTGAAGACAAACAAACGAGCTAACAGGGACAAAGACACAGCCACACCTAAAGCCACTGATAATGCTTTTAAAGAACGTGAACGGAAAGAACAAACCGTGCCGCTGAACCGTGAACTGATTTAAAGGTGAAAGTCTCTGCCAGGATTGAAAGCTTACTAGTCTAGAAGTCCCTCTGCCCTTTAATCTTGTTCACATATACGGTCCCTTTCAGAATGGTGATCACTTCTATTACATACAGTGGAACACAATAACCCTTTACAGTAACGATGTTGAATCTCACAGGAGCCCTGTGTCAACAATTCCTAATATTGTATGTAATGTACAGCCTAAAAATAATCCATCACTGAGGTATGAGGTCTTGTCTGGGTAGATAAAGCAGCGTAAATGTATATGAATATTACATATTTAGAACATACAGATCCTCTATACAGGTATGCCTATACATATTGGTTTGAAATTGTAACACTACACCCACATTTTGTCTGTATTTCTCACATGTATTCTACAAATGTATTTTAATGGTGTAGCTAGTCCAGATGGACCATTAAAATAAAGTTTACAAATAAGTGAATGGCATACTACTGCTGCCATGCACAAGTGCATGAATATAATCAAAATCTTCTCACTGCTTGCTGAGGCAAACACAGAACACCTAACGTTTACCTGTGGCGAGTAGAATAGTGGCGAACACTGCAAAACAGCTTCAGAAAAGCGTATCTTGGCATCATTTCTGTCCCGAGTCCCATCGGCAAGAACACAGCAAAGCAAAAAGAAGTGACTTGGGTGGACGGGGGTTCTGCATCATTTACAGGATCAAACTGCATTGAAGCCAGGCAATCTTACATCACCAGGTAAGACAGGTATTCGTCAAACACTCACGACTGTATTATACACAAACTTAAAATACACACCGCAATCCCGTGTATGTTTGCACAGACAGACACACGCCAGTTGACGACTTAAAAAAGGTTGAATTTCCCAAAAGACATTAGTGTTAACAAGAGCGGCCTGAGGAAAAACGTTTAGCTGATGCTCTCATGCAAAGCAACTTGCAAGCAATAGGAGCATAAGTTTAAACTAAACTACCACATTAGTAAGCAAGCGACAGTAAGCTAGTGGCAGTGTCACGGCCCCAGCCATATTCCAGTGATCCAATGTGAGCAGAAAAGAGTTAAGTAGCAACTATAGTAAACAAGGAAGAGGCCAGGTCACGGTCAAGAACCTTTTAGTCTAGTACGAGTAAATCAAAGATAAGGTTAGGTCCAAATGTTTCCAAATGTACTGTAAGACTAGTGATGATGAATCAGATGATCCATTCTGTCTATGTATAGTTCAGTGGGCCTGTACGGTTTATCACACCCAATGAAAAATTCATATAGAGAGAGGTAGATTTGAGGGACAACATTCAAGTTTGCAGCCCAGGAAGAGCTGATATGACAACAGAAGAAGAAGTCAAAGCACATTTGACTCTGTCAACGTGAGGTTCCTCTTAAAAAGAGAAGACAGGATGGACTTGTTGTTTTTCCTGGAGAGGTAGAGGCATTTTAACACTGAGAGTTGTAGTGAAGAAAGTGTCTCAACAGAGCAATGACCTGGCCCCAAATGATTTCGACTTGCACACAAATGTCCAGGTATACGTTTTTCAAGAGATTTTAACACTGTTAAAAAAATGGCTACCTATTTTGCGAGGCTAATGTTGTAATGTTTTTTTTCTGCATTGTAACTCTTGTTCCATCGACAGTGGAAAAAATAGAAGTAAGGCCCACCCTTTAACATTTTGACATCACACAAGTATAGACTCAGCATTGCTGCGACGAAACACAATGAATTGTGAGTCAGGGGAATTGCCGCAGTCTCTGACAAAAGCGTGCTTGTCCAAACTAGCTGACTAACTGGTTATATTTGCATACAGGCCGGCATGTAACCGTCCAAACTGTCTGAACAGAAGGTAAAGGTTATTGTGGCAAGTGTAGGGATTCTTATATTTGGCTTGAACAGTGTAATATGTTCAGAAAACTGTGCAAAATATGATAACGGACTCAACAGTAGAATCTACGTGTAATAGTATCGGCTGAAGACTCTGCTTTCACAACCACCAAACCACTGCATGGAGTGATGGTGTCATAAGTCCCTCTTCTCTTGAAAATACAAAGCAGTTGATTGACTGTGTCAACATGTGGCATAGTAGCTACATAAACGAGGCTTTCAATGAATGCAACTGACAAGACAGACTATGACAACACGAAAACTGTCATTGAAGAGTTATTTTCACCTGAATTGACGGGGATTTTTGAAGCAGCTAAATGCAGACATGGCTTTGGTGCTGTGACAGAGCTCTATGGCTCCGCCTACGGGCGAGTACAAGTGGACTACAACAAACTCTGCATGCTGCTGGGAAATGAAGCCGATTCACTGCAACGGTATTTTAATAGATAGCAGTCCTTACCGCTGTATTTACGCACAGCTGACAGTTTGTTTTTAGTGTATTTCCTCTGTTTAGTATCTTGATAAATAACCAAGGACCAATCAGGCACGCGATGTCACGCATACTCCAGACAAACTATTTACAGTGAGCAATTTTGCTCAAGCCTACGCTATAGAATCAAACTTTTATTTGACTTTTGGTTAAAAGACGGCGACCTTAATATGTCCTTGGTAGTTTTAGCGCGTGCCAAATCGATGCTAACCGCTATATGAGGTCATCACATACGACATAAATGGTCTGCACCAATACCCGGAAAACCCACAAGCTAAACAACCTGAAAACACGCCGTTTGATCTATCATAAACCAGCTAAGATAGGACGTCGTCGACCTCCGGCAGAACACAGTAGCCTAGTGTACCGAGTAATAGAACCGGACAATAAGAGGATTATCTGGGCTATCATCCCGTGAGGAGCGACGCCGGTAGCTGCGCTCCTCTCGCTAGTTGTCGGTCGACAGCACGTTATTAGCGTTTGAAGGTTGCTCGCACGTGTGTCATTGTGTAGTATCAAACGTCCTACCTGCATAATTGAAGGGGGGATGCTGTCTCGCGTGCCGGCGGTACCGACATGATGATGAAGATGATGACGACGATGGGCTTGTTGGTCTCGTGTTGCAGCAGGAGTCCTGTGTGATGTGAAGTGAAATCACTCCCCTATCCGGCTTCTCTGTCTGGTCTCCTTGAGAAATGACTCATCTGCAGGGAAACGACTCCGACTTCACAGAAATACAAAGAGCAGGTGTTATGTCGCTCAATTGTTCATTCGAATATGACGTACACCACACGACAGCCACTTGGCATTGTGACTGGTGCATTTCAAAGAGCTACGTTGGAAATTGTGCAACAGAAATAGAAACCAGAACCAGAACAATACCTAAAACCGTCGTAGGGGGGGGGCACAGACCGCATAGTCGACGCGGGGGCAGTATTTCACGGTGCCAGCCGTGAGCGCGTTTCACCACAACATCCATCCATTCCGGAGTCACACCGGCTAACGGTTTTTATTCAGTTGAACACTGCATGACAGATGTCTCAGCCAGGCCTTTGTTCATTAAACGAAGAGGTGGTTCCATATGTGAAACATTGCGACATGTTTGCTGAACCAAGGGCCAGTTCAAAGTCTGGAGACGCTTTAGTTTCCACGATAAAGCCGAAAAAAAAGACATTTCCTGATGCTTTTCAATAAAATGCATCTCAGCACAGTAGTTTGCGTGTGCGCTTTGCTGTGTAGTGTGTTCTGCCCCTATAATTCTAACCCAATACAACATTCACTGTATCCTTGTGTGTGAAGTGCGCCAACTTCAAAACGTTGTAATTCTATTTTTCTATGAATGATCATCATATAACCGTTAATGGCTGTGCGTTAACGATCCATATTTACGCACATGGAACAAAAGACAAAA
Organism: Anarhichas minor; assembly: GCF_050575085.1. NCBI lineage: Eukaryota > Metazoa > Chordata > Actinopteri > Perciformes > Anarhichadidae > Anarhichas > Anarhichas minor. Next base: position 3,914,924 of record NW_027466449.1, on the reverse strand, counting down.
TTATAATCAAAACACAACACCATATCTTACCACGACATCGTAGTTTTATTTATGTTTATATAACATATATACAACATTTGCTGTAAATAGCAAAAATATAACACATCCCGAGAGAGATACTTTCAATGACACATAATATGTCTACTATAGTTCATCTGCACAGACTCAAAACACTGAAGTCTATATAGTGCAAATTCATACAAACTGACCCTTTGGGTCTTACAGGGCTGTTTCAATGGCCCTTAATCACTTAGTCCGCGAACAGGACTAAATATTTACCGGATACATACATGCAGATTTAAAAACATACGACTGCCTAAACTTGTCAACTTATACCGGACAATAGACTCGTGCGCAAAACGTAAGTATATAATACTCAACCAATACGGTTTAACGATGAATTCTGGCTTTTCATCAACGGTAGCGAGGCTGTGAATCACTGTGCGTATTTACAAGTGATGCTATCTCAACATGCTGCCTACGGAATACTTTACAGTCTTTTTACAGGGTTTTGGGAGACCCGGCTCCTTCGATTTAAGAAATCTACCAAGGTCTCCACATGGCGGCGCTGACCGCTTGTGGTGCTGACTGCGCTCGGCTGGGAGCCACTGCGCCGCCGCTGCTGCTGCTGCGGGACTGGCTCTCCATTCTGGAGCTGAAGCTGGATTTGAGACTCTGGAGTCTCTGTTGGATCTGAGGAAGAGTCCTGGAGCTCTGAGCGCAACAGTTCAGGCAGGTCGGGGTGACGGCGGTGGACATGGACTGCTGGACGAATTCGTTCACCCGCTGACACGCGTCTTGATCCAGACTCGTTTTGGGAAGCATGGTGGAGACGCGCTGGAGGCAGGCTTTGAAGCCGTCCTTGTAACTGGCAGCGGAATCTGAAAGAAAAACGATATGTTAGTTTCGTTGTTCCAAAACGACAATAGTCCACTGGATATAAATATGTTAATAAAAGTGTTAAACAAGCAGAACCATAACTCACTTTGTGTGTTAACTGGGGGAATGTCGCTGAGGAACCTCACAGTCATCTCCAGGATGTCGGCTTTCTCCAGCTTGGAGTAGCGAGTCTTCTGGAGAAAATAATGAAAAGCAAATGTTAAACACATGAACCTTAGACATCTTGACTTTAATTTACCTGAAAACTGTTTTCTGCATGTATTAAAATGGATATAATAACTTACATCTCTGCCTGTGAGGGGAAGGATGAGGTTTTTCAAATGGCTCAGGCTGTCGTTGATACGGGCGCGCCTTCTTTTTTCCATTAAAGGTTTCATTGTCTGAAAAGAACACATCATATTTAGCATTCATTCATTACATTAAGTTTAAATTATCAGAGACAATGTTTAGAATAATAAAGCAAAATGCAGTGACATTGCTTACCTTTCTGAGCTCAAGAGCTTCTTTTCTTTTGGCCACAGTTAGCCTTGGAGAAAAAGACTGGAGAGCTTCACAGGTCATGTTTGGAGACAGTTTCAGCGTCGTCTTTATGCCAGAGAAGTGACTAAAACCGAAGTTGGTGAAGATGTGTCGCTAACGTCCAAGAGCTGCGGTATATATGCAGGTCCGTGGCGTCGGTTAACGTGCGTCACGGGTACGCCCCCAAGCCAACACGAAACGATTTGGACTCGCAGTATTCGATGGAAACAACACAAAACCATCACATTTAGTAAGATAGCCATCTGTCTTCTACTCTAATCCACGCCTAACAACTACAGTGCGTGTCTGCCTTATGATCCATAGTAGACCAAATTAAGAAAATCTGCGTAAACAAGCTGAAGAAATGTGTGCGTAAAGAAGCTTACATTTTGGACGCACAGAATGCTCATTCCCCAAATATCAATCCTGCAAACTATACAATTTAAATCTTAAAAATAGTATACAATTAGGTTAAATTTTTCACATGAAGTAAATGGAGCAGATTGTTCGTAAAAAAACACATAAATAGTTACTGGTGCGTAATTACGCACTGCTCATTTCTGGCTGGGAAGCAAATAGCATTCATTTAATGTGTCATTTAAGTGTGATAAAGCAAATAACATTTTACGAGCTAACGAGTAAACATAACAGACTTCATTAAATATGTTTTCTCTACAGCAACATTTAAGTTTTCAGTTTTAGTTATTAAGATGTGTTTGCATGCTGAATTCCATGTTCCATGTTACTGTATTGTATTGCGTGTATTTGCTCACGTTTGATTACACATCCTTTACATTACATATCTTTAAAAAAATAAATGTGCACACTTAGAACAACGAGGTGCAATACATACATTACTGGCATAGGGGGCAGGCTTGCGTGTATGAAAAAGTGTCCAAAGAGGTTTGGACTCACACTCCAATCTCATACCCAAGCCACGCTACTTTCAAATAACATCTGCTGTTGGATTTTGACAACAATAGTTTTGCGTATGACGTTTTTGTGCAGTTTCTGCCCTGGGGGAGGCTCTACCTGTAGGGTGTATCCCGCTGCTACCAACGCCTCACGCAAGGCGGTGGGGGCTGAAATCAAAGGCTGGGTAACGAGGGAGCATGCACTCCAATCACAATAGCCACCGCCAAAGAATATATGAGCCTGCCGTGAGTTTGAATTTATAGGTGTTATACACATTTAGACTATTACCTTGTGGACTTTGTGTATTTACTAACCAACCATCGTGTCATGTGAGGCATGAATCAAACGTTGAATTACAGCTTTGAGATTTCAGGTTTTTAAAATAAAAACTGGAGAGACGTGACAACCCATCAAATACCACCGCACTCAAGGGAACCACGCGCGCAGCACGCGCCATGGAGACCAGATGGCTGTCTGTTACCGAGCCTTCAACCCCACCCCCAATCTCCAACCATCGACCCCACGCCCCATATACTCCACCTGCACTACACCAGCATCCTGAACAGCCAATCTCCCTGTCCCACCGTGGATCTATCCATATATTATCTATGCGCGCGCACACACACACACACACACACACACACACACACACACACACACACACACACACACACACACAGTCTGCATTGCATATACTTAAGCTCTTTTTCAATACTTTACACGCACGACACATGATCTCCACGCAGTTTTAGCGTGGGTGCCCCATCTGCATGCTTCTTCCATGTTGTTGTCCAACTGAAATAAGCCATTCTCACCCCCCCCCCCCCCCCCCCCCCCCTGTTTGAAAACTCTGTTGCGATTGTCTCCTTCAGCTTGACTCCTGGATATTTTAGCGTCCAAGCTATCACGAAATGCTTGTTTATCAATATAGTGTGGTGATGACGAAACACGAAGCCTAAAGCTGTTGGTGGAGATAAAGATGCTGGTCTGTAAGGTTTATTTGTGAGAGTATTACGTTAAATACACACTGGAAAGCGCACACTGGCAATCTTAAACATCAAGATGCTTTTATTATACATATAAATATATATATATATATAATAAAATAATATATATAGATGTATATGATATTTTTGTCCTGTTTCAACAAAGCCAAGCGATGCCCCTGAAACTGAAAGGCACACTTGCTGCACGCGCCCCTCACCACGCTGCTGGGATGGAGGGATGATGGGAATGGTGGGGGTTGGGGGGGAGGTACACTTCTCCGTTTTTGCTCGTACGGTTAGAGTCCTCTTTTGTCTTTTTCAAGCATATTCGGCGTCAGTAACCCATCTGTGCAGGCCGGATAACAGGAAGCCTTTGTCTGAAAATGTTCCGAAACTTCATGCGAATTAAGAGTCACATGCGTGGAATGGGGGAGAAACAGCGAGGCGGACTCCACCTGACTTTTGCTTCAGCGTGATGTGAGCGGAGAGGCTTCGGTGTTTGTCCTGAGTTTCAAACAATGGGAACACCATATCCAGCTATAACAAACGTCTTATTGTCGATATGTAATGACAGCCATCTTGGTCAGGGTGTCAGTACACATCACTCTGCCCCGCATGTTTCTTGTGGCAGTAAAATAGGTCAAATTAAGTTGTATAATTAGAGCGAAACAAAACGTTAATGTGATCATGTATTTCAGGCGAATAACCTGCAGTGGTCTTCTCTTTATTTCACTGACGTGGTTTTAGTCACAACGTTATCGGATTCTGTCTTTGATTATGATAAAGAGTGTGTGCCTCTCTGATATTGCAAGCATCTGTTCTGCTCAAATCAGTTGTTTTACTGTTTTTGTGAGGCTTATACTTTGTTCTGTGAAAATTTTAATGAAACCAAAATTAAAATTGACCAGAAAACTGAAAAGAAATGACTTTGAACGAAGCGACATCCATTGAACAAAGCCCCCAATCGATGTCAGACGAGTTTTTTGTAAACAGACTGATTTGCATGTGTCGGTCTGTGCGGTGCAGAGCATCAAGCTTGGTCGTCACTCATCCGCTCTTTTTAAACAAATAAAGTTTTAAATGGAGTAAAAGAAGATAAACGGCATCTATGCAAATGCCTTCTTTTGACTTGTTCAACAGAGCAACGTGGACTTTTTATCCATTCAAATGAGAATACATTTTCTCATGCACCTTGCTCTTTACCAGCTGTGGTATCCCACCTGAAAGCCATTACTGATTAGAATCAAACGATATAATGTGATGCCAAAACAAATGGCAAATACTCATTCAAATCTGAAGGACTTGCCCAACAATTTAGCATTGCACTTCTATAAAAAAACGTTAGGAGACATATTAAAGAGACATATTAAAAATGGAAATCGAAGCAGCAGTGGCCAAGATATCATGTCTGAAGCAAACTCCAAAAACCTACAATTTCCATAATGCAACTCAGCTTTCATTAGACCGCCTCTTAAATGCAAGCTTCTTTTAAATCCAGTTTGTAAGGCAGGAAGTATCTTAAATGCTTTAAGTCTAAAGACAGCATTGGGGGGGATTTCTTCAAATGTCAGAAAGCTCCCCCCTCAGTCACAGAAGACCATAGACGGCTGTTGTGGTGATCTTTGCTCTGAGTAGACTGAACTTGATGTGTAAAGTTCGGTTCACTCAGTTTTACTGTGTAAAATGAACCCCATCACCAGACAAGTTGCCAGCCAAGAACATCTATATTGGACAATGCATGCAAAATCCTGGAATAAATGAAATGACAATGTTTCCTTATATCCAGTGCCATTTTCTCTCTACAATAGTAACGACAGCATGGTTATAGAGAGAGATTGTATAGCAGAGAGCTCACACTGACCCATCCCCCACTGTGACCTCAGCTTGGACAAGAAAAACTGAACAAAGTGGATCTCAGCTTTTAGAGGTTACCGTGTTAAGGGACTATTTATGTCCCCTTTACAAAATGTCTTTCATAGTTAATGGCTAGACCTTGTAAAACATATTAGTTCCCTAATAATGTATATTATATGAATGTGTATAGTGTAGCAATTTTTTTTTAAACCATTTTGTACATTTGTGCTTTCAGTTATATGGAAATTATGGCAAAAACATCACATTACTTATTACACATCTGGTAAAAAAAACAAGTAATTAAGTTGAGAGTTTGCTTTTCTTTTAGTCCTGCTTTTATTTTGAAGGCAGAGAATAAACCTTTTCTTTGTCTGTTCTGTATTGTGGAGATGCCTTTTACAAACACACACTGAGGTTCAGCCTGAACCACTTGTGTTTGTATGAGGGTTGGCTGGTCCTAATGGCTTCACACCCACTGATGCACACTGATCTAAATATCTTTGCAATTTTGTTGCTCAAAATAAGGCTGGTAACTAATGCTGTTTACACTCCAGGAACTTCTTTCTGTTCCTAAAGTGAGTACTGAGCAACAGAAAGAGCATTCAGTTCTGCTGCTCCATACATGCCTCAGTCAGACATGGCTTTGAAATATAATATTTTTTAATTGAAAGAAAGCCGATCCAGCCGTCATTATCTTATTCTGTGATCATATTGTGATCATCAGTGCCATCTGTTTTAAAGATGTTTTATTTAGTGTATATCTGTTTAAATATGACTTGTTATATGTATTGCTATTATTTTATCAACGTTACTTTACCTTTTTTCCGATGTGTTTTGTGATCCATGATTATTATCTTCATACTTCATCTGATTTATTTTAAGTCTCTGTTACACGTTTTGCAACCTCTGTGTTTTATGTTCTATGTTGCTCATTAGTTAATATTTCCTCGTTAAATAAAACATACAGTGGCTTCATAAAGTATTCAGACCCCTTTGCTTTTGGAAGACTTGATTTTGTTTTTTTGTGTAAATGTAGCCGTTTTTGCCCAACAATCTACACTAAATAACGTATACTTACAAAGTGAAAGCATGTCTTTAGATTTTTTTGCAAAGTTATTCAAAAATAACTGTGGCACCACAAAACTGTGGTCAGGTGCATCCCGTTTGCTTTAATGATCTGTGATTAAACTTAATTGGAGTCCATATGGCAAACTGAATTTTGAGGGTTTGATTTTGTCCTCCATCACTTCCATTGAAGATGCACTAAGAATAGATCTCTTCACAGTCACTATGGACAGCAGGAACAATAACGTGACTCATGTATTTCAATGCACATTTGGGCATGTGAGTATTGTGAGACTTGAACCTAAACGTGTGCTTTAAAGGACTGTGGTTTATAGTTGCTTGTTTGTATTATCAGTGACCTTTTTGAACAGAATATCATAAGTTTTCATACAGTATATTCCTTACCTCATAAACCAGTGTTTTCGTCAGTTCATCCCAGTTCAGTCTGACAGTAAACCTGGACAGACATGAAATGTGTTTGAGAAAGGGCTTAATCCACTAGATAATATTTAACTGTTGTTGGTCCATTCAGCAATTCTCTAAGATCCAAGATGTATGACTCGTCTGACTAAAGACAGTATAAACAATTATATCATGAATGTCAAATCTAGGATGTTGGGCCGTCTTTGAATGCACCAATCAGTGTTTTTTAAAAGACACAGAGCTAATGTCATGTTGAATAAAGATACAAAATGTGGGTGCGGGTTAATGATGATTTTAATACCATATTACAGTGAATAATGGCTAACGCTGGCATAAAAGTAAAAAAAATCTAACTCCATGTTGTTATTCCTCTCCTGCGGCAACACTGTTGTCTCACAGTGAATATAAATATCAACACGTTGTGAGATGCCAAAAGTAAATGTATACCAACATAATGCATTAGGCCAAGTTTAGAAAAAGAAAGTAAATTATTAGAGCTGGTCAGTATTATTCTGCCCATGTGCAACAAAATGTTAAAAGTTGTATTATTTTGATACATTCAGCTGGAGAATGTAGTTGGTCTTCAGCTAATTTTTTGCTTCATGGAAACTACTTGTTTTTTTAATAACAGACTTTTTTCTACTAGACTAAATGCATATAAACTGTGACCCTGATGACATTTTTAAAAGTGGTTTATGCAAAAGAAACTGCAATAGTAAACATCTAAAGACTGTATGATCATGTAGTATAAAGAATAAATACATAGAAGTACTAATTTGCAATATAATTTAGTAAAAAGTGGTCAATTCTGGATAAGCCTATGATAAACAACCTTAAAGGGTTATTATACTGAGATGTGAAATAGTCTGACGATAAGTTTGCCGACACATTTATAAGCCATAATCACAGGGATAGGATGATTTAGGAAATGTTATGTAAAATAGCTGAGAAACAAGTGTGTTTTGGGTGACGTCAAATGTGCGATTGAAATTCCCAACTGCAGTCATCTCAGTGTGTGTCCCATCGCACAACCAGTCCAACTTCTTCCCACCAATTTGGCGGCAAATAGGCGCCTCACATCTGCAACAATAGAGCAGCTGCTCATCCGCATCAAAAGGCTCAGGCTGACCTCTGGCTTTATGCGTTCCCGCGCCTTTTTCATTCCTTTCATATTACTGAGATTCCTCTTAATAAGACGGTTTCATGATGAATTGGAGATCGTTTGAACACACCAAAACCAAAGATCAAACAACAGCAATATTCGAGAAATGTACATTTATTGAAAAGCTTTTGTTGATGACAAAACATTTGAAGAATCACAAAACATGTTTTTTTTTATATACACATAAGGTCAATGAATAACATAATCCTATTTAACACATAGTGTTTACAGACTATTTTTTTGCACAGACCAAAATACTTTTAAGTCCATAGTGCAAACCTCAAACAAATTAACCCTTGGGGTTTTACAAAAGTGTTGTCTACAACCATATCTTTGAAACCCCAAAGAGGATTGCATTTTAAAAAGCTCAAAGACTTCAGTCTCTCTAAGATCTGTGCTCGTGTGCTCTCTGGCATTAAACGCGAAATGAGCTAAATGCTGAATGAAATTATTGTACAGCGACTCCAACAATTCGTGATCGCTAAGGCATACAGATACAAATGGCATAAATAACATCACAAAATACATAACACGCATGAGGTGAATGAATGTCCATCTAATCTACCAAGGTCTCCACATGGCAGCGTTGACCGCCTGTGGTGCTGACTGCGCTCGGCTGGGAGCCACTGCGCCGCCGCAGCCGCCGCTGCTGCTGCGGGACTGGCTCTCCATTCTGGAGCTGAAGCTGGATTTGAGGCTCAAGAGTCTCTGTTGGATCTGAGGGAGAGTCCTGGAGCTCTGAGCGCAACAGTTCAGGCAGGTCGGGGTGACGGCGGTGGACATGGACTGCTGGACGAATTCGTTCACCCGCTGACACGCGTCTTGATCCAGACTCGTTTTGGGAAGCATGGTGGAGACGCGCTGGAGGCAGGCTTTGAAGCCGTCCTTGTAACTGTCTGCAGAATCTGGAGGGAAAAGAGATTTCATTAGTGACTTGAATTTAATGTGAAGACCACAATCTCAGATAAGATGGTTTGCGCGATGCGTTAGTTCAAGAGATGAGGCGTACCTTTGACGGGAGAGGAAGGAAGGTCTCTGAGGAAGCGGACTGTCATTTCCAGAATATCAGCTTTCTCCAGCTTGGAGTAGCGTGCGTTGTCTTTGCCAACCAGAGGAAGAATCAGGCTTTTCAAATGACTGAGACTGTCGTTGATACGAGCACGCCTTCTCTTCTCCAGCAAGGGTTTAAGAGTCTAGAAGAAATAATGAAAACACGTTATTCAGCTGCACTTTAAAAAAGGTTCAAATGAGAAAACATTTCCAGTAACATATAAGCACAGTGTCTCTCTTTCTCTTACCTTTCTCAGTTCGTTGGCTTGTTTTCTCTGGGCCACGGTGGACCTGGCAGGGAGAGGCTGGCCGGCCTCGGTAGTGATGCTGGGACTCATTTCGTTTGCTGCTTGTTGTTGTGCTTTTTTGAGGGGAGATACTTGCTCTTGCAGCGGCTGCGCTGAAGTGTGCTGCAGAGCTGGAGAGCCTCCTATTTATGTGGGTCCGGCGCGTCAGGGGGGCGGGAACACAAGCCATTGTGCTGGGCGTTTGACACATGGAGGGGCGATGCCTTTGGGAGATGAGCGGAGCTCCCGTCTGGACCATCTGGTCCCTTTGGGACCCTGCGTCTACACCGCTGGTATGCGGAGCTTCGTGATGATGTTGCACTTTATTGCGTTTGAAATATAAAGCTTTAACGTTCATCCAATATCCACCCCGCACACAAGCCTTATAACAACGCTGTGTTTCTAACAGATTATATCAGCTCCTCTTTTGTAATATTCATCAGGATTGCTTCTTTATTCGCCTGCATGGCTTTGTTGTTAAATTGACACTCTTTCTGTTTATTACCCAGTTTATTATTATTATTATTGTTTTGCATTGATCATTTCCACAAATGAGCGTCCACATCTCTAAAACAAAAAGTGTAATGAGATATGCCCGAGTTGCACTGTTATGGATAAACAATTAAAAAAGTTAGAGACACATTATCAATATACGTACATTCAATCAGTTTATTTATGCTAATGGTCTCGATTTGTCAATCCGCCACAACAAAAGAACCTGAACCCGATGAGTGATTCTGAGGTGACAGGACTAATCTATTCCTCCAATAAATAAACCAGATACCCAAGCGACGCTATGTATGAATTAACATCTGCTTGTGCACCCTCGGCAGCTTGTTTCCAATATCAACAACACGATGTTTACCTGGAACAGTGGGGGAGGAGACGGGAGTGACGTGACAACCTGCAACACACGCAGCGAGGTGCGCGCATCTGCGGACTATGAACGTAGTATGTATACACACACACACACACGCACACACACAGTAATCATGCAGCACACAAGCCATGCTATAACACAACACGGTGAGGAATAGAATAGGCATCTGATTCAGTACAAAACTGGACCTCTTTTGAAGTGAGAATCCCTTTAAAACTACAATATTAAACAACGTAGATATTCAAAAGTTAAAATAAACAGATTTTATTTTGACATCCTCGAAGACTTTCAGCCAATCTCTGCTGCAGACCATCAAACACAGCGCAGTGAGCTGCCGATTCACGCGCTCGGCACGCGCCACAAGAGCGCAACAGATGGGAGCCCCCCCCCCCCCTTCTTCTCATGTTCCGTCTCTACACACCAGACACACCCCCTCCTCTGTTTCCCACTGCTTCACCGCTTTGCCGCTGCTCCCATCAGCATCCCGGCTCATCATCAATGTGCTTCAACTACGTTTTTCGTCTTTTTTGGAGGGGGGAGGTTTTGGGTCTCAGCGCATAGACACAATGGCACAGTGATGGCCTATATACGTTAATACAAAGCAGACCAAGTAAAAACATCACTGCCCAACAAGATGCTAAACGGACGTCCATATAATACGATACAAGACACCAAATGAAACTCCATCTTTTAGATATAGCAAACTGTTTACGCACAAAAGGCTTACTGAAACACTTCCAACCTCAAGGCTTAAGGGGATATAAAGAGCGGGAACATGCTCAACACACTGAAAGATCAATTACATTTCAGTTGATGTATTTACATGAGGAAACAGATATGTAGTTCAACACGTTCTTATCATTTTGGTAAACACAACGTTGCTCCTCGGTTGCAAGCTGTCCTGCTGTAGCTTGAGGGGATTCAACCCTCTCATTTTTTTCCAAGCATTATAGATGCGCGGTTTCGCACGCGTCCTGCCCCATGGGGCCCCAAATAACTGCCATCAAGTCCAGTCTGGGAACGGACCCTTAGAGATAAAAACCCCAAAAAAGTGCACGAGAGGCTTCGGTTGGGACCCTTTTTGTCCTTGTTCCAGCGTGGGTATCCATCTGTGCAAGCTGAGAGCACAGTGATCCTTTGTTGAAGGACGTACAGAACAGTGGACTTTTACAGCAAGTGTATGGGAGAGGGATATGATTAGCTTCTTTTTTTTCTTCTTGTTAAACTACAGGCTATTGAATTCAATACCTGACGATTTGTCAGATTTACGTCGAATAAAGGAAAAACTAAATGTATTAATAGGCCTATGGCCTAAGGATTATCATTACAAGGAACAACATAATTAACAGTTTGGGGCAAGAGTATAATCTGGAGCAAAAAGTTCAAATGTATTTTATGTATTCCCAGAAAATATCAAAAATCTTAACCTGTGAGTTTGAGAACATACTTCTGATAAATGAGAATTTGATCGTATAAACGGCATGAGACTGACACGAGCCACTGCGATCAGACAGATGGATCCTGCGCTGGTTTATTGATGCGTGAAACCAAAAGCGTAGCCGGACTCTCTGCCTTGCTGAGGGCGATGGTGCAACACTGCGGCTATGGAGAGTTACAGACTTCCGGTTTACCAGACTTCATAGTGGGTCTGTAGCTGAAAGGAAGGGTGTCTGGCATCCCAAGCCAAAATATATGCCAACATTATCCGCATCATACTGAAGCGTCTGTCGACCGCTGGCTGGAGTTTGATTACAGCATTGAGACAGCCAAGTCTGAATGGACTTCCTATTGTTCCCATGCAGTGTGTGATCAAATCCAACTTGATTTTATATATTAAAATGTATTAAAATGATAATTTATCGTATTAGGACGTCCTTTTAGCACCTTATTGTGCAGTGTTGTTTTTACTTGGTCTGCTTTGTATCCCCCCCCCCCCCCCCCCCCCCCCCCCCCAAAAAAAAGCCATAGCTTAAATCTAAAATGTAGATTATACATTTTGCATGGGCGTAAAGAATGATATATTTCTTGTGATTCCCATGAGATGGTTGAAAATGGATGATGGATGAAATGCTGAAAGAAATTAAATATAAAATATTATATATTATATATATATTAAATATAATTAAAAAACAATTCCATGTTGAAATGGTTTGAGGCGCGGTGTGTTTTAGCTGCAAATTGTCACTTCTGTTTTCTTGTAAATAACGAGGATGAAATAAGAATTTCTGTATATTCCCAAATCCTAACAGTATTGTACTGTTAAATGCAGGACATAGATTTTAATTTTGGCGCCAAAATCAATCTTGAACATCATCAGTATGCTACTGATTTGAAGGTATCATGCAGTATTTTTGTTTTAGAAGTAATAGAGGGAAAGAAGCCATGCAACCATCTTCATCATTTAATCATTGTTCATCCACCTCAAACAAACAGATGAGTAATATCATGTTGAGAGGATACAATTATATTTGGCCATTTGGTGACCCAAAAGTGTTAAACTCTTGCTTACCTTAAATTAGTATAATCTAGTAAGCATCTGGCAGGCACAAGAGAGCATTTTTAGAGGAAGTTTGTCTTCATCAGATGTTTGAATATTTTGAAAATGTTTATAGGACTGCTTTTTCTTGAGGAGATTCAGTAAGTTAAAGCTAATGCTATACTTGCTTAATAATATCAACTAACATGTACTTTGCTGCAGTAGAGGAGACACATTACATTTTTATTTTGGCTATTTAACCTGTGGTGTTGTACTTGTTTCAGCCTTGCTTGTGAGTAAAACCCCATTTCAGTTAGTGAATCTGAATTTGCTGAAAGTTTTTTTAATTTTATTCTAATGTCAGCAACATCTTCTAAATGTAAATTAAGTCAAATGTAAATGCAGCACTAAGTTTTCTATGAGCATTGTGCTTAACAAGGGTCTACCACCTCAGCAGAGGCTTTACCGGCGAGTCCTCGTTTAATACTGTATAATCGAGCAATGGAGGGGAAGCAATTATAGTGTTAATGAACTAGTATGGGGTAATTTACAGAACATTGGCTTAAATGTGATTTTATTAGATTATTGGAGAATTTACTGATGTATACTGGAGTTTTTTTGTGTTGAACATGCTATATACAAACAACACCCAATATGTCGGTCACTTAATTAAACAATTCTCCTTGTCTGCATCAGTTTGGACAGATATGGATGGATGACATCAGACATGGATGGATGTTTCAGCACTGAAGGTTGAATCACCTGTGAGGGAGTCCAGCTGACCTCTATCACAGGCTTGCTGCCTTCTGCCTTATATCTTCAACCAACAATGTCAAGATCAAGCGACTGGACACTGGAATTTATTCAGCAGTATTGGGATTCCAACAGAGTATATTCATATTCTAAGTATTTAACTTTGGAAATTAACTGTAATTCAAATGCTTCTTTCACAAATAGTTCTAGTCATTCACTGAAATGCCAATACTTCCATGCGTTCCCTGATCTTTGTTTACTAGTGTTTATGGTTATTTTCTTTCTTTTAACAAAATGTTTGCAGCTGTCTTAAATTTAAATTGATGCCCCGAGAAAGGGTATCCACTTTTATTATTGGGTAGATTTGAAGTTATACTTTTTGCATTGTATTATATACGATACATCCTTTTAAAATGTTCTGATCCATAAAACACTTCACTTGATCACTTGTGTCCTCCTCGTTTGTGCTAGGTTTTTGATGGTGTATGCATTTTTTAATATGTTGCTAATTTAATACTGAAACACACATATTTTCAGTAGTTTGTCTCAATATAAATATGAAGAAAACTTGTCAGCGGTGTACTGTAACATATACAGTTAGAAACGGTTTGCGTAGATTACAATAGCAACACTGTAGAAACACAGTATATTACTGGCAGCTTACAGTAGCTAAAATATTACACTGTAAACCTCACTTTCTACTGTAGAAAATGGCAGTAATGTACTGTTGAATTACATGATGGTAGTTTCACTGTAAAACAGTTTACTGTATTTTTATGGGAACATTTGCAATACAACATGCAACAACGTATTTCAAAGGGTCTGTTTCTCCTGTTACAGTGAGATATTTGATTTCCATGTCAATTTATTGAAATTAATTTGACTTCTGTTGCAAATGGAAAAATATGTTTTAGGTTTAAAGCTGCACCAACTAAATAGCTGCCAACCGCATCTCAGTTCTTATCAGCAGATTGAGTTTGCATAGTATGATGAACACCATGAGACAAAGCTAAAAAAAAAAAAAAAAAAAAAAAAGCTGGTAAGCTTATTTATTATTTGTTTTTGAAGAGGAGGTCCCAAAACTGTCAGGGCCATGAACAAAGAAAACTAAAGGGATGTGGTTTAAGGGATCTTCTTGATATTGTAAGGGCATACACTTCGTGGCTTTTTTTCCAGAGCCTCATCTCTGATCAAGAGGAGACAGGTGTGGTTGACACTTTTGCTCCTTGTGGTGGTGCTTAATGAGGTGACCACTGTCCGTGGTGCTGAAGAGGGAGAGGGTGTTTTACCAGTTGAAAGCTGTCTGTGGGGATAAATTATTGTTCTTAAGTCACTCATTCAGGCCTGTCAGTACATTATGTTGGCCCTTATGTAGTAATTGTTCTTAGAAGGTCTGGATAATAAATACTTTGGTCTTTTCTTTTCTTTTGATGCCCAAAATGGCATCTCTACTGAAAGAAAAATCTGCAATGAAATGTGTTAATGAAATAGAGAAGAGTTTTCTATGTTTAGACTTTATCATGAGAGGAACTTATTAACGCTAATGAATCAACCTTCCAACATCGACACACCAGCTCTATTATGAGTCTAAGTGACATCAGTCAACATGGGTCTATAAGAAACAATCAAAAAGATCCATCTTCATAAAGTGTTTCTTTGTTCTATGTCAGTTATCCTGAGTGTGACATCAACAAATGCATAAAAGTGCTAATGACTGTTTTGGCCCTTTTATGTACAATCTAAACTTTTACAAGGGTGTCAATTATTTTATGTTATATGTGCATATAATATATATATGCATTATATTGAAAAATATTCTAATATTTGCTCCCCTCACTAACTGGTAATACATAAGCATTGTCAAAGTAGAATTCATGGCAGAGCTGTTCTTGGCATATAATCAGAGGCTATAAAAATGTATCTTTTATTTTATTGTAGATTAAAAATAGTCAAATATTCGTTTCCAAATGTTTTTGCATAGCCCCGTTTTGTATTGTTGGTTCGTTTTGTCAAGGCACTGATGAGACGCAGTCACTCTGATGCAAATGGAAGACCTATCAAAATTTGATATGAAGCTCCCCACGCCTAAAACAACGCTATAGTTTCATAAAGCATCTGCCACAGTGACGAAAACCCAAACTTGTTTTCTGCCGCACGAAGTCCATCCGACGTCACTGATTCTGTCCAAAGTCTGCGTCAGCATCCCTACAGGTCGCGTGCTAAATGAGACGGTAACAAAAGAGGTTTAATGATAAATTAAAGTGCTCTCTGAATAAAACGCCACTAACCAAGCAGCCCACATCATGAAACAAGTCACCTTTCTGTCAATATGGCATGCAAGTCTTTGACTTAAGTTAGTTAAACCTATAAATCAAAGAGTCTAAAAATATCTTAAATTGATGTCAAATTATTTCAGGGGCCTCATATATTCTAAACAATGCAATGTTGCGCTCTCTGCTTGCTATTTGAAGGATATAAGACTGTGCACTGCGTTTTGTTACACGTGATAGAAATCATGTTATACTTAAAACATGATAAAATACAGGCGTGGACAAAAATATACATTTTGAATGAAAGAACCCAGGTTTAGGTTGAATTATGTTTTTAACTGAATGAAAGACAAAGACTGGAGAGGTTTTGGAGATGTCATGCAAACACTAGTGGCGCTTTTATTACTTTACAATCGCGGTACCATTTAATACGTCTATTGTCACTGTCCCCAGTTGAAAAGGAAGTTTATTGCAGAGCATCGAGCCTGCATGGCGTCGTTTTCAGAGAAGCCTTTTTGCCTAATTGTACATTGCATAAATCAGAGGGATGGCTCAGACAGGATTTGAATATCCAACCAAGCCTAACCAAGCCAAAAGCCAAGCTGCAAGGCACAGCACACATCTGGTGGCGCACATTTGTTTTGCTCTTCAAAGTTGACAAAGGTAAACTTATAGCGTCGCATTGGCTTCTCCACCAATAGCAGTCGTTTCCAGCTCTGACACACATGTAATGCACCTCACTCAACAGAGTCAGTATAACACGCTATTAATGTTTAGGGAACAGACGTTGATGATACAAAAGCGACACTAAAACATACAACAATTGAATGTTTTTTGTTGTTGTTGATCATTTTGTTAATAAAATGCCTGGCGACGATATTAGAGATTAAAGCCGCCACACCTACAGTCGAGGTATTGGACAGGACAGGCGGCTTCTTGGCGGGTTTTTTGAATATGGGATTTCTGATCGAGTGGGATCCATTGTGCTGCCATATCAGGGGCACGAGAACAGCACGAGCCAGGAGAACAAAGGCAGCAGATGGCTTTCCTGCTCCGATGAATTATTTTTGAAGTGCAGGGACCATTAAGAATTGTCCAGGGGGAAATGAAAGAGTGGGAGGTTTGTATATTCTATGTTGCAGTAATGTCCAATATAGAAGAAAGATATTGTCAAAGTCTACTAATGATAAGGCAGATTTATTTTTATGTTTCCAAAAGTACTAATATCATTGCTGTAACTGCTCATAACAATGGAATACAAAAGGAATAAAGGGATCACATTTGGCCAAAACAAAAAGGATGCTCATCAACTCAAAATGTATTCATTGTTGCTATATGAGGGATGTGGGCCTTTCTCCGCTTTTCTAATTTTTTTGGAACATTTTTACAAGAAATTTATACTTTTATTACATTTTCAATTTAAAATGAACCTGGCCACAGCAAATAAGCAAATTGAATTGCTCTGCTTTTTGTACGAACAACCCAGTGAGACCCAAGCTTACAGTCTTAAAGCTTAAACAAAACAAAGAATATAGAATTTTAAATCTATATTTTTCTAGCTGCTGCATGGTCCTCCTGCAGTCCTTCAGGAGTGCGTCAGCAACGCTATGGAGGGGCGTGGCCTGAACGAGGTTTCCGCCCACAGAGAAAACGCGTCTCTGTCATTTGGTCCCAAACCTCGTGCTGCAAAAGGGC
Source organism: Anarhichas minor (assembly GCF_050575085.1). Taxonomy (NCBI): domain Eukaryota; kingdom Metazoa; phylum Chordata; class Actinopteri; order Perciformes; family Anarhichadidae; genus Anarhichas; species Anarhichas minor. The sequence goes on along the minus strand of NW_027466449.1, from coordinate 3,897,689 downwards.
GCTCAATACAACCACAGTCTTCAACCAGCAACGACCTGCACGCGCCGCTGCATGGGCTTTAAATGACGAGCAGAGGGGCAACGAAGTCACACCCTGGTATGTTGTCTTTTCCTTTTAAATTATATTTATACCAGCTTGTGCTTTGAACATGTTACTTATGTGTAGTATATAAGGCTTAATATGATCTCAAGACACTGTGATTTACATTGAACCTAAGCCACTTGTCTCAATTAGCCGTTTTAATATGATATATGTGTATGGCTTAATACGAGAAATATATTGTCAGTATTTGATGTAACGCTGTCTGAGCTTAACTTATGAGATTTGTCGAACAAGTTGAAAACCTATAACCTGTTACTATACTATAACTATAACACGTGACTGTCAATGTTTGTATTATATTTTATTATATTGCAACATGAATATCTGCTATATTAACATGTGTTGCTAAAGTCAAATTACTGGGGACCTTATAACTTATAAAATAAAATAAACTGAGACAGAGAAAAACTATTTAAACTCCACCACATGTTCAGTCAATTTATTTCTTAATTTGCACTGAACTCTGACATTGTTAAAACGCCTGTCTTGTCAAATCAGTTGTCCTGTTTCTGTCAGTTGCTAATGAGCTTGAGTGTGAGAAAGTCTGACCGTAGAAATTCTCACTGCAGCTCACGGATGACTGGGTCCCTGTGGGAGAGATATCACGCCTGCATGGTGAGTTCAAGGGGACAGAAGACATCTAACTTGTGTAGAGAAGAAACAAGCTGCAACAACGTACCAATTCAGAAATGCGGCACGTTTATTCCTGCTTTTGTTGGTTAATTCTAGAAGTTTGCCTGTACTAAAAGTTTCAGGGATCATCATAAGGGAAACAACCACGAATTATAAGTTGCAACTATAAGTTATACAGAAAATGTGTCTATCTTTTGACAGGTTTCAGTCTGGATGGTTTTATGAAAGAAAATGTATGTCCATCTAAAAAGAAGGGAAAACTTATTTTCCACAACATTAGTTGCAATTGCTAAAAGGAGTTTATTGAATAGCCTATTTCAGTAAGGAACATGATCTAAATATAGACAATGTTAAAGTTCTCATATTTGTGTCTGAAAAAGCCCAAAATAGAGGCTTATAGACTTTTAATGTTTGTTCAGATTACTATCTTAAGTTTGGGGTGAAAAATCACTTCAATTCAGCATAACTTACTGAAATCAGGGCTATATAAAATGCAAGGTGAACTCTAGAATAAACAGTACATAACAGGAGGCTAAATGTGAGCATTTCAGAATGAAATGACTACAAAACCTGTGTTCAATTACTGCGATTGCATAATTTATGAAGAGTTTGAATTAAAAAGAGGCTTTTTGTATTCTGTGACATATTAAAAATGTAAATATAAAATGTATTACATTTACAATAAGATTGCCATATGTAGGTATAATATCAACTTCTTAATGCTCCATGCAGAGAATACTTTACAAAAGACTGCTTTAAGATGTTTTCCTGGCTTAAATTTGATTATTTTTAAGTTACCCAATTTTGGAAAACTGTGGACGGCATATATTGAATATGATGTATACTTTGTAATCTAAGCTGCTGTCCAAAAATAAAAAATTACAAAAAAAGAAATGCATTTTTAGTTCCAGATATGCCAATCCAAAAGACTAGTTAGGATAAGATTAAATTATGCAATAATATTTTGGAGATGGGAGGGTGGAAAAGGATAAATAAAGCGATTTCCTCTCGTTGTGTGTGTTGGTCTTCTTTCAGCTGCTTAATAAAGTTGATTTTGTCCAGTCTCTGTTTTTATGAACAATGTATGCCTCTTATGTGAATTGTATTCTTTATGTTGCATTAAGTAAACATATAGCTGATTCAATATTGTTAATATGTTAGATCATACACGCTTCTCTCCGTGGTTTATCATAGACTGAAGGCATCCTCCCAGCACGCGCCCAGGTTTACTCAAGCAAAAGCAATTAGGGCACGCGCCACCCAGCTCGGCAGTTGCAGATGGGCGCGAGGACCTGCTCTGTATGAATACAGGAATATATAGCCTACTATTGTTTTGTCAGTTTTAAAGGTGGTTTTAAAACCATGACGTCTGACGGGGTAAATGGAGTTTTAACAAAATATTATTGTCATTATTATTATTATCATTAATAATATTATTACTACTACCATGTTTATTATCATAATCATCAACTCAAATATTCAAACTCGAAATCAAATTGTCTGGTCATTATCGAGACTTGTCTTCTCATAAATAGGTTATGGTTGTGCGTCAGTCATAAAAATGTTAATTCATTATCTATCTGTGACAGGCATGGTCCGCTGTTTCAAAGCTCAGATATAGAGCAAAAATCATAAATTGTTCACTTTTACCAACGAGTTTCGTGTTCCTCTCTGGGTTGTACTGGATTGAACTGTTTCACCGCTGCAAACAGGCCGTGGGTTATACGTTAGAAGCAGCATGGACTTGAGCAGAAAATGTCATTATTTGAATGTTGCCGCGCAGCAGCAGATGTGACCATACAACAGATGGGGCCCACGCGCTGAATAATTGAGTCTAATTTGAATAACTGTCGCACGTCTGACGCGTGCAAGAAATGTCCCAGCTTTCCCAGGCTCCGAGGAAAAACCGTTGGCAGCCCCTTTCCAGTTCAATAGGGATTTAGTCTCTCACTGCTTGAAGTTGTGAGAGCGTCTTTGATGAAGCCTGGGAAAAGACTCCAGATCACCTACACATGATTAAATCCTGTGTCAACCCTTCATTGTAAAGCTGGTTGCAGCTGCACCAAAGACGTGTTCTGCGTTTCATGTCGACCTCATTTAGTAGACTGGCAAATAAATAGATAAACACACTTAGACAGTATGGTTAAGTTGGCAGAACAAATAGCCAATGGCAATAAAAATATAGGTGTCAAACTGTAGCCTATTAATTATGAACAGTTCCTTTTTTTAATCTGGGTCGGTATCAAATACTGTGGTTTTATTTATATTATTTATTTCTCTTGCAAAACAAAAAATCACTTTGATAATTAAATTAATCCACAATATGTATTTCTACTATCCAGTGAATAGTTGGTATGATAACAAATGCTATGTAGACTATGAAAAACAATAAATATATTCCACAAAATAAGATGCATTAGGTTGTTGCTCAAATAAGCCTCATCATAGAGGCCTGTAGGCTATGCTACATATTTGTTTATATCGCCTATCATTCCTGTAACATAAGATAGGCTATGTATTATGCTATAATGGCAGTGATGGAGTGCCCACTAAATCGTGTTAGGAAGTTATTGTCCACGTCCTTTAGGGAATTGTACCATTAGTCAGACCACTCGTGGGAATTCCCCCCTCACCTCCCCCTAAATCGGCGCGTGGTGTCTATGACAGTTGGACCAGTGCAACAGATGGGCCGGAGAGGCACGCGCCGAGCACGAGACTAACCCACCCCCCTCCATTACAGCAAACCCACCCACATCAGGCAGAAGCCGCTTAAGCGCAAAAATCAATCAACCTAATCTGACAGTGTGAAGAGGCAGAAAGTGCGGAACCTGGTGTGAGGATGCAAGTTTTCTTATTATGATGTTAGCTCTCAAAAGATCCTGTGAAAATATAAGAACGCGCCAAATATACATTGACCTATAAACAAGAATGAACACGAGTAAACTGGCTTGAATTTAAATAGCCTTTACATGGTGTGTAGATAAAAGCCAGCAGTTAAATTGGCCATAGCTTTGATAAACATGTATATACGTTACTTTAGTTTTTTTACTATGATGTCGTTATTCGGACATAGGCTATTCAATGTCCCAACGTGTGTGAGAGATGTGATTTAGAGAAACCAATACAAACTGTTGACTTGACACCTGAACACCTCCGCAGGTGCAGGTGTACCTTGGTGACTATGAAGCTTTCCTGCCACCGTTTGGTGATTAAAAGTATTACAGTTCATCACAACGTCAGGTTCATGCAACATGCGTATTTACTATATGATATATCAAGCACTCAAGACAACGTCAAATCAAACCAAATGTATAATGTGTGTGGTTTATTTTTAACATCTTGTATTTATGAACTGCAAGTGGAAGTAAAAGCTGAGCAGAGAAACGGTTTAAATGTGTAAGACATGGCTTAGGTTGAGTTATTTGACTGTGTGAGTGAGTACATTTATCTCTGACACACATCCAGTGGTGGCAGGCATACTCCTCCATCCTTACATCTACTCTGTTACAAGTAAAAGTCCTCCATTCAAAATTATACTCGAGTAAAAATGTTAGCAGCCAAATGTCTAAAGTATAAAAATAATCATTATAAAACGGTCCCATGTTATATCTTAAATTATTGGATTATTGTTACGTACATCCATTAATCTGTAAGCATAAAGTTTGTATGTCGTTAGGTACTAAAATGAAGACTCATATTGTAGGTTATATGTTTTGTACATACAATCTAAATCCTCAAAGTAACTAATGTCAGATTAAAGTAGTGAAGTAAAAATCCTTCTCTTGAGTGGATTGGAGGTAACGTTGCATAAACTGGAGATACTCAAGACGCGTTTTCTTAAAAGTGTACTTAATTACTTGAGTAAATGTAATGAGCTATTTCCACAACTGCACACATCACAACAAATCATTGCAATTGCAATATTGTTATCACTTTATTAATCTCCCAGAAGTAAATAGTTCCACTCTTGGCAGGATTTGTATGCATCAGCTGCTCGTGCACACAGTTATAGTAAAGACTTAAAGGTTCTTTGTGACCACAACAATTTCATTTAGCAAAATAATAAACGTTTACTAGTAGTAAGAATAAACGTATTCTATTGTGATATACAGGATCTATAGTTACAAAAGGAAAGAGAGATGGGTTTTATATTATTTTCACAGAAGCAGAAAATGATGTTTTTCTTGACAGTTAATAACAACAACAAATAAATAATAACGATGATAATAATAATAAGAGATAGCTCCACAACAAGATATATTTGACAACCCCTCACTAAACAGACAAATTCCACAAGTGTAACAATTTTCCAAAAGCTCAATTTTACTACAGGCCAGCAGATGGCCCTCTACTGTGTACACCGACTGTGGGTGTCCAGCGGTGCTGATTTCAGAGCCCACATGTAAAATTAATGCCGTTGAGGCCGCATGCAAACAAGACTGGGTGTGTGTTCAAAAAGTCCATTGCTAAATTAGTAGCCGCGGGTCTGTAGTACTTGACTGACACCCACCACCACAGTGGGCAGTGGGCTTTACTCAGGGCTCCAAGAAGCGCCTCTCCGTACTGGCCCTTTAACTTCTGAGCCGATTTCCAGAAAGCAACAACCTGTAACAGGCTCAGTGATCCTCCCCCTGATGGATTATTTAACCGGCACTCTGAGTCCCATGTCGCCATCTGCTATAGCAAGAAAAACACTGCGGAATATTCTTCGAGGCACATGACGTTGGCAAACAGGGTGAATAAACGCATTAAAACAAAGATAGTTTGGTGGGACGCATACACCAAAACGTGCGCAACAGGTGTTCAGCATCCCGTGGGCGCCAGAGAGAAAAGACGCGGATAAATAAATGAGCCACATCGTCGGGCAAAACATAGAAAGCAGGTCAGTTTATCGCTCAGATAAATAACAGTGGACTGAGTTGTATTTCAACATGTAAAATATATCGCGTATTTAAATGTGTATGAACGGAAACTGTCATCGCCTTTGGTCATTTGGCTCTGCGATGATGAGGTGGAGCGGCTGCTGAGTTTCCCCGCAAAACCAACCGGGTGACTGACATGATCTGAAACTTTGTAAATACAATGCCGACCCCCATCAGCGCGGTGAACTGATCGGGCTCAACGCAGGCCACTAAAGGAAGGAGTCGTCCGATCTGCAGGAGCAGCGATGGTCGTGGAGGGGGACATAACGCTGCTCGCCGCAAGGCAAGGGGACGTGCAGACTCTCAAATTGCAATTAGCGCAAAAAGCGCTCACCAGCGACGTCGCGGACGTGCTGGGTGCTTCACCGGTCCACCACGCCGCCCGAGCAGGGAAACTAACCTGCCTGCGCTTCCTGGTGGAGGAGGCAGGGCTGGCGGGTAACTGCCTGGCGAACAACGGGGCAAGCCCGGCGCATGACGCGGCAGCCACCGGCAACCTGGCCTGCTTACAGTGGCTGCTGACCCAGGGTGGATGTCGGCCAGAGGTGAGTGGTCTTAAGCCTTAGTTGTACATGATGCAGGGCAGCGGACTGTAGCTTAATTCATTATTTTTTTCTTTTTGTGTTGCTGTTCAAAACAGCCACTTCCACAGATGGTCAGTTGACCACAGTGCCAATAAATAGGTTTTTAAATCGAATCATGACACCATTTATTCGTAGTCCACAAGGTTCTGCACCATCGTTTTATATACTGAGTGGTGATCTGTAGTTTGTTTGTAACAAAAGCAAACCTGCTCTAAAATGGCAACTGCCTGCAAAAAAAACAAAACACCAATAACAGATTAAGCATCAATACATACAAAGATAACAAACATGGTGACCTTAAGTACATTTGGTTAAAAACAAACACACACACGCACAAGGGTCTGAATGCATTTTTGTTAATTGCTGTTCTGATGACATACCACAAAAAACAAATCATCCATCTTTTGTTGCTGTTTGTTGAAATCCACTCTGCTGCACTGTCGCGTGTTCCCGTGATGAAGTATGCAAAACTGGATTTGCAAAAGTAATTTTTACAAAGCACACACAGTAACGCACAAAAGGGCACACACACAAATACATAATGACGTTTATATGATGAACGATGGTGTAGTTTGATACGATAGCGGGCAAGATGTTTGGTAAGGAGTCTAGTTATACCTTCATGATTAAACCTTATCACCTTATCACCTCCATGTCTCTGCTGGTAGCAAGAAGCAAAGTATTCACATCAGGGAAGGAATGCAGCAGACACCTTGAAGGAGTCAGTAAAAGCTGTAATACACTTTGGTGTTCTCTGAAGTAAACCCTCGTGTACCACTAAGTTTATGTGTACATATATACCTGCAGCCATTGTGCCTCTACTGTTATTGTAGTATTTTTCTATAATACGTTGTTTATCTTTAGTAACACAATGAAATTCGTAATTTGCTACGCCTGCTTACACTATGCAGAGCATGCTGCAAGGTATCCCAGCACGCTTTGGCAAGTGGCAAGGTACTTGCTCAAAAATAATTTAGGCCAAGACAACACAAGCAGATGAACCAAAACAGAGTAAATGGGGCACTCAACCCATTGTCTAATATGTCATTCTTAATTTGAAATGCAGTAATAAGAGCTCGAACATCTATTTACTGTCTCCATTACTTTCGCTGACTGCAGAGAAGCCACCAACTAACTGATGAGATACCGGGCTGACATCAATTACCACTTGCAATGCAATCTTGATGGGTTATCATCAATGCTATAGCTTTAACTTTTCACCATTGTGTCTTTTGCTGTGCGTTGCACTCTGATCCTGATTTTATCTGATGCTAATGATGGTCACTTGAGGCACTCCACTGCCTTCTTTGGTGATAAGATGACTCAAGTGTTCATAGCACATCACAGAGTGTGCAAATACAATATAATTTTTTCTGTTGGCTATTGGTCCATCTCTTGCCAGAAAGAATAAAAGTATTTTACAGATAAACACATTTTTTAAAGAAGATGGAAGACGGATCTGGTTTTTGAGCCAGGGTTGGATGAGAAAGTTGAAAAAGCTATGATCTTGTGTCCTTTGAACAATTAGAAATGTTAGATAACCACTTTAGTCTTGACAGGTATTTGGCTTTGGATCTTTCAGATTCTCTTTTATTTTTTTGCCTCTGATGATTTGAAGGTTGCGTGCAATTGTAGGTCTATGCTGCTCATAAATACAGCGTTATAGTAAGCTGAGGTTTTCTCATGAAGACTGGAGTGTGTTGAATATTTTCACAAACAAGGTCAGCGTTTATACGCGGGCTAAGCAAGGACTTATTTCCTTGCTCAAAAAATGGCTGCTACTAAATCACAGCATAAAGAGCTTTGAGGATTGAACTAAATTAAGCAGCAGAATCATTCAGGACGACTGTATATCAACAATACACAAAACTTCAACTTCTATGAACATTTTCTATGACCTGTTTATCCCACACAGCGCAGGGGATTCTGTGATTGATTCCCTTTCTCCTAATTTCAACAGGAAACACTAAATTATAGCAGCAACACATAGTAATATACAAATTATATTTGTTCTTAAAATGGACTGATGGAGCGGCACCAGTCTCTCATACAGGTTGGCCGTTTGATGTTGCTCTGATTAAATATATGAAATTATTTTGATTATTAACTTTTATTGAAAAAATTGGACATTTTATTTCAAAGCCTCATATTTCAGCTCTATTCCTCTTTTGTTTGATTGACAGGACCGGGACAGTTCTGGTGCCACCATTCTCCACCTCGCATCCCGCTTCAGTCACCATGAGATCACTGACTGGCTGCTGAAGAGTGGCGAGGTGGACCCCGGGGCCTCCACCGATACAGGCGCCGTACCTGTTCACTATGCTGCTGCCAAGGGAGACCTGCCCTCTCTCCGACTGCTACTGGGGCACAGCCCAAAGTAAGAGCAATGTGGTTTTGTCTTTGGAGCGGTCTGTGAGCTTCATTCACCGTCTTAAAAATCTGATCCGCCAGTGTGATTTATATTTATAAAGTTAAACTCTCGTACCTAATCCACCACTCATCTCTTTTTTTCTCTCTGTCTTTGACCTGATGTCCTTCAACATCTCCTTCACCTGTGAAAACTGCAGTGCAAATTAGATTTTACAAGAGCCTTTAGGCTATGGCAACTTTTAATATTGTGGGCTCTAGTCAGTTTCCTCCTAGTGTTTGTCACTGAAAGAGGTTGCACTAGATCCACTGTTTAGATTCAGTTTTCAGAATGCTGACACTTAAACAGTCTTAAACAGACACTACCACAACCTACATGTGCTGCTTATGTAATACATCCAGAATAATTTCCATAATGTTGACACAAGTCTGTATGAGAGCCTTGTCAACAATCAAATGATCAACAATCATAGAACATCAGAAAAAAATAAACCCATAAATATTTTATTTCACTATAATGCAAGACCAAGACAACGGCTAATTCTCACATTTGAGAACCTTAACCGTCAAGTGATTAAGTAATTTTTCAAGCAAAAATGACTTAACGATTAATGTGATTGATGAGTGAAAATAGTTGCAGATTAATTCCCTATTGATTGACTAATTGCTGCCGCTTCAGTAAGAAGTGTCAGTGTGTGCTTGTGTGATTACCCCTTGATGAATATCGTCCCTTATCAGTTCAGTGTCAGACCCACCAGTGCCCTGCAGAGATAACACCTTCCTGTGTGGACCGGTACAACTAGACGGACACGGGTGAGGTATTGTCCTTTCTGAGAAGCAGCACTGAGCACAAACCGACACCACAGACTCTTTCTAAGCAGCACTGAGGTTGTTTGCAGGAAATTAGTAAAACCATATCGAGCAAGAAAAGGAACATTAAAAAAGCTGCGCTGTCAGATTCAGTACACACATCTGGGCCACCAGTTGAGATATGAGATTATATATATGATATGCAGCATTGGCATTGTGAACCGCTATTTTGATGTATAGTGTCGTACCATCAGATCACCGTGAACGTCTCTTGTCAAAAGTATTCACAGGGATTTGAGTCTCACATTGCCAAGTAGGGGAGTGGAGTAATTATCTGTTAATTAGGGCCACACTAACAGCTGTGGAGTAAACACTGTGAGGGGAGGTGTTAGCTGTTCTTCCTCTACACAAACACTTCTTCATATTTTAACAAAAGCTCCATAGTATAACACTTAATCTTTCTTTCTTTCTTTCAATAGGTAGCTCAGGGGCGTCTCAGTAGTATGGCTGTTGTTGAGTGGTAAACAAACTTAAATTTGTCATTTCTTTTTTAGTGATATTAAAGGGAATTCAGTACACAACCAGGTCTCTGTGGGTAACATTAAGTAGGTAAGACTGTTGGCCTTGTTTGGTTTAGCAGTTTAGCATTTAGCAACACCTGTCTGGTTATAAAACAATAAAAAAGGAAAATATGGAGATAACCGTTGAGCTGATGGATGTTCTTTTTGCTGGTGTCTACTTCAGCCATCAGCAGTGACCATGAAATACAAAAGGTAAATAATTTACGCCTTGCTCTTTACGCTAACCAGCCTTGTCAGTAGAATTGCTTTGACTCTGATGACCTGAGCCGGATGAGCAGCTTGTCCAGGCACTTACCTCTGCCCCTACAATATAGTGTGGTCGCACCCCACACAGGTGCGTATAGCTGCTGAAAATTTAATGAGCCTCAGGGACATGGTGGCTCCCCGATAGCATGGTCGCCATTCACTCTTCTCCGCCACTGCTCGCACTGTTTACCACCGTCTCCACGGCGACACACTGTTGCGCCAGCCGGCGATAAGATAATGAGGGAAACAAAACCATTTGAATAGACGGGCTTGCTTTCGAGCCTCAGGGCATTGTTCAGAATTGAACTTTGCAAAAAAGAGATAGCATTCTTGTTTTAAGGTTTATTGCAAGCTGCAAATTTATATTGGCGACTTTTACGTCTGTTTGGTCCGACTGAAAAATCACAAAGACAACATGACCCCCTCAATTACACCACCAGTTTAGTAACCAGCAGCCTGTTGACGGTACATGAGAGTGTTGCTGCACAGAGGTAATGGTACACACACTAACAGGTGGTAAATAAGCAACACCGACTAAAATTGAGTCTTTTGCAGCATTACACTAAATCAATCATTTAAAGTTCTATTTCTATTTCAAGACCTCATTCGACCACATCGGCTTTGACCAATATAGACTTTTGAAGGCTGGTTTGAGGATCAAGGCTTGGTACCAATATATTTGTATTTGACATCTATATCCTTATCCAATCTGGCCTTTTCATGACAGAAATGCAAGGATCTAAAAGAGTTTGCCCCTAAAATGTATTGGTGACACACCATTTACAGCAACTACAAAACTACCACTATCACATCGATTCATTGGTTGGGTAAACACAATGTGATGAAAGGTCAGCTTTGGTTTAACCGCAAGTGCGGTACCCACTGAGATGGTTGCAAATATTTATTTTCCATTGTATAGTTATTGTTAGACAAGCACTCAGGGGAAGGCTGTAGTATTCAGCTGTCTGCAATGTTGTACTCATTTAGCGATCAGTCTTTTTGTGTTAATAGGCTCAGCACAGATGGGGCTTTGTGTCCCGATATTTTAGAGTTTGGTATGGACGGGCGAAGAAGCTACCGATTCAGATGTAGCTTAGAAATCTAACAGAACCAGAACCATGTGCTGTGCCTCTGTCGATAGCCTCGGTACACAAAAGAGTGAGAGTGAGCGAGAGGCTACAGACAGGTTGTGCAATCAATTAGTGTAGATTAAGATCTTCGGCCAAGCAATTAATTCCAACATGCAGTTGAAAAGGGTAGACCTCTGCATTAGGTTTTTCTATAAAGTTAGCCGTCTACATTTTATTTGGACACACAAGGAGGATTCCCAGGAAAACTTTTTAAATTCTTATTTAGTCTTTTATTACTTCTCTTGTTTGCAGAACAGTTGCTGAAACAGGAATATGGACTGTGTGACTCAAATGGATCATATAGTCCAGCATTGAATTAATTCATACTAGCATTCATTTCCTCACCTTCAAAGTAAAAGCCTTGTTCCAAAATGAGGCAGTTCGTCCTGTATCCAAGTATCTGATGTAGTAGCAAGGCAAAACCCAAATTCAAGAAAAGACAGTATGAATATTAATAAAGATGACAACATAAAGTGATTAGGATGGCTATTAAACACTAGGTGTATTTTCTAAGAAGGTCATTTGTGTTGGTAAGTTCAGAAGAAATTTAGTATGAGCCTCTAAAGTCAGTGCGTATCCATGTAGGAGGTCACAAAAGAGGTTCAATTAGGTGTTCAACATTAAGTTTAGACATGAAAAGTAAGAGGTTAAAAGGTGAGTGGTGTTTTTCACTTCTTCAGCACTAATCTTCTTAACTTCATGGTACAAGTTGGATAAAACAAACTTTCTGTCCTCTTTTACAACAAGAGATTTAATCTGAGGGAATGCAATGTAACGTACCAATTTGAGATCCTTTCTGGCAAAGGGCCCACAGTATTACAACTGTACACTTTGTGAGAGTATTGTTGTCAAGTTACAACAAGTATGACATGCTCCTTTACAGGTTTAAAAACACACTAGATAAACTGGCGATCTGCATGTTGTCTGCTGTGCTTACGTGTTTGTCCGTGTTTTAATTTTGTTTTCTTAGTGTACTTTTTGGGCTCTGCTGTCAACAGTTGTAGCCTCTAAAATAAGATATGGATAAAGAGCTGTGCATTATGTAAATCAGTAAATTGCTATAATGGAATATATTAGGTCTTTAAAAATATCATACACAATAAACTTTGGTCACACGGCTGAATAAAGTGCATAAATTCTTCATTATTTAGACAGGAAAAGCCAGTGAGAAGATAACAAGCCTCTGTCAGGCAAGAAGACCATTAGTGTGACATCTATTACTCTGCTAGTAATGAAGATAACCTTGGTCTTTGTTACCCTGTACATGGGGGGGAAGGGAGGGGACATTGTACAGACAATTACTGGGGTAAACTCACCAGAGCAGAACTGAAAATATATCAAATGTCCACTACTTTAAAGTGTGTTTTTTCTGCTTTCAGTGACTGACGACGTAGCTCCCCTTGTGCCACTTGCTAGCTCTGTCGTCACACAAGGCTAACCTCTTTCTTCGCTCTTTGAAATCTACACCAGTCTTCAAAAAGCACCTCTTTAGTGGATTGTTGAAGCCTCTTCACTTTGGAGAGTTGTGACAAAAGGCAAAGTGCTTTCGTAGGATCATCCCCGTTTTACCCCAAAAACACTCAACTGTGTCCCTCTCACAGCGTTTGTGGTTCGGATTAATGACAAATGTAAGTTTCTCTGCTATACAGACCCCAGTGAGCAGGTGAACACTTTGGTTACACTTATCAATAATTTACCTGTCTGCCCACTTCCTCATGACTGAACCATTCTTATTTTGAAATATTGAAAGTGTGCTTGTTTTTGCTTGGAACTTCCATCATCCAGACTTCCATTGTTTATTCTAACATTTTCCTGAAAGACAAGCCTGTGTCTAAAACATAGTCACATGTCTTACTAAATTAATTTGGGGTACCAACAACTTCCACAGAAGATGTTATTTTAAGAATTTGTATCTCTTTACCGGCTCAGAAAAGGACCTGATTAATCATGAGCAGCATGTTAGGATTAGGACCAGAACATGATGTCATCCACGTCATTTTCATACAGGCTCTCTAGTCACGGAACTTAAGTTGAGCTGACTTTTAGCCTTGAAGGGAAAGTTTGGCACGGTCATGTCCACTTAAACCCTACCTCTCCTTTCCCTCAGCCTTCTCTGCCCCTCTTCACTACTCGGTCTGCCTTGGCCCCTGGCAACCCTTCCTGAAGCTGCCTTCAGAGATTTGTAGGGCGCAGAACATAGTGCAGACATTTGCAGAGGCAAAGCACAGATTAATTCAATGTTATTACAATGGTTGCACGTTAAAAAAGGTCAGCGGCAACCGAGGTCAAAGTTGAAATCATTTAAAATTTGAGGGGCTCCGTGGCAATTTCCACACAAAGGGTAGTGCTTCCGCCTCTACATAGGAAAACAATGACAGTGCAGAGCGGTTCATATGTGGGCAGCTTTAAGCACAAAGCAAGTCGGGCAAAGCCAGTGAAGTGATAATCCTCTTAGGAGACTCATTGCTCATTTGTCAGTGTCCAAATAAAGCTCGCCCTTATGAGATTTAGATTTAGTGGGGAAGCGCTCATTCACTCCAAGAACTCCCACTGTGACTGAAAAGATCTGGAACAAGGGGGCTTTTACTCGGGAGGGCCTTTGGAAATAGGAGAGCGGGATTTGGCTCAGCATCACTGCTGTCTGCTCTCGAAATAGCCGTAGGTTGACATTGTAAATGGATGTTTACAATGTCAGTTAACTGCTGCCTTCAAATGATCCCACATCCAAACCTTCAGATAAATGTGTTTCATCATACAGCTGAGAGGCAACTGAGGGTGTGGACATGAAATTAGTAAAAACCTTCATTCATTCAGGAACGTTTGTACCGAGATAGTACAAATCTGAATATCACAAATGCAATTCCAGTGGGTTGTCTTTAAAATCCACAATTGTAGGTATCTATTTCTGGGCATCAGTAGATTCTATGGATGCAGACTTGTATGTTAGTAATAGGTGAACAAGTAACTCTTCTTTTGTTTTTGTCCAACTGTTTAGGTTTCAGTGATGAAGGAATCACAGGCTTCCGTTATAGATATTTGGTATCCACGTGTCTCTCTATTTACTTTACTGTGTAATTTCCTCACAGCGTTGTCAACTCCCAAACTAAGAATGGTGCCACTCCGCTCTACCTGGCATGCCAGGAGGGTCATCTGGAGGTCGTCCAATACCTGGTCAAGGACTGTGGGGCAGATCCAAGCATCAGAGCCAATGACGGGATGACACCTCTGCACGCTGCTGCCCAGATGGGCCACAACACCGTCATTGTCTGGCTGGTATGTTGGGATGTCAGTACACTATGGATCATATCTTGTAAACAAATAGAGTACATTTATTTATTCCTTGGTCCACATGCAAATCTGGTTAAATGTAAATTATGAACTCACAGATGTCTATGATAAGGCAAACGAATGTTGGATTATTAGTTTGTTTTAATATTGTTGAGCTCTCCAATTCTTCAATGTATTTCATAACCAAAATGACTCTTTAAAAACACCAGAAGAACTTTGTTGCATCATGAACAGGTTTTTATTATGCAAAGGCAAAGTGGTCTTTAACTTTGTCCTCAGAAGCAGTTTTTATTCATTTGCACAGAAAATGTTTCAGACAATGACTTTAACTTGTATTAAGTTCTGTCCTCCCTCCTGTAGATGAATTTCACAGAGATCAGCCTGACGGGCAGGGACAGTGACGGGGCCACGGCCATGCACTTTGCAGCCAGTCGAGGTCACGCAAAGGTGCTCAGCTGGCTGCTGCTGCACGGCGGAGAGATCGTCACTGACAATTGGGGAGGAACCCCACTTCATGACGCTGCAGAGAACGGTGAACTGGAGGTGTGCGTTTGTGTTGTTTTCTTTTTTACTTCTCTAGTGCTCAAGTCAGACTGGAACAGAAAGTGAAATAGAATACAGGTGCATAAACCTCTTCCTTTTGACTTTGCATTACCATAGACTGTGAAACAGCTGGCATGCTAATATTAGAATGTAAACGCCTTCTAAATAAAGATTTGGTGTTTAATGTGTACATTAACGTACAAGACGGAGTGACTTTGTGCAGAATGTTGGCTGTACTGATCCTTTTGAATATTAATGGCAATACGAGCAGTAGCAGAGATGATCCGTTTTGTTGGAGCATTATGATTATTGGTGCTCACATATCCACGCTGAGTTTCACGCTCAACCATCTGTTTTGAATAAATGGCCTCTAGCTTATGGCTTTACCAACACTCTGACCTTATACTTTGACTAATGTTTTGTTGTATCCAATTCTGGTCAGTCAGCTGTTTCAACACAAGGTTGATGTTTAAATGTAGATACGTACATTTGTATGTTATGTCTGTTATGTGCACTGCATGAGAAGGGTTTGAAATTAAACTCAAAAGGAAACTGACCCCAAGCCTGGTGTACAGGGTGCCAGCCCAAGTTTTTGAGAGGAGAGAACACAAGAAAATACGGAGGAAAAAAAAGCTTTCTTATTCTGGGAACAAGCGGCTTAATCTGGCACTTGACAGGGAGGGTTGTAAAGAGATGCTTTGTACAGTTCAAGTTTAGCAGAAATGCTTCATATTAAAGAGGAAGGTCTCCCCCAGTAATATTCTGCTTTTAGGAAGGATATTTAATTTCCTGTTAGCTATTACAGTCATTTATGAGCAAGATGATTGAGATTGTTAGTGACCAATCAGGTAATATTTTGCATCCTCCTAGCGAGGGTCTCATAAATAATTCAAATATAGTTATGGATATTTTAAAATTTTGAATCATTACATAAGTGTAAATATAATAACAAACGAATGCATTTAAAAAGAAGCACATTTATCTCTTTTATACTGTACTACAGTGCTGATTTTTTTCTTCTCTATTGTAGCGTAAATTAGCAAAAACTAGAATTTCTGTCAACACGGATGTTGATACTTTCCAATTTATTTGAACTGATTGATGCTGATTTACTTACTCATATCTGACCTCTAGCACTTCCTCTGTCGCTCTCTCGTCCAGTGCTGTCAGATCCTTGTGGTCAATGGGGTGGACCTGGGCATCAAGGACCTGGACGGTTTCGCAGGAGCAGATCTGGCTGAATACAACGGCCACTCCCAGTGTGCCAAGTATCTGCACACTGTGCAGAACATGGTAGGAGACGCAGTGTGCATCCTGACTAACTATAACCTCCCTGTGGACAAGGCCACACCTAGAGGGCATTTATCAGTGAGGGTCAAAGTATTTTAATTTACATCAACTTTGAATCTTTGAAATAACTCACAAGTAAGAAAAAGATCAGGTGGTTATTCTATTGATCAAATCATTGGATGTTCCTTCAAGACTTTTATATCTAAAAATATCAATATTAACAAGATGATTAAAGAAATAAGAAAGAAAAATATTTTTACTTTGTCAAGCCTGTAAAAAGCTATAGTCATGTTCCGTGACTATAATCTAAATTCTGCAAAAATATTAGTCAAACATTTGATTATACATATTCTAATAATAATTAATAATTCACATTCTAGCTTAGTTGGTCCCCCAGAGCCTAATGGAAAAGCAACAGCTGTCCCTGAGCCAACACGTCCCTTGACTGACATCAGTTTTTCTCTGCTAATTGCCAGAGCGATTACCACTTCTGTACAGTGGACTCCACGGCTTCAACCGCCTGATAACCCCAAGTGGCCAGAGGAAAAATAACTCCTCCGCACTGAACTCTCTTTGGTGTGTGGGAAACATATCCCCCCCCCCTCTTGTATTCTTCCCATTAGGGACATTCAGCCAAGTCCTGCACTGTGGGAAAAGCAGAGGGCCCCAGAGCCTTTTAGATCAGCTGTGAGATGTTTCATTAGTGTGCACTCATTAAACACATAATGCTCTTCCCCTCATGTAAGTATTCAGGGACTGAGAGGTAGTGGGATTTAGGAATTAATGAACAAATACTTAATTCATATTCACTAATTAATGAATGTCTTGTGTGATGACGCTGTACCTTTTTACATCTAAATTAATGAGTGATTACTTAAGAATTAATTTATGACTATTGTTTGTACTACCGTGGAAATCATGACCACATCTTGGGTAGTTTGACAAAACCAATGTAATGATACTTGTATTCACAAACTGCACCCTCTGACAGAGTGTGGAGCACCGTGTTTTGTCGCGGGACCCCTCGATGGAACTCGAGTACAAGCAGCCGGACTCGGGCCTCTCGTCCCCAAACACCACCATGCCCCCCCCCGTCAGCCAGGTGGCACACTTTGACATCAGTTCACCATCCAGCTCCCTGTCCAACTACGACTCAGCCAACTCCAGCCAGTCCAGCACTGGGGAGAAAAGGAGCAGCCTGACAATGTCACGGGGCCCGCCCGCTCAGCTGAACACGGTCGCACACACAGGTCTGCAATGCATGCAGTTAAAATATGAAACTTTCTACTCTAGCCTAATTAGACTAGAATTTTGCCAACAAGGTGGCTAGAAACGTACGATCATATTTCATTTTAAATAATTACCAATGATGTCCCATTCTGTTTCTAAATTGAAATATCAAATGATGAACTTAACGGTCAAAAATATTTTTATCAGCTCATAATCAGAGTGGTACTGTAATGCAAGCTTTGTCGTCTTCAGTCATTTAGCCATAAATCCTCAACTGGTGTTTGATCAGAGCAATGGTGCAACCCTAAGCTATGTACTGAGGTAAAGCTGATATCATGCAGCAGTTTACTTCCTATTGGTTCATGTCACAGGTGCATGGTACACTGGTGCTGCACCCTAGTGGCAGTGTGCAGATTATTTGTTGGAAGGAGAGGTGGACCATCATAAGAGGAAGTCATGTTTCTCATTCATGTTTGAACGGTGTAAAGCAAGGTTTACTTAATGCTGCGTTTTACCCTTTTGTCACAGGTGCATCAGAGTCAGCCATTTCAGACATGCAGGCGTACATGGACATGCTAAACCCAGACATTGGCTCCGACGTGCCCAAAAAGAATGAGATACCTGCTGATACTGCCTCCAAGCCCCCACCACCACCACCACCACCACCAGCCTTTCCACCCCCACCTCCCCCACAGTCTCCCCCGCCGCCCCCTCCACCCCCGACCTACCCGCCGCCACAGCCCCCTCAGGAGCCGACATCAGCGGAGTTCCTGAAGGTGAAAAGCAACTTGCGTCACGTGGAGAGCAGCACCAGCAAGACGGAGGTAAGGACAGAGGTGGTGAGCTCCTGCCCGAGCTCACATTTTAAACAGTTTGTAAGTCGAGCCTCAGGGCCGTGCAAATATTTCCTCATCTAGAGGGAAATCTCCAAATGCAAAAACATGTTTTAGTGGATCATTGTTTGTGCCCGTCCATCAAGTTTCACTGTGCAGATATTATCAGTTAGGTGTCACCCTCTGGGTTTGTGTAAAGACAAGCAGACAGTGTAGTAAAGCATAAATACCTCAAGCTTTGGGAAAAATGTTTTGCGGAGTCTGTGACATCATGAGTGATATGGAAAAATCCTAAAGAAGCAGAAGGACCGGTGTGTAAATTGCCAATTAGCTGCCATTTTCCCTTGTGTCTAATCAGTCGGGCGATTGCTGTTGTGTAACAGTGTGCCTACAAAGATGTTATTGTGTTAGCATGGCTAACGAGGCTAACAAAGATGCTCATTACCGTGGCACGCCTGACACACACAATGGTTGTTGTGATGGGCTTGATCTTAATTCCAGTAATTAATCTGGCTACAGATCACTCAAAAGTGTGTTTAGAGGAGCGGCAATTTAAGATCGGCATCAACATTAGTTTCAGTGTCGTTTCTGGTATTTCGGTGCTGCTGTGAAGTACATTAAAAACTGGTTGTGACGTTAGTCTGATTGAATTGTAATTGGGTTGGTCAGAGAACACTGTAATTACGACAAAGATAATCAATCTGAGAGATCACTTTCACCTCATGAAGCATTTATCTCCTGGTTGTTGCCATGACTTCCAGCAGGATGGTAGAACGATACCAGTCTCTGTTCAGTTGTATGAACAAGTCGCTTTAGTTTCAGACAAGCACGACAAATGTGAGACATATTTTTGCTAATTTTGCTTTTTTAAGTAACAGAAGCAAAAGGCTTTTATCTTGTATATTAATTTGCAGTAACATCTTTAAATCAGCCTAATTTAAAGGATTTCAGTGATGTATCGTTTCATATGAAAGCAGAAGTATAGTACAAAGTCAAGGAGCTGTAAAAATAAAATCAATTGCTCAGAAAGAGGCTTTGTTTTTAGATCTGCAAAGTCGGTTGTTGTTAGATGTTATAAAGTTGTGTGTGTGTGTGTGTGTGTGTGTGTGTGTGTGTGTGTGTGTGTGTGTGTGTGTGTGTGTGTGTGTGTGTGTGTGTGTGTGTGTGTGTGTGTGTGTGTGTGTGTGTGTGTGTGTGTGTGTGTGTGTGTGTGTGTGTGTGTGTGTGTGTGTGTGTGTGTGTGAGAGAGAGAATAATTAGAGCGACCCCCCCCCCCCCCTCTCCTCTCTGTACCCAGGTGACCAGCCCGGGGCTCGCCCTCATTATCAATTTAACAAAAGCCAGTGCTCAGATCACATGCACTCATGCGTACAAACTCACACGATTAAGATCAGTGTCGACCATATACATTTAGAAAAACAATCTACCTTGGGCGCCATAGTAACAGGGAATAGTAACCTCATCCATGGACGGAGCCGATCAGAAGGACCAATCTCACAACAAGTAGACGTTTTACAGCTCAGTGTAGACAAGTTGTTGTTTTCTAAACTTATTGTTGGATGGCGTTGTCGGTAAAAGAACTTTCGCACATTTTAGATTTTTACTGTCGGCTTTCTCTGCTGCTTCTCGCATCTCATTTGTCTGTATTTGCTTTGACTGGAGTCAAATGTTTCGTGAGAAGCAGCCAAACAAATGACTGCTTTGCCTCTCTCGTTCTTTTTTTATTTTTTTTATTTTTTTTTATTTTTTTTTTGACCTGCTGTAGTTTCTCTAGAAAATGTGTACTTTAACATCTCAGCCCTGATTAGAATATTTTCTGCCACTAATTCAGGGGACTGAAGGCTAGAATATTCTAATAATCCCTCAAACCGGAGAGATTTGAGTGCGGTCAGCCACGGTGAGGGCAGCACCTGGGTCTTTGTGTTTTGCATAAGAGGCACTGTGACGGGGTTGGGGAGTGTTTGGTCTGCGGGCTGCTGGTGGTGACATCATTGCTCCTGCTGTGGCCGGCCCGATAGGTTATTGATGAGGCCTGTAGGTAAAGTGAGAGGGCAGGTAGAGTGGCAGGCGTAGCACTGAGCAGAGAGGAGGTGACACTCTGGATTTGGTGACAGCTACTCTCTGTGCTCTGTTTGTGGATGAGGCTCAGTCCAGACAGGAGCAGAGCTGCAGGAGAGGATTGTTAATGCTACGGTAAGGTGTTCAGAGGAGGAAGAGAGCTTGTTTTTTTTTTTTTTACCAGTTTGGGCTACTGATGCTGGCAAAGACAGAACAAATTGCTTTGTGTATTTTAGATAATTGAAAGGTTGTGGAGCGGTTTGAGCTGCCGTTTGGCTCAACAATGAATGTGTTGCATCTTGTCATGTTTTGATTGTCTACGTTTCTTGGAGTCCAAGTCACTTGTTACTCATTTTAAAATGGCACAGTCGTCCTGTGTGTGACCTTTCGTTATCTGAGAGTTTTGCAAGAACACATGCAGATGTGCTGAACCATTTCAAACTGCAGCAGGGCTAAAAAAAAACAACAACCTTTGATAATGCATTTAAATGCATTCGACTGTAAAAACAAATGTATAACAATAACTTTATGACAGACAGATCCGTATAATGGGAAGAAAGGAGGCGTTTGTACGTCTGTGTGAGGGAGGGAGGCAGCTACAATGCTTTGCACATTTGCGTTTGTTGGCCCACCTCCCCAGAGGATGACAATCAAACCATCTGTAGTGCTCCCCTGCTCACATTACCCTCCCACCCGCCGAGTGCTCAGGGACCAAGTCTTTGACAGCAGACATGAGTCAACAACACTAAATAAGCTTAAGAGGAGTTAAAACGTGACGCCTCAATGGAGGAGAGGTCAGAGGTCAGCTGTCATTTATTTCCCTGGACTTGAAAGGCAAAGTGACTATACATTTTGCTATGATGACTAAGGCATGCTTGTAGTTGACGGCTTTCAACGTTAATTCTTCAAAAATATATATATATATGATGAAAAGGGAGCTTCCTTTTTCACATTTACACACCTTTTTGTGACACACTGTTGGAAAGAAGTAATGCCACGGAAGAGACTTCATTTTAACTTTTTTGAGGCAAATACTTGATGCAAATTAGATACATTTTTCACGAGGAAAATGTACCCACAGATTGACCTGAAGGACTTTTCATGTTATTCATTACAGCTGCTCAACATGCAAGGTGAGCTTATCTATACTGCTAATGTCTGGTTATTATATTCTAATAGCAGCATACAGTGAAAACGCTCAGATTTACAGGACTTTGCTATCCAATCTTTCCAGGTACAGCTGACTGAGATAGACGTCAGAAGGAAAGTGAGAGTGCTCAACTCAAAGGGCCGAGTTGGTGACCTCTGACCCTTCTCTGTGGACAGAAGGGTCTCTCTTACACTGGTTCAAAAGCTGCACGTGAACTCGTATGTTCTGTGGCACAGCAGTCTTTACATGAAACAATGCAAATGTTTTACTAGAACGGAACTAAAGCCTTGTTATGTTACTCAAATCAGGCTGCTTTGGTCACACGAGAGAGCTAATCTCAGAACAAAAGCTGCTATGTGTGTCTTCCAGTGTGTTGGCCCACAAATGACAAAAGTACCGTTTAGCCGTTCACCACTCTGTATTTCTAAAAAGCTTTGTCAACCAAATACTAATGTTGGCAACTATTATTTTAGAACCATAACTGTCATCAAGTTTGAATTATTTTACTTTCTTCTCTTTTTTAATATAAATGAATACCAATTGTATATTACTTGTATATATTTATATTTCCTTAAACTTATTACCCTTGCTTTGTGCTGCAAATAATTTTTTTTTGCTGCATATTAATAATTGATTTTTACGTTTGTCTTGATTATAATTTTTTTTAAGGTGATGTTTTATCCGACCAACAGTCCAAAACCGAAATATATTCAGTTTACTATCCCATAACATAAATAATTGAAATTGTTACATTAAAGAAGCTTGATTCAGGAAATGTTTGGTTACTTTGGTCAAAGCAGTCAACAATTTTATTCAAAAGACAAATCGATTAATTAACTAATCATTTCAGCTCGAATAATATTTTCATAAGGTGCTAAAAACAAAAATGTCTATGTGTAATTCCTGTACTTATAAGTTTAATTTCTCATACCTGGGCTAATAACAGTTATATTCAGAAAAATATGCAAGTGAGGCGAATGAGCATGTTAAACCAAAGCTATTTAAAGCGACTCATTTTTCACATTCACATTTTTTTTTTAATCAGCTGACTCCTGGAGAAAGCCACGACAAACTGCGGCGTGTGGATTCAAACAGGAGGTCAAGGAGCTTCAGCAAGCAGCCCAGCACTGGGGACTACTACAAGGCCCTGGGCAGCGACTTAGCCGAGCCCCGAGGGAGCAAAAGCATGGCGCCCAACGAGGAGGTAAGCCGGCTCTCTGCTGTTTGTGACATCAATGTGTTCAACGTTTTGACCGCTTCACACAACATCTAGTTCTTTTATCAATTCTTTCAAATCAAGTACATGGATACATAATATTTATCAGCACAGTCAGTGCTCACCTGATGACTGAAGGAAAATGCCACCATTCTTTAAAAGTCGTAAATGGTAAGTCGTTTTTTTATTCTATTTATGGTGGTCAATGGAAACACACAATGATATCAGGTCTTACTTTTTTCCTCCGGAGGGCATTTGCTCAATTTATTCAAGTGTATTATTTAAAAATACTGATGTAATACTACCCGTCATCTGACATCGACTGGGAAATCATTTCTCAAATCTCACAAACTTAATTGTCATGTCCTTTAGATGTGGTGCATCTGTATTCATCAGGGAAGCAGCTCATTTTACACAACGTTTGATATTGCCATGTAATTTAGCATACATTGCGTAATGTTTGTCTTTTGCAGTATTCAAAACAATATTGGCTGTAACTCTAATGCATACTGGTACAGGGTTTGTCAAAAGGTTCCTGTACTTTGCCCTGGTTGTACTGTTCGTACTGTGGGCTGCTTATAAAGTCCTATTCAGGGTGCGGTTTAGCTGAGTGGCGGTGTGTTGGCATTATATTACCATAATGCACTATTTGCCTGTGCATTATGCCACTCAGCCTTGTGTTGTGTCCACCTGAGCTTTTGTTTGCCAGCTGATGCAAACGTCTGATGCAACGTCTGATGCAAACCCTCATTTCCATCGCCTCTTAAATCTCCACCCTGTTGTGTAAACTGTCCAAGACTTACAAAAGAACAAACTCAGAACAACCACACATCCATGACGGGCGTCAATACTACGGAATCTGTTTTATGTATGTGGTTGTTTTAGTGACAGAAACAAATCATAAGTATATTACGAGCTATTTGTATTAATGAATGGAAGTTATTTCAACCTACAAACAACACTGAGTCTGTGAGATCACATTAAAATAAAAAGGTGAATTTAATCCTTCAGGTTTTGGGGAAAACATTCACATTTTTTCATTGATTGCCTGATCAACACAAATGCGGTGATTAAGGGCACCGTGTCAATTTTATTTGGAAATGCTACAGAATTTTAAAGTAAATGTTTTGACAAGGCTTCTAGTGACTAATGTAAGTGAAACAGAATCCTGGTCATAAAGCACCTGATTGCTGCCACATACCTGCACAGGCAGCTGAATGAATAGAGTCTGTTAGAGTCTCATCAATGTCCCTGGAGAGGTGTTCTTATAATCTCAAGGGTATCAGTGGTGGGGGACCTCTGGATGATACGGAGTACAATCCACATTGAGCCAATTAAGGTCCCAGTGGGGCCTCTGCTGGTCTCTGAGGCACCCTAGCAGATGGACCGGCTAATCAACGGGAGCAACGGCACGTGCTGCCACGACCCATCTGGACGCAGCCCCTCCCCACCAACTCTCTGGGGGGTTTAAAAAGTGAAGGGGGGCAACAATGATGAGCACGCGTCCGCAGAACTAAAGAAGGGGGAGGGCGGGGTCGAGTTAAATGTCACGGCCCATTAACTTGCCCCCAGCAGAGTTATGGCACCCTTTCAGAGCGTGTCAGACACGCGCACACTGGGAGGGAGGGGCGGGGGGGGTTTAAGCACTATCACTTGCAGTGACAGATGGCTTCTTTCCCCTCAGAGTTTCCCCTTGAGATTAGGTCATATTAGCTCTGTTATTAGCAACAGGGTGTTAGGTCTTCATGAGTTGATTGAAGGTGGCAGGAAGCAGAGGAGGGACACATCTAATAGGGCTGCACACGTCACTCTCGACAGTCTGAAATAATTTAATGCTCGTTCAGCCCAGCGGGAGTTTCATGTGGCATGCCTATACAAGCAGGGAAAACAAATTCACCGTCACCGTTGTGTGTTTAATTGATTGTTTAATAATACTTTTTTACTTCATTTATTTAAAAAAGAAAGGTATTTTGTTTAGGCTTTCTTTTAGTTTTGTTAACACAATTTCACATGTTTTAGGAATATAACAGCTGGCATATGGAATGCAAATATCACAACATTTTGATGATCATTGTTCAAGTAGTGTTTTTAACAGTGGAATATCGCTCCGTGGGCCACCCGTCACATCCCTGTTATCAGTGATCAAATATTGGCTTACAGAGTAATGTAACAATGTGGGCGCTAGGAAAAAGATAATGTGTGAAAAATATAGCCGACTAATTCTTCTCCGTCCCTCTCGCTCCTCCAATCAGGGCTCCGTGTTATTGGAGGAGCCTAGCGACAGCCCCGCCCACAGCTCAGAGAATGCCACCACAGAGGAGTCGGCGGCGCCCCCACCTCCTCCTCCACCTCCACCTCCGCCTCCTCTTCCTGCGAGCAATCACACACCGACACCACCTCCACCTCCTCCATTGCCCCCGGACACGGCAACCACCCACAATCGCTCTGCCAGTAGCACCTCCTCCAACCAGCGACGTCTATCTTCCTCATCAGGAAGTGAGTGCTTTTTCCCCCTTTTCTTTTCTCCACCCTTTTTATCTCCCTTCATTTCCTACTTTTGTCCCCTTGCACTAGACATTTGTTGAAAGTTCTTAAAAAAAGAAAAAGGCAATACATGTATTTACTGGCGATATTTATGCTTATTCACATCATTGTACAATTATTCATAGAAAGCAGCTTTCTGCTCGGGTCAAACTGAAATGATTGTTATCTCACTGGGTAACAATTATTTGAGTCTGACCTGAGCATCCTAAATAAAGGATTATAAATTAATGATGTAGGGCTACCATTACCCAAAGAACTGGTTTAGTGTTCATCCATTTCCTTAAGTGCCTTGTGCTGCCCTGGATGCAGCGGTCTGACAGTGTGCATGCTGTTCTAGTCTTCAATGTGAGGTAAAGTGGGTCAGTCTTTCTCCAAAATACTCAATTTTACTCACGATAACAAGCTTTGAAAATTGAAAAGTTGTCGAATTTGATTATGCCTAATAAAATGTCTCATCCCTGTTAAAAGTTTAAGATCATATAACTTACTATCAGAATGTATCACATGCATTAAACTAATTAGTTATCAACCACAATACAAAAATAAGCAATTCATTATATAATAACTAACACACTTAGATGCAAATGAAGCACATCACACTATTGTATCAAAGAATCCACATAGCAGAGTCTGTTAAGCAAAAATTGGAGAGAGGTATCCGAGATGGCTCGGCATGCAACAGCGGATCAAACGGCAGTAACATGAAGAGCAACGAGATAAAACATACCAGCAACCTGATTGCTTTTCTTTCTGTAATAATTATACATTCATGCTGCTAATTTTCGTAATTGGCAAGCCAACACGGTTCTTCTGCTGATACAGCATTTTTCTCCCCATTAATCCCCTGACCGTACGTTTCTGTTTACATGTTCCTTCTTTCGTCTGCTCCATCTCCACATGTTTCCTCTGTTTTTGGTTTTCCACTTTTTTCCCTGCCGTGGTTTGTCCTCAATGCTGCTCTGTCAAGGCGGCGATATGTCTGCTACTCGGGCAGAGGGAGGGGCACAAAGACTGATGAAGACTGCCAACCAGTCTTTCAACTAAAATCAGTTCACTCGTCGTACACATCGAATTTGGGGTTCATAATAGGCCTTCACACTTTATCATAATCTTGGGCTTTTCATATTAATATTAACAGCGATTCAACCTGTGTATCCAGCTTATCAAAGCAAAAGATAGTTGTCCTTTTTTTTTTTCTCGAGACAAATAAACTCACAATTGCAACATCAATTGTTAAGGAAAATTATGTATTTTCATTTTCCAACAGGAGAAAAAGTCCTTTGATCATAATAAACAGAAGAACTATGTAGACGGGCTTATATCCACTGTACCAGTAACAAGTTCAGAAAGATATTGGATTGACTTTTCATTTTTTACGACATAAACAAAATTCACCATTACAGTAGTATTTCTTTTTAGAAAACCACCACCAAATCTTTTGGGTAATTCATTTACAGTAAGCTTTTAAATATCAATACAGTGAAGAGAAATAGAATAAATTACTTTCACGTGTACTGTAGTTTGAGGCTACACACTAAAATCCACATTTTTGAAACCCAACTATTGTGAGTATACTGAATTAGATTTTTCCAATAACCTCATTTTCTAATGAATAAAACAGTCCCATAGAGTACAAATAAAAATATTTTTTGTTGAGAGGCATATTTGTCATGGACACGACATGTGAGGAAGCTCATTATTTTAAACGAAGGTTGAAGTGAAAGATCATTTACGGTATAATATGGTTTCAGCTTTGTGTCATAGCTGAAAAGTAGCTCATAGGGCAATATACACCACTGTTTTTTACAAACCAGTAATAAACAGCGACGCCAATTAAGCTGTAAACTATTAATTGTTCCATTTAGGCACCTTTTTGTTGTATTTTATCTTTACGTTTTGTTCACCAAATATTCAATTGTCTCATCCATTTATGCTCCACCTGCTGCCTAATGGTAGGATACCAATAAAATACTTAAAGCCAAAGAGCAGTGTGTGCTCACTAATGGCAAGATTTGTGCGTCACCGTTAATCAGGTAATAAACAGTTAGGTGGTCATAAAATGAAAAGCCACCAACACATCCGACAGCTCAAGATGAATTCACAGCTCAGATGCTCATTCTGACGTTGGCAATAAACCAGGTGGCTGATTGAAAAAGCTGCGGCAACATTGTAGATTGTTAAAAAGGTTTTATGTTGTTTTCTACTTATTAACCAAATGGAGAGGATCTTACTTTTTATATTACAGGACACATCTCTATCTGAAGTGCTTTGCGACAATGCAGCTATTAACAGATGAAGCAGCCTGACTTCGATTTCTAAACCAGAGCAGGAAACCCATTGTGCTGTGATGTCCATCATAAAAGGCCGTCAATTGTTCTCCACCTGTCACAGCTCCACCCTCCTTTACTCTGGCAGACCTGTTGAGTCCACACCCCTGAGCCCTGAACAGAATAATGTAAAACACACACACACACACACTTAACCTTTGGCTCGAAAACACACAAAAACTACGGTTTAATCAAACAGATATGAGTACACCGACCTCAGTCCGGTGTAACGTTTTAGCCTTGAAACCCATTTGATTGTGGATAATCCGGTGTTTCTGGAGCTCTGCAATGAAGATTTGTCTGGGGAACATGGATGAAGGTAGGCTGCTTATATTGCCAAAATTAAATCTCATACTTTATTTGTGACTGATCCAGTTACATTTAAGTAAGAAATAGTTTCAGTACTCTACTGAATTATATAATCTGTTGACTCTAAACTAACCCTAAAGAGATGTCACGCGTTGTAAAAGTGTGTCAGGGTTCAGCAGCTGTTTCCTTTTATTCATAAACCTTTTACGGGCCACAGTTTGAGTGTGAACAACTGCACATTGTATAAGGCTTGTTGGTGTCGGTCATCAGACTCTCTTTATTTCTCTGTAATTCAGTAACTGTGAGAGTATACTGTATGCATGTCAAGAATGTGCGTATGATTGAATTGTGTGTCAGGTTTGCTGCAGTAAGGATTGGTCTAGTAAGGTGGACTAACAAGCTGGGGATTGAAGGGTGTGTGTGTGTGTGTGTGTGTGTGTGTGTGCCAACCTAACTGTATCCGTCCATGTGTGCGTGTGCATGCGTGTTAATTCCTGGCCGGCTTGCCAATGGCTCGCTGTCACTTCTAGTTACTGGTGATTCCTTTAGATTTCCCCCAACTGTGATGATGGGTCTTTAATAGAATACTGCTCTCTCCTCCCCAAGAGAGAGAGGGGGAGAGGGAGAGCGAGGAGGGTGGCTGGCTAGCGAGGCTTTGTGTCCAGCTAGACCATTGTGGTTGCCTCAACAAGGAACATTTTTACGGGAGGACATTTTCCATTCCCCGACTAGAAAATGAGTGATCAATGAGGGACTAAGGATATTCAATTCATTGGAGGTTTACATTCACTAAAACAGGTGAGGTAGCTGTTGGCTCTTGATGTGTTTGGGCCAACATATGTGAAAAGTAAATGTTTTAAAATAACTATGTATAGCTGCTATAATAGTTGGTTGTACGTTACATTATCACATTAGATCAAAGAATTTTCCGGCCACATCTTAAATGTGTGTTGCATAGAAACAACTAAAATAATAGCTTCTTTGTTATTGTCCTATACTTTTACCATTGACATTGTTAACTGCTGTTTTGGAAAAACTTTTTGTATAAATAAGCAAGTTGTGCAAAACAAATATGGCCTCATGGGTAAGCTACTTTGACATTGCCTGATTGACAATTCAATTTTCTTTCTTTCTTTTATCCGTCTTTGAACAGTGAAAATGCAATTCCTTTGTAATGGCAGTTCCAAGAGAGGTCGTACTTGACGATTTGTTCATGGAAACCTACTTTTTTTTTTTAAAGTTCAGCAGTAGCTTAGCTGTGTATGTCAGGTGACACTGAAAGAGATTGTGTGCCTCCTCTCTTTGGGTTCACTGTAGTGGAATCATTTGGAATTGCTTCTCCCCGTCTAATCCCAGCTAACTGCAATTGTTGACTGATGCAACAGTTGCCGAATGTGTTGAATTCGCATTGGTTCATTTGCAATGTCTTGGCAATATATTTAAGGGAGTTTGGTAGCTGGGAAGTCATTTGATAAATCCTAATCGTGTTTCAGAGATACATGTCTAAAGCAAACCGTGAACCCAAAAGGGTTATAAATGAAAACGCTAATCACAGTAAAACATCTAAAAAATAACCTTATTAAGCTTATCCTTGAGAGACGGGCTCAGTAGACGCCATAATGACCTGCCGTCACTGTGCAACATGCTGGAGGGCAGCATTGTTACCTGCCTGATCGGATGAAATATTTAACACTGAAATGCCACCCAACCATTCTCTCTCTCCCTCTTCTTCAGTGTATCTCTATCCCTCACTCTCTCCGTTTCTCTCTCCCTCCGTCTTTCTTTCTACTCGGTTTCACTTTTCTGCTCCATCCTTTTGTCTGCAGGCACAAAATCTTTCAACATGATGTCCCCCACTGGCGACAACTCGGAGCTGCTGGCAGAGATCAAAGCAGGGAAGAGCCTCAAGCCAACACCTCACAGTAAAGGCTACACCACTGTGTTTTCCAACAGCGGACCCACAGGCAACAATGTAGGTCCACAGCCCTCCACAACCACTGATGACACAATTATGTAACAGTCACGGACAAATATGGAAATTTAGCCACATGGTTATCAATCACTTGTGCATTTGATGGCACTTTGTCTCTCTATTTTAAACCAAGTATAGACACACTGACTTAAATTAATCCAGAAAAATGACAGAAATGAAGCCAAATTATCTCAAACCCATCAAAGGTGTGATTAATAGGTATTCAGGGACATACCTGTGACACACCTCTACATCACTGTCCACCAGTGAACCCCTCAGTAATGCTTCCTTCATGATAATATAAGTGCAACTTTATAAATCAGAATTTAATTTTCACTAATGATTCAGGGTTCTTGCCACAGAATTTGTTAATTGCCAAGTTTGATAAGTTTGGAAACTGTGCACGATGTTAGCGAGGGGACAGCGGCGCTCTCTGAACTCCACGGATAGATCCCCTCAATCATGGGAACTGTAGTACTGTTGCTCCATTGAGAAATGTCATGACCGCAATAACTTGATACACATTATAGTGTCATCATTTATACTGAATGAGTCAGAGTCAACATGGTCATATATCGTATGAGTTACACTTAAGCTAGAAGAATATGTCCGAATCCGGAAGAAATTTGGCATTGTGTGAAATATGAACCTTTTACAAGAATGTCTAACTCTGCCTTGTTGTATTTTTCTAAGGACGTAAATAAGAGAGTGGTTACTGTTTTTTAAAAAGTTTTAAGTTTTGTCACAGACCATGTTGTCCTGTCCATTGGTGTCTTTTTTCTGTCTAGGAAAACACTGCATCACCACCAGAGACCCGCACATCTAGCCCACTAGCCAAGCCATCGTCCACTCCACCATCCGATAGGTCTCTCGCCTCACCACCGGACACCCCTAGTCCTAGTCCCAGTCCTACTGGTTCTGGATCCGCCAGGACCATGTCGACCTCTGCTAGCTACGAGCAACTGTCCTCCAATGCCGTTATTAATGGGAACAGTGGCGGAGCAGAGTCGGGGCGAAAGATGAGCCTTGCGGACGTGGAAGCGCTAGTGCCCACTCTTGACGAACAGGGGAAAGCGATCCCTGAATGGAAGAGACAGGTGATGGTGCGAAAGCTTCAGGTCAAGATGCAAGAGGAGGAGGAGCACAAGCGCAAGGTAGGCATGATGTTGCATGGCTGTGGAAAGATCTAGAAGCTTTATTGTGTCTTAGCTATCCCATTTGTGGTCCGGTACATTTTTAAATGCTCTTGATTATATATGGCTCAGTTTGAAATAAATAACAACACAAAGGGGATAGCTGGCGCTTGGATTTGAGTGTTCATTTTTGTGATTTTGAACAATGAGGTTGTATGAATGTTATTTTAGTATTCATGCATGACATGTGTTTTGCTGTCTTGTTGACTTGTCAATTAAACAGTTAGTCGGGGTAAAACAGCCAATGGGAGTTGAGACTACACATTCATCTTTGCTTTCCTGATAGTGTGATAGAGTTTTTCTTGTACTGTCAAATGAGACGCAGTGAGGGACTTGATCGCTTTTGAGCATTTTTACAATTTAATTGCCTTCACCTGCCTTACACTTACTTATCTTGAGACCAAATAAAATGGCCTACGTTTTCACAAAGGTTTCAGTCAGAACACTGAACTTGTTTCACAATAAAGCGTCTAAATTTGATTATTTGGCTTTAGAATCAAGGGGCCCCATTCACCAATATCTTAAATTTGTTCTTAGGAAAGGTCCTAAGAAAAGTCTACATGATTCAAGACATGTTAAACGGGATAATTGTTTGTACCTGTGTACGTATAAGGATGAATCCCATTGTCCTCGTAAAGCGAAGGCATGTGCCAGTTGAACCTAATTAGCATAGGCAAGCACCCTGCCAATCTGCATGAAAGGGCATGAAATGTATAGTTGTGAAATGTGTTGTGCACTCTGCAAATACAATAAAAAGTTTAAAGATAAAGCGGTAAACACTTAGAACTTTGTTTTTGTAAACCTGGCAGTAAGAGGGTTGCCTGTTGGGTCAACGTATCCTCATACAACGGTTTGAAGCCTGCAACACGTGTCAATTTCCGCTCGTTACATACATACGGTCTTTTCAAAATAAACTTCACAGGAAACTCGGTAAGGTTTAGGCAACAAAAGCACTTCGTTCGATTTAGTAATATAATGTTGTTTGGGTTAAAATAACTACGGAAGTGCTATTACTTAAGTACGCAGGTTACGTGACAAAAACATCAACATCGACATTGACAACTGCCATCTCCTGGCTTAAAGATCGCTGTTTGTTGGACCCATAGAACTTCCCTCCCACCCTGAATTAAAGATGACACAAAAAAACTAATATTATTCCAATTATTTGCAACATCTCAGCTGTGAGCTCTTGAAAATGCGTAAATTCTGTTCTACAAATCCCAAATATGAAAACATTGGTGAATGTCAGGATCTTTGTGAAAATTGCATAAGTGGGTTTTAGGAAGAAATTTATTTCCAACAACGATATTATGTATATTGATATTATGTGTATTAAGACAAGATAATAAGTAATTCATACTTTTAGTAATCTGAACAATCTTATACTCTTAAATGAACCAGCAGTTAGAGCTTTGTCTACAATGTCCTTTAGTGACGGTGATGATCTATTGATGTGCAGTAGCATCATTGGCATGTCTAACTGGCTGTCAGGCCTAAACTAAGCTGAACAGAGTATTTTAGTGATATTTTTTCCCCTGTAAAAAATACAAAAGATAACTTATTACTAATTGTATGAAAGAACATTGGACCTAACTAGCTCTACATGTAGTCATCCATATACGTACAAATTTTCCAATTTCTTTGTTTCTTGATTCATTTCTATGCATGTTTCCTTTTTCATATTTACAGTCTTTATTAATAGCCAAGAGACTTTTTGGGGTGCAGTGAATTGAATACTTGACTACAATGCCCATCACCACATGAACACACTTTGGACTCTCCGTGTGGGCTGGTGTTTGATGATGGAGTTTTGTGGCTCCAAGTTGATACATGCTGATTCAGTGGTGTGATGCCAAGCCCATTCACACTACAGGTCCACCAGTAATAATAACAAAAATACTAAATACTATTTTTTTTTTTTTTTTTTTCTGAGGAAAATCATGATACGTTTAAGAGGAATTCCATACCAAGTCCCTTAATCAGAAAAACCTTTGTTGCACTAACCTCTTCAGGTTGACAGTTTCAACTCTGCTGCACCTCCAACCACACCCAGTGTGGTTTTCCATCAGTGTTAGGTGTGGACTGCAGTGTGTCTATCTGTTGCACTAGTGACAGTGATGTAACAATGTAACATTGCACCACAGTGCAGTGTTGCAACATATTTGAGATGCAGACACATGAAAGACTTAACTGCTGGATGGCAGTAAAAGCAGAATATTCAGCATTTGTGTAGTTTACTAACTAAGACTATAAAAACTGACAATGGGAGCAATCAGCTATCTATATATATATATATATATATATATATATATATATATATATATATATATATATATATATATATATATATATATATATATATATATATATATATATATATATATATATATATATATATATATATATATATATATATATATATATATATATATATATATACACACACACACAAAAGGACAAAGCTTTCTCTGTTCTCCTTGACTCAAAATTAAAAGTCCTGTGCTTGTAATGAGGCAGTGCCATTGCACCACTTAATCCATGTAAATCATGTGTGTCGAGATGGATTTGAAGTGAAACGTGTGTTCACACCAGGAACTTTGAGCTGAAGGAATCCTCCTTCCTTCCCTTTGTTCTTGTCTTTTGGTCTCCTTTGGCCTCTGATTTAGTTTGCGGCAAGCGGACACTACCAGCCTCAGGAATGGCACTACTCCCATATCCACAATGCCATTTTGGGCCCATTTGGGGAACTGATGACAGAGGATGACCTCAACCTTATCGAGAAACAAATTGAGAACCTGCAAGTCATGCACAAAGTTTCAGAAGTTGAGAAGGAGCTGGAAGAACTTGAGCGGGAGCTTCACCAGCTCCTTCCAGTTTCTGCTGCCCTCAATCAAGGGCACTTCTCAGTCAATCCAAAGCAGGTACATGGCCAAGCTGAAGATCTTCCAGCCTGGTGCAGCAAGATTTCTACCCTGCTCAAGAGTATGGCCATTCTTCTTGCCACCCTGGGGGGGAAAGAGATAGACATCTTGGATCTAATATGTCCTGGATATTCTCAAGAAGAGGCGAGGAATGTGAGCCCAGGTCAATCGGAACTAGGAGAATCCGTTTGCACTGGCTTAATTGGACGATCTCAGTCCTTCTCAACAAGAGAGGATGTAGAGAAGGAGATAAAGCAGTGTGGAGTTTCAGTGAAGAACCTCAAGGCCAATTATGAAATTCATAATGAGCAGTCTATAGATAACAATGCAAATAGGGTGTACATGCGCAAAATGTCACTCCCTGTGGTCAGTCAGTCTAGTTATCGTCCAGAGACAATTTGTGAGGATGATGTCCCTTGTTCCTCTGCTGAGGTCCCTCAGTCCCATACCAATGGAGATTTACCGTTAGTGGAAGAATCAATCTTACCACTTGTTGAAGAGCCAGTTATTATCGCATCTCATGCTCCTAAGTCGTATGCGCCCTCTGAGGTAATGGCTCCAACTAACATTGAACACTTCAATCAGGTTCTTTCTGCAGACCCCGTTTTAAATGATGGTCAATTAACAAGAAGCTTGGAGGTTCAGACAGATCTAAGCTATGTCCAGGAATGCATTGAAATGAGGAAAGAAAGAATTGTCTTCCTGTTCCTTGAACACTGGCGGAAGTATACCATCTCTGAAACGTACCAGACTAAACATACTGGTAGGAGAGGAAGTCATTTAAACGTGGGCTTGGAGGACTACAACCAATTTAGTGCACAGATCGGTGGTGAAATGCAGAGCGAAGACGATAAACTCCTCCTTTTCATGAAGTCGAAGCAGGTGGTAGGGAATCTGATTGGCCACTGGAGGACAATTATGAGTCAAGTGCCCACACGCCAGATCCGCAGGCTGAGTCGTGCCCAGATGATCTACTGGCCAGAGCACTTCTTGCCCCACATCAACGGCTCGCCTGTGAGTTATAAAAGCCTAACCCTTGACCTCTTCATGCTCGGATACTTCCAGTTGTTGGAAATGAACATGTCTCGCAGTGAGCGCAAATTCCGCCACCTCTTGTGCTACGAGATGTTTGACCGTCTTGGCAGCCATAAATGGGAGGTCATAAGGCAGTTTCACAAGGAGGTCATGGAGGAAATTGAGAGAGGGAAGCGAGACTGGGCGGATGGTTTTGAAGACATAAAACACAAGTATTTTGGAGACTCAATTGATGGGGGAGGTGTGATGACGGCTTCTCTACATTCCATGTCTCCTGACATGTCCATTATGCAGGAGTCACTCCCTCCCCCACCTTCTCATCCTCCACCTCCTCCACCACCTACCCATCCTGCTCCACCAACCCCACAATCAAATGTTTCTCAAGCATCATCACCTGCTGCCATATCTGACAATGGCCAGTGTGTGGTGCCGGGAACCCTGCAGAATTCATTGGAGGAACATACTCGGGGGGATTTAAAAAACAGTGAGCAGATATCATCAAATGGGGCAGTAGTTTCTAATGGAAAAGGTTCAGAGCAGGATCATACGCAGAGCTCGACAACTGAAACTGAACAACACACTGCTGCAACGGCAAAAGCCGAGACACTGCAGGACACAACAGAAAGCACAGGACCAGATCCAGTGAAAGATGTTCCGCCTCTTACTGTTAAAATCATACAGGAACCCGATGTTGATAAACCTCCACCCAGGGATGAACATAATGAAGACTCAATTAAAGTGATCTATGAGCTAAAAGAGTTCAGCAATGAGGAGATCATCAGATACATTGACCGAAGCTTTGCCTTTTGGAAAGAGAAGGAAGCTGAGCTTTTTGATATCTAACAATAATGTGGACTAAGGGTTCACTAAAAGACCAGTTCACCTGTACAACCAGAGAGGAAATGCATAAAAAGCAGGATCAGGTAAACTAACCTGCGAAGTGGAGTATGCTTCGAAAGGAAACTAATCTGGTGTGTTAGCTATTAGGCGCACGTCACATAAGGGACTTAACTGCAGAAAAGCAAAGAGCATCCACTTAGCTGTACTGACTTTACCTTTTGTATATGCTGAAGTGGACGAAAAGAAAGCATGTGATGTCAAAAGACACACAAATTTGCTACAAGCATATATTTTAGAATTGTGCTGAACTGAGAGCTTTTTTAATCTAATATGACTGCCATGGCACACTACTTCTAGGAAAGTTATTAAAAGGAAAAGATTTGCCATAAAAGTCATGTAGTGCGTTTGTTCAAGACATCTTTGTAATGAAAGACATAACTGGTAAATCTTTGCACACTAGAAATAAAATACTGACAGTTTGATAAAACTAATCAATTCATTATTGATACCCAGTAAGAGGGAAACACATTCAAATCATTTATGGGAGCTTTGTTGTTTGAAAGCAAAGGTCTTTAATGGGTTTGCAAGAGTTTATGGTTACTTTGTGGTTCACAGATGGCCCTTGTCTTCAAGCCTGAGACTGTGTGCTTTTGTTTATAGACTGTGTGCCTGTCATTATATACTAAAAAGATGAACAGGAATGGTAAATGCAAGGCTTGCAGAAAGCGATCTGAGCTTTTTCATTAGTAATTCACAGCTCAAAATTGCAAAAAAAAAAAAAAATTCTGTCAGCAAATTTAAGCATTAATTTGACAAAGCTGTTATCAACTAAAGTTAAACATCAAATCAAAGATTGTAATCGTCCGTTCCTTCATTTTTGTTACTCTGTTCATAATTTGAGTGTTGTTGAGAGATCTGTTCAAGCTTCACATCATTTAAATGTGTGATCCTTTATTATTTTGGTTTCTACATTCCTGATGGAAATAAAGTTTGTTGACATTTTTGTGATTAAATGACTTCAGTAGTTCTTTCCTAAAACATTCTACTTCAACTGTTGCGGTTACTCAACTGACAAACATGGCCGACGTAATATTTCAATTATCTGACATACAGTATGTACCAATGAAAGAGCTATTGTCTAGCACCGATTGCGTAATCCTCGGCTGCGACATTTGCAGCAGTGAAGAACCACACTATGCTCATAGTGTCTCTTCTGTCTCCATCAAGATTACCTTCGCATAACCCTCTTAGCACCACCCGCTGTCATGCTATCTGTGGCTTACAGGAGGCATAAGGAGGTTACAGTGAATCTTCATCAACTCACAGCCCAAAAAGGAAGGCAGTCAGCTGGTAAACTTAACGGCCTATACATAGATTTGCATTTATGTACAGTATTTGTTATAGATTTGGTGAAGCTATTGCACAGTATTGAGTGCGTGGTGAATGTTTTTGATACTACATTGAAGTTCTACAGTGGAAGTCATGAACAGAACTACCATTTGTTCCACTTGTAATCCATCAAGCTTGCACACTGCACAAGGTCAAATATTTGTATTTACAGAACTGCTTAATACATATGCGATTGACCGTTAAGTCAACACTAAGTCCAGACAATGGAGAGCATTAGCAAATAAAACATAACAAAGACTGTTAAAGTTGTTGAATTGATATTGACTTCATTGTCTAGGAAACCAGATGGAAAGATTGTATTAAATCTAAAACTATACTGTACAAACCTGGCAACAGGTTGTGTAACTGACTGTTTATAGTTGATCTAAGCAGAGGTCTGCTCAGGCGTGACATAGATATCCCGTTGTAGCCTGTATCCACATCAAGACTGAATCGGACTCGCAATGCATGTCAAATTCGTGACCAACGGCAACCCACAAGAACATAATACGATTAGCTAATAAGCTGTTCCTTTAACATGCCAGCAATAACACTACACACGTCGCCAACTGCTACCAGCACATGATTTCTCGAATATCACCAACATTAGCCAGATGAATGTGGCTGATAAAAGTGAATTCAGAACTTCTTCCTCAGAGGATTATTGGAAATTTTGAGAAACTTGCCTGTAAACAATATTTTCATCTATCATCAATTGTAATAGATGCTCGCCAGGCTATTGCAATGTATTGGCTACACCCTCGGACTCAAACGGATGTAGTCTGTTGGCGCAGAGGAAGACGACCCGTCATAAAAACTAATAACCTTTTTTGTTCCATTGGGTATAGGCTGGGTAACAGAACTTCATTTCTAACTGGACAGGTTTGAATCTTGTGCGGAGTTTGCGTGTTCTCTCCATGTTCATCTGGTCTCTATTCAGGGCTCTAGTTACCTCTAAAAGACACCCTATGTTGTGACAGCAGATGATTTCACTAATGATCTTAATGTTAATGTGACTGATTAAATGAAAGTCAAATGTGCAGTGCATAACAGTAACTTTGCTGAGCTTAGAGGTTCAAAAAGTCACTGATGAACTACTTCCACTCATGCAAGTTGGTTTGTATGGATGTACTAACTCAACTCTGCAATACTGCACACTCTAATTATTTGTGCATGTCCCTTTCCTGCTGATCATACAACATAGCTGGTATTGAATGTTGGATATGACCTATTTTTAAGTACCAAACACAAGTACATCTTTGATGACATCTTTGGATGAACAGTAGTAAATAATTATTTATTAAATAATTAACTATTGTTCCAATAGCAATACAACCCACAATTGGACATTTTATTAATTACCATCTCACATGTGCACTTCATAGCAAATTGATCAGCAAATTTATTTATTTTTATTTTTTTTTCTTGCTCTGTAATTCCCGGGGGAATCATTAAAAATGTACCGTGTATATAATCTTACCTGGGATAATGTTTGCCGGGGCAAGTGAAATGCTTCAGTCAGAGGAATGTGAAAGGGTAATCTATATCTCGTCAGGTGAAGATGAGAAATCCAAGATTGCTGCCCTCTTTCTCTCCCCCCGCTCCACCTCCGATTACAGCCTGAAAGAGAGAAAAGGATCCAGTTACCGTTTGTGTGCGCCATCTGCCAAAATTGTCCTGTAAAACAGTGTCCTGTCCATTGAGAAGGCTTTATCTTATTTTACAGAAGTAGGAGAAGAGAACCTATTGTGAGTGTATGTGTGCTCTATTTGCTGTTGTAAGTACATACATCCGTTTACACAGTACGCTGTATGCTCTATATACGCAGTTCCATAAAGCCCATTTGTCAAAGGTTTGACATTTGAGAATGTGTATACTGGACTAATAAGTTGAGCTAATGTTTCATTACAGATTTGCTATGCAGGTGTTGTCCTGCTCTCTCCAGCATGTAGAGAGGCTTTATGCGAGACTGCAAGCATGAAGCACATCAATACCACCTCTGATTGAGGTTTTCAAAGCCCTTGACCTAACAATTTCTTACAACCACCATAGTATTACAACCACCTTGAAACCCTAGGTAACTCAAGTTTCAGTAGGCAGGTTTATTGAATGAATAACTTTGCAGAGTAAGACCACGGAAAAGCCAATTTACTGCAACACAAATTGATGTAAGTATTTAAAAACTAAAATGAGTGTTTAATGACTTTGTTTTTACACATGTGACTTGTGTGAACTGTGGGAGACCCTTTATTGCATTGAACACCAATTCAATTGTGTTTTAGATTATTTGTATTGTTCTAATAATTTCAGCTGTTATAGATCAAATTCTTTACTGACTGGCATGGGGCCCCTATCTCTGTCCCTCCACAGGATGAGGAGGAGGCTACACGCCTGGCATCGATGCCGGCCTGGAGGAGAGACATGATGAAGAAGAAAATGGATGAAGAGAGGTGAGTAACGAAGCTGTGTTGCTCTGCATGTCTGTTTTTTTGTCTCATCTTGTACCATAGTCATTATATCCTGGGCCAGAAGGGGGAGATTGCGCTCATTGAGTTTAAATATGTTAGTGCGTTTGTGTGTCTCTCAACAAAGATAACCTTGGAAGTAAGGACGGGAGGGTCATGCTAAAATTACTATTATCTGTATTAGGTAGACTGAGCCGAGGTATCGTACCGGTGGGGATTCTCTCTCGGCCGGAATTATATTCAACAACAGGCTGGAAATTATTCAGAGATTTATTCGGTGATGATGCAATAGCATCACACAGTTCCTGCAGAGTTTTATCAATGTTGTCTCATCCAAAGAGAGATCTGGAGGCTGTAAATGATGCTGAAGTAAACCTAATGTGTCTGAGACAATCTTGAGATGCATCACAGTGTAAGATAACACAGTATCTTGATGGAAGTATACGTTCTCTACGGTTTTGATTAAGTGTATCTCTTTGTGGCCAGTGTTCAGGTGAGATGAGGAATTCAAACAGTACTAAGTTGGACCAAGAAAACATTTCCTGCACCATTACACCACCATAATGTCCCATATATTCCAGATAGAATGGACCCATTGACACAACAGAAAGTGTCTGTAGTCAGTGTTTTTCAACTCTATAAGCATTCAGTTGTGAATGGCATGCTTGGATATTGCACTGCGAGAGGCCCTTCTACACAACACCATTGTACTGATCCTTTTCATTAGCAGTATTTCATGCCCTGCCTGACGCCTGTTAGCTTCAACAATTGATGCAATTGATGTGGACATTTATTATCAGTGATTATATTCACTCAAAGAAAATCTGCTAATTCACTGCAGAACTCAAAGTCTTGTTTCTGGTGCCAGATCTAGCATTTCTGGCACCAGTGCTCGTATTTACAAAGTATGCACAAAGGCATATATTATGAAGCCTTATTCCCATTAATGCAACTCGAGCAGTAGCTGAATCTGTGGTTTGTACAGTTTACTGAGGCACAGACATGTGTTAAGATAGTTTGTAAGCAAAGTTTTCCTTTAAGAAAAGTGGCCAGTGTCTATTTAGATGAGGATGAGATTATACAAATCTAGGGTACCTGCACTGGGGTCTAAGAGTTAAACCTAAACAAAAGTGTTTTGACTGGCACATGGGGTTTGGTCTCCAGTATTAGATGGCATTTAACTCAAGATGGTTTAGTTATGAAATGACAGAACGTGAGACGTCTGGAAGAAAAGATGACAAATTTGTTCCGTTACAATCTTCTAAAAATGCTGTGCTACAGTCTTCATCTGTCTCCACGGTGTTGTATGAAACGTTGTGTTGATCCGTTTAGAAAGATATTTCTTACTTATTGTATAGCGTATATAAGTGTTCCATTGCAGTCATCTCCACTCACTGTTGATTTTTTAACATTCCCTGTTTTGTTTTGTCATTGGTCAGCCTTATAATAATGTCCTACTTGTTTTGACTCATTGAATAACTTGTTGTTGCCGTTTGAGATATTTACACCTTTTCTTCTTCTGCTTATGTCCTCCTGATGTGGCAGGGAACAAAAAAGGTAAGAAGACATTATTTATTCCTCACAATAATATTTACATTAACCTTGATGATTGGAGAAACAAGTGTCCTGAATTTCATAACTGTGCTGGAGACGAAACATTTGAAATCAAGTCTTCCATCTAGTGGCCACAAATGGTCACATTATGTCATGGTGTGGTGATAAAGCCTGTTCGGGTAAAACAGTTAAACACAGGATTATTATATAGATGAATCAAAACTAACACACTGTTAAACCACAGAAACAACTCTTGGCCATATCTTTACTAATTAACCTATGGCCAAACACTATGAGTTGCTCTGTTACCTTGATAAACCGTAACACCGGTGCTATGGCTAGGCTCATGCTAACGCCTGAAAGTAGTCCTCCATACCAACCCACTCACCTGTGTTTTGGGGCCTTAAAACACTCTTCCTGCGGGCTGTTATAGGTCGCAATGTGGAGTAAGTAATGGCAGATATGCCTACGAGTGTTGTCTAAAATCTACTGATATGAAAGGAATCGAAATACGTTGCTAA
The DNA here is from genome assembly GCF_050575085.1 of Anarhichas minor. Taxonomy (NCBI): domain Eukaryota; kingdom Metazoa; phylum Chordata; class Actinopteri; order Perciformes; family Anarhichadidae; genus Anarhichas; species Anarhichas minor. Next base: position 3,855,636 of record NW_027466449.1, on the reverse strand, counting down.
CATTGCCGTGTTTTAGTACTTAAGGAGAGTTAACTTAGCAAAGCTGACTGTTACTAAGGTTCGGTGTTTCGGGTTCAATCAACTGCCGCTATAATTTCCATGTGTTTTAAACATTTTGCTAATTATTCCCACGTGTGCTGAGCAGCCCATCCCATTATATCAACAGAGTGACGTAATGTTACGCAATTCTTTTGTTTTTCTTCACCCTGCTGACCTCAGTGCTCAAATACACTTCTGTCACAGTAGACATTTTGGCATATGTGAGCAAGAGAAGCACAGGTGTATGCTATTATGCTAATTGATAAGATTTAAAAAATGATTGCATCCCATTCTGGTGAGTTGGTCCCAGGCTCCTGGTGCATGCTGGCTCACTGTTGTGGCTTTCTGGGACACTTAATGGAACCAAGCCATCGTTTACAAAGTTTGTTTCATATGTGCCTCTCCTGCCATAAACGCTTCTGGTTATCATATTTGTTTTCTATTCGTTAGTTGCTTTGTGGAGCTATGTACAGAAGAACTTCACCACACAATTGTACTGTGTATGAAATACACTGTATTACCAAAAGTATGTGGGCAGCCTGGTCCACCACACACAGCACAATTTTTTATGGTGAGGGCTTTGTCCTCTGGTTCCAGTGAAGAGACATCTTAATGCAGCGTTATTTAAGCCCAGCTTTGTGACAAAGGCCCTCTCCAGTTTCGTTGTGACAATGCCCAAGCGCACAAAGCCAGGTCCATAGTGTTTCCAGTTCCCAGTTTGGTTTTGAAGAACTAGACTGACCAGCAGGGATCCCTGATCTCAACCCCCCTACGAGCCAGACTCCAGACTTTTTGAATGAGATAGTGGTGTCCAAACACTTTTGGCCATGTGGTGTAATAATAGAGTAATAATAGAGTAATAATAGAGAACAAGATGCATGACTAACACATTAGACACATTAGAGAATCAAACTAGAGTACTAATTGTTTCTATATTGTAATATATGAACTGGTTTGATGTGAGATTTTTTAGAAGGCCTATTATTAACAAATTCCCTTTTAAAGAAAACCTTATAAAAAGCTTCCATCACAATTCTAACTTCCATTTTTTTTTTTCTGGCCCTTTGTCCACCTTTCTTCATGGATGCATCTAGAAAAGTGGAGCAGCAGGCCAAACAGGTGAAAGATATGGAGGAGAAGACGGAGCTGGAGCGACTACGCAACCTGGGTTACGACGAGACCAAGCTGGCCCCCTGGCAGCGACAGATCATTCTGAAGAAAGGGGATATAGCCAAACAGTGAACTGGGCCGTCTCTCCCTACAATCCCCCGCTCTCCTCTGTACCCTGTCTTTGACCTCCAGAAACACAGGACCATACTGACCATTTGCTGCTGTCCACACCGGCTTTGAGGCTCAGCGTGGGTGGCATTACTCACCGCCCTCCACTGAAAGTCTCATTGACACAAACTCTTGGTCTTTTAGTGCTAACAATAACTATGACAATGTGCTGATTCTCCTCGCTTAAGACGCTTGCTATAAATGTGTCCTTAACTCAACTAAGGTTATCTTGTAGTATCTATACTTGCTTTCCTCTAAATCAATCGCAGCTATTTCCCATAGAAGAGTTGCTGAAACAAACAGGTTTGGGATAGATTGAAACGGGCTACTTGTGAGCATTTTGCCATGGGTCATTGCATGTCTATTTTCCCTCCATTAGCCATACTTACCATTATGTAATAAATGGAAAAGTAGCTCTATTACAGTTGTGTCACCTGAAGGTGGCATGGACATACTCGGCAAATGCTTATTAAACCCTGAAGCAGCTAATGCATTCTGTATGTAGACAACATCATATCTTAGTCATCGAAGCACTTTCTAAATTACTTCATTTTACTGCCAGAGCTGTAATCCTAACAGTGCTCGAACTAACTCTGTTTCTTTAGGTAAGTGTGTTGTCATTTGGACTATTGGTGTATATGATATTTTAAATAATGTAAAGATTCTGTAGCTGTGCAAATTGAATTTTACAAAATATCACTGGAAAAATGAACCAATTTAAGTTTTTCTATATGTGACCTAAATGTTAAGCTGTTGTGATCATGAATGTGAATTGTTGCATGCATGTGTGTATCGAGCATGTTGTCATGTATTATTAAGCACATTTGGACCCAGGACCCTAGAATTTCAATGAAAAACAAAATACAAACAAACAATCCTGCTAGGTTTCTTTTTGAACATGGCCTTTCTAAAACAACAACAACAACAACATGCCCATGTGAAGTGCAGCATCCATCATCTGCACACTGAATATTGCAAAGGTAGAGAGAAGACATCAGTTTGTCCTGCGTCCTGTTCCGACCTTCGCCCCACTAACCTGGAGGATAAATCTTTGATGAGCAGATCTGCTTGCAGAATACAGACTGTTCTCTGTCTGCAAGTAACAGCCGTAACATTAAAATGTGCTGTTCCTTAGATAACGTCAGCTGTGTATTCATGATCTGCAGCCGCAAGTGTGAAGAGTCCGGTTCCAATACTCAAACATCTGATTATAATAAGGTGAACCAGACTTACACAATGTACTGTATAATTCACATTCGGGTAGATAGAAGGTTGATAATTATACAGCTAATTTTATTTATAATTTCTAAGCTGTTCCTTCCAGTTCCAGGTTTTCAAACATTCCTAGGATTCACACATCTGTTGGGCTTGGGTTCATCAATTTGGGTTTAAATATTGAAATGTGGGAAAGCTGTGTTGAATGTTTGTGGGTAACATTTGAAATGTGAGCAGAGCATGAATTAAGAGTAACTGAAGCTCACCATCATGTCGGATGTCTCATGCTGAGCGTGACACATAAGTGTTCCCACACGATGGAAATGAGTCCCTATGGTAACTACATTTATGTTGGATGTACAGTGTTGCAGAAGTAGGGTATCAAGCGTACACATGTCATGAAAGACATGGTCCTGGTTGGGGAATCATTTGGAAATATTGAAATTCACTTTCATCGGATGCCATATGATGCTGAAATTAAAAATGATGTAAACATCATTGCCATTTGATTTTCTATATATATATTTAAACTCTGTATATAGTGACCCTCTCAGATTTTTGTTGTTTCATTGTTTCCATATTGCATTATATTACATGTCTCAGCCTTGCTTGAATAGAATGTTGGCTAATTCATGTTTAATTATATTTTCGGACTGTTAAAATGAAGACAATAAATCTTTAATCACCAAACAACTTCAGAGTGTGTTTGTGTTACCTGAAGCTTATAATGTTTTTGTTGAGGTTGATTCTCCTGAGGTCATTTTTGAGGACTGCTATTGTATTGGACTGAGTTATTGAGGGATATTTATGCTTTCAGAAAACTGACTATGGGTTTTAACTCCAATATCAGGAACATTCCACTTGAAAAGTAGGGAAATTATGTATCAGAATTGGATTTAAATGAATACATCTAAAATACCACTATCGGCAAAATAATGATAATGCTAAAGTTGGAAAAAATGGTAATATCCAAGGAAACATAACTACGAAAATTGATAAACTAACAAAAACGTTCTGCAGATCTATGTTACATGCAGGAGCGTTTCAGACACTTTTGACTTTATTTACTGGTTACTGCTTTAAAAGAACCTGTATGAAACTCAAACCAATATTTCTGAAATGTGGGGAAGCCTTTGAAATGATTTTAATGTACCATGTATTGTCTACATGCAGCGTAACATAATCAGTGACGAGGCTGTAGTTCCTCCTGTTTGTCACCAGAGGGGGGCAAAGAGCTATTTGTCAACAATCAGGTAGAAAGTACGACAACAAACATCAGAAAGTCAGATACAGAGAAATATTGGGAGATAAAAAAAATATATATATAATTATACAAAATAAAACATGTCTTTCTGTATTTGCAAAATAATCAGAATTATGTGGCCAGGTCAAACTCAACTCGGCCTTTTAAAATGCATTTGATTAAAAGCAGTTTTTTTTTTATTTGGCTAAGTTGATGTGTGAAGTGGTCCCGCGCAACTGAAACACTGAAGTAAAAACACTGTGATAAGTTGCGTCCGTTGCTGTCGGCTTTTACCTGCCAGGGTTCCATGATTGATTGACACTCACCTGTAGTGACGTAGGCAACGCGGCTTAATAGGCGCCTGCAGACCGAGGAGGAAGTGAGCGGATGCGGAGAAATATGTGACCGAGTGGAGCGGAGGAGGATCACGTCTGCTGCTGGAGTTGCACCGATCAGCACCTCTCTTTAGAAACCACCGGACTCACTCGTGATAGGCTCGTTTAATAAGAAGGCTGGTGTTCGTAAGGTCGGCTCGCATAGGTAAGGCAGCTGTTGAACTTAATATTTGTTGAACCGCGTTTCACCTCACTGTTATGAACCATGGGAATGTGAGGCAGACATTTTTGTTCCCACCCTAATCCGTCTGTTGGGCTGCGAAGTTATTGGAAAATTCAGACTGCGACTTAACAGGAAAAAAAAAAAGCAAACACCGTCCTGATTTATTTCACTGTCGGTGTCATAACAGTATGTGTTTTAAAAATGCAGTTAAAGCTATTGTTATATCATCTCTGTCATGAAGGGAATTTTAAGACTGTTACTATAATGACATGTTTATAAGACTGCAATACATAGTGCCTGTGTCTGCACTTGACATAACAGTCTTTGCACAGGGCAGGTTAGGAGTATTTATCAGAGGAAAAGTGTTTGGGGTTTTTTCATGTAGTTTCTGTAGCGCGCAGATTTGCTGGAGCAGGTCTTTCTGTGTGGTTGTGTGTGGGCAAGTGCAGTGTGGGAGTGAGCGCTGAGTCACGGGTTGAGTCCCTTGATATGAGTTTGAGGACGGACACAACTGGCTGGCTGAGTGTGTGAGTGGGGAACTGGATCAGGGGTTAGGCTCCCTCCTTCGATGGGAAGAGATCTGGGAGCCCCACTGTAGGTCACTGGTGGTATTTGAGGGTCATCCAGACTATTGACACTCTAATTACCCCTGTTGTTTTTTTCCCCATGTCTCCATCCAATTTGCTAGTTTCTACATGTTCCCTGCCTGTAGTCTGACTTTCTTCTGGCTCTTTGTCCCTCCTCTTCAGACTCGTTCGATGTTGTAGGTGCTGAAGATCTCAGTAGACCAGGCCTAGGTGACACTGGGAGGACATCATGTCCAACAGCTACAAGGGCGACCAGGCCCCTCTAGTTCTGGAGCGCCACTTCTCCACAGAACTCCATATATCTGAGCCCGGTGATGACCGCTGCCAGCCACAAAGCCCCCCCACGGCCCAATCTGAAACAGCCACACCCCAGGAAGATGAGGTAGACAGTAAGGTTGTACCTGAGCGGGTGGTTTTGAGCACCCAGAGTCCTGCCGCGCGGAAGGTTGGCAAGCACCAGCTCATTCCCAAGAATTTAGCCAGCCGGCCTAAAATCCGCCACCACACCACCGTGGTGACGTTCCCAGTGGGACTGGAGAACGCCAGCAGTGTGACCCGCAGCCGCCACTCAACCCAGGGGCCAGATTTGTCCTGGGAGGATTATGACAGTGATGGAGACGGCTTCGCTCTGAGGAGGAACCGCAGGAACAAGTCATACAGAGCAGCGGTGACCAGCCTGGACATTGAAGCCATGGTGTCGAGACAAGGGGCCGCAGCCACGCTGAAACCTGTCAGAGAGGGCAGAGCAGTCAGTCCTGGTCCAGGTCGCAGCCCTGGACGCAAGGTACAGGGTGGGGGGGGGGGGGGGAGCATTTGAGGCATTTATCTCATAGTTGATTTAATAGAATTTGCAGTTGCAGGTGGCAAAAAAAATAGTGTAAAAATATATTTGAATCCACTTATCTGTTGGATATTATGAGTGTTCAGTAATTGAGGTCTGTCAGAAGCAACTGGCTGAATGATCAGACGAACACAGAGCCCTGCTGATACAGTTTTAGCCTCATAGGTCTCAGCCAGCATAGCCAATGGCATCGGCGGTGACTTCTGCCAAATCCTCCTTTAGTCATAGTGATGATGCCGTGTTTCCACAACTGTTTCCTATCTTCCACACCCAAGAGTGTATTTACCAGAGTACGCTGGAAAAATGCTACATTTGAGGATTGGAAGAAAAAGGCAGTGCTGAAGAGAGAATGAGATGTTAGGAGAAAAAGAATATCAAATTAAAAGCTGAGTATTATTGAGGCACATGCATTCCACAGTGTGAAACTCAGGCTGCACTGCTGTCTCCCCTACAGCGCACCCTGGGGAGAAAGAGGAACCAGAATCATCGTGGGTCCTTCAAAGATGGTATGTTCCCCATGTGTCACTCTGTCCACTTCGCTAAATATGGCTATAGAACTACAAATACATGGGAAATAACATTTGTCTTTTTTCATGAAAATGATAATAATAACTTATGGATACAATCTGTGACGTGGCTTACAAAAGATCTCTTGAGAGGACAGAACAGGAAACCATTCATGCTGAATGCCAGATTGTTACGTCTTGACTATTGATGTCCTGTGCCTTCAGACAATGCCACTTCTCCAAATATGATTTTGAGTCATTTTCCAGGTATAATCATGCAGACTTGAGGAGGTTTTATTGAAGAGTTTTGTTTGTCCGCCTGTTGAGCTGATATCTCACTGGGGCTGCTGCTCAAAAAAAAACGTAAGACGCAAGAATCGTCTTTCACCGGCACATTTATCTCCGTGAGAATCAAACCTGTGACCTGAATGGTCTCGGGATCATTCCAGTAACGACGCACTGCAGGCAAAAGCCTGCGTTTAAATCTAACTCCCAATTAGCTTTTTTTTTTACAAACGGATGCATTCTCACTTCCCACGCTTTAATTCTCAAAGTGACTCGTGTTATTATGTTGACAGATTCCAACTCTGCTTTAGCCTTTCATTTTTCACACTTGACAAAATACCTGCAATTAACTTCTTTCAATTCATTCGACAGACTTATGGGTGAATAACATCCGAATCCTTCATGCATGAGCCCATTGTGTGAGATAAATATTTCACCCTTTAAATTGTGCTGTTCAGGAATTTGCAAAGCATTTTTCCTGCTTCTATTCCAAAACCATCGCACGCTGAGACTCTGAATTGAAACCTAAGCCGCGTTTGTGGAAAATCCTCAGCTACTCCGCGCCTCTACCAGGAGATCCGTGAGCGAGGGCTGCACTCCACCAACCAGGACGAGCTGCTGGACGACTTTGTGGTGGTGGAGGCTCCCGTGGCGGTGGAGGACCAGGGCATCGTGGTGAAGAGCTACCGGCCGGCACAGCTCACTTGGAGCCAGCTACCGCAGGTAAACCTTTTAACTGCACTGACAATCAAAGTAGGTATTGTGTACCAGTGCACTAAAAACATAGATCTATCAGAGAACAGTTTGTCTTCTGATCAAATGTCCTTGCTCCTAAACTTCAGCTGGATTTTTCCTTTTATCTAAAAGGGTGCAATATAAAAGCTTCTTGCATGTTTTTGTTGTTTCATAAACTCCCACACTCCGTGACCCTGTGTAGAAATGCTGGCTATGTTTGCTCTAGATGTTCGAATACCCACCGAGTTTGTTCTGACAGGCTGGAGTTGTTGACAATAAAAAAACATTTTTTTACGATTTTCAAAACAAATTATATCTTGAATATACAGCAGAATATGGAGTTAAACATTGGTTTTATTTTTATTTTGTACAAAGGTGAGGGACACGGGTATCCTGACATTGATCTCACCTCAGGAGAGAAAGAGACAAGAGGTTAGTATGTGTGTTTGCCTGTGTGTGTGTGTGTGAGTGTGTGTGTGTGTGTGTGCTGGTATGCATACCAAGTATGCCAACAGTAATGTCCTAGAAGGGATTTAATGTGCTGCAGGAAGCAGGACAGCTCTGATGCAGCTCAACGGCCGAACGTGTTTTCTTCTTTCTATACTCGGTGTTTTGAATTAGTCACAGTCACACAGGGAGAAGAAGAGGCTCGTGTACCAACTGTTCACCAGACCGTAGACTTTAAACACTACAATGCAATGCAACCATGATTACATGATATTTATTGTTTCTGTGTTTTTTGCCACTGAGTTGGAGGGAAAAACAGCCATAGAGACGGTTAATTTAATAATTAAATTCTTTAGCAGTAATCATAGAAAGCTATGGGTCAAGCTCCTAAAACACAGAATCATACATTTCCCAAAATGCAACTCAAAAGTGTCTTTAATTAGACCACCCATGCCTCCTTAATGCCCCCCCTAACACACTTCCAACTAGTAATACAGGCTTTCTGTTAAATAACAGTGTGCCTTAAAAATGTCCTTTACATTTATATTAATTTTCATCCCACACCTGCCAAATTTGTCTGGCAACAGGTTCAAACTCATTCTCAGAGTTTTTGTTAAAAGGCTTTCTAGGAATCAAAGGACTTCCCTGAACAGAAGTAGACATAATAAGTTGAGCTATAACAACAAAGCCAGGTACAGCTCATTACAAAAGAACTCCAAGAAAGTATTGAACACCAGCAGATAACACTATCTGCTGGTGGATTTCTCTGTTTATAATGCGTCTTCACCGGCAGTCCAACAACAGACGTGTCGATACCAAAGGTCCACCCTGTGTGCACTACAGTCCTTAAATAAAGCCGCACCCTGCCAGTGTGATCACACTGATTCCGTGTGCTGAGCTGGTGCCCGTCTCGCTCTTTTGTACCTGATGGGTTTAGTTTCAGTGCTTCAGCAGAATGGCAGCCGTCCATGGCCAATTGAATGCTGCTTTTTAGGGACATGAAAGCATTTACCGGGTCCACCAGGTGCACTATCGTGTACCACTCTTTTGTGACAATTTCCTGCTGTTGGCGGGAGATTTTCAGGAAGTAGTGATCTTGATTTAGCCTAGCTAGCTAATGCCCTTTGCTCCTGCCTGAGCCACTGCACCTTTACAGGAAGTGAAGGAGTGTGTAAGATCACCTAAGATCCTGACCACAGTCAGCAGAAGTTAATTACGCCCTCCATTTCATAATAATACTGTCATAAAGTGAAAAGTACTTCCACACTGCTACAAATTGCTGATATGTTTTGTTGTCTGCTGGTATATGCTTCTGATACCTGTTAGATAATTGGCAAACGATTACCACAACAATTACAATGTGAAGTTTCAGTGGCGTCTAAAACATCACCAGTAAATGTCGGATTTTGGTGTCACTCTAACAAATCCACCATTCTCCCGAGACGTTTAATATTGGAACCAAATGGTTTATCATAGAGGACAGCAGAACTACAGATTTCTCCACCAACCGCAGCCTCAATAGACCACAATGCATTGCAGCCACAGCATATGTTTTACTTCGTGTCGGGGACATGTCTGTAGCACTTTCTTGATCTTGAAGAACGTCACTAATGCTTTGCTCCGTTTATCGGTGTAAACTCCTATTTGAGTGCAGAAAGTAGAGGTCATTTCTCTGGGGTTTTTTTCAGGTTGCAAATGCGAGTTCTTCACATTCACACTTATTTGGCCGTGTGTGTTCATTTGACAGGCCATTTTTGAGATCATCACATCAGAACATTCGTACCAGCACAGCCTGGGCATCCTGGTGCGTCACTTCAAGAGTAGCGAAGCTCTGAAGAAAACAATGACAGCCACAGAGTACCATCACCTCTTCTCCAACATCTCTGTCATTCAGGAGGTCAGCAAACGGTGGGTGCAACATCCTCTTACGTGTGTGTGTGTGTGTGTGTGTGTGTGTGTGTGTGTGTGTGTGTGTGTGTGTGTGTGTGTGTGTGTGTGTGTGTGTGTGTGTGTGTGTGTGTGTGTGGAAAACGAGTGGGAAAACAGGATCTGATTTTGTCATACGGTTAACGTTGTATTCCCATTGAGATGGGGTTTGAAGCAGAAAATGAGTTGTTTTAAAGTTTCAGGTGGAGTATTTATGTGTTTTGTATCCCGTAGGCCCCATCAACATGTTAAAACACGCCAGCCAAACTGGTTCTACTGCTCTGAGTGTTATTCTCGGGCTTTAAGATGATAATGTGCATGAGAGCAGCCCGTATTGCTTTGTGCATTGCTAGCGACATACATTTGAATGAAAATGGATAGAGAGAGAGAGTTTTAGATCCTGTTGTTCTTTGTTTCCAAGTAAAACAGGATGTATGAAACTAGAACGCAGAGGGTTTCTCAGGAGCTCCTGTTTGACCTGACTTACAGTATCTGTGTGTGAATGTTTGCTTCCTGGGCTGGGCTGTTTTACCAGGTGTCATTTTACAGCTTTTTGTCAAAAAGGCACTTCGCAAGGGCAGGGCTGAATGTCATTTATGATGTTGTAATATCCAATAATGGAAGGCCTTTACAATGCTTTGGCAAAAGGGTTCCCCTGGATCTTATAGTAGAAAGTTACATTTTGCATAGGTTTAGTATTTTATTGTATTGGCAGCTTGAAATGATCAGTCTGTGTGCTTTCAGGATTTTCAGAGTCCATTGAGTTAAATGAAGACAGACGCCTTTTGTTGTCAAAATGACTCAAATAACTTCCTCCAGTGACACAATTGTTACAGAATGAAACTTAACATTACAACAAACTTTACTTTGTTTAACACCATGTAATAGACTCTAATACAACATATATATATTTAAGTTGAACAACTTTCTTTCGATGAAGCCAGATAGAACCCCAGGTACCAGTGTGTTGATAAGTGTCATCATCACATACGAACAACCTGAGATTCAAAACCGAGAAGTTACCACATTCAGCCTGAACTCACTGGCACAGCTGTGTGTCCTGCTCAGGTAAACAGTCTGTGGGAGGAGAAACACAGTCCTTTCACTTCTTTACCAACCTCCCCCTCTCGCTTCATTTTCAGGTTTTTCGAGGACCTTGAACGGCGTCACTATGACAACCCAGTGATCCGGGACATTAGCGATATTGTTCAGAACCACGCAGCCCACCACTTTGAGCCCTACATCGTCTACTGCTCCAACGAGACATTTCAGCAGAGGACGCTGCAGAAGCTGCTGTGAGTAGCGGAACAAACTGTAACAATCCGAGTTTCTGCAGCGACACGGCAGGATGAGCTGAACGTTCCGCCTTTTCTTTCCGTCTATCAGGACCAGTAACACTGCGTTCAAAGAGGCCCTGAAGCAGATCGAGGGGAGCAGTGACTGTGGAGGCCTGCCCATGATCTCTTTCCTGATCCTTCCCATGCAGAGAGTCACCAGACTCCCACTGCTGCTGGATGTCAGTATAACCATTTCTTTCTTACATAAACCACTTATTGTGAGGCGCATAGCTGCTGAAAATAGGACGCTGAGGGCCACTTATCTGTTTTTCTTTCCTTTGTGTCATTTCAGATATGCATTCACCACATTATTTCCAAGTTTATCAATTTTGTCAGCCTTCAAAAAACAATTAAAATGCTGTTAATTATTTAAGCTCGTAAAGCTGCGCACCTATTAAGATCAAAGGGCACGAACACACATTTATGTATCATAGAGACACATTTATGGGGGGTGAAATGAGAAGAATTTACAAAATTTGAAAAATAAGTCAACAAATGAATAAAAACCATATGTGTGCATATATGTGCATGTACACCTTATGATTTAGAAACTCCAGATTCCGCTTCTTGGCATGTATAGTGGTGCAGAAGGTTGTTTTGCGTCTAGAAGTAAATAACTGCTACTAACTAAGTTTCGTACCTTTTTGTTCTCTCCTCACAGACCATCTGCCAGAAAACTCCAGATAAGACAGCGGAGTACTTTGCTGCTGTTTGGTCACTGCACGCCATCAGCAAGGTAGAGAGACGCTGAGAGAGCACTCTCTATCTCGCATTTGAGAGCGGACTATGAAGTCGATGTGTTTGTAAAGTTGCGATTATCATTATGTCGTCGTTGTGATTGTTAATTCAACAGTTGGTCTCGAGCTGCAATGATGGTGCTCAGCGGATGGAGAGGACGGAGCAGATGTACACCATCCAGAAACAGATGGATTTTGGTAAAATCAAGGTAAGTTGTGGTTTGTGCTCAAACACCGTCAAGGAAAGTGAAAATAGAGTTCACAGGGTTTGACTTATTAGGTCTAATGATGGCCGTGGATGTAGATAGAAAAAGCAAGGAACATGTAATTGAACCTGGATAAGGCTTCGGACTGATTCATGTCACGTCGTCATGATGCAGATTCAGTTAACTAACCTGAACCGATGGTGATAACTCTTGTGTCCTCGCAGCCATTTCCTCTGGTGTCGTCATCGCGGTGGCTGAAGAAGCGCGGTGAGCTGGCCTTCAGCACCGAAGAGCTCAGCATCTGGAGGGCTTTCAGCAGCAGGAGCTACTACCTGTTTGTCTTCAACGACGTACTGATCGTCACCAAGAAGAAGAGGTCAGTGGGGCTGAAACACACCGTTTGTTTTGAATATTATGCACTTCAATTCTAAAATAGTATTTTTCTGGGGGGATTCTTGTATGAATTTGAATTCATACAAGTATCTGCAAATATTCTCCAGGATGTCAACATAATCCCAATAGTTAAGATGTTGAGGAGTAGTTTGTCGTGAGAAACAAAGTCACCAGAGCAGGAAGCTAATAGTTGTATTAATATATTGTATATTTGTACTTTCACAGATCAAATCGCTCCCACTTTAGATAAAAGAACCTAGTAGTGCATCTGCTAAAATGGGGGCAGCTAGAGAAGACAAAGTTGAGAAACACAACCAGGTTTTGAAGCATTTCAGGAGCTTTGTGCGTGTTTCTCTGGGACTTTGGGTCCAACTGCGGGCAGGCAGGAAACATGAGAAACTGAGTGAAATGACAAGAGGAAGGGGACGGAGAAAGGAAAGAGCATGGATCTGGTGCTTGCATATTTGAGATTCTTCAATCTTGCATTCAGCACGGCAGCTCGACAGACTACAGCTCTCTGTTTTGAGTTAGGGAGAAACCAAACAATGTCAACACAGAGGAAGGAGCTGCCCACAACACTGGAGTCATTTTCAGGGTTGTTAAGTTGACACTGCGACCCAGTCATTAGGTGATAATATCTAGGAAATGCTATCAGCAGATGGTCAAGCAATGTGGTTTGAATGTGTTCGTTGTACACCCATGCACGAAAATAAAATAGTGACTAGGTTTAGCTACACTATAATGTGTGAAAATGAAAATATTTCTGTGAACGTTCCTGCACAATTTGATCAAAGTTATCTTTTAAATAGACATTTGAGTAAAAAAACGGTTTGTTTATCCAGTGAGGAGAGCTTTGTGGTGATGGACTACGCCACTCTGGAGAATGTGGAGGTGGAGGTCGCGGAGGATGCAGAAGGACGAGTGTCTTCGCCTGGCAAGAACAGCTACTATCTTTCCTTCAAGCTGCAGATGAGCAAGAACAGTGAGGGCAAAGCGGAGCACATCTGCCTGGTGGCCGAGTCCAGGTAACCATGCTCTCAGCTCCCTTCAGCCATGAACTGTACATAACTGTACATTCCTCAAGTGGGAATTTGAAAAACACAAGGTTTAAGTATTATGAGTATATAAAGGTGCTTTTCACATTGCATTTCCTGTGACTTCTTCACAATAAAAGCATCTTGCCAGTTCACCAGTGGAAAGATTTTATTGTGAATTGGGCTCTAATAAGACTGAAGGTGACCAGTACACAGTAATATAAGGCTAATGTATGAAGTACAAACAAGAACATGAGATAAATTAAACCACAAACCACAGAGATTCAGTTCGAAGCTACAAAAATACTGAGAGCTGAACACAGAGACCTCTTGGAAAAAACTGACTGCAAACCAAATGTGATGTTTTGTTTCTGGCTCCCTCTACTGACAGAAGTTTTAATGCTCCCGTGCATTGAGTCCATTCGTAAGAAACAGACTTCTTGTGTTAATACATGTTCAAAATGCAACACTAGCTCTGGAGTCGTATTTAACTGTGTTTTTCTTTGTCTCTGTTGCCAAGGGATGACCGGGCACGCTGGATAGTTGCTCTTACTGAACACAAGCAGGATGGAGTCTTTACTTGTCGAGATGGTAAGTCAGCATGCTTTATTTACCAAGGGAGTCATTCTTTGAAATACACTTTGAGTTCTGAGCTTGATCGGTTTTCAGTGAGGGCATGTCATTGTTGAAAGTGGTAAATGTTCTCTTGCCTTTCATTTGTAAATTATTCATTTGTAATGGAAGGCAGTGTGCTGCACAGAAAACAGATGGTTCATTTTCATTTTTCATTTCTAATGAGTCTGCAGCTATTTTAAATGCAATCTTATTTACATACATACCAGAGCTGAATAGGCTCTCCCTTCTATTCCAGACCTTTCAACTATTACTTAACATTTTCTTGATCTATGTGAAGCCTGACTTTGGGTTTACGATGAACTAAATACATATAAAGAACATAAGCACACAAGCAGCACCAACACTTTCTGTTTGTGTAGCAGCAATTGTTTTAAGTGACATTGATGTTATCAAAGGGTGTGCCTTTCCAGTCAAACTGACACATTCCAGGAAGTAAAAAGATGTGCTGTAGATATTCATCAGTGTGGCACAGGTTGTGTTTTTACAGAAAAGACAACCGGTTTGTTGACAGTCAGTTAAAAGTGTTGGTTTCATGAATCACATTGCATTATGGGAATGTTTTTAAGGTCTTCCACAGTGTGAGGCCACCAAAGCCTACATGCCGAAAGAGCCAGATGAGTTGGGGCTGCAACAGGCTGAGCTTGTCATCGTGCTGCAGAAAGAGGAAGGTGAGTGTGTGTGTGTACTTAGCTCCATCACTATCTGTAATACATCACATCCAGACCCTCATGCTCAGTCAGTGAGCCGCCTACCTATATTTCATTTAAAAGCATGCAAGGGTACTTAAAAGCTAACCGTCTGCTCTTCCTAGCCTGGAGCTACGGGGAGAGAATGCGAGATGGAGAGAGAGGCTGGTTTCCTGCCACCTGTGCCACAGAGATCACCAACCCAACGGCCATCGAGAACAACGTGCAACGCATGAAGCGGCTGCGCAAAGAGACCAACGTTTGAGCGACTCTCGGAATGTACAGTGGACAAAATAACAAAAACACCTTCCCGTAAATTGGTGACACTGCATTGCTTGCGTATCATACTGAACACGGTGGTCCAGACGTCCGTCAACACACTGATCTAAGGTGTATACCATGTGACCATGAGGTACCTGGGTTGGATCCAGCCAGTGTCCATGGTTTATGTTACTCTCTGTCATTCTGTCCAAACCAATTTTAAAGCATCAACTTATATCTCCACCAAAAATGTTTTATTGCAGAGCTATTGTATATATGTGCTTTTGTCCACTTTCTATATGTGTAGCCAATAAAGAAGACATTTGCTATAGCAGGACTTACTGGTCAACAGTGGCAGATAACTCTACTCGTCCAGCACTATCCTGGTGCTGTACATGTATTTGGTGACAATGTAAATTGAAACTTACTTGCTGTAGTAAAAAATGAGCCTCAGGCCTAGGTTTGAATACAAAATCTAGGCGCTACAAATTTAAATTCTTTTGTATACATGCGCTATTGTATGAGAAGTTGCTTAAACTGTATTGCTTTCATGCATCCTAAGCTCAAGATGTGGAACTTGATATAGTGCTAAATGTTGGATGCATTTCTTGTATCACATTGTGTTAGCGTCATTTCAAGATGCTGCATAAGAATTTTGTTATCCTCGTGTAAAATAAATTAAGAAATGTGACCGCAGAAATATCAGTTTTGGCAAAATATTTACCATTATAAATGCCGTTTATGACACTTAATGTTGAATTTGGTGATTGTAAAATTGACTGCATTATACAAGGTTATACGTCTGTATTCAAAACGAAAAATAAATACTAGTTAACTGAAATACAATTTCAATTTGTGTCATTGTTAAGAGCCCATTTACTTGAAATATAAAACAAACACTCGAGACATTTTTCCTGGTTTCTGGACTTTTATTTGAGCTTGCATTTTGTTAAAATGTTTGAATACATAAAAAGTTATTTAAAAATGTCAAACTGACCAGTTATCAAATTCCATTTTTTTTCTTTAAAAACCATTTGGTGTAAAAACTTAGGACAGATTTAGAAAAACATTTGCTGTTTCCCCAAAACGTTTGTAGCTGTCACATAAAAATAATGGGAAAAAAAAAAAACAAGTCTGCATAGATTCTGCAGGCAATCGGTGGTAATCTGGTCAAATGCATGGTGCAAGCTTGTGACGATCGTCAAGTCAAATCTTTATTGCTCAGATCTTGTTTGATGTTTCATCTTGTTGACAAAAAAACTGTAAAGAAGAAACGGAGAAAATTAGTCAATTGTTCATCTGTATGCTACATTTTTAGTCATGTAGCGTGCATCACCACCAGATAGCAGAAAAAGAATCAAAAGCCTAAAGCCGCTGCTCTTATGGAGAAGAGCCAATAGGGCTCTACGGTGCCCGACAGTTTGCTTTATCAAAGCCACTGCACTACCTCATGCTTTGGATCATCTACTACAGATCCAACAGAGTGCAAATGACAAGCTAGTTTGCTAGCTTAGCTGTTAAATGTAGATGTTTTAAGTTTCATAGTATTTGTCAGCTCTGTCTGAATCCACATATTTGTGAAATTTAAGTTAATGGAAATGATCAGCCATTGAAGTCTTTATACTGACCCGGACGATGGTAAAAGATGGTAGGTGCCGGTGGGCAGGTTGTTTCCTACTCAGCCCCACCCTGCTGGGCCTCGGGAGCGGACGTTTTCTCTGCAGATGGGTCACCTCCTGTCTTGGCCTCCTTGGTTTCCTGGCCGGGTTTGTCGTTAGTCTGTGGACGTCTGCGGCGGTAGTTGAAGTTACGGCGGTAGCGCCGCTGGCGGGGCTGTTGGTTCTGACCATCTTCGCCGCCCTGATTCTCCTTGTCTTCCTCGCCATCCCGCACTGGTCTCTCGCCATCCCGCACTGGTCTTTCGCCATCCCGCACTGGTCTCTCGCCATCCCGCACTGGTCTCTCGCCATCCCGCACTGGTCTCTCGCCATCCCGCACTGGTCTCTCGCCATCCCGCACTGGTCTGGGACGGGGGGGACCCCTGGAGTGAACAAGCAATAAGCAAGGGGCTGTAAGGAATCATGAATTATCAAGAAACTAAGAAGTGGTGATATCATCTAATGAGATGAGATGCAGTTTTAAAAGAAATGTACATGGGCCAAATTTGAATGCACAGCTGCAATTTGAGGGTGGGCTGCAATAAAAGGAAAGCTTCTCTGGCCAAACAGGTGGCATTTATTAATTGAGGTTTGCTGGTAGACTCTGGGCTAGAATTCTTTGATAGACAGCCCAGTGCTTTACTCTTCCATTGTTTGCAGCCCTGCGTCAATGAAGCCCTCACGTAAACCTGGGAATGAACCTTGGTCGGAAGCCTCTGTAGTAGCTCTGCCTCGCTGGTTTGTTGCCCTGGTCAGGACCTCCCTGGCTCTCGTCGCCCTCGCCTCCCTGAAAGCAAATACATCCAACAACTGACATGAAGCTTTTTCCAAAGCCAACACGTAAGCAAACAAACCACGTAATGAAACTGGCCACCCAGCCAACATAGCTGAGATTAGGGGCGTATTTTGAGTCAATTTGCAAGATAATGTCCAGACCCCCGGATACACCAAGATTTTTTTTTTTTGTTCACAACCACGTGAGTGTTGAAAGGAGAGGGTGTTGTGTATGAGATCAACATATCAAAAGGTCCCAGGCGGGACTGCTGGGTGCCTGCTTCTGGACAGAAGCCCTGTGACGGCGTACCTCAGACATCCCTCCACGTGGTGCGTTGGTGTACGGGGGCCGGCGGCCGTAGCGTCTACTTACAAAGTATGGCGGGTAACGCCGTCTGCCGGGGTAAGCGGGTCTGCGCTGCTGCGGTTGCTGCACTTCTCCTTCAGGGGCGCTCTCTCCCCCATCTCGGCTGCCTTTCTCACGGCCTCCGTTGGGTGGCTCACCCTCTCCGTCACTCTGGTAGTTGTCGGGGTATTCTCCAGCGCGAGGAGGGCCCCTTCTTCGGGGATAGCGCCTGTAGCGGTTCCTGTCGGCAGCGTACTTACTTCCCTGGACTGCAATGCCTCCTGGGCCAGTGACATTTGCCGCCTCTGCTCCCTTTTTAAATAAAGAAATAAATGTAATTACCCAAATGAATTATCGAGAGAACAATTAATAGGATGCATCTTTTTTTAATAGCTGCAAAATAATTTCAGCACTTTGGACCTAGTAAAAAAAACTGATTGTATTACCAACCAAAACACAGCTTACCTTCTCTCCCTCAACTACGTCAAACTCCACAGTTTCTCCATCTCCAACACTGCGAAGGTATTTCCTTGGGTTGTTCTTTTTGATGGCAGTCTAAAACCCAAGAACAGTTCAGGGGTTAGATTTCATATTCATGATCATTACATAAATGAAGAGAATAAAACTACGTAAAACTTACCTGGTGTACAAAAACGTCCTCCTTTGTATCATTCCTAAAAATAAAAGATTGGGGGGGTACACACTCAGTTACTTCTAGTTAGTATCTTGTTGAGCCACAGAATACAATATATCTGCAGACAGATTGACACTAAACCGGGAAGCGTACGGATAAGTACTGTGCGTAACAACAGCATGGAGACCAGCAGACAAATTGCCTGGTCAGCTTTGTAAGCAAATCAAAGCCTTAATAGGATTGGGAATGTTCCTTCACACACACAGATGATATCAGGGTCTTTAGGAGCCATGGATAGGGTGGGGTCCACTTACCGATTGATAAAACCATATCCATTCCTGACGTTGAACCACTTCACTGTACCCAAGACTTTTGTTGCTGCAACAAGACACAATAAAAGAAAATGATTAACCAAGTTTAAGCTTCAGTCATTTCCTTTACAATATTACACTGTTGGGATAGCATATTGTGGGTACAACTAAACCTTCCAACCAGCTTGTCCATGACTCACAATATCAATGAGAAACAGAAAGGGAATCAAACAGGGACAGATGATGAAAAACAAACCAAGGCCAGATAATGTGTAAGTTATATTTAACTCCCAACTGTCACCCTTTTATAGATCCTGGTGCTTAGGGGTGCCCTGTGCCAGCTGCACTTAGTGTGCGGTATGAACCAAGCGCATTATGGCCCAGTAGTGACTGCGCTATTTCTAGTGTGGAACGCAAGATTAGTAATCATCCAAATTATCAGTGCATCTGTTTTATTGAGCTGCGTTAGTGCGCATATTTAAGATGGATGCAGCAATACGATGCTGCGCTGTGATCACTGATATTTCAAAGTTGAGTTACTACAGACCTACTGCCCCATTTTAAACCGCACTACTCAGTACTTGAGCGTTCACACGTGGTAGAGTCGCGCCCGGATACGTTAGCATGCAGCGAGCCCAGCTGGCTTGTTAGCGCAGTAGCTAACTAGGGCTCAACCATGTGGTTGGATTAAAGCCAGCGAGCACAAACAGCCGTAGCACATCATAACATATTGGGACCAAACATTACGTGAGGATAAAAGTAAACATGTCGCGTTTCCGTTGTTTTCGTCAAACAGAAAACTCAATGTCCAAAGAAATCCGTGGAAATATACGGCGGACATTTTGGGTTGCCCCTTCAGCCATGTAAATAGCTAGCGTAGCTTCGTTAGCCAACGAGCTACCATCGCTGTTTTAAGTAGCTAGGCCCTTGAATGTGGGCAACATTTGACAACCGTTGACAGTTATACTCGAATATATTTATAAACCGGCCTCACTCGAATTGTTTCGCCGACCACGTTGAGCACACGTTTGAGGGTGCGTTTCGACTTAGTTTTTGAGAGATATTTACTTCTAACGCGGAACCAGACCATTTCGTGTGAACAAAGGGACGGTCTGCCGCTTACGTTAGCTTGTTTTCTACGGTAGTAATCGTGGCCGGCTAAGTGAGCAATGTGACATAACTTCGTGTTCCACAGTGATATGCGATTAGCCGTTACCAAAATGATCGTTAACGTTATAACGTCTCGATGTAAGCTAATATTGCCTCGTTACTTCGACGGAGTAGTGAGTGGCTCAGACGTTTGCCTCGAAACAATAGTCCTGAAACAACCTCAACGTTCGTGCATGTGACGGCCAATCGGTAACACGGCATTCCGTGGCAGCTATTAGAAGGCCGGTAAACGGCAGAGATGGACCGGTTGGGATTTAAGGATTACCTTTACAAACCATGTATTCTAAATCTGAAATTAATGCCACTCAGAGAAACGGCTCATAATTCCCCCAAATAGTGGATATGTAACACTAGCAATAACGACCTATATTCCAACTGACATTTTAAAATGTGTGTCGCGAGCTAACGCCAGGACTAATGTTTCGCCTCTTGACAGCAAATGGAAATGTATTTTACCTTATTCAAGATATTATTAATCATAGTTCATACCCAACTAACGTTATATTACTTACAGACATCCTACAAGTTCACGTTATAGCTACATAATCGTCTGAGATTTAAGAGGTACAAAATGAACATTTATTTTATAATTTGCTTATTTCAACAAACGTTAACGTTAATCCATTTGAGTTAACGACATTTCTTAAAATGTTGGAGTAACATTAGTGATTCAACGGTTAACTGACCCGGTGGTTGGGCAGTTAACATTTGCAACCGCCGCTTTTGCGCACCGCCTCTACAGCGTTCCACACCACGTTCGCTAACTTAACGTTAGCTAACTAGCTCATTTCCAGGAGCCTTACCGATGACCTTCTTATCCGCCGCGGAAGCTTCGGCTGCCGGACTGGATGGGCTCTCCTCATCGGCAGGGGCATCGGGTGGTTGTTGTGTCTCGGCCTCGCTGCTCATGGTTACTACTGGTTGGTTTCTGCCGGCGGTGGCTCTCTGCTATGTTTCCCGGTGCTAGATGGTAACCTGGGCCGGCGGTGGTAGGGGCTACTGCCTTCGGGCTCTCAGCTTTCCTCTTTCCGCTCCCGTTGCCGATCGAACTGGGCAGAGTGAGAAGCTGTGCCGGGGAATGTGCCTGGCCGGCGGTCCGCCCAACTACTCTTCCGATTGGTTGGAATGTGTTGTGAACAACAAAACGCATTCCTATTGGCTGAAACAACTGTCAAATTGGGTTGAAAGAAGAGTTTGCTGAAAATGATTGGCTAAGAGAGATTGTACCTGTTCCTTGTCACCGCCCCATGGTGTTGCCGAAGCCAGACAAGTCAGACAGAAAACCGTGACACTTTTGGAACAGTGTGCTTGGTTTTTGGTCTTTGAACAAAATGTACAAATACTGAAAAACACAAGGACTCGATTTATTGTGCCAGTCTTGCATAAAATCATCTCAAAAGACACAATTATTGTATTATAATTATTATTAGTAGTATTATCTTTCGTTCTGTTGTCTTAAAACTTTGTCTCTTAATTCTTTGAATACAATTTTAATTTTGTAAACTGGGTGATTGTCTGAGATTGATTGAAACGGTTGTGTATAGCTGCCATCACTACTTTCAAAACGTAAAATGCAAAATAGACATTGCACACTGTCTGTAGCCGCATGGACAGTGACTGCAGCGCGGTGGAAATGTAATGAGGGATTACTGACCCAATTTAAGGGAAGACTTAGGAAAGCATCAATATTTTATTCACCGAACATGATGTAAATGTCATATTCATAATTTTACTGCATCGTCAGTTGCTGTGTGCATACATGAAACCTTGGCAGATTTAGGAAGAGAGCTAATTTTGATGTGCTGTAAGAACATTAAGTTCTCACCAGCCAATAAACAGCAGGTCATTGTCGACAGCTATACTCTAACACCTAAACACAGAACAACTGATTCACTATTCCATATCACAGGACATTTCTGGAAGTAACCCTACTATTACACTTGAAATGTGATATTATTTTGTTAGAGATTACCCCCAAATCCTTCGTTGATTGTTTTGAATGAAGGTCATATCAGGATATAACATCCAGGATGAACAATAACCGCAATGTTCTTTCATAATTTAAAGACCAGACATGCTATTTGATTGTTTCTTATTGTAATATTCAGGATTCACAGGGAAGACATTTGTAAATTCCTTAGATGATTACATTTCTTAATTCCTAAAAGGTACACAAACTCAAACACTGTCACAACATACTATTGCTTCTTCTCTCATATTTCCCTGCCCAACAAACTCGTGAAACGCAATCATCGTCGCAAATCGTCTTCTAGTAGCGCAGTGCCGACATACCCAGACTCGAGTGTGAGACAACCCCACCGCAGCCCCCCACCCATTGTCATGTTAATGCTCCACTGGCACCGTTTATGAGCACTGGCTGGTGTGTGAAGAGCTTGCTGTTAATGGCTGAGCCCCGTTCTCCCACACAAAGATGGGCTTTAGCATTGACCCCAGCGAGCCTCCCCACGAAGAGACTCCCCCCCTTCCCCCCTAAAAAAAAACCTTCTTCCTGCCTCCATAAGAACAGAGTATCCATCTGAAAGGATTCTTTTGTGCCAAGGGAACAAGGTCCACGGTGGAAGAGGGAGAGCGTGGGTGGGGGAGGGGTCTGGAGGCTCGGATTTGTATGGATGGCTAGGATACGAGGAGGCAGCCATAAGTTAAGCAGAGGATTACTTGGCGCTGAAGTGTGTGACTTGGAGGACTATTGTGCCTTTAGCTGTGAGGTATTTCCCTCCTTTGCTTCCTGGCGATGACGTTGAGATAGATTGCTACCTGGTATCACCTCAGAGATCAAATATAGATCTCTGGACGATTACTCATTCTTTCCCTTTCTCAGCTAATGACTCAGAGGAAAACCTCCCTAGGGCAAATAGGCTAATGAAAACAAAACAATGCATTTACACTGGGTATAGTGTTCTCACACTATTAAATGGCGAGTTGAATTTCAAAACATGGATACGCAACCATGTTTTTAAATACATATATGAATCTAAATGTAAAAACAAGAAGAGCACGATAGACTTCTGATGATTTCAGATTCTGGCTACGGTTAATATTGTAATTGATACATTTATTTTGTGAAGACGGTAGCAATTCAGATTCCTTGTTACTACTGTGAACTTAAAATCAAAATGAATTACGAATTCATACTTTAAAAAGTAAATACATATTTAATATTTGGTGTTAAGAGAAGTTGAACGACATTAACATTTTGAATATTGAAACTATAACAAACCAACGATTAAAAGGAACTTACTGTAAACACGATGCTAGTTACAGATGTAAACAGCTTTCCCCAAAGAAACAAGATTACTCCAAAAGGTTTGTGTAAAAGTAAAACAATTTATTTATCCTCAATGAACAGTTTGACTCAAACAGGAATTAGAATGTTTAAAATGCAAAGCAATTTTTTCAAAAAGTCACAATTTCTTATTTGTCTTTTTCTAACAGGAAGCACAAATTGTCTCCACTTGGACCCAACAACAGTGTAGAACATGACGATTTGCAAAACAAATTCAAAACCAATATATTAAGCACATCTCGTCAGTTCCCAAACCCACCCGACATGTGAATGACCTGATCTGGGTTGGATTCAGCGGTTAACCTGGAATCAGTTTTACCAAACTCAAGATAATTGGCCAAAATGATGTACTGTTGAACGTTATACCGTCCTTCAATGTGCATCATGGCAGAAGACATCCACACAGGAAAAAAATATGTAGGTTGATGTCTGCTGAGGAGTAACAAGTGACTATAAAAACTACTTCATGTATACAGAGGTTGTATAATTCTGGCGTGGTGTTGTGAGGAAGCTGGATCACATCTCTCCACACTGTCCAATGAGGATGGGGAGCTTGGGCTTGTTGTTGGGTCCCGTGGGAACATTCTGTAGACAGGAAGGAGCACAAACAGTCATATAAACATTACACACACACACACAGATCCATGTGATGCACACGTCAATAGTTTGATTACAGTACTCATTACATAAACATAAAGCAGTACAAGATTGATATACTACAAGTGTCAATGACTGGGTTTCACGCTTTGGATGCTTGCTTTGAAACATTTATGTCTGAAGATTTACACATCACTGTTGAGATGAAAATGTTAAGCATATAATACATATTAGGAAATATGTACTTAGTTCTCTTCAAACTTGATTTGAGAGATGAGTGAAATATTATAGACAATAAGTACAGCAGGCCTTTTAACTTTAAACATGTTGCACAAAAGGTAATGACCCAGTGGTGAATGACATTTTACCCACTATGAGTGCGTGTCTCTTTCCACTCACAATTCATTGACATCAATATATTAATATTACAATGTGTTTTTACCTCAATTTTCCTCATGGTCAGCAAACCATCAACCACTTTTCCTGAAACAGGTGTGAATAAGACAGTTTAAATCTCGGCACATACACAAATGTACACAGCGCTCTAAATAGATATGAAAGCACAACTAACATCGTAGACGTACTCACCAAAAACAACATGCTTCCCATCTAACCAGTCACATTTGGTGCAGGTAATGAAGAACTGACAACCATTTGTCCCTGGCCCACTGTTTGCCTGAGTAAGACACACATTATTGAGAAAGAAGGGCAGTTTTAAAAGTCTGTTTGTCTCCATTAGTCAGGGTTAATTCACTTTGAATCAATCAATCAAATCCTATTGTCTATAGAGGTTGGGTCAATTCACTTTGTGTGGATTAATCAAATCTTAACTTTTTTTTTACAGATTAATAGATGAACAAAATGTTTGCAGGAAACCAACTAACTTGAGTTTCGTTAACGTAAACAGACCCTTTCCTCATTCAGTGTCCCCAACCTCTAAGCATTGATCGACATACATACCATGGACAGAAGGCCAGGAGCACAGTGCTTCATTTTGAAGTTTTCGTCTACAAATGGACCTCTGTAGATGCTGCAGATACCAGTTCCATCACCCTTCACAAAAGGACAAAAAAAAAAAAAAAAACAGAACATAAGGTGTAGTAGAAAGAAGCAGCTATACAATAAGATGAGCTGTAACTCACCACATGTCCACCAGGAGGCAGAATAATACATGTTGTTCTCCTGCTCTATTCAAAATACACCTGCAGTTTGTCTGACATCATGGCACGATTTATTTTATTTAATGAATACAAGAAATGGTAGACAGAAGTGGATGTAAAAGTAAAAAGGCCAACTAGTAATCACCATCTTTTAAAATATCTTTCTTTATATTGTTTATGATAAAACGTCTTTCTTTAGCTCGTTTCACATCAGGTCTATCTAACATTGTTCCACTGCAGGCAATAACCCCATTACTGTTTCCTCTGCTGAGAAACTGTGTCTCTGAAATGATTATTCTCAACATACTATGTATATGTATTTCTGTTGTAAGAAAAATAACATTCATTGCTATGTTGCAAGAAGATTGAGAGTTTAGTGTAGCTTTAATCCAAGCGATAAATGCAAACAGTGATGGCAAAACATCAAACCGTGGAACATTGTTTCCGTCATCCTGAAGATAAAACAAGAGCGTCAATCAGACAGCAGAAGAGGTGTGCATGTACTTACATTCACAAAGTCCCCTCCTTGTATCATAAAGTCTTTTATCACCCTGCCAGTGAACAATGAAAACATATCAAGTGTCAGTTTTGTTGAGGTAAAAGCTGAAGGAGTTTGACTGGTAAGACATGCAGACATTCTTCTGTTTACGAGTGTCAAAAAAGACAGAAATCCATTTTGATTACATATCGTAAAACAATAAAACACAATAGGAGGTGGCCAGTTTTTCAACACATCATTTTCCCATAAATAATTGCAAGTTTCTGTAGAAGTTGTATATGAATGAACAAACACTAACATAATACTTGAGGATGAGCTATGCATATCAAGCTGTCACACTGTGTACCTGTGGAATGTGCAACCTTTGAAACCAATGGAGACTCCATCCTTCCTGTAGAACAGAACAAAATAAGGTAAAGACAATGACACTGTATTGTAATACAAGTAATTATTTCTCAGGAAGCCGTTTTGTCCACGTTTCTCATGTGAGTTTTCCTAGTAAATGGTCGATCAAGACACATTGAGAAACAGGGATGGGTACATGGCATACCACAGACCAAGCCTCTTACACTGGAAGCTGTTCAACCACCCTGTTCTAAAACATAAAGAGCACTATTGCTGATCATTGCTGATCCACGAGTCAGTGTAATTCAGTAAATGATTCTAAATGCAGTCCTTTTACGTCGTTATAGTCATCTATAGTGGTTATTTGCATAAAACACACAATTCAAATGATTAAGAAATAAAAGATTGCATTTCTATTGGCAAAAACATTTGTAATTTATAGTTTTAATGATGCATTATAGGCTGCTTAGGTCTTAATTCTATTTTATATTGCTGTGAAAATCGCACATGTCATTCAAACAACTGTATTTAGTGTCTCGCCAGAACTGTATTTTACAAGATTACATTTGAAAACATCATGATAAAGTTATAATTTAACAGATCATGAGCCGCATCATAATGTCACCGAATGTAACCTCCTTTCATGAGCTGTTAGCACTGGTGCTGCCAAGGTTCCTAGCTCTCCTCCTGTTGTTTACACCACAGATTTGTTGTTCTCAACAACGTATTGTCAGGGATCGGCGACTAGAAAGCCTTAATACCAATCTCCATATCGCACATTGTCTTACTGAATATCGGCCGTAAAACTTTATTTCACAGTATGATGGTTAAATTGTGCGATTAATCCGTGGTTCACATGCGTGCCGAACCTTGATGACTGTACGGATCAGGAATCAACTCTGGCCTGTTACACCACTAGAAACATTGAGAAACAGGGATGGGTACATACCATTCCACATGCCAAGCATCTTGAACTGGCAGCTGTTCAAACCGCCCTGATGTATTATTGTTGACTGAGGTATAAGGTACATGATAGTGCAGACACAGGGATGGGCACATTAACTGGCAGTTGTTAAACCACCCTGTTTTATTGTAGCTGGCTTTAATGTAAATATTAGTGTGTGTGGAGAGAGATTCATGTCATATCTGCATTAGAGAGCACAGGAAGGAACAGTGTCGGTGAAATAAAGAGCAGCGGTCACAAGCTGGTCTTGTTAAATGGTCTCGTATACCTTCCATGATTGATGAATATGCAGAGCATTTATCAGCCTCAGGCCCTGTCCACACTACTCCGTTTTTACTCCGTATTTGCTACGTTTACACTGAGCGGCCACACAACGCCGGAGTTTTGGAGCACCCTAAAGGACGGAGGAATCTGAAAACTCCGCCGAGGTTGGAGGTATTTGAGAACTCCGGGGTTGCGTTTGCGTGTGGACGGTCGGATACGGATGTGCTTAGAAAAAATTACGCCCACACCCGTGTTCGCTACTGGATTGGTTCTTGGCAACCATGACGTCTCCGTCCCTGATTCGTCACACTCACTATCACGTGACCCGTACCCGGACTATCAGTGACTCCGAAAGCTACCAGTGACAGTGTATATTGTAATATCTGGCAACACGCATTGTGGGTTAAAAGCTTCCTTTGGCATTCTTCAAATGAACCCATTCATATTAGAAGGTTGTGGCTCAGTGTGTACTGGCAATGTGATCAGTTTGTTTGTGTGACTTTTTGTCATGCACACGCACACATGTAAAAGGCCTGTTTAAGCATACATGTGGCCAAATAATTAGGTTTCTCCAGCAGAAGCCTTTTGTGTAATAAGGTTCTCCTTAGCCCTTAATCTGATGAAGGTAAAATATTGAGTGCATGTTGGGACAATGTGTGGAGGATGGTGATGCCGTCTTTGTGTAACATCAGAGAACAAAGACGTTTTGCAACCTTACCTGAACTCTCCAGTGCAGAACTGCCTGTAAGAGATGAGGAAAGTTTAAGTAACACCTTCAAACACTCAGACACGTCAGTCCTGAAAAACAGACTTCTGTAACGACTTTCTCCTTACCGGAAATTCTCTGCCGTCTTTGGAACCACATCGGCAAACAGCTCGATCTTCATCCGTCCGATATCCTGGCAAACAGTTGAGAAAACAGTTGAACACACAAAACAAAGACAAACAATGAAACGTATACACCTGAATGCAAATAGGGACAGTGTTTCACCTCAGGCTGAACTACATAGCACGGCCAGAACCTGATCAGTCTTGTGACAGGAAGTACTCTGAGACAGAAGGCCTCATCTGCAGTAACCAGTTATAATAAGAGACTCTGCAACAGCACGTTTTTTAAAGATACTTCTACTGAATAACTGGTATAGGATTTCTTCTCATCTTTCTTCCTTCTACTTCTGGTCTTGAAGGACACATTATCCTATTTCTGCCTGAAAACATCAAGTGGACTCGGTTTCATCCCAACAACGCTACACAAGCTTTTCTGTCAGAGTTCTGATTCCCGGTGGTCAAAGTATACATTATGTAAAATGTAAATGACATCAGAATCTTAATGAACGACTTTAAATCATCTCTATAAGTATTGTGTGTGTGTACGTGTGTAAAAAAAAAAAAAAAAAAGGCCGGTTGTCCCCATGACATCTTTGCATAACTCTCTTCAGTCGACGCAGACGACTCGCAGTAAAACAAACAGCTAGTGGATCTCCTCTCTATGCCATTTAGAAAATAGAGTGTATTTTTAGTTACCAGGAAATTAAACAAAATATAGGTGCGTGAGTTGGTTCAGGAACAAACATCAACCAGAAAACCTTTTGTCTGCTGAGTGTTTTCTCTCGCTGGAGTCTGACATGCCGAACAGGTAAGACAGGTTGTTTAAAAAAAAAAAAAAAAAGTTTCTCATCAGATAATACATTTTAATTTAAGAGTCTATTGTTGAATGTATAATGTTGAACTACTTCTGTGGCGGCGCTGGAATGAGGGTTTTTTAAATGCTATGTCCAAAGATCACTTTGGATTCAGAAACAAAAACAAGGAAGAGAAAGGTGCACTGAACTGAATGAGATAAGAGGCTAAAGGGTTTCACCTGACAGTCAACATATCAAGCCAAACCCGGTGAGAAACTGAGATAAAATTAATAATCAACCTTTTCTATTTGACAGATAAAGACCAACACACTTTGAAGAATCATACAAGGACCCATAGAGGTGCATTTGTGCCTGACTACTTGTGTTTATCAAACTGCCTCATTATTCAACTACAGCCTCAAATCTCTTACAGAATGATAGTTATGTGACTATATGTAATAAAATAAAAAAATTTAGGTGACTGTTCCAAGCTAATTTTGTGAAACTTATTCATATTGTAAAAATAAATAATTAAATTCTGATGAAACCAAGCCAGGCCAGAAATCTAGGTGTAGTTATGGATTCAGACCTCAACCTGAACAGCCATATCAAGACAATTACATAATCAGCCTATCACCTAAAGAGTATATCAAGGATTAGAGGACTTATGTCTCAACAGGATTTGGAAAAACTTGTCCATGCATTTATCTTCAGTAGACTGGACTACTGTAACGGTGTGTTTACAGGTCTCTGTAAAAAGTCAGTCAGAACGCTGCAGCTCGAGTCCTCACTAAGACCAAGAAAGTGGATCACATCACTCCAGTTCTGAGGTCTTTGCACTGGCTTCCTGTCCAGCAAAGAATTGACTTTAAAATCCTGCTGTTGGTTTATAACGCACTGAATGGTTTAGTGCCAAAATACATCTCTGATCTGCTGCTACCTTATGAACCATCCCGACCCCTTAGGCCGTCTGGGACCGGTCTACTTTCTGTTCCCAGAGTCAGAACTAAACACGGAGAAGCAGCGTTCAGTTTGTCTGCTCTAAATATCTGGAACAAAGTCCCAGAAAGCTGCAGGTCTGCTGAGACCCTCAGCTCCTTTAAATCAAGACTGAAGACTTTTCTGTTTGCTGCTTCCCTTAAGTGAACCAGATTCAAGGATATTAATACATTTCCTGCATTTCACTACTGTATTTTATTTCTGAAACTGCACTGCATATTCTTTTTTTTTAAACTTCTTAATAGAGAAGCTTCTTAATATTTCAATGACTGTTTTTAATGTTTCAATCAATGTTCCCTATGTTTTGATGCTTTTAATGGTTTTATGTGAAGCACTTTGAATTGCCCTGTTGTTGAAATGTGCTATACAAATAAACTTGCCTTGAAATATAAAATTGACATGCTTTTTGCTAACTAAGGAATTGCTCACTGCTTTTCAACTCGTACCTCTAAGCTACTGTTTTTAATTATTTTGCATACATAACTAACACTGTAGCCAGAGGTTACACAGAAAATGGGCAGGCTTCCATCAAGACACAGGTATGTGCATTGAGTTGTCTGCATTCACAATGGGAAGGTGGAGCCATACATAGCTATCTCAAATGAACCGCTTCACCTGACAACAGTCATATTCAGACAAGTCTTGGCGAGAGCATGCAGGGTCTCTGACTGGATCGCCACTGAAACTCACTGGACTAGGAGAACCCTGAGCACAGAGGTACAGATGGCTTAGCGTCAGTTTTTGTTTTATTATTATATCATTCATACAGAGTAAGCTACACACTTCAACGCTGGAAAGAACGAATACCATTACTGCAGGATGTTGATGGGGAAGTGACAAGATATAACAACCAAAGTGTGTGTCTCAAAACTGCAACGATAACAAAATAAATTCTACTTTTACTTTGTTTTTCATAATTGCCAGTGTAACGTATTGACAGTGAGGGAAACTGGAGTCATTGATCCCAGCATGGTTACTGCTTATATGAATAATATGCAGGGACATTTCTGACAACTGCTCTACGTTGGTCAAGCCTCGTTCAACTGCACAAAGTGTGGGGTGTGACAATAAACATGACTAATGAGTCAGAATTACACCATATCTGGCAAAAAAAAGTTATACTAGTGCACTGCACTCCACACTGTTATAAAGGCTGTCATCTAAATACTAAATTGATTATGAGATGAGATGTGTCAGCATCCAATCTCCTACTCGACCATCTCTCGCTATTTCATGTTGTGGACTAGACTCATGCATCCACATGCTTTCTCTAATCAGTAATCATTTGCACAGCCGTAGTTCCTAACCAATATACTCTTGTCCTCCACAGCCTTTCCTGGAGCCTCTCCGTACCGAACTGAGCACTGATTGCACAAATGCTGCATGAATTGATAACGCATCAGAAAACAAGCAATACCGTCAAAATGCTGGACATCGTAGCACAAACGGATGTGTCTGGCCGTCATACAGACAACACTGACAGGTATCTGGGAATTATGCTTATCAAGATGGTACTGGACATAGTGGTCCTCTCCTTCAGCAGCCGGAAACTGTCCACCTCCTTTTTAAGTATGTGCAGTCTGTCCATCGTCCTGGCTGACTCTGTGATGGTGCTTCTTTTCTCAAGCTTGTTATTTCTTGGACCTGAAAGGTATCTCGTGTCCCTCTGCTTCATCTTGGCCAATGCCTCTGCGATATATGAAGCACTGCCGCTGCCCCTGATGTGCCTGGGTTTATTGGACTGCTGTTTAGAAGGTACCTACCTCGGCAAACAGAGCGCCTTCTCCAAATTCCTAAGGCACACCGCCTTGACATTGCTGGTGTGGATCCTAGCTGTTATTTGGTTTAGTTCTGTCAAATCGGATTCGATGAAACTGGATTATCGGGAAGGGCTATCAGTTCTAGTGTGTGAAGTACGGGAGTCTACACTGATCAACTACTTCATTTTGGGGCTTTTCTCAGCGGTAGGTTGTACAATGCTGCCCTTTTACTCAATGATTCCTAAGTGGGTGGGCGAAGCCAAGAGGATATCTGAAGCGAGGGAAGAACGAGAGAACCAGAGCAGCGACTTGTTGTTCACCTCAACTGACTGCACGGAGACAAAAGGCATCGAGGAGAATCCACCGGAGGAGACCGTCTATCCGCGCCCACCTCTGTGGTTCAGCCTAATACTGGGCTTTAGTCTAACTTGGATACTTTATCTCGTGATGTCTGTGGTCTGCATATCGCTCAGCTTTGGAGTACCTGCCTACATCACTGTTAACCTTCTGTGGGTGGAGTGCACCAACAGTTTCCTGACGGGCGTGATGTTCTGGGCAAACAGCAACAAACAAGGACCGTACAGCCTCCCAGAAAACGTGTGCCCGTGGCCCATTTACTGGCATTTGAGCAAAGGAACACGACAGCAGCCATTCCCTGCAGCTGTGTCGAACCTGTCCAAAGAGAAGAGCCACACCCTCCTCTATGTGTAACAGAGAAAGACGTCAACAGTGAACCTGTTACACGGCAGACCTGACAGCCAATAGCAAATGAGAACCATGATGCGAGAAAGTCAGTGAAGACTTGAGCTGGCAACTATGAATAGTTCACCTGTGTACATGTAAACTGACACCTACACACAGACACGCATCTTTTACCTCTCCATCGGCACATGAAAATGTGCTTTTGAGCAACAGCAAAATGTTGCCATTGACAAGAGTCTGTGACTGGACTTTAAAATATAATTCTTTGAGTTGGGGGGGGGGGGGGGGGGGGGGGGTTCAGGTTTTGCTGAAAGCTCGGATCATTAAGCTAAACTTTTGTAAATATTTCCAAAAATACACATTATTTTTCTCCATTAATTTGTATGTTTGTCATGAAGGACTTTTTAAAGATACCTTTAGACTTGAGGGAAATGCTATGTTGACTTATATCTATTCTCTTTTAACTTTCTGTCCCAAACAGGTATAAATGTTTCTAAATAAATATCCAAAATCCCAGTTTTCATTTTATTTCAGTGAACCATGTATTTTTGCAACTTTTTCTTTAAAAACATAAATTACAAATGTCATGTTTATCAATCTATTTGAGGAGGTTCAAAGTTTCTTCTTGACCTTTATGATGATGTGTGATATAACGATCCAAATCTAGACGACCTTGTGATGAGATTTCCCACTTAGTCATAATTTAAAATACTGTATGGGTCTATTTCACTACTGTGTTTAGTAACTTGGATTTAAGGACTGTATTAAAAGGCCCTGAAGACTTATTTTCTCATTCAGCTCTTACTAATAGCAATGGGATCCTACATGAACACTTTCTGTCAGTTGCAACACTTTTGGTTGTTCCACATGATCCCAAATGTCTCTCTGTGCTCTTCTCACAGGTTTTAAGCAAGTTGATCTGATGACAACTGTGGTGATGTTTGCTTATGTTGATATTCCATCAGTGTCGTTTCTCTGTCGCAAAACTTTCCTACCGTCCGTCACATCACATCTAACTGGGACATGTGGGATCTGAGAAGATACATTAATACTTATTTTACAAATGGAAAACTTTGCAAAACAAATCCAGATCTATATCCATCTTTAAATCATGTCTTGTATTTTGCACTGTGCTGACTGTTTAATGTTATGCACCATCCACCATGTCAAATTCCTTGTATGTGCAACATACTTTGGCAAATAAACAGTTCTGATTCTGAATTGTACCAGTTAGCAGAGTATCTTAGTCAAGTTTTTCTTCTTGCGTTGTTTAACAAAGTAAACTCTGTATAGCCCTGGTGATGTATCGTCAGGTCAGCTCCCGTCTAACAGACCACAAGAAGAATTATTATTTAATGAATCATCATATCTCCAATAAACTAGTATCACTGAGCGACATCATTCACAGGATTATCTTATTTTAGAAGTCTAAAATACTACTTTATTACCACGGTTGGAATTTAAATGAAAAAAAGGAATATAGGCTTCTAGTCACAAAGGTTTACATGATACATATTTAGTTAAATGTCAGTTATGGTGAATGTGTGAATGTCCTACTCCTTTTCAGACATATATTAGTTTATGTTTGTACTGTGGTATATTTTCAGGCCTTGCACGATACAGCGAAGACCCCAAGTGTAGTTGTATTAGATGAAAACCAGATGTGCAGGAGACCAGGGGCAGAAGGGTGGATGTGCAGAATGAGGGGGGCCACATACATTCTCTCATTGTTCCGCCCTGTATGTTGCATGACATGTACCCTATATAAAGATGAAGCGAGCGCCCTAAAGGAGGGACTTTCGGATTCGACTTGAGACCTCCGGGCGATCTAGACGTCCGTAATGGCATGTGTTGCTTGTTTGTAATAAACTGTATTATACCAGCAAGAACAGTGTCCACGGAGCATCCTTCATCATCACTTCAACAGACCTGTCGCATGCAAGATACTACAAAGATGGCGTCACGAACAGTATCGGAGGTGGCCTGGCAGTTTCCTACTACAACTTCACATACGGTGAGATCTCTCGATTGAATGCTGGTCATTAATTGAGGCTGTTATGTGGAATTGTTATGTGAGGTTGCTGGGACACACCGTAAATTAAGAACCTTCTTGTTATGGACATGTCCTGTTGATTTGATGTTTAAAGTGAGGATCCGTGCTAAATTTATGAAAAAAAAAAAAAAAAAGGGGGAAAAGGAAAAGGAAAAGGAATAGTTTAGAATAGCTTCATGGTAACGAATAAGGTGGACTAAATAGTATCATGCAAGATTAATGAAGAAGGGGCCCTCAACTTCTTAACGGTAAGACATATGCATATTAGTCACCGCGTAACGATGGCTCTGACATAGTCCGGAATTAAGTTAGAAAAACAAAATTGGGAGAAACCTGGATCCAGGTAATTTGAATAAATAAATGTAAAAGGTTAAAGGAAAGAGTGATAAGGAAATAAAGGAAATGATCATATGATTGAGCCGCAAATCAGATAGGTAGAGCCCTAAAGTGTAGGTGCATGTAGTACGGGCCGAAATAAAACCTGAAATAACATCTTATGGTCAGTTTAATAACTGGAGAGTGTAAATTCACAAATTCGATTGACTGTTACCACTCTGACATTGGTTGACGAACGGTGTCTGATGCAGCCTCTCATCGAATATTTACACCTCAGAGGTAGCATAAATTTTATAAGGAAAAGGAAATATAGCGGCAAAAAGCATGCTGTGTGAATGAAGGCTAAGATAATGAGTGTGTGTGTTTACTTTGGGAGGAGAAGAGAGGGAAGAATGAGTGTGCGTAGAAGTGCTTAAGGTATGTGCGTAGAAGGCTAAGAGAATGTGTGTGTGTGTTTACTTTGGGATTGAGCAGAGGGGAGAATGGGTGTGCGTAGAGTGCTGAAAGTATGTGTGTGTGTAATTTAGCTGCTGATGTGTTCCAGATGTGTGCCATAAAAATGCATAGGATGAGAATGGATGCGTTGAAAGAAAGAAAAACATATTATGATTGAATAAACGTACATAGGTGGTGATTTTAGAACGGGACATTTAATAATTTGAAAGGACAGATATGTGGCCCGATGTATTTGATAAAACAATGAGCTTCGTTTGAGGAGACGTAATGAATTGAACGAGTCAGTAAATAAAACATGAGCTCTTCTTAAAAGGGACGTAAAATAACAAATGAGCTGTTAAATGCACAATGAACTTCGTTTAAGAAGGGTAGAATTTGACACCCCCCCCCCCCCCCCCCCTCCCTCGCCTCAAAATTCCCTCTTTGCCATTTGAACTGTTTAGGTTCAGTGGGAGTTCACTAAATGCTACAATGTTTAGGTAAGGGGTTCAACTTAGTAATAATATTTATGTATGCTGATAACGGGACCGAAGGATTTCATAAGAGACTAAATCATTGCCTGTTTCTTGTCTGTTATGTCATTTATGGTGAATAAGAATTGAGAAGGGGAGGCTTACGTTTCAATCTACTAAAGGCCGGTACAAATTTATCTACAGACTCTTTAGCAGTCGTAGGTAATATTGAGGGTACACATATAAACCTGCTTTCATTTATAAGCCTAAGAGGATACTGACCTGCTCCTATACACATGAAAGAATACATGCTCTATGCAGATAGGAGAAATAAATAAATAAATAAATAAATAGAAAACTTGGCAACTGATTGACCAGTTAATGCATTTAATTAATTAATGGCATATGATTGTTTGGTCTAACCGCTGCTGACAATTGCAGATGTCCATTTTTGTTATTGTGCGTGGTTAGTTCTGATCTGTGCTGTGGTGTACATCAATATGGTGACTGTCTGACGATTTGAGCTGAATATTGATTGATTGATTGGTTAATTGAAATTTCTAAGTAATCTAAATAGCCTTGAATAGTCTTAATTGTAGCAATTAATTCTTAAAGTACAAATAACGGAAAATAAGAGGAAGTCATCATAATGGGGAAAAAGAATACTAAAAATCCAAAGGTAATCACTCCTGTTGAAGTGGTACAGAAGAATAATCCTCTAATTAGAGGCATTGCAAACATTGCAAAAATATCGGAAAAATGGCATAAACGCTGGCCTGAAATTGACCAACCATGGCCAGTGGAGGGGACTCTTAACCCAGATCTAATTAAAATAATGCTGGTACTTGTATCCACATACAAGGCAGAGCAAAAGAAGGGAAAAAAGAGGAGAAAACGCAAGGAGAAGAGGCAAGTGGAGCTTGGCATTCTCCAGTTGTTTGAAAAAGAGAGGACAGAGAGCAAACGAAGAGGGAACGTACAGAGAAGGAGCAGAAAGAAAAGTAGAAGAGAGAGAAAGCACAAAAAGACAGGTAGAGAAGAGAGTATGAGAAAGAGAGAAAAGAGAGAGAGCTGAAAGAGAGGGATAGAAGGATAGAGAGAGCAAAGTGAAAGGGAGAGGGAGAAGGAGAGAACAGATAAAGAGAGAGAAAAGAGAGAAAGGGAGTGTATAGGAAAAAGGAGGAAATGCCAAACGAGAGTGTTCACCAATTATTGATGACAACAGAGGCTGAAGCTTCTACAGTATGTTGGATCGGAAATCTTGATGAAGATTTTCTTGAGCCAGTTAAGTTGTGGGAAAAGTTTATCATCGTAAATATGCCCGACGCGAAGCTTCCAGAGTATCCATTTCACTGCACGCTCAAGTATTTCAAAAAAGATGCTCAAGCATACGCAGAAGAATGGTTGAGTCAACAACCAAAACAAGTTCAACTAAATTTGGGCTGTATAACTTTGGGACCACAAGGAGCAGCTATGAAGATACACAGAAATGACTATTTGGACAAAGAGTTTGATATCGAGAAGAGTGTGCCACATGTGACCTTGTGGGTGTGTGAAGAACATACGCCGAAGCAAGTGGGAGAAATGATGGCGGAGGCAGAAGAAGCTGTTTTTACACCAGTAACAGAGAATCTTGCCATCTGGAAGAGCGAGGATCAGAGGTTCATTAAGATCATGATCTCTGCTCAAGGACAAGGACAGCCACATGCTGTGCGAATGACACATGAGCCAATCTGCAGTACTAAGATGGACTCAGACCCAATGAGAGAAGAGATGCTACAACAAGTTCCAGAAGGTTTGTGGGCTCGGCATAGTACTGATATTGGACTTGTGAAGTCAGCTCAACCAGTAAGAGTTGAACTCCGACCAGGAGTCAAACCACCTTGGAAGAACCAGTATCCACTGAGTGAAGAGTCAATCCGAGGAATTGAACCACAGATTGAAGGACTTTTGAAGGCGGGTGTTTTAAGAATAACACAGGAACCGCAGAGCAACACGCCTTTGTTGCCAATAAAGAAGCCTGATAATTCATATCGCCTGACACATGATTTAAGAGCGGTCAATGAAGTGGTGGTTAATTTTCAAGCAGAAGTACCGGATCCACATACTTTGTTAGCCCAACTTCCGCCAAATGCGACACATTTCACAGTGTTAGATTTATGTGGTGCGTTTTTCAGTGTTCCACTTAGTAGGGAAAGCCAAAGCTTATTCGGGTTCACGTACAATGGACAATCTTATGAGTATGAGAGACTGCCACAAGGGTTCAAACATAGTCCTCACATTTTCAATAAAATAGTGAAAGACGATTTGGAGGGAATAGAGCAGGTATTAACAAGTAATGTAATTCAATATGTGGACGACATCATCATTTGTTCACCGGATGAGGAGACATGTCATAAGGACTCAACTAAATTGCTACAAATACTGGAAGAGAAGGGTCACAAGGCCTCTCTGAAGAAACTGCAGTATTGTAAGGAGAAGGTAACTTATTTGGGTCAAACAATAACGCAGGGACACAGAAGCATCTCTGAGAGTCATGTGGAGGCTATTCGCAAGGCTCCAAAACCCAGAACAGTTCGAGAGATGATGACATTTCTTGGTATTGCAGGATATTCTTCAGCATGGGTTGAGGATTATGCTAGCTTGACAGGGCCATTGAGAGCTATGATTAAAGATACTGGGAAGGCTAAACTACACTGTAATCTGACCTTTACATGATGGCCTTTTGGCAAAAAAAAGCCAAGTTCTTATGTAGAGAGGTCATAAGCAGGTGGGGACTTCCAGATCGAATATCCTCAGACAATGGGAAAGAGTTTGTGGATAAGACGGTGAAATTGATTTAGCAAAAACTTGGAATTAAACAACGTCTTGGTGCAGTCTATCATCCGCAAAGTCAAGGGATGTGCGAAAGAATGAATGGTGTTCTGAAGAATCGCTACAACAGTGACGACATCTGTGGCACCTAAGACATTTGTAAACATAACACGGACATCTAATATGACATCTAGGACAGTTAAGGATGTGATTAATGCAACCCAGAAGCTAATATCAAAAATAGAGCCTAGCGTGAACAACAGTAATGACATGGTTGAAGGTAGAGACCAAAGGATGGAAGAGAAGCATGGAGAGTCATCCATGACAGCTCAGAGGACTATTTCAAACGTAGATAATAACTTTGGTGACTCTGATCAGGCACCAGAGTACATGATGGATCAATACCATACAGTACAAAAGAGGGACACTAAATGGAAGGCATTGCAGTGTTAGTTCAGATTTTGGTAGCGCTAGTTCTGTCGTGTGTGATGTTTTGTTTTTGTACGCTGTTGTTGACCTTTGCAAAGGCAATGATAATTAGATGGGTTGGAGTTGTGCTACCCGGCGATCAAACTCTGATGCCATTATTACACGAAGCTGACACGGACATGGATGAGGATGACGCAATAAAGATCGAAGTGGTGGAGGAATATCCATTTTGAATATCTCATGATCATAATCCTATTATTTACCTATGTGATTGCTTGCGTAGTTTGTAGTGTTGATTTTGTTTTGCTCTTTCGAGACTTTATTTAGTCTCGAGGGGGGGGGTATGGAAAAAATGAACAAAATGATTAATGGACATTATGAGTTATAACCTCACATTTTACTTATAGAAGTGTTATTATTCGGTGTTTGATGTTTTAATGTGTATCTGTTCTGTATGCAAAAGATACTGGCCTTCTTTTCTTTCATTCTAGAACATATTGGGGGAAGACCACTGCGAGGGTGGTGGATTGTCAGGGACTCCGATGGGCTGAATGGATTCAGACACGTCAAACATGAAAACATGAAAATCTGAAGGACTCTGAACGTGGACTGGCGATACAACATCCAGATTCAAGACATCTTCGATACTACACCTGAGTCACGGCTGCTGAGAAAACTGCAGCGTTATACAGTTTGATGTCTTCACTGAAATGTTACATTAGTATTATTAAAAATGAATTTTCGTCTTTGTATATTAAATGCTTGGGAAATGATGGTTTCTAAATATAATGGGACCTCGGATGTTTTCTTTTTCTCGATGTTTA
Source organism: Anarhichas minor (assembly GCF_050575085.1). Classification (NCBI taxonomy): domain Eukaryota; kingdom Metazoa; phylum Chordata; class Actinopteri; order Perciformes; family Anarhichadidae; genus Anarhichas; species Anarhichas minor. Next base: position 3,816,213 of record NW_027466449.1, on the reverse strand, counting down.
GGGACAGTGGGGTAGGCAGGAAAAGGTCCATAGAAAGGTGCGATGGGTCGACCAGCCTGACTTTGGACATTGTTTTGTTTTGATTTGCTGAGTGTTCCATATGTATTTGTTTAAGTCATTTCCTTACACAAATTGCTAAATTTCTCATTTCAGTGTTTTGGAGTATTACTTATGGTTGCCTTGGCAGAGGGACCGTGAGAGAATTTTCCTGTTTACATTGTTTAATGGATATTTCAAGAAAAATTAGCTGCCTAACAGGTTTTTCACTCTCACTTTTATATACTCCGTATCGTTGCTTTAAGGTTAAAAAAGGGTTGTTAATTTTGTCATGATCATACACTTGTATGTCTCTTCTGTTATTTTTTCGAGACTTTGTTAAGTCTCGAAGGGGGGAATATGTGGTATATTTTCAGGCCTTGCACGATACAGCGAAGACCCCAAGTGTAGTTGTATTAGATGAAAACCAGATGTGCAGGAGACCAGGGGCAGAAGGGTGGATGTGCAGAATGAGGGGGGCCACATACATTCTCTCATTGTTCCGCCCTGTATGTTGCATGACATGTACCCTATATAAAGATGAAGCGAGCGCCCTAAAGGAGGGACTTTCGGATTCGACTTGAGACCTCCGGGCGATCTAGACGTCCGTAATGGCATGTGTTGCTTGTTTGTAATAAACTGTATTATACCAGCAAGAACAGTGTCCACGGAGCATCCTTCATCATCACTTCAACAGACCTGTCGCATGCAAGATACTACAGTACTTTATGTTATTTATGATTTTTTAATTAATTTTATTTGTTATTCTTGTTTAGTTTTACATAACTAACACTGTAGCCAGAGGTTACATAGAAAATGGGCAGGCTTCCATCAAGTCACAGGTGTGTGCATTGAGTTGTCTGCATTCACAATGGGAAGGTGGAGCCATACATAGCTATCTCAAATGAACCGCTTCACCTGACAACAGTCATATTCAGACAAGTCTTGGCGAGAGCATGCAGGGCCTCTGACTGGATCGCCACTGAAACTCACTGGACTAGGAGAACCCTGAGCACAGAGGTACAGATGGCTTAGCGTCAGTTTTTGTTTTATTATTATATAATTTATACAGAGTAAGCTACACACTTCAAATGGCAGAACTTGCTTCTCCGGTTTAACAACGCTGGAAAGAACGAATACCATTACTGCAGGATGTTGATGGGGAAGTGACAAGATATGAGAACCAAAGTGTGTGTCTCAAAACTGCAATGATAACAATATGAATTCTACTTTTACTTTGTTTTTCATAATTGCCAGTGTAACGTATCGACAGTGAGGGAAACTGGAGTCATTGATCCCAGCATGGTTACTGCTTATATGAATAATATGCAGGGACATTTCTGACAACTGCTCTACGTTGGTCACGCCTCGTTCAACTGCACAAAGTGTGGGGTGTGACAATAAACATGACTAATGAGTCAGAATTACACCATATCTGGCAAAAAAAAAGTTATACTAGTGCACTGCACTCCACACTGTTATAAAGGCTGTCATCTAAATACTAAATTGATTATGAGATGAGATGTGTCAGGATCCAATCTCCTACTCGACCATCTCTCGCTATTTCATGTTGTGGACTGGACTCATGCATCCACATGCTTTCTCTAATCAGTAATCATTTGCACAGCCGTAGTTCCTAACCAATATACTCTTGTCCTCCACAGCCTTTCCTGGAGCCTCTCCGTACCGAACTGAGCACTGATTGCACAAATGCTGCATGAATTGATAACGCATCAGAAAACAAGCAATACCGTCAAAATGCTGGACATCGTCACGCAAACGGATGTGGTGTCTGGCTGTCATACAGACAACACTGACAGGTATCTGGGAATTATGCTTATCAAGGTGGTACTGGACATAGTGGTACTCTTCTTCAGCAGCCGGAAACTGTCCACCTCCTTTTTAAGTATGTGCAGTCTGTCCATCGCCCTGGCTGACTCTGTGATGGTGCTTCTTTTCTCAAGCTTGTTATTTCATGGACCTGAAAGGTATTTCGTGTCCCTCTGCTTCATCTTGGCCAATGCCTCTGCGATATATGAAGCACTGCCGCTGCCCCTGATGTGCCTGGGTTTATTGGACTGCTGTTTAGAAGGTACCTACCTCGGCAAACAGAGCACCTTCTCCAAATTCCTAAGGCACACCGCCTTGACATTGCTGGTGTGGATCCTAGCTGTTATTTACTCCTTTGGTTCTGTCGAATCGGATTTGATGAAACTGGATTATCGGGAAAGGCCATCAGTTGTCGTGTGTGAAGTACGGGAGTCTACACTGATCAACTACTTCATTTTGGGGCTTTTCTCAGCGGTAGGTTGTACAAAGCTGCCCTTTTGCTCTATGACTCCTAAGTGGGTGGGCGAGGCCAACAGGATATCTGAAGCGAGGGAAGAACCAGAGAACCAGAGCAGCGACTTGTTGTTCACCTCAACTGACTGCACGGAGACAAAAGGCATCGAGGAGAATCCACCGGAGGAGACCGTCAACCCGCGCCCACCTCTGTGGTTCAGCCTAATACTGGGCTTTAGTCTAACTTGGATGCTTTATCTCGTGATGTCTGTGGTCTGCATATTGCTCAGCTTTGGAGTACCTGCCTACATCACTGTTAACCTTCTGTGGGTGGAGTGCACCAACAGTTTCCTGACGGGCGTGATGTTCTGGGCAAACAGCAACAAACAAGGACCGTACAGCCTCCCAGAAAACGTGTGCCCGTGGCCCATTTACTGGCATTTGAGCAAAGGAACACGACAGCAGCCATTCCCTGCAGCTGTGTCGAACCTGTCCAAAGAGAAGAGCCACACCCTCCTCTATGTGTAACAGAGAAAGACGTCAACAGTGAACCTGTTACACGGCAGACCTGACAGCCAATAGTAAATGAGAACCATGATGCGAGAAAGTCAGTGAAGACTTGAGCTGGCAACTATGAATAGTTCACCTGTGTACATGTAAACTGACACCTACACACAGACACGCATCTTTTACCTCTCCATCGGCACATGAAAATGTGCTTTTGAGCAACAGCAAAATGTTGCCATTGACAAGAGTCTGTGACTGGACTTTAAAATAGAATTCTTTGAGTTGGGGGGGGGGGGGGGGGGGGGTTCAGGTTTTGCTGAAAGCTCGGATCATTAAGCTAAACTTTTGTAAATATTTCCAAAAATACACATTATTTTTCTCCATTAATTTGTATGTTTGTCATGAAGGACTTTTTAAAGATACCTTTAGACTTGAGGGAAATGCTATGTTGACTTATATCTATTCTCTTTTAACTTTCTGTCCCAAACAGGTATAAATGTTTCTAAATAAATATCCAAAATCCCAGTTTTCATTTTATTTCAGTGAACCATGTATTTTTGCAACTTTTTCTTTAAAAACATAAATTACAAATGTCATGTTTATCAATCTATTTGAGGAGGTTCAACGTTTCTTCTTGACCTTTATGATGATGTGTGATATAACGATCCAAATCTAGACGACCTTGTGATGAGATTTCCCACTTAGTCATAATTTAAAATACTGTATGGGTCTATTTCACTACTGTGTTTAGTAACTTGGATTTAAGGACTGTATTAAAAGGCCCTGAAGACTTATTTTCTCATTCAGCTCTTACTAATAGCAATGGGATCCTACATGAACACTTTCTGTCAGTTGCAACACTTTTGGTTGTTCCACATGATCCCAAATGTCTCTCTGTGCTCTTCTCACAGGTTTTAAGCAAGTTGATCTGATGACAACTGTGGTGATGTTTGCTTATGTTGATATTCCATCAGTGTCGTTTCTCTGTCGCAAAACTTTCCTACCGTCCGTCACATCACATCTAACTGGGACATGTGGGATCTGAGAAGATACATTAATACTTATTTTACAAATGGAAAACTTTGCAAAACAAATCCAGATCTATATCCATCTTTAAATCATGTCTTGTATTTTGCACTGTGCTGACTGTTTAATGTTATGCACCATCCACCATGTCAAATTCCTTGTATGTGCAACATACTTTGGCAAATAAACAGTTCTGATTCTGAATTGTACCAGTTAGCAGAGTATCTTAGTCAAGTTTTTCTTCTTGCGTTGTTTAACAAAGTAAACTCTGTATAGCCCTGGTGATGTATCGTCAGGTCAGCTCCCGTCTAACAGACCACAAGAAGAATTATTATTTAATGAATCATCATATCTCCAATAAACTAGTATCACTGAGCGACATCATTCACAGGATTATCTTGTTTTAGAAGTCTAAAATACTACTTTATTACCACGGTTGGAATTTAAATGAAAAAAAGGAATATAGGCTTCTAGTCACAAAGGTTTACATGATAAATATTTAGTTAAATGTCAGTTATGGTGAATGTGTGAATGTCCTACTCCTTTTCAGACATATATTAGTTTATGTTTGTACTTTATGTTATTTATGATTTTTTAATTAATTTTATTTGTTATTCTTGTTTAGTTTTACATAACTAACACTGTAGCCAGAGGTTACATAGAAAATGGGCAGGCTTCCATCAAGACACAGGTGTGTGCATTGAGTTGTCTGCATTCACAATGGGAAGGTGGAGCCATACATAGCTATCTCAAATGAACCGCTTCACCTGACAACAGTCATATTCAGACAAGTCTTGGCGAGAGCATGCAGGGCCTCTGACTGGATCGCCACTGAAACTCACTGGACTAGGAGAACCCTGAGCACAGAGGTACAGATGGCTTAGCGTCAGTTTTTGTTTTATTATTATATAATTTATACAGAGTAAGCTACACACTTCAAATGGCAGAACTTGCTTCTCCGGTTTAACAACGCTGGAAAGAACGAATACCATTACTGCAGGATGTTGATGGGGAAGTGACAAGATATGAGAACCAAAGTGTGTGTCTCAAAACTGCAATGATAACAATATGAATTCTACTTTTACTTTGTTTTTCATAATTGCCAGTGTAACGTATCGACAGTGAGGGAAACTGGAGTCATTGATCCCAGCATGGTTACTGCTTATATGAATAATATGCAGGGACATTTCTGACAACTGCTCTACGTTGGTCACGCCTCGTTCAACTGCACAAAGTGTGGGGTGTGACAATAAACATGACTAATGAGTCAGAATTACACCATATCTGGCAAAAAAAAAGTTATACTAGTGCACTGCACTCCACACTGTTATAAAGGCTGTCATCTAAATACTAAATTGATTATGAGATGAGATGTGTCAGGATCCAATCTCCTACTCGACCATCTCTCGCTATTTCATGTTGTGGACTGGACTCATGCATCCACATGCTTTCTCTAATCAGTAATCATTTGCACAGCCGTAGTTCCTAACCAATATACTCTTGTCCTCCACAGCCTTTCCTGGAGCCTCTCCGTACCGAACTGAGCACTGATTGCACAAATGCTGCATGAATTGATAACGCATCAGAAAACAAGCAATACCGTCAAAATGCTGGACATCGTCACGCAAACGGATGTGGTGTCTGGCTGTCATACAGACAACACTGACAGGTATCTGGGAATTATGCTTATCAAGGTGGTACTGGACATAGTGGTACTCTTCTTCAGCAGCCGGAAACTGTCCACCTCCTTTTTAAGTATGTGCAGTCTGTCCATCGCCCTGGCTGACTCTGTGATGGTGCTTCTTTTCTCAAGCTTGTTATTTCTTGGACCTGAAAGGTATTTCGTGTCCCTCTGCTTCATCTTGGCCAATGCCTCTGCGATATATGAAGCACTGCCGCTGCCCCTGATGTGCCTGGGTTTATTGGACTGCTGTTTAGAAGGTACCTACCTCGGCAAACAGAGCACCTTCTCCAAATTCCTAAGGCACACCGCCTTGACATTGCTGGTGTGGATCCTAGCTGTTATTTACTCCTTTGGTTCTGTCGAATCGGATTTGATGAAACTGGATTATCGGGAAAGGCCATCAGTTGTCGTGTGTGAAGTACGGGAGTCTACACTGATCAACTACTTCATTTTGGGGCTTTTCTCAGCGGTAGGTTGTACAAAGCTGCCCTTTTGCTCTATGACTCCTAAGTGGGTGGGCGAGGCCAACAGGATATCTGAAGCGAGGGAAGAACCAGAGAACCAGAGCAGCGACTTGTTGTTCACCTCAACTGACTGCACGGAGACAAAAGGCATCGAGGAGAATCCACCGGAGGAGACCGTCAACCCGCGCCCACCTCTGTGGTTCAGCCTAATACTGGGCTTTAGTCTAACTTGGATGCTTTATCTCGTGATGTCTGTGGTCTGCATATTGCTCAGCTTTGGAGTACCTGCCTACATCACTGTTAACCTTCTGTGGGTGGAGTGCACCAACAGTTTCCTGACGGGCGTGATGTTCTGGGCAAACAGCAACAAACAAGGACCGTACAGCCTCCCAGAAAACGTGTGCCCGTGGCCCATTTACTGGCATTTGAGCAAAGGAACACGACAGCAGCCATTCCCTGCAGCTGTGTCGAACCTGTCCAAAGAGAAGAGCCACACCCTCCTCTATGTGTAACAGAGAAAGACGTCAACAGTGAACCTGTTACACGGCAGACCTGACAGCCAATAGTAAATGAGAACCATGATGCGAGAAAGTCAGTGAAGACTTGAGCTGGCAACTATGAATAGTTCACCTGTGTACATGTAAACTGACACCTACACACAGACACGCATCTTTTACCTCTCCATCGGCACATGAAAATGTGCTTTTGAGCAACAGCAAAATGTTGCCATTGACAAGAGTCTGTGACTGGACTTTAAAATAGAATTCTTTGAGTTGGGGGGGGGGGGGGGTTCAGGTTTTGCTGAAAGCTCGGATCATTAAGCTAAACTTTTGTAAATATTTCCAAAAATACACATTATTTTTCTCCATTAATTTGTATGTTTGTCATGAAGGACTTTTTAAAGATACCTTTAGACTTGAGGGAAATGCTATGTTGACTTATATCTATTCTCTTTTAACTTTCTGTCCCAAACAGGTATAAATGTTTCTAAATAAATATCCAAAATCCCAGTTTTCATTTTATTTCAGTGAACCATGTATTTTTGCAACTTTTTCTTTAAAAACATAAATTACAAATGTCATGTTTATCAATCTATTTGAGGAGGTTCAAAGTTTCTTCTTGACCTTTATGATGATGTGTGATATAACGATCCAAATCTAGACGACCTTGTGATGAGATTTCCCACTTAGTCATAATTTAAAATACTGTATGGGTCTATTTCACTACTGTGTTTAGTAACTTGGATTTAAGGACTGTATTAAAAGGCCCTGAAGACTTATTTTCTCATTCAGCTCTTACTAATAGCAATGGGATCCTACATGAACACTTTCTGTCAGTTGCAACACTTTTGGTTGTTCCACATGATCCCAAATGTCTCTCTGTGCTCTTCTCACAGGTTTTAAGCAAGTTGATCTGATGACAACTGTGGTGATGTTTGCTTATGTTGATATTCCATCAGTGTCGTTTCTCTGTCGCAAAACTTTCCTACCGTCCGTCACATCACATCTAACTGGGACATGTGGGATCTGAGAAGATACATTAATACTTATTTTACAAATGGAAAACTTTGCAAAACAAATCCAGATCTATATCCATCTTTAAATCATGTCTTGTATTTTGCACTGTGCTGACTGTTTAATGTTATGCACCATCCACCATGTCAAATTCCTTGTATGTGCAACATACTTTGGCAAATAAACAGTTCTGATTCTGAATTGTACCAGTTAGCAGAGTATCTTAGTCAAGTTTTTCTTCTTGCGTTGTTTAACAAAGTAAACTCTGTATAGCCCTGGTGATGTATCGTCAGGTCAGCTCCCGTCTAACAGACCACAAGAAGAATTATTATTTAATGAATCATCATATCTCCAATAAACTAGTATCACTGAGCGACATCATTCACAGGATTATCTTGTTTTAGAAGTCTAAAATACTACTTTATTACCACGGTTGGAATTTAAATGAAAAAAAGGAATATAGGCTTCTAGTCACAAAGGTTTACATGATACATATTTAGTTAAATGTCAGTTATGGTGAATGTGTGAATGTCCTACTCCTTTTCAGACATATATTAGTTTATGTTTGTACTTTATGTTATTTATGATTTTTTAATTAATTTTATTTGTTATTCTTGTTTAGTTTTACATAACTAACACTGTAGCCAGAGGTTACATAGAAAATGGGCAGGCTTCCATCAAGTCACAGGTGTGTGCATTGAGTTGTCTGCATTCACAATGGGAAGGTGGAGCCATACATAGCTATCTCAAATGAACCGCTTCACCTGACAACAGTCATATTCAGACAAGTCTTGGCGAGAGCATGCAGGGCCTCTGACTGGATCGCCACTGAAACTCACTGGACTAGGAGAACCCTGAGCACAGAGGTACAGATGGCTTAGCGTCAGTTTTTGTTTTATTATTATATAATTTATACAGAGTAAGCTACACACTTCAAATGGCAGAACTTGCTTCTCCGGTTTAACAACGCTGGAAAGAACGAATACCATTACTGCAGGATGTTGATGGGGAAGTGACAAGATATGAGAACCAAAGTGTGTGTCTCAAAACTGCAATGATAACAATATGAATTCTACTTTTACTTTGTTTTTCATAATTGCCAGTGTAACGTATCGACAGTGAGGGAAACTGGAGTCATTGATCCCAGCATGGTTACTGCTTATATGAATAATATGCAGGGACATTTCTGACAACTGCTCTACGTTGGTCACGCCTCGTTCAACTGCACAAAGTGTGGGGTGTGACAATAAACATGACTAATGAGTCAGAATTACACCATATCTGGCAAAAAAAAAGTTATACTAGTGCACTGCACTCCACACTGTTATAAAGGCTGTCATCTAAATACTAAATTGATTATGAGATGAGATGTGTCAGGATCCAATCTCCTACTCGACCATCTCTCGCTATTTCATGTTGTGGACTGGACTCATGCATCCACATGCTTTCTCTAATCAGTAATCATTTGCACAGCCGTAGTTCCTAACCAATATACTCTTGTCCTCCACAGCCTTTCCTGGAGCCTCTCCGTACCGAACTGAGCACTGATTGCACAAATGCTGCATGAATTGATAACGCATCAGAAAACAAGCAATACCGTCAAAATGCTGGACATCGTCACGCAAACGGATGTGGTGTCTGGCTGTCATACAGACAACACTGACAGGTATCTGGGAATTATGCTTATCAAGGTGGTACTGGACATAGTGGTACTCTTCTTCAGCAGCCGGAAACTGTCCACCTCCTTTTTAAGTATGTGCAGTCTGTCCATCGCCCTGGCTGACTCTGTGATGGTGCTTCTTTTCTCAAGCTTGTTATTTCTTGGACCTGAAAGGTATTTCGTGTCCCTCTGCTTCATCTTGGCCAATGCCTCTGCGATATATGAAGCACTGCCGCTGCCCCTGATGTGCCTGGGTTTATTGGACTGCTGTTTAGAAGGTACCTACCTCGGCAAACAGAGCACCTTCTCCAAATTCCTAAGGCACACCGCCTTGACATTGCTGGTGTGGATCCTAGCTGTTATTTACTCCTTTGGTTCTGTCGAATCGGATTTGATGAAACTGGATTATCGGGAAAGGCCATCAGTTGTCGTGTGTGAAGTACGGGAGTCTACACTGATCAACTACTTCATTTTGGGGCTTTTCTCAGCGGTAGGTTGTACAAAGCTGCCCTTTTGCTCTATGACTCCTAAGTGGGTGGGCGAGGCCAACAGGATATCTGAAGCGAGGGAAGAACCAGAGAACCAGAGCAGCGACTTGTTGTTCACCTCAACTGACTGCACGGAGACAAAAGGCATCGAGGAGAATCCACCGGAGGAGACCGTCAACCCGCGCCCACCTCTGTGGTTCAGCCTAATACTGGGCTTTAGTCTAACTTGGATGCTTTATCTCGTGATGTCTGTGGTCTGCATATTGCTCAGCTTTGGAGTACCTGCCTACATCACTGTTAACCTTCTGTGGGTGGAGTGCACCAACAGTTTCCTGACGGGCGTGATGTTCTGGGCAAACAGCAACAAACAAGGACCGTACAGCCTCCCAGAAAACGTGTGCCCGTGGCCCATTTACTGGCATTTGAGCAAAGGAACACGACAGCAGCCATTCCCTGCAGCTGTGTCGAACCTGTCCAAAGAGAAGAGCCACACCCTCCTCTATGTGTAACAGAGAAAGACGTCAACAGTGAACCTGTTACACGGCAGACCTGACAGCCAATAGTAAATGAGAACCATGATGCGAGAAAGTCAGTGAAGACTTGAGCTGGCAACTATGAATAGTTCACCTGTGTACATGTAAACTGACACCTACACACAGACACGCATCTTTTACCTCTCCATCGGCACATGAAAATGTGCTTTTGAGCAACAGCAAAATGTTGCCATTGACAAGAGTCTGTAACTGGACTTTAAAATAGAATTATTTGAGTTGGGGGGGGGGGGGGGGGAGGGGAGGGTTCAGGTTTTGCTGAAAGCTCGGATCATTAAGCTAAACTTTTGTAAATATTTCCAAAAATCCCCATTATTTTTCGACATTCTTTTGTATGCGTTTGTCATGAAGGACTTTTTAAAGATACCTTTAGACTTGAGGGAAATGCTACGTTGACTTATATCTATTCTCTTTTAACTTTCTGTCCCAAACAGGTATAAATGTTTCTAAATAAATATCCAAAATCCCAGTTTTCATTTTATTTCAGTGAACCATGTATTTTTGCAACTTTTTCTTTAAAAACATAAATTACAAATGTCATGTTTATCAATCTATTTGAGGAGGTTCAAAGTTTCTTCTTGACCTTTATGATGATGTGTGATATAACGATCCAAATCTAGACGACCTTGTGATGAGATTTCCCACTTAGTCATAATTTAAAATACTGTATGGGTCTATTTCACTACTGTGTTTAGTAACTTGGATTTAAGGACTGTATTAAAAGGCCCTGAAGACTTATTTTCTCATTCAGCTCTTACTAATAGCAATGGGATCCTACATGAACACTTTCTGTCAGTTGCAACACTTTTGGTTGTTCCACATGATCCCAAATGTCTCTCTGTGCTCTTCTCACAGGTTTTAAGCAAGTTGATCTGATGACAACTGTGGTGATGTTTGCTTATGTTGATATTCCATCAGTGTCGTTTCTCTGTCGCAAAACTTTCCTACCGTCCGTCACATCACATCTAACTGGGACATGTGGGATCTGAGAAGATACATTAATACTTATTTTACAAATGGAAAACTTTGCAAAACAAATCCAGATCTATATCCATCTTTAAATCATGTCTTGTATTTTGCACTGTGCTGACTGTTTAATGTTATGCACCATCCACCATGCACCATCCACCATGTCAAATTCCTTGTATGTAGGATTATCTTATTTTAGAAGTCTAAAATACTACTTTATTACCACGGTTGGAATTTAAATGAAAAAAAGGAATATAGGCTTCTAGTCACAAAGGTTTATATGATAAATATTTAGTCAAATGTCAGAGTTATGGTGTATGTGTGAATTTCCTACTCCTTTTCAGACCTATATTAGTTTATGTTTGTACTTTTTTTTCATATTTACTGTTTTATGTTTCGAAATACATACAAAAAAAATACAAAAAACAATGAAACGAAATGGTTGTCACTATCCACTCATATTTATCATGAATCGACCGAAACACAAAGAACTGTGGGTACGACTGTATCTAAATGTTCCGTCATAAAGGATGGTCCAGTGCATCCTAAGCTAGAGGAAATAAAGAAAGGAAGCATTAAAGCACCTTTCCTTAGCTTTTAGGGAACTCGACCAGCTCTTATCAAGACTGCCACTTAGATACTTCCGGGTCATTTCACACAGTTCGTGATCTTCCCTCAGACCTTCCTCACAGACTTTGTCTGCTGATTCTCCAGAAGGAATATCCATTGGACCGTTTGCACTTTGATGTGTCTTTTGGTGCAATAGTTTCTGAGAAAAGTGGGGGAAAGTAACGTCTCCGCCTGTGTACGGAGGCCCATAAAGCTCAACGGTGTTCCGTACAGAGCACATCACGTGATTTCAACGGCGATTAAAGAAAACATAAACTGTCAAAAGTATTCAATTGATGTATAAACTTTACCTTCATGGACATATTAGTGAATAACACTGCTGTAACATCATTGTGCGCCACATTACGTGCAACCAGCGTTTGTGTGGACAGACTTGTTGTTGCAGTTTGAGTGGCGCCAAGTGGTCACTGCGCGCCACTGACGTTAACATTTAAAATGACGTTAACATTTAAAAGCAGTTATTTAACGAAAGGTAATACATATAGCATAATAATAATAGCATACTTTCATACAGATTACAGCAATGTGAGAAGGAAACGTTTCGTGGAAATGTAGGTTTTGGCTGCTCTACTTATCGCCCTTCTTTGAAGCTGAGGACTGGAGCTTCACTCCCGGACGCATGTGGGCGCACTGAGCAAACCTACTGAACTCTCACAGGAACAAATGGCGTATTTCTTGGTCAAGAATAAAAGACGTACTGAAGATAACACAGTATACTTGTTATTCACGATCTGGAGGTATTTATACAACGATCGGCGAAAACAAAAAGCCATGTATGTTACCTTAATTACACTACAAGATGCTCACCACAATATAAACCGCGCGATTTAAACGTAGAACCAGCCCTGTTTGTTGCCATGTGTATCAGACACGTGTATTAAACGAAGATGTCTAAATACCAACCAACGTAGTTCAGTTGATCGCAACTTTTACCACGATATTAAGGTGAGATGTGTTCACGGTAACGTTGGTTAGCTGGGACATAAATGATAGCGTATATCTTTATATGTTTGCTCTACTCACCTGCCCTCCGATGGTTACGTCGAAGAAGACAATCGGGTTGCTTGAATTTGTTGTTTGAACAGACATTGTGACCGTTTCCTCGCTCGTTAAGACTAAATAAAAATGCTATTCGCCGGATAACACCATAGATGTGATAGCCATTGAATGGTGAGACATGTTACGGCGCGCGGTTAGGGTCAAAATAGTGGCAACGCGAGAAAGCTTGGATATCTCCAACAGAGTGCCGGCTTGTGGTAATGTACATTTAATCGTTTCGACGTAAAAGTAAACAAAACTGTACTGTACTGATTACGTAACTTCGTGAGGCCTTGTGCTGTTACACTTAATAAGCCACCTCTATAAACTATATAGTTTTATTTTTGTTCTTATGTTGCAAAACGGGAGTACAAACTGCATTTCGCTGTACAACCCTGTTGTATAATGACAATAAATAACATTGTAACCTTGAATTACTGCAGTAAAAGTAGTACTTATTTAATGTTGAAATTCAATTAGTGGTAGAATTCAACAGCGGAAATCGGTCCAAAAGTCAGTTAATTAGCAAAACTATTAATAGTGGCTTTACATTATGCCCTATTGCAATTTCAAAAAAATAAACAAATCCTAAAACAATGTTTCCAGTCACACATTTCTAGCAAGTAATAATAGTACATTTTAATTGAGCTGCATCTTACTTTTGAACAATAAGGTTGATAAACAAGTGCCTTCAGTACGTCAAAATGTTTAGAATCAGAATCGTTTATTGCCACGGAAGTTTGCACATACAAGGAATTTGTCGTGGCGGGTGGTGCGTAACATTTAACAATAAACAATAACATTAATTAAACTATCAACAACCAACACTCAAGAAATAGAAACATATTAAAATTTACAATAAAATATAAAATAAAGTGATAAAACAGATAACAGAACTGTAAAACAAGTGCAGTGTGTAAGTGAAATGTTAAAAGTGATGAGTGTGTTTAAATAAAGAAACAGGGATGTGCAAGGGAGAGACCAGAAGGAAATGTCCTGGGGATGACAGAGTCAGTGGGGGACCCGGGCTTTGTTAATGAGCCCGACTGCGGACAGGAAGAAACTGTTTGTGTGGCGTGAGGTCTTGGTTCTGATGGACCGCAGCCTCCTGCCAGATGGAAGGGGCACAAACAGATCATGTCCAGGGTGAGAGGGGTCGGCTACAATCTTTCTTGCTCGCTTCAGGGTCCTTGAAGCGAACAGGTCCTGGAGGGGCGGCAGATTGCAGCCAATCACCCTCTCAGCAGAGCGAATGATGCGCTGCAGTCTGCCCATGTCCTTGTCCTTGGCTGCCGTTAGCACTTCTACTTGTGTTGGACAAATGAAACATCTCACACACAAAGTTTTTTGTAAGGGTTTTATTTTCACCACAAAACTTAATTATACAATTTAACATAACGCAAAGGTGGCTCCACAAAAAAGAACAAATGGCAAAGTGACTACGATTTGTCAAAGTTGTACTAAAGCACCATGAGGGTCAGCAGGGACAAAAAACTAGCAAAAGCAAAAAGCCTTTAAAGAAAGGCAGTTCTATGTAAAGTAATATGGTTTCTTGACATTGACGCCATATTCTGAGAGGGCAGGAGTCAGGTCCTCCATCGTCAGAGTGTACTTCTTATCCTATAGAAAGAGAAGAAGAAAGAATACAAAACCAGTAACCATCAGAACAACATGAGCAGAGATGGGTATAGGTTGACAGCTACCTCTCTCACCATCTTCTTACAACACTCAAAATACTACAAAATAGTGTATCACATTTAAAGCACATGTTAGGATGAGAGAAACACTGACCTTTGTTTTACTCCTTGAGCTTCCTGAGGCAGTGCCCTTCATTTTACAGTACTGCAGCGCATCATTGGCAATGTCCGAGATAAACTTCTGAGAAGCGAGGGAGATCAGACGGATTCTGAAGAAATTAAAAAAAGAAAATAATTGTTGTGGTTGTCCCTGTCTGTACACAGCCAGCATGTGTCTCTCTTTCATAGGGGGAAAAACAAACAAATAAGTCAGATCAAAAAATTCTTCGGATCTCATTTTCACTTTTCCAAGAAATTATTACAGCAACGATTATAAAGGTGACAATAAATGGTCCACTAGGCTTAAAGTCTGTACTTTCTGCTCACACATGCCAATGAAGATTAGTAGCAGTACTGATGTATACGGCATACAACAGCACCGAACTCCATTTAATAAAAGTCAGACAGGCATGGCAGTCAATCCTACAATAAGTCAGATTTCTCTTAGTTTTTAAAAATGTTTACATTGTCACTCAGCTAATCAAACTTTACCAACTATATTACTTGACTGAAAGCTGCTGAGCGACATTCAGACAACACTGTAGTCATCACGTGTAATTATTAAAACAGTTTATCCAAAACTACTTAAGCACATGATAGGACGTAAAGGAAACATACAAAACAGCTTGTCCAAAGTTATTGATTAAACATACAAGAAAGAGTTACAGCCTCCTGTTTAAGACTATACATTTGTGGTAGATGCAATGCTATACATGTGTATTTAAATGATTGTTGTGTTATATGTTTAACATTAATATAATTAGAATTTTTAAGAAAAAGTTAAATAGACTGTTAAATGTTGTAATATGGTGCTTTCAAAGCACTCCCTTTGTGCCTGTCCTGTAAGTCTACAGCACTTTGATTTGTGTCCTTTGGTTCCACGGGGTAGCGGGTGGAGCCCCTCACACTGAAGCTTGAAGGTGGAGCTACACTTCAAAGAGTCAGTCATTGTTGCACTTACATTCTTGGGTCAGAAGCCTCAAAGCCAGCCCGGTTGAGGTAGTAGCCCGTTACTGCATCAGGAATCTGAAGAAAAAAAGAGCAGACTTCAGCGTGTGGTCGAGATTCATAAAGCCTGCTTTCACTTCAACGTATTGGTGAAGAACATTGTTATTGTATGTCTGCCATTCAATGACGATCAGCCAAATGTAAAGTAGCCTCTGACCACTGAATGAAACTATTAGCAGTGTCTCAGTAGGACAGCGCTTGGTACAAAAAGACTAAATCTGATGTTCACTAAGGGATTTGGTGATCAATTGATGTGGCTGGCAGGGTAGGCAAACTTGCCAGGTGTTTCCAACATTAGCCAGAATTCAGTAGTTAATAACTTGGAACATAATGCAACACGTCCCTATTTGTGAATGCAGCATATAGTAGTCTGACTGACACCACTGGACTTACTGTGGGAGTGTACTCTTCCAGCTGCATGAGGAAATCTGCCAGCGGTGTGGTGGAGAAGGCCGGCTTCACATCTCCATTGGTGATACCACCAGGAACGTAGACGCCGTTGGAGACAGATGAGTCTGCTGATGGTATCACCATGGCCGCTGAGGCTGAAGCTGAAATACAAATGTTTGGGATGAATTCATTTTTAATAAAAAAAAAACATTGTTCCTATCTTGCACAGTGCACAAATAATGATTGTTACAGTTTTCCCTTCTCGGAAAATGTGTTTAGCAGTTTTGCCTAAAGAAAGGTTGTTAAAAGTTTGAAAAAAAAAAAGAAATTTCACACATGATGATGCATCACGTTCTTACACACTATATTGTGATAGGAACACAAACCATTTATCTTCAGTAGCAATAAACCAGCTACCCTACCTTTAATTAACGTAAGTATTGATCACAGCAACATGAACATTAGTAACGGTCATATAACAGTGAACGTTACCATTACTCGTGACCGAAAGGATGCTGCTGACGTTGGTAGCTGCGTTATCATTTGCGATACAGTTACTCGAAGTTGAGGACGTCGTGGAGGACACTCCAGTTGTGACGGACTGATTAACGTTATCTATATTCATGTTGACGTTACCGTGAGCTAACGCGCTAACCGTGGCTAGCTAGCACAGAGGAAATGTACAAATATGACCGAAAGCGCGATCCTGTGCTAAATAGCTCCAAGGCTAGTCTTCAACAAAGTACTACGTTGTGAAGGGAAGCCTATTTTGTCACTCCGATGTTATTAAAATAGCTGAATCAGGAGCTAGCTAGCATTAGGAATGTTTGAAGCTAGCGTTACCGAGCAGCAGAAAGCTGTGCTCATGCTGTAGAGCCAAACGCGTCACGTGACCCTTTCTGTACGTGTGGATCGGGTCTGACGGAAGTAGCCGAAGATTCCCGAAGTTACATTTGATATGGGTTGGTTTGTATTCAAAGTTCGTTTGTCATCTGTTGTTTGTTGAACAAACAACTTCTTTAATGTAGCTGTGTCAGCTGCTAGCGTGATTATTTAAACAGATGTAGAGCAAACAGGTAACGAAGAACGTTAATAAAGATGTAGTGGTGTTTTAAACCCCTTTACGCGTTATCTGCTCATTGTGATAAGTGAACATAATATGCTTAACAATCTGTCATCAACAGACGAAGAACCTAGCTTAAGACAAAAAAATAGCAATCATAGACTGTAACTAGATAGTAATGCTACGAAGATGTAATTAACATTTTGGTTGCCCTGCTTGTTAACCAAATGATTAAAGATCCTCTTTGAACAGAGCAATGTTTGGATAGCAAACACAGATGCCTAAAGTTACATCGCTGTCGACTGTCACATGACTGCTGTGACCTTAATGACTCAAATGTGACCTTAATCCCCCTCATGTGACATCGACGTCTCGGCTTTTTGTTTTAAATAAACTTTAAAAGAAAAGCTCCAGCTGCCTGGCTCTTCCATATATATTAAATAGATGACTAACACTAACCTCCAGGCGTGTTTTTTTTGTTTTCTTTAACATTGTAACGAGCTACGAGGGAATACGAGTTTACGAGGAGCCGTGAATGCAGCAGGGCCTCGTGCCCCCTCTAGGGGGCGCTGTGGTACTAAGTGACTGTTTAGCGGTTGGCTTTGTTTATTCGAAGAAGTGAACTCCGCTGTTGTAGTGAAACCTACGAGTCAAACACATCGCCGCTGTTCGTATTGGTCTTCAGACAAAATTAGACCAACGCAGAAGACAGACAGAAGGTTTTGACAGCCGTATGGGACAAAACAGGTACAAACAACCATGTCATGAACTGATAATATCTCTCCCAGAAACACTGTTTTAATGAGCTAACCTGTCTTCATATGCCTTCAATTTAAACAGATTTAGTTCACCTTCAAATGATGGCTAATCCACGCTATATTGAGATAACTAGATGAAGTAAATTCAAATAAAAACAGATCATAGGAAGTGTGGTGTCCCATTGTAGACTGTGTCTAATGAGGAGTGTTTAATAGCTCAGGCGTTGTAGGGAGTTCGTCTACAAGCTATGATTTAGTGTTAAAGTTCACAGGGTGCCAGAATGACTTCCTCCGTCCGCGTGATCGTGGTGGGAGCTGGCTGTCGAGGAGAGATCTACTCCCAGTTTGCGTCCATCCACCCTGAACGCGTTCAGGTCAGTAGAGGAGAGGGTGCACCTGCAGCCTGATCTTGCCAACAAGGAGTCAATCAGTAATTCTTGTGGATTGTGTTCTGTACTGATAAAAACATGTGATAAAAACATATGGCACCACAAAGTCCCTGCGAGCCAAATGATCCAAGATGAGATAATTGACAAGAGAAACATGTATAATATAAAAGTTTATATCACAGTACAAGTAGATGAGCAGATCAATGTGGTATGTAACAATATAGGTTCATATAGATTTGGATCATAATGTTTTTTGTTTTTTTAAATTCAATACAGGACTTTTACTTGGATTTCCTCTGTTGTATTGCTACTTTACTTCAGTAAATGATCTGCATTATTTAAGTTGTCAGCTTCCTTATTTCAGGTTGTTGGAGTAGCTGATCCAAGGAAATTTGCTCGCACTAAACTTCAACAGAAACACAAAATTCTAGATGAAAACATATTTGAAGGTGAGCATCAAATGAAAACAATGCATTGAACCGTTTGAAAATATCTGCCTCATACTGTATATATATTATTTTACTTTTATTTTTCCTTCCAAACTAGACTGGCACAATATAGTTGAAAGAGAGAAGTTTGCAGATGCCGTGTTAATTTGTACTCCAGACCGCCTTCATAAGGTAAACAAACAATGTACTTGATATATTCTACATGTATGTGTAACTCCCAATTTTTAGTCATGTGTGTACACACCTCATTATCTGTCTGAGTTATTAACTTTGTGATTGTTCTTCAGCTAGTTAATCTATTAAACTAGTTTTTGTTCCCCAGGAACCTGCGGTGGCCTTTGCAAAGAAGGGCTACCATATTCTGCTGGAGAAACCAATGGCAGTGAGTGTTTTGTAAATAAACATAAACCGTTATAAGACAGAGCGTAACTTTAACATTGATATTTGTGAAGTTATCCTACAGATTGATTTTTAAAGTAATTTCTTTATACATGCTGGGTTTTTTTCATCACATTTCAGATTACATTTCTTTCTAGCATCTCGAAAACTTAGGAAAAGATACTATTTTGTGTCCGTTTCTGACATACAAAAACATCCTTCTCTCTCTTTTCCTTTCTACGATTGCATTTGTGTGACTCTCATTCCTCCCTTACGCCCCAATGTGATCATGTGACATTAGACGACTGCCGAAGACTGCACAGCAATTGTGGAGGCTTGCACTCAGAGTGGCGTGATTCTATCCGTGGGTCATGTTCTCCGGTATGATCCAGTCACCCACAAGATAACGGTGAACATTTTCTGTCATACTTTCTGTTTAAGACAGTTTTCTCCACCAGGCAGGGGTCACAGTTTGGGGTTAAAAGACGTCAATTTGGGTACCTTAAAAATTAAACCTGTAATTTAGTTTTTATTCAATTTTTAACAAGGAGAGCGAAGCATATTTTGATTGTTTCAATTCCAGAAAAAAAAGAAGTGGTGAAGAAAATCACAAAATTCAAAGTAAGAATTGACCTTGTCGTTTTTGTTTCTAGGAACTGATAGATGCCGGAGTCGTAGGCGATGTGATGCACATTCAGCACCTTGAGCCGGTAATAATGCAAATAGACACTAGAAATGTGTACTCAATGATTGCTGCTGTATTGTAATACTGCAGTAATCTCTTTACTGTAAGTAAAGTACTTTCTTTTTTTTTTAAATATAAAGGCGTAACTGTTACAGATTAGTCTCGTCACCCTCTTCTTCCAGGTCGGGTTCTATCACTTTGCTCACTCCTTTGTTCGAGGGAGCTGGAGGAACGAAGCAGAGAGCTCTTTTGCTCTCTTGGCTAAATCGTGCCATGACATCGACCTAATACATCACTGGGCCGGACCACGCAGGTGAGCCATCAACCATCAATGATCAATTCCAAGCTCGTCTCATGCTCAGAATTAAGACCAACGTCTCCGTGCTTTCAGGTGGACAAGGTTGTTTTCCATAATAACTAACTTTGCTGATCGTACTTGGCAGGTGTGTGAAAGTGTCGTCATTTGGATCCGTCAGCCACTTTGGAAAAGAAAACAAGGTCTGTGGTCTCTTCACAGTATGTCGCCTAATCAAAAGAACTTAACAACCTGAAATGTTATAAACTACGCATGAGTATGAAATATGACATCGCTATTTTTTTTGTCAGCCAACAGGTGCTGGAAATCGCTGCCTGGACTGCTCAATAGAAGGAGACTGTCCATACTCGGCATCCAAAATCTACTTGAATAGAGTGAAACAGGTTCACATTTCAGCACATTATTTAAACAATTATCTATATCTGTGAACATAATACTGAAGTTGCTATACATGATTTCACATTTACTTCATGTGTGTGTGTGTGTGTGTGTACTAGGGTCACACTGGCTGGCCCGTGTCAGTCATATGTCCGAGCTCGCTCCCAGACATCGAGTCGGTAACTGAGGCCCTGAGGACTGGACCATATGGCCGCTGTGTCTACGAGTGTGACAACGACGTCTGCAGTAACCAGGTTAGAGAACACCGGTATTATATTAAGACTGGTTCTTATTCTCCATGGCACAACATACTGTACAACCCTCCTCTGACCCATTAAGCTTCGTTGATGCTCAAATAAAACTTGACACAGCTGTATGGATGGTGGTATCAAACATAAACAAAACAAAAATAAACTGTAGTGTCGGATCATTTTTGTCTTCAGACTGCTGCTGATTCACAAAGTCGTGTCTCGTTAATCTATCTGGTTCTCCCAGGTTGTTAACATGGAGTTTGAAGGCGGTCTGACGGCAGCCTTTTCCATGGTGGCATTCACTGAGGAGATATGCAAGCGAAAAACCACAATCTATGGCAGCAAGGTAGGACTGGAAGGAATGTGCCAAAAAGAAAAGGGCAAGAAATGCTAAAACTGAAGAAACAAGAAATGCTACAAAAAGGAAGCCAGCAGGAAAAAGATAAAAAAAAAAATATATTAACTTTATTAAAATCATCATTTACACGAAACTTAACCAAAGGAGTGTGCAGTCAATTTCCTCCACATCAAATTAGAAAAACAGCATTTTATTTTGAAAGTGCCTCTTCCAAACTGTTAGAAGCACAATCCCACATTTACACTACTGTATCCTGGTTATACCGAACACAATCACACTGTGTTACACACTTCAAGATGGATGCATCGGTTAAATACTACCCATGTCATGACCTGTGTCTCTACAGGGGGAGCTGTCCTGTGACGGCCATGAGGTACACGTGTTTGACTTTCTGACCCAAAGATCCACAAAGCACAAGGCACACAATGACGCCCCCCGGAACTTTGGCATGAGTGGACATGGTGGAGCGGACTACCACCTTATGGCTGCCTTTATTTCTGCTGTGGCTGTGAGTGCTTATAAATACTTTCTGTTGTTTTATTGTGTCAATGTACAGCTTCCGGTTTCATTTTTGATTTGCCGTGTGTGTGTTTTCTTGAGTGCAGAACAACGATCCGTCCCACATCCGTTCGGGGCCCGAGGAGACACTGCTGAGCCATTTGCTGGTGTTTGAAGCTGAGCGTTCTCGACTGGAGAGCAGGGTGGTGTACTGTGGTGACGCTGGCCGAAGATAGACGACTGAAAAACACATTAAAAGGATGTGACCTTAAAAATCAAACCCTATAATGAAGCTTAGCAGAAGTTCACCCAGGAAGACTCTTTACGTTCTCAGACTAGTGTTAATTTTACTACACTACTGATTTTGTCTGTAGATTTCTCTTAAATTCACCAAAACAAATGCCTCATTTGCATATCCAAACATCAACTTTCAGAAAACTTGAAATACAAAAAATAATTATCTTAATGTAAGTAATCAACTATGGAGTTTCATGGTGGTATCAATTACATTTCTTTACCCTATTCACCTGTAGTGTGCAAAATGAATGGGATTTTACAATACATTCCTCTAAGCTAGAATTCTCCACTTCATTCCGATCTATAATGTGAAGGATTTAACAGAACTTAGATGTCCTAATGTAAGTTTCATGTTTATATCTACTAGTTAAAATGTTAATCCTATTCATCTGTAGTGTCTCCCTTTAAACCAATCTACTGAACCGAGGGCCAAATCATGGAGTGCAATGAAGCTGATTGTTTATTTTATATTCCTCAGGGATTTTAATAGTGTTTGTTTGTTTGTTAGTGTGACTGATTGAGGTGATTGAGGTGAGTGAGTGAGTGAGTACACCTGTTCAATCTTTTTAATTATAAGTGCCAAACCAAGCACTTGATCATTTGTTGTTCAGCATGTCATATTGTTGTCATTTGATTAAGTAGTGTTCATGTAAAGTGTTCCTATAATTTATAGTAAAAAGTTATGTAATTGAAATCTTTGAATCCTTGTTTTCTCGTAATGTCATCCCACACACCATCTGACCTGTGACGGTGTGCACAATGTATCTCAGGACCTCCTGAACAGCTCCTTGAAATGCTTACATGTAAAACAAAACAACTACTACTGAGCTATGGAGAGAATACATTAAATAACCTGTGAACTGTGAGCGCATGCGCATTAATGTGCAATATACAGAAATATGCCATTAGGTCTCCCACTTCTTTAAAAACAAGCAGGTTATTCCCTCTTGAATAACTCTTCCATTGAAGCTTCCCATCATATGATGTCCATCTAAACTTTCACAAAAAAAAAAAGCATAAAACTAAATATAGCTGTTAGAAAATGTAAAAGCTGAGCACAAACTTGTTTCCAGTGGCTCTAAGGAGCATCTTAGGTCAGTCTGTCCGTCTTCCTCCTCCTCTGAATCTGACGGTTACATTTCATGACAAGTTTGATAATCTACATGTAAGCCACCAGAGATTCATGACTTCAGTGCTGTAAACAATCACTGAACGTATTCTTTTTTTACACGTTTGATTGTTTAATTTTGAAGAAAATGGAGAAATCTTTTCAGATATACTCGCCCTCTTTTGGAGCAGTATTAGGAGATCATCTCTGCTCAATGGCTCCTTTTCCTCCAGCAGCAACGACTCCACCCCGGCTGGGTCGTCACTGAGGCTTCACAGAGATTGTAAATTCATAGGTGCAGTTTATTTTTCAACACAAAAGCTAAAAAAAAAGGTTTATTAATGATCACGGTATCGACAACACACTGCTTGTGACTGATTTTGTGTGACTGCACAAAAAAATAACACCTACACAAGTGAAGCAATCCCAGCAGCAATGGTGAGGTCGACAGCTGGTGAGCTCCTTCCCAGGAGCTGCCCAGCAATCGTACGGAGACTGTCAATGTCCTGGAGGTGAGAAAGTATATCAATATGTGGTGGCAACAGGCATTTTCATCAGTTTCTCAACTCTCTAATGGTTCTATATGTGTTTCATGGCCACACACCCACGGGTTGAGGTTCTGCTGGAAGGGAATGAAGGACTGCAGAGTGAGAAGCTCATTGACTCTGTTCTCCACCCTTCTCAGGTACTCGACGATGTTTTCATCCTGGACTCCGTCAGAGGAGCCCGACTGTTCGCGAGTCACAGAGCGGTCACAGCTGAGCCGAAGCAACAACTCAACACCTGGTAAAAGTAGTTATGAGGTATAAAAACAATGAGTACTTTATTTTATCTTTCACTGGTAGATAGGTTTTTTATTGCCTACCATGATACAACATATTTACTCTACTTTTATATATACTCTACACATTTGCTGTAAAGATTACATCTGCAATTTTTAAAAACCCTTCAACAGGGAAAGATCTAATTGAAAGGAAGGTGAACGGTTTTAATTTGCTCATCCACACAATATTCCAGCCTTGTCTACATTTTTGACTGTGCAGTCTGCATGTTGCTGCTGAACTCTATCATACAGTTTGCCATGTCTTGGTTGCTCCCATTCAAAAGGATAATGTTATGCAGAGGGGGGTCCTTTGCTGTACCTTCTTTGAGCTGGTCCAGGAGCTTCTCAATGACCTCAACATGCTGTTGATAAGCTGCCAGATGTTGCCCAGTTGTCTCTTGCTTGACGGACACTTTCATCTGGAGAGCGTGATGCTGCTCCTTCTGCCGCTGCTCCTCGGCCACAAAGATCTCTCTCTCATTGCAAAGCTTTCAGTCCAAGACACAATGAAAAACAGAGAGTACAGCCACTGTTACCTTCTCCTTCTTTATCCCTCTCCCTTTTTCTCCCAGCACACACACCAACCTGGGAGATCTGCCTTCCAATGGCCTCTGCTTCACTGTGCTGATGGTTCACAAATTTCAGCAAAGTGTTGTTCTGCTCCTCCACTAATGGAAATATATATAACATATTTTCATCGCTGATAAAAAAAAATGCACAACTTCCATCATCTCAGTAGTTTTTAATTGGGACTTACTTTGTATAAAGTTCCTGACCAGTTTGCCCAGGTCCATTTCTTTCGTCTCCGCGAGAATCTTTCTGAGAGCGACCTCAAAATCCCCCCCGTGCCAATTCCTTAGACTCCAATTGCTTGTGCCTCACTGTGGGAATTGCATGCACCACAAGGTCCTTAATTCATCCGTCACAGCCAATGGGTGACTTGGGAGCCTGAGGCAGGCTTG
Organism: Anarhichas minor; assembly: GCF_050575085.1. Taxonomy (NCBI): domain Eukaryota; kingdom Metazoa; phylum Chordata; class Actinopteri; order Perciformes; family Anarhichadidae; genus Anarhichas; species Anarhichas minor. The sequence continues at coordinate 3,791,456 of NW_027466449.1, read as the reverse complement.
CTGTTTATAAGGAATGATGTACAGCTCCTTTCTTTGGAAAATTAGTCTTAGTTTACAGAGCTCCAGCATATTAAATAGCAGCTTACTTAAGGCAGGTATTTAAAGTGGCATATTGATTCAAAATGATTAGATAAAGAAAATTCTTAAACATACAAAAAAAAGCTCAGCAGGACTGAAATCACAGAAACATGCATAGTTTGGCTTTACTGCAGTAATATTGTAATATGAAATCAAAATAGTTAATTGTGTGTGTTCAGAAATGTTTTTCTCTCAGAATAAATAAGTAACAACAGAAAACCTTCTCTTTTTGTCCTCTCTGTCAGACATTAATTAGTCAAGCAGTAACACCTGTCAAACACAAGGTGTCGCTAGTTCACTTGATTAGAGGTAAACGCATACAGTTTGACGAAAACACTGGCCGGGAATGACAGTGGTTTGTTGTATGAAACAGTCTGTGGACTAGGACTAGAAAAATCTCAAAATTCAGCGTTCTATCAGAGCAATAATGCTAAAGCACATAATGACTGTGTGGAAAAGGCTGAGAAAATCAGGATGACAGAACTTTGTACTCAGATAGCTGAAACTAAGAACTATACAATAATATTCTGACTCGTTCAAATGCGTGACATCGTTTGTTCACAGGAGACTAGGTGCCTAAACTAATCTTGTGTCCAAAGCATGAGAATGATCGTCACCTTTCCTGTGGTCGCTGTCCTGGTTGTTGCGTACAAGAGCCTTTATATCGATGAAAACCTCAAAGTTGCTGCCAAAAAACAGATTGTCCCTCTCTTTGATGTAACGAGCCACATCCTTAGCACTCTGGTCCATCAGTGTCCTCTGTCTTTCCTGGCTCTTCACACTAGGTGTACCCATGAATATGCAACAAACAAACAGTTATACAGAGTGGATGTACTTCATCTTTACAAATCTATGAAACAAATAGTATAAGTAAACAGTAAGCAGACATATGCAAGTGTGCCTCAGCTGAATAACTTCAGCAAATGAAGTCTGCTCTCATGCGTTTCTTGTTTGTTATCACTTAATGATGTCCGCCATTAGATATTAAGACATTTAAGGAAGGTTGGGTCTAGATTCAGAGTGCTGCAGAATGATTTACCTGGCGTTGAAGGCTTCAGTGCATTTACTCCTCAGGTTAGAGATAGTCTTGCGAATTGCATGCAGCTCCTGGATGAGATAATACAATTAACTGTCTACATTATCAAAATATGAATCCCTTTAATACCCCTTCACTGGCCATCCCACATCAAAACATCTCTTCTATTAACAGCCATGTCTTGTGTGGCACTATTCCCAAAACTCTCTAGCTTTGGGAATGGTGTTCAATCTTCTGTTGTACAGTAGTTCTATATATATAAAACTTCAAGAAGATCTAAAAGTAAGAGGATTGAAGTATCATTCTGGCATCTCTTCCTCCAGTTGCTACATATTGGCCGGATGTAGCAGCAGCAGCAGCTAAATATGAATTTAAGATCTGACTGGTGTTAAGTAACCGTACCTTTTCCAGATGAGACTGAACTTGTAGAAACTGTTTCTTCTCCACCTGCAGTGCCTGCAGCTCCTCCCTCAACTCTCCATTCCTGGTCATCCTCGTATCGAGGCATTTGCGACCCTAGAATAGAAAACCTAACGTAATTAATGGTTGTGTTTAATAGTTACAGGTGTCGCAGTGGAGTTGGACCAGTGACGTCTTGGTGAAGTGAATTATCTGTGTAACACTAACCCTGTACAGTTTGCTTTCTGTCCAGCGGGTGTTTTTTATTAAGCTCATACTGTGTGTAGTTCCCCCACCGGTCTTCTGTCCTGCCAACCTCCTCTCCAATTTTAAAATCTGAAGACAAAAGCAAACAAGTAGGTTCACCTGTGGTAAGAAAAACAAGAGAAATTCACTGTGCTGCACTCAATGGTCCATGGCACACACAAAACACACTTCACCTGGTCATTCAAAGAAGCCACGTGGCCATTTTCTGCTTCCAGCTCTTCATCTATTCTGTCTCTACGGGCCAACATGGCAGTGAGGTCTTGAAAAACACTAGCACCAGTCCAGCGGCTACAACTCGGAGGGAATCTGAGTAACAGCTCTTCTTGTTCATCCTGGAGCCTATTGATCTCTCGTCTGATCACAGATACACAAGCACATAAATACACACAATGTTTGGACAAATATGTGACACTTAAAGAGGATAAAAACAAGTTATGCCTCAGGCAAACATGAAAACATAGACCTGAAGATGCCTTTGAACGCTACATGAGCAATTATTAACATTAGCCTTACGTTAACACATATTGGTTAAAATAAATTATGCTACATTGGTTCGAAAAATATACTCGCGTATTACCACAAATACTTGTGTTAAAATTTTAGCTAGCTCCGTTAAACAATACAAAACTAGCGTTAGCTAATCTTAGCGTTAGCACTACTTAGCTAGCTAGCTAATTAACCGAATGAAAATTGATTTTGATTCCTTTGTACACAGGTGAAGGTTAAATACGTTATTATTTACTGTATATGTTGGGTAGGTAAACTAACAACTTTAATTTAGCTAGCGGTGAGGTGCAGCTACTGATTACACTCATAGACTACTAACTTATTAAAGTATAACGTTAACGGCTGTTATTTTGAATTCCAAGCTAGCTGAAGTAATCAACGTCAAACAGTCTGTGGAATGTGCTGAGACGTAAACGTTACGTTAGCTAATAGATTAGGTTACATCACGATAGTCTAAATGAATTGAATATATAACAGAAAATCTTTATTAATTCACTTTAAATTAAATAGCATTTCGTAACCTGAATTAATGTGTGTCCTAAATATGGTGCCAGTTTAACAGAACGTAGTTATCGTTAGATAAAACCGCCACAGAAGCACCTCACTTACCAAGTGATGGTGTTTAGGACTATCATTGTTAAAGTTGGCATTTAAACATTTCGTGAAGGATGCTCTGAATTTGTTTCAGCAGACAATATCGGGGAAACAAATCACGTTTCCCCATAGATTCAGTTGTTAGCGCCCACTTGGAGACTGGGTTGCAGGTCTAAACTTGCTGAAGCAGATAATGCCTGCAGGTATCTTTTTTTAGAAGCAACTGCTGCTTATTGTTCTAGTCATCATTGTCTTCTTTTCTTTCTATATATTTTTTTTACAACCATCAGTTTTATTGTAATAGTATTCAAACAAGTAAGTAATGGTGAACAGGTAATTACTCTATTGCATCACACTCCGGTCAAACTGTGTCACAATTTTATCAGGAAATCACATTCCATCACGGAGGGAGGTGTCCCTCTTAATTACCCTCTGAGCGTAATAACGTCAACAACAGCACACCATTTTTGGACCTTGCAACACATCCAGGATGACTAATTCTGGAGTGTGTCCCAGAGTCCATACTCCCAGATGGATCACGTTGTGTTGATGGTTGGACTGACACAGTTATAAGACTACTGTGGCAAGAAGGGTGTGTAAAGAAAGCTGAACACATGACGAAATGATTGAGTCACAGAAAAACTTTGACCTGCTGCCAGGACGGGATTACGGCACTCCTTCAGGCAAAGCCCTCATTTTCCATTTGATTTAATCTGTTTGGTCATTTCTTTGAGCGGTTTCTGAACCACAAGCATATAGTATTTGACAGATTGAAACCTAAATAAATAATGTTCACACCTGTCTACGTTTTTGTCTTTTTTTCTCAGAGTAAGAAAAATCAACCTCGAGGCGTTCCCTAAGAGGTTTGGACAGATCAGACACACATACAATATGCCAGATAGACTGGCGACGTGCTCTTGGAGACAAGTTTGCAAACTGAGTCAGCAGCTGCATTTTTGAATGACTCAACCAGTCCACCACAGAGCCCTTTCGTTTCTCTGAGCCCTGCCCTCATACGCCCTCACACAGGCACGTACTGCCTACGTTTACGCAGCAGCCTACCTCACCACAGCATCACTTCCTCACACTTAACTAGGATACCGCCTCAAACAGCCAGCGGCAATATAGACAACATTTTCCAAAGTGGTAAATCAGCACAGTGGGCAATCGCATTGTAGGTGGAAGTGCTGATAATCCTGTAATCCTACCCGAGTCATTTACTGCATGAATCAGTCATGTTGCCAGGAAGAGACTCCCACGTCTGCTTTGACTTCTTTGGGACTTATCTGCTGGAGGACTATTATAATGTTATAATGGTTATTCTCCCTCACACACACACACACACACACGGGCATCTGTGATCAGGGAACTGGAGGAGGAAAGCAAGGAAGGGAGCAGTAAACTGTAAAACATGGTGGAGTCTGGCTCTGCCGGTGACTCAACAGGAAATGATGGAGCGGGAGTAAGTTAGGTGAGAGAGGGAAGAAGGTGGGAGTGAGAGGAGAGATACGGTGAGGGGAAAAAAGGAAAGAATGACTTTGTCATGCCTCAGGACTCTGAGCTATGTTGTGAGGAAATGCACACTAAGAGACATCATACTGAAAAGAAATCTGTAAATCGTAAAAACACAGACCCCCCCCCCCCCCCCCCCCCCTCGCTACTCTGCACAATAGAGTTCATGACGTGGACGCACACATGGTAAATAATCAGCAGTCGAACAACGATACTACCAAACTTGGCTATTTTCCGTTGCCCTCCAGAAAGGTGACCGTGTTTGTCATGTGGTGGTTCAAAAAGACTTTGCCCTCGGAACAGGTTGTGACTACTGCGAAGACAAGCAAATATTGACAGTGTCTTCCTGTCACACAATGATGCAACCTTGTGTGTTCGCGATAACAAATAACGTTTTTTTTTTTACTGAGAGAGTTGATACCGAGGATAATATTTAAAAAAAACTCAGATTCCTTTCATATACAGTTAATTTTCTCCTTCCTTCACCCTCAATCAGTTCAACTGAATTTCTTAATGAGCTGTAGATCATCTTCACAGGGATGCGGAAGGCCTCCTGCTGGGCCTGTGGACCCTCTGCCCACATTGAGGCCTGAACTCACGGGAAGGGAAGCTGCCCCGGCCTGCAATGCTGCATCCTGGGCAAAGAATCGCTCTTTTCATGCTCGAGTCTCTGCCAGTCATTGAAGCTGTCACCATGAAATCTGATGTCACAGGGTTTAAATCACTGTAACCCTTGCCACTTCCTCTCGCTTCTTTGCCCACTGTTTTGTTGTTCTCTGTTGGTGCCCTGGGGGAAAAAAGTATTTCTTGTCCTTTTATAAGGATAGCACCACTACACATAAAGCTGTGTGTTTGTATGTATGTATGTGTGTGTGTGTGTGTGTGTGTGTGTGTGTGTGTTTTCCACCTCTAATCCATTCATTTGCTTGTAGCTACATTTCATTCACAGGGCACACTAGCGGCCTGTAGTGCTATTCGTGTAATTTGTATCAATTAATTTAACATTTGATCAGAATAGCTTTCTTTCACAGAGAGTATTTCCTTTTGGCCTTCAGCTCAGTTCCTGAACGACCCAACGATCAAAGGCAGCGCAAACATCATTCTTCAGCCCATCCTCCTCTTCCTCCAGGTGGCTGTTGGTTCTTTTGATAACTGAGCTGTCTCCTCACAGGTTGAGGTCAAAGGCCACGATGCGAAGCCCACTCAGACATTTGAGGAGCCCGATTCCTCCCTGACGCCTCCGTCTTGTCAGACCCAACCGCAGATCCATTAACTTAAAGAAGATTAAAAGAAGGGTGTGTTTTTCAAATCACACAAAACTCTGCCCACAGCAGTGATACAAGTCTGAATGAATGCTACTCATTCAGGACATTTCTAAACCTATTTATCCCTAATTCATAAAAGCGATGTGGCGACATTACTCTCTGGCAGTCTAAAGAAATGACATCAAACATGAGTGTTACACGTCAGGCTGAAGGAAGTAGTGGGCGGTAGCGAAGAAGTTCAATTTCCATGTCTTTCATGAGAAATTCTCTCTGGTTTTACACAATTGCTGCAACGTCATTCCGGAGTTGGATGACGATGCCGTTTGTTTCAGCTCCGGGGCCCTATTACAGAGTTTACTCATCTACTCAAGAACTCTTCTTTTAATGGACACACATTTGAACTTGTTACACATGTAACAGCTATAACTGAGACATATTTCCATAACAGTCTCATCTTAAAAGCTTACATCTAATAAACGTATATGTGATACACGTCTCATTATTTGTCACAACCTCTAACAGGATGAGTGACAAATAACAGGAATGTGAAAGTCAAACATAAGACTGGTGGACCGTGACTTTGAAAACAGCAGCAGGCTCGACTGTCTGCAGTCTGTAACGGGGCTCTAATTACTATTACATGTTTGTACGCAGCTGGTTCCTCTATAAGAGAATTCCCTGTGTCACCATGTCAGCACATCAACCTACACAAATGTATTTACCATAGAACACGTTTGTTAACACCTACTTACTTTTCTTTCCTATTCCAGCTTGAGATGTTGTTAAATGGTGGGCAGACATTTATCTTCTGAGACATTTCTTATTTCAGGGGTTATCTGCTGTTCATTTTGAAACTAACCGTCTCTGCCAATCCAGCTTATTTCAGGTGTCGTCATCGCCTTTCACTAACTACCGATGCATGATTTAGCCTTGGTGTTTCTTGTCTTTGATCGAATTGAGCTCATTAAAGAAAAAAAACATAAACAGAAGGCCTGGATTTTAGTCGAGCTTTGGTGATCCATCATTAATTTTGTCGCAGCGTGAGGGAGTTCTTTCAGAGCAATCCATCTTTGAAAAAAGCAGCAGGGGGAGGAGGGAGGGGGGGGGTTACAGATGTGGGAGGTGGGCTTCTGACTGCACCGACAGCTGTGAGGGACAGAGGTCTCTCAAAGCAGGAAATGACTTGACCTGCCCTGTGGGAGACTGGCCCACCGCATTAACAACACCCACAGCTTTGAGCATCCTGGGTCACCACAAGCGCCCACGGAGGGCCTCGGAGCAACAGTAGGACAGAAAATCTGCCAACCCCGGCAGCAAAAAGTTTCAATGTGTACGGTGCCGGCTCACCTCTACACAAACGGAACAGAACAAGTCGCTGAGACCTTAAAAGGGCTTGACATTATTCAGGTGTAGGTTGCACCATTACCTTTCAAAGACAAAGCCTTACATTGGTTGGGTGCAGCGTGAAAAACCAACAGGAGTTTCACCTTTAAGTCACACTGGAACCACATGTGATATCAGTCATTGCACCACAGGAAGTGGATCAAACGGCCTATTTGCTAAAAAGTATGAGTATTCCTTTAAGCAAACAAATTATGTTGGTGGAAGAGGAACAGTTGATGATTGCAGCAATAGAAGCACATGTGTATTTATTTTGTGGGTTTGTAATTTACAGTAGGCATATAGGTATAAGGCACTCCTTAATCCATATATGACCCTATAAGGATTTTATTGGAGTATTAAAACAGTGGAAAAATATAACACTAGGATAGAAGGAGGGGAGGTCACAGGGTCGTTTGGCGTCGCTCGTACACTTTTATGAGGTGGTTATTTTATTCACCACTTTACAATATTTAATGTGTCTATTTGCCCGAGGCTTTGTTTGTATTGTAACAACAGTAAAAAGATCATTTAGCAGTCTGGAGGAAGACTGTAGGCTCAGTGTGGTCTGGCCTGACCTCACTTCCCTGTTATTTTCCAGTAAATGGCCTCCTGTATTGTCCTTCATTCTCTCTCGGTGTGGGTGAAGACAAACACAGACAGTGAACTCCAATGTGACATCCAGGCTTCAAAACAAGTCCACATCCACCATAACTGGCCTCCCAATCTTGTACGTGTTCTATCAGTCGTATATTGTACTGCACGCCAAAAGCCACCCACACACTCTCTGACTCCCACACAGGTCAGTCCAAAAATTGTTTACTGCCTTATGAAGGGCAATTTCCCAAACAGTCAACACACAAGGCAGATAAAATGATATTAGTATAATTCTGGGCATCTCTGGGCATTGTTGCTATTTGACTGTAACTTGTTGCACGGGAAACATTGTTTGTAAAACTGGAAATTTGACTGATTAACATAAATTATCCGGGATTAAATTAAATGCTAATTCTATTAAAAGCCCTCAATAATATTGCAATTTTGTTGGATTTACAGACCTGAAATAGTCGCATGTCTATCATTGATTTGCCAAATTCACTGGGAGTGAGGACACACACGATAACAGCTGCACTTGGAGTGAGTTTCTGTTTGAGTATACGAGTTTATCTGAGCCATATTCTGAACTGAAAATCCACCTTCTCTGGTTTACAGTGGTGGAGGACGTATCACATCCTGTACTCCATCTCTAGTCAAAATCCTGGATGTAAGTAAAAGTATAGAAATATAGCAGCAAATGTTATCAAAGTATTGTTGTCTTGTTATTGGGGAGACCTTAGTGTACAAGCATCATTTTAATGTTGCAGCTGGTTAGAATATAGCGGATTAGAACCTTGTCTGTACTGCTTTGTAGTTTAAACAAGAACAAAGCCTACAAACTATCATGTGTTTTGTAAATTAAATCTGTAAACTAAGTGACTAGAGTTGTCTGTTTAAACTAAATACAAATTAAATGAAATACAATATGGCCAGCCGAAAATAAACGGAGTAGAGTTAATGTGAATATTCAAGTAGCCTAATGTACAAGTCACACACACACGCACACACACATACACACGTAGTTATTTTCTACCTCTGCTGGTTTATACGTCATGAACTACTTTTTCTAGTAATGTTTAGTTTTCCCTTGTGTTTCTTTTTTTTTTTTATCTTTTAGGGGGATTTTTCTCCCTTTAAGACGGACTTGGGAGGAGTTACAGTAACGCTGTCGGGGTGCTGTGAGGATTTATAAGGAGATGTGGAAACCCGCGTCACGCTGACTAAACGAGTTCAACCTCCTCCCGGGCTTGTTGACAGAGGAGGGATATTGCACATGGTTCAGGTTGGACTGAGAGACTGACTCGTACTCGCCTGTTGATTTTCTCTCACTGGACAGGAACAGGTCGAACGACCCGGCGTTACGTGGTGGACTAATGACGTTTTAATGGTAAGACTCTCCTTCCTAATAGCTATCACAATGATGAGTGACTTGATAAAACAGGGCTTGAAATGAACTTAAACGGGGCTACCAGAGGCAGTGTTTAACGTGAACGGGGGAGCCTGCTAATTGGATCGTATTCCTCGCGCGGAACTTAACGTTAAATGTGAAGAGACTCGGGAGACGCGTCCAGCTGGTCCGAAGTTGCCGTGACCGTTTGTTGTTTCTCTGTGAACACCCTCGGGTTGAACTGTGTTGACCGATTCAGCTCGTCTGTCCGGGTTATTTGTCTGTGAGCAGCGGGACAGGCTGCTCTCTTGACCCGCTGCACGGTTCCTAGATCTCCGCCAAGTGAAGTCCCATCTGGGGATGGGTGAGTCCTGGACTGCTCGGCCCATCCACGGTCAGCCGCTAGTGGGCGCTGAAGACACGGGGCGAAATGGTGGCGTTAGTGTGAGGAGTTTAGTCCAATTTGATATGAATAAATTGATTGAGGTTTAATTCTAGTGATGACAAATTGAAATCGTTTTAAATCTATCTATCTATCTATCTATCCATCTATCCATCTATCCATCTATCCATCTATCTATCTATCTATCTAGTCTATTTCTATATGCTTGTTCTGTACATGTGCTGTAACTATACTTATCAATTATGTTTACATAAATGTAGCATATGGGTATCTACATATTGATCCATTTAAAGGAACTACTGAATATATATTGTGATCAGTAAGAAACGCCTAGTTAGTGAGACTACTCTAAAATTTAAATAAACTTGAATAAACTTGTTAAACATTGTTAACAATATTGAATTTATATTTTTAATTGTTGCCTCACCAGATTGTTGCCTATACCCATTATAAATGATGAGCTCTCTCAGCTTAATCAGTTCATTTTTAAATGTAATTGTTTGATAGGTAGTCACATTTGAAAGCTGGATATAAATTAGCTCGAGGAAATACAATTTTGAATAGCTCTAAATAGTTTAACCTATAAATATGAATCTTTACTGAGTCAGAATTATAGTGTACAGCTGTCACTCACTAACTCACAAATTGGAAAATTTCCTATGACATCACCTAACTTCCCCACCTGCAGCCTGTGAGGAAATGAGAATCAGCTCAGCTGTAATTTTTGTCTTTTCTGCCAACAACACCTAACGAATTAGCATTAAGCCAAATATGGCTCTTAAAAATCTGAACAGTGTTGAAGTTATTCATATCCTAACAAACTGCTAAAAATATAAACTGTAAAGAAATTCAAAGATATTACTTTTTCTTTTAGAAATAGGCCTATATGCTATAAAGTTGGTCGTGTTGGTGTGTGGCATATATTAGCCAGGTTTTTTAGAGATATAACATATTAGTCATGGGCCTAAAATGTAAAAATGTCAAATAATGACATGTCACAGCTGTTAACTACAATAACAAAATAACTACACACTCAAAAGATTAAAGATCAATGTTTTTGCAAATGACAGAGAGAACTAAATCTGCATTTTATTTTCTATGTTTTCTTCAACCTACAAACTGTACTTTTTCCCCCACATGCCACTCTTATCCCATCATGCCGTGTGCAGCGAATTGTCATGATCAGGGGACGTGAATGGTTAAATCAACTGCATCCATCAGGCATGGCCCGGTCACATCTACAACACAGGCCTCAAACATATATGACCCATTTAGAAACCAATACATGTAGAGTAGACAGCCTGCAACAAGTCTGGTTGTTACTAAACTATTGAACTATACTATACTACTCTTACTATACAACTGTATGAAAGCCTCAGTCGCAAATTTAGATATCCTTCCTTTAAATAAACCAAAAGTTGTCTATTTAGTTTATTTGTTTAAAGAAACATTCATCTGGCTGCAAATACCGGTGTTGAGAAAATTATGTCACATATTACGGCTTTTTTTGTTTTTGTATTGTGTCTCACTAATGTTGTGGTGGAAACATTTACAATGAATGCATTTGGTAAGATTTCTGTCCGGCCTGCTAAGCTCCGAGTGTAACTCGGCCAGCAGAGTTAACGGCAAGTTATAAATCAGGTGATGTAAAGCACATACTTTATACCAGCACCATAATTCAATTATCTGTAAAGGTCCAGTCAGTGAATGGCCTATTGCCTGTAAAAAAAAAAAGTGAAGTAGGAACAGCCAAGGAGAGCACATCTCCTGCATGAGATAAACAAACTGTTTATCAGCCTCTGGCTTCTCCTTTCAACGGTGCCAGTCACACAATTTGTGGCACAGGCTCATACCTTGGCCATGTCAGCTTGTCTCCATGGCGTATCGTCAGGCCTAACCTCATGGGAGAGTTCACTTGTATTTTCAGGCTTGCTTCACTGCGCACCAAAGTGACACAAAGCCCCATTCATGGCTGAGAGTGGCTCCATTCATGGACATCGAGTACTTGCCGGTAGAATTCATAATTGTTCAGCGTCTTCCATCTCCGAGGATCACTGGCGGAAATGACGCAACAGTCGGTTGTTTTAGGGATGACATAAATATTCAAATGTACGCATGGAGTCACTGTTTTGTTTGTGGTGGGGTTTGTGTTGCATTATGCATGCGCTGCATTGTCTGCTTCCCACGTCAACCGTCGGCCTGTCAGTGACATGAAACAGAGCAGGACTTAGAAGGATGAGATTGTAGTGTGATAGTAAAATTGAGATCTTGAGTTGCCCTCCGGGCGAGAAGGAGGAAGGTTACTAATTAGTGGTTTGCTGGAGAATTGCTGCATGGTTCAATTATATAGTCAGGAACAGACATTTATAGTGTATTTTCCTTTCGGTGTTTGCATTTTATTTTGAAATGTAGGTGATTATGATCATGAAGCAGATGGATTTGCGTAATAAATAATGTTTTTATGGGTTAAATGCAGTGGTCAAATTTCATTAATGTAAACTGTATGTGACAACTGACGAAGGGCCACATGTTTTGAGCAGCATCCCCGCTGGAAGCTGAGAGGGAATGAATACTTTGCTTGTTGCTGACACAGGGGCATCGCTCAGTTTTAAACCACTTCAGTTGTCAAGCGGTCTCTTTAACAAAATCTTTGACCCTCCACCTTGTGAGTAAAGCAAGGAAGCAAGGCGTATGTGTCTCCTGTCACATAAAAGCAGGATGACTAGTATATCCGTCACAACAAACAGAAAATGATTGATATCATCATTATCGGCCCTCAAGTTCCATATTAATCTCTGAGGATGACCGTGACCTGACCCAGAATACATGTGTTCATCTCCACGTAAAGGGGATGCCAGTTGGTGTTTGTCTTTCTTTAAGCTTTTTTAATTCAATACAAAATTAAACAACACTTTTTTTCATTACTCAGCAGATAGTAACATATTTCAGGCAATACCTAATATCATACGCGTGTCTCAGTGGTGGAGTTTGTCATGCAGTAACACAGGAATGCTGCACAATTAGCCCCTGTTGTAAGGGCGGATACTGCAGGGTTTCATGGTCACAGAGAGGAAGGAGGGCGACGAGTACTGCTGCCCTCCCACATCTGACCCAGAGGTTGTGCAACAGCCTGCTCATCAGACAAATGGCTTTAAGCTGGAACCACAAAGAGACACACACATGGCAGCTGCCCGAGCAGACGAAAGTCATTTACTGGGCTTTTGTTGTGACTGTTATTTCTTAAAGGCTCACGTAAAACGATGGGGGGGTTTCAGGAATGTAAGTTTGTACGTAATTAACCCACAAGATACAAGATGGATATAATGATTTATTTGTAGGTGGTAAATGTGTTTGTGTTTCTAGCCTATAAGTATTTGTTATAGAATATCTGTCCTGACCGTTGACCTGCCTGGTAAGACGAGTGCGTGCAGCTGGTTGTACTGGATGCGGTTGTGCTCCAGATGTGCACTGTTTATATGCCCTGTTCATGGCCAGTTCACACTGACGAAGGTGTGACCGGAAACAAATACAAGCAGTGATGTAATGCAAAAGCCAAATGTTGAAGTTTTGTTCCCGTTTTTTTTTTTTGTTTAAAGCCTAATTTTGACCTGACGCACCTGCTACAACTACATGTGAATGTACAAGTTTCTTGTTACGCATGGAAAAATAGCCAGGTGATTCCACTAATACTCAGTTTTCTGGTTTTCTCCAACAGCTGTCTGCTGGCTACAATGAAGCCGTGATGGGTTCGATGGAGCTGACTTGTGTTCAGATACCAAACTCATGCTTTTTTGAGAACACAATTTCTACCACAAAATGGCTGGAAGTCAGAATAACTACTGGTCACAACATGACCTGAACAGGTACGCAAACACCGCTCTAGTACTGATAGAATGTAAAGTAGGATCCGTTATTATTGCATAGTGTGACAACACAAACACGTCTTTAACTTTCATCAAACAATATCAAGAGTATAATTCTGGCACTATTCATGTTAAATACTTGGCACAAAAAAACAGATTCATATTTATCTGATTATTTTTGTGTTATTTTATCATGTTTCATATGTAACAGAAAGAAAAATATCTAATAGAAATGAGTTCAGTGCTTCACGTCAGCATCCAAAAACAAATATTTAAGATTTTATACATCTGACAATAAACATACCCTCTTGCAGTTACTTATCCCTAGAGGAAAACCTCATGTGTCTGTGATCGGAATCCATCATATTGGCAATTTATTATTGAAATAGCCACAAACCACAAATCTACCTTTGCAATCTGTATTACACACAACGTGCTCTATTGCTTGACCCTTCACACTGGATGAGGAAAGACTGGAGGGATCCCGCTATCAGGGTTGACAGATATGCAAAAGAAGTTTCACATACAGAAGAAAATGGTTGAGAGAATGTGCAATGCTGTTACATAATGTAAAAACATGGAGGCGAGCAGAACATATGTTCTGTTGAAGCATATGTCATGCTTGTTATTTCACATACATAATGACTTACTCGTGACAGGTTATGTGTAGGAATGATTTACACACATGCACAGTACGGATTTCTCAACCTCTCTTGTGTTGCAGAGAGTGTTTTGGCCTGAGTGCTGACATGGAACAAAACCTGACGGAGCTTCAACAGCAGCAAATGGACAAGGAACTTAACTGTGAGTCTTTTTACATGTAAATTATTATAAATTGACTACAAGGGAAACTACAGATTGACAACTAGCAGCCAGTTCAGTTAACTTGGATGTATGTGACACTTGTGATGGTTTAAATGTTGTGTGAATTTGAAAGAATCTCAGTTCAAATTTCCAAAGGAATATTATCATTACAATATTCCTTTGGAAATTTGAACTGAGATAAATATTGATAATTGGGGCAATGCTTGTTGAAAATGAATTGCTACTACAACCTGTTTTAGATTTGTGTGATCTACATTAGAATTAACTGTTAAACCTTGAGATACACACACACACAGTACACATGATTATCAGTTACCTGTGAAAATGAATTAAAATAAAACACTCATAACATTTTACAGCAAATCACATTCTTGACTTTGTCAAAGAGAAAAGGTCAGAAATATTTTTTGACCCTGTATTTTTTGAAATATTTTTTAATTGTGAAAGAATAGTGTATAGAAGTTGTGCTGCACTAAATCATACATTTTCTTAACGTTGACAAATTTGACTAGTTTATTTACACGGTATGACAAACCAGAGTTCAAACCCTGTTTAACTAATAAAACAGCGTGTTGACAGGGTTATGGCGAGTTTGTCATCACTGGACTGAGCTGTGTAGCAGAGGGAGCGGAGAACGGAGTCAAGGAGGAGAGGAAGCGATTGCTCCCTGGTCACCAGCTGTTCCTGCAGTCTGGGGCACGTCGGATGTTTCCACCGAGAAAGTTATGGGAAGCTCCGTTAAGATTATGGCCTGCTCTGCAGATAATGACGAAGCCCGCGTTAATCAGGGTGTTGTGGCTGATGTTTGACGAAGAGGGTGATAGGTTAAGCGGTTGTTTTCAACATGTTTTTAATCCCGTTTCCCAAAAGATACCTTCAGCAAAACAGGAGGTTTTTTTTCTAAGTAGTGTCCCACTCCCCCTGGTATTTTCTCCCTCCTACGCCATCACTACACTCTAGTTAAAGTTTTTCTCTCATTGGAAGTTGTTTTCCATGTTTCCTCCTCTGAGAATTGTTTCTGCAGTGAAGGAAACAACAGTGATAGCAAAACCATGAACGGCAAAGCAACGGTTTCTCGGCGTAAAGTTCAATTTAGGATTTCATGAAGACGGTTGTTTAATACCTGATTGTTTTTCCCTTTCCCAGGCAACATCTCCCAGTCTCCTTTCTACTCTGATACGTACCGCCTAGTGTCTGATAACACGCTACGGCCTCATGAGGGAGACCAGGTGGTCCCTTCTTCCCAGAGACGGACGGTGTTTGGGGGCCACCAGAGAGAAGCCAAACCCCTGCCGCCTCTGCCTGACCCTGAGGAGGTCATGTCTGATGAGGTCATGTCTGATGAGGCCATGTCTGATGAGGCCGCCGATAGTGAGGTGGAGTTTTTTACCAGTGACCGACGGCGCCTTTTGCCCAAAAGCTGTCCCAAGGCCATGTGCAGGGGCACGAACAGAGACTTCGGCCAGGTGAATTACGCCTACCAGGAGAGCTCGTGGCGGGCTGGTGGTGCGGGGACCGGCTCCATGGCTTTCTCGTGGCCAAGCAGAGAGCACAGACCAACCGGCAGAGGAAGCGGGTTTTGGGCACTAGCTGCCCAGAGAGAACACCACCAGCATGTGGCGTCAGCAGTCGGGGATGATTTCTCTAGCAAACAGCCAGACCACCACAGACTCCGGTTTCCCTGTTCAGGCCCTGCTTCCCAGCCTGTCCACAGCAGCGCCTCAACTTGCCCCACTGACAGGCCGCTAATCCCTCCTCGTATCCCCATCCCGCCAAAGCCTCCTGCTCTCTCAAACACTGTGAGCTCCAGCGAGGAAGACAAGCCTCCCAAAATACCTCCAAGGGTCCCCTTAGTCCCACCCTGCCCACCACGTACCCCGAGCCCCAAGAGCCTTCCAATTTATATCAACGGAGTGATGCCTGCCACACAGAGTTTTGCTGCTAACCCAAATTATGTGAGTAAGGCATTGCAGAGACAGCAGAACGAAAGGGTGCCACCCGCAGCTCAGTTTTCCCCCTGCATTGTTCCCATTGTGAAGGACGGCAGGAAGGCCAGCGCTACACACTACATCCTCCTGCCGCCGGGCCGACCGGCGTACTCGGACAGACGAGAGAGACTCCTGAGTGAACCAGCCAGGATGGGGAACAGTAGTGTCTGGCAGAACAGATAGAAACCATGACTTATGTCCCAGTCTGAAGCTTGAGGAGTACAAAACTGTGACTGACATCATTAATAACCATGTGGTACACAATTGTGCCGAGTGTGTGAAAACATTTACATGCTACATTCACACGTCTAATGTCATATTGGTGTTATTTTTAATGACTTTATGTTTTTCAAGATCACTTATGTCACAAAACACTGTGAGGGTTTTTAATCTTACCGGTCAGTATTTCAGCAACATGAAAATAATTAAAACATTCCAGTGTTTTCACTAACAGATGAGAATATTTACATAACCGTTTTCAATTTGGGTTTGCACAGATTCTGCAGTTGTCTCACAGTGAACATGTCTTATCACTCGTTCACTTTGAAGTCTGACAGCCATATGCTCATATCACTAATACTATATTTCTTACAAGAGAACAAATAATTACTGTACGTACAAGCTGGGCTTGTACCAAACTGATCATCCCATGTGCGGGTTTTTTTTTTAATGACGATGCTGCTTGAAAATCTTAAGTATGATTTATTGATATTTAATGTTTTGCTGAATCATTCTCACATTAAGATTCATGTTAAATTCAACAATGTGGCCGATATTTGCGCGACACAACAATCAAACTATGCTTTGAACAGTGAAACAAACAGCTGATAAACCTCTTAACTTCTGTTTCTACTTCAGTGCTTATGACTTTTGCAGGCTTTTTTTGAGCAAACCACATCCTACCTGCAAAATACAATGTAAGCATCGACTCTTGCATCATATTCTCTGCTCATGTGCACAAAGTTGAATCTATTTAAAGGAATGAAAAGAGTGGCCTCACCACCTGAACACACGACTGAAACCTGCGGCCATCCTCAAAATGATTGACAGGTCTTTTTAATACATATGAAGTACACAACTCTTTACTCTTCCAGTAAAACACGCTTCCATTTTCACTTATGGTCAGTTGACAAACTTTTAATCATTATGAATTGTTTTTATGTATGTGCTTTTATCTCAAACAATGTATGTTTAAAAAAAGTACATATTTGGGCCTTTAATGATTCTCTGTGTGTGTGTGTGTGTGTGTGTGCATGCGCATGTGTGTGTGTGTGTGCATGTGCATGGAAGTCATGTTACGTTTACACTGTAGAGATGCAGACCCCCCGTCTACAACCTTTGTTACATCAACAGGTTGGAAGTTCTCATGAAGATTCTGTGTCAGATTTGGCCCAAGCTAAAACTGCTTATAAGTTCATAATGTTGTTAATGTCAAAAGTAAAACATTGTAAAATTGTTTTTTTAATCTATTTATAGAAATAAAATAACTTATTCATTCTATGAACTGGGCTCAATATCTTTTTTTCCCACATCAGAACAATGATACGTACCAAGAATACATTTTTGCACACTCTGAAAAATTGGGAAAACAGGAAAAACAACAACACTTAACTAGAGTTCTGTGACAAATTTTAATGGAGCATCAACAGAAGCCGACAGGGGATCACTGATGTCATTGTCAAGCATGTGATGGTGAAAAGAGTGTGACTGTGCCTTTGGTGGGAGAGTCATCAGGAAAGTACAAATAACCATTTATTGTCCATTCTGCATTATCTGCTCACAGTTCATTTACCATCAAGCCAAATGGCATTTGGGTAGCACGGGGATTCCGCAGGTTTTAAGTATCAAATCAAGCTCCCACATGTTGCATGTCTACCGTCTCTTTTTTCGCTGACCTCCACATATACTATCACTCTCCATTAGAGAAGTCTAATGAAGCAGAAATGTCACAAACGTAATCTTGGAAAAAAAACAACATTGTTTTAGTATCCAACTTTCACATGTGTGGGAATTTCCAAACTCCACAATTTATTAAATCCTGTTTTATTCACTTGTAATTAGTTATGTGTTAAACATTTAATCAAAAGGACATGGCACAAAAAAAACAAAGAAACAGTTATTCTACCATGAAATTAATCCTTGTGCTTGCAAAATAAGTTAAAAAATAAACGCATAAAAACCTCTACTAATCCCTCCTCTCACCCCCCCCCACCCCCACCCCCCCCCCACCCCCACCCACCATCCCCTCACCTCTGCAGTTCCTTAAGGGCCTCATTGAATTTGGCCTGTGTTCTTCTACAGGCGCTGCCTCAGCCGTCTCCTCGGGCTGAGGTCCTTCGTGCAGCCTCCGGAGCAGCAAGAGATGGTAATTTTGACGATTGCTTTACCGCCAGGCCCGGTTGAGCAGTTTGACTTCTGCCAGGCGTTTGCTGATCATGGTGGCAAAGAAAAGTGCAAAGAGAACGCTACTGATCAGCATGTAGTCGTAGTCGTCTTTCAGTACGTCAAACTGCTTCGAGGGATAGACACGAGTCTGGTAGATGTCGAGACCGTATGCCACCACCTATAAAAAGGGAAAAAAACAACATTGTCATATTGACTGTACATTTAATTTACCCAAAGGGGATAAAAACAATGTCTTGACTGTGTTTTGGAAGGATTTAAAATTGTAAGGAGTTTTTTTTTAGGCCATGACTCAGTATTATGTCAGAAATGCTCTGGGTGCATCCATTATTTATTTAATTGATAGGGACAGAGCACATTAATGAACATCAGTATGAAAATACAAGATGTGAACATGACAAAGTAAACATGACGATGCTAATTTACATCTGTAGTCCCTAGGCAAGTAACAAAAATATTTCCTTCATTAGAAGGACTTCATCCTAAACTATCCTAAAGTTAGCCTACTTGCCAGTGGTTGTTCATTTCATAACTTCAAATGGAAAGCACATTAAGAAATACTGGCACGAGAGACCAGGATAAGTAAATAACGATTTTAGAAGATGAACGCCACAAATGAAAACTTAGCAAGTTAAATTCTGACACACAGTGGCAGCTCAGTTCAACCAAAAAAAAAAAAATGTATTTTTCACTACATTTTTTTTGTCAAAACATTTTCTAAAAACACAAACGATCGTTATATTTCTGTCACTATCTTAATGGCAGACTCACCAGGCAGGTTGACTCCAGTCCAGACGGGGCAGTGTAAATTCCTCGCACTCTTGATACAGTCTGATTGTAGTTGATGAACCACTCCGTACGGATCAGCAGCTCTGGTGCGTACGGTATCAGGTTCTCTTCCCTGGAGATCAAGTGAACACGTTAGACAGAGAGAAAAAAAAGTCAATGAAATGTTTCTAATCCAACTCGACTGGAAGACGCACCGGCTTTGCTCCGTTACTATTTCTGGCCTCCGAGGGTCAAGGAACATCTTGGGTAGTGACAAAATCCCTCCAGACGGCAAGCCAACTGTGATGAAGAAAAGCAAAAGATTCATTTTTTTATTATTATAATTAAAAGTAACAAGGCAAACAATGCTGTGAAGAAGGTGATTTACTCCATTGCAGCCCAGACATGTGGAGCTGGCTTAAACTTACCGAGCAAATGGCGGCTGGTGATGCCCTTCTCGGTCAGCGTGGCCTCCATGGCGGAAATTGAGGAGGGGAAAATGTAAGACTGCTGAAGCACCTGAGGAGCATGTGGCCGATCCAGTGAGCTGAACACGGTGCTGTTGTAGAGCTCCATCCCTTCATACAGTTCAATTACGGAGAACTCATTCCTGCGAGACTTGGTGCTCCAGTACTCGTACTGCGGCGTCAAACAGAGGCAGGGAACACATTAGGATCACCGTTCCACTTCAACATTTGATGTGTTCAATTACAGTGTGGGTGCTTAGTCATTTTTATACAGCTGCAGAGAGCAAACACCATATTCTGACTGTAACCAAGCAAAGAACAACAAGGCAAAACTAAATATCTTAACCGTAAGAGTGACTTTGGCGGTAAATATTACTCACCACCACCCAATTTTCAGAGTGCACAACATGCACTGGTCCTCTGGTCTTTCTCTGAACAGCCTCATGGATGATGCGACCAGTCACGCCGTCAATCAGGAGGATCCCGATGAAGCTTCGCTCCTGATGCAGGTCTGTGCTCTCAGTCACCACAGCCAGTAGATTTGGGTTTAGGTACTGTGAGCAATTAGATGAAAACACAATTTAGCATCTTGATCAAGGTTAAGAAATCTTTTTCCATAACAACCCTGACTTTTAAAAACTTATATTGACAGCTTATATTGGCTCCACTAGCACCAGGGCCTAAAACATGGAGTTTTTCCCCCCTACACCACAGATAAAGCTCAAAGTGTGGGAAAGACACCAGTGTCTTGTTCATCACACACTTTTGCATGCTGGGATGTAGAGAACATTGCAATCTCCAGAATCCATGAGAGAGTTTTGGAGTTTTCTATCGCTCTATCGTTTCCAGTGTAAGGGCCCGAGTAGAAGAAAACGGGGTTTAACCGTATTCAGAGTCAGTGGTGAAGAGAGGATACGATTCACTGGGGAAACAGTGACATGAGGGACCGCATTTCTTGGAAAGTTTTCAGCCTACATCAGAGCACAAGGAGTGACTCCGTCTCTCTGAATGAGTGAGAAGTCGAGGCAACAGTGACCAAATCCAGCACCAATAAGAGATGTGATATCATCTTCAAACTCTCACACCACAGTGTTAATAAAGGTTTCAGGGGGTTATCATACCTTATAGAGGACACTACGGTCTCCCATTACTCTGCCCTGGGAGTGCACATGCTCATTGGGCCTCTTCCCTTTGATCGAGACAATCTTCTGCACCTCGGTTGGCATGACGATCTCCCAGATCAGCTCAGTCGACAAGTCCTGAGCGCACAAAAACATTCAGAGTCATTATTTTTGCCAATCAGTCATTTGTGAGTTAAGTATTATTTCATGGTGGCTCGCTGTAAGAGCAACAACAATAAAACAGACTTCTGACAACCAAAAGGTAAAGACTGGTGGCGGCTAGGCTTTTCTAAAACTTGCCGTTCGTAGCCTGTAGCCGGAAAGTCTTCCCTGGTTGGAGTCAACAAGATAAAAGAATATGGACGAGGCCATCTCCTGGAGCTGCTGAAGTACATTCTTTGTGGAGGGAAAAGCAGACACCTGTGGAAAAAGAACAACAGATGCATACAAGTTTACGAGTGGTGCGTTGCCCTGATGCAAAGACAGAACGTTCATCTGAGTGTGCCACTGACCTTGTACTGGTCATCAACAAGGAGTAAGACTTTAGCATAATCCTGGTCCATGAGAGGCAGCATGAGTGACTGAAGTATCGGCTGAGGCAGAGCAGGTGGGGTGACGTGACTCTTCTTTCCAAAGATGGGATTAAATACGTGCAGTGTGGCCAGCCCAGTGTCCTTATGAAAAGAATAGAACAAAACATTGAGGAAATGGCAAAAATGTATACACACACCACATCACCAGTTGCACGTATCAGGCGTGCTCAGTAGAAACTTTAAGTTCTCTCTCTTGAAGTCCCTCACTCTGTGCACGGTACAACAATTAGCAATCGATCTTGTGATTTAACAGCCATGTAATGTGCTTCATTTATGCTCGTGAGACCCACAGGATAACAACATCGACTCCCGCAGCTGAATATCTTTCAAGCACAGAGCTCTTGTTGTCAGATACCTTGTCTTTGATGAGCAGCGTGCACTGTGGCGGATGAGGGAAGTGGGCAGTGGTCCGTTGCACCATTAGTTTGAAAGCTGCATTCGAAGGGATGTTGTCCAGGTAGTGCCTCCATACAATACTGCCGGTCTTGCTGTCGATACCAAAGAGCTGAACGAAAAATAAGCAAAGGGAAACATTAGGATGGAGTCTATTAATTAGTGTTTGATTTCACTTGAGGCCCGCCTGACCGTAGACAAAAAACAAAAACTTGTTTAACCCCCATTGTGCAGCTCATCTGTCCTGAAACGCTTCCATTAACCTCCACGAGAGGGTAAGCTTTAGTCTCGTACCTTCCCAGATGCAGTAACCATGACCATCATCTTCTGCAGGTTGAACTCGTCTCTGGAGAGGGTCTCAATGGTCACGTCATTTTTGACTTGACTGCGAGGCTTCCGTGCGTCGTAGAACATCTTCCAGAGGTGGGCGATCCAGGCCTGCAGCAGGATGATCTGAGAGGAGAGCCTCTTCAGCAACATGGACAGCAGGCCGTCTACACAAATTACAGAGAGGACACAGATGCTGCTTCAGGACTTTTAGTGGATTGAGAATCACAACTTGGACATTGTGCGATCGTTGTTGCAGGCAAAGCGCCGGTGTACCTCACAAGAATAACAGGATTTTAAGTCAACAACAGGAGAACCTTAAGATCCATTAATCAAGTTTTGTCGAAGAAAAACAGAGAAGTGCATTACCTTGAATGGCTGAATCCAAGCGAAGCAATAAAAACAAGACAAAGACAAAAGAAAGTGAAGCAAACTGCAACCACGTGGACACACCCAAAGACATCTGCTTTAACCAGGCCACCAAGCCTGTTGCAACCTCAAAAATAACTAAACTACAACTATGATGATTAAATGCAGGTGCCGGGCAGTTAGGATTAAAGTAAAAGAAACAATTAAGTAGACTTAACCATGAGTTCTGCGTTAGTGGAAAATTTTAAAATGAAGAACCAAGCGAGCTTGACAAATTACCCCCCTAGATTAGGAGTTGCACAGCCGCTTTTCTCGGCCATGCAAGGAAATTACAGAACTACTAAGAGAGAGTGAAAACTGAAAGTAATGGCTAAAACACTGAATATAAAACCGCAGCAGTACTTGATGCTGGAAAATGAGGAGGGAAACACATGAAGGGATTCTGGTTTGACATTTACCAGCCTTTTTGCCAAACTCTCCCTCCAGCTCTGCCTGCGTTCCTGTGAGAGGCAGATCCACCATTTCCATTGTCACCACATCCGAGAGGGCCTCGTCTCTCGTCCACATTACACGCCCTGGAAAACGAGACTCATTATTGTTCTGTGTAATCATTCATTCCACTTTACACATCCTGTGACAGTATGCAGTTTGCGTTGACGCTTTCCGTGGACTACAACATGAAACACTCTCCTTCCTTGTGGAAAGGACGAGGATTGAATGTACATTATGAAAACCGAGACCCTGCTTGTGCACCACACAGTGGTCTGATGTTGGCAGTAATTATGATGATTAAGAAGTGGAATTGACCTAAATGTTATCATGAGCTCAAAGCATGGCTCACAAGTCTCTGCACTTTAGAAAGAAGTGCTGGATCTCAACGGTAAACACAATGAGTGAGCGACTCTTTGCTTTTTCAAGGGATTTCACCTGTTAGCTATAAATACCATGTGATTCCTACCACCCACCACCGGCAGACATCTGTATAAAAATAGCATATCCTCCATTTCCATGCATAATAAAAAGCAAAAGGTCAAGAAGTTTTTGTGGGATCTGGCCAAAAACAAAATCCTGAAAAAAGGTTTTCATATTTTTAACTATGAGAGGGAAATTAAAAATGTTTAGACTTTGGTGCCCCTCAGTGGTAGGATTAAAAAACACACCATGGCAGAAAGTATTGCATCCAAATACCTCATAACAGACTGACAAAGCAGTCTTTCCAACACTAACAAAGCTTCCAGTTTTTTCCATCCATACCTGGCTGTTGTATGAACGTGAGCATGTGGTCCTCTGTCTGCACCATGACCCTGTAGCCAACAGAGTCGTCTTTCTTGAGGAATGCTTGTACATGCAGCTGGAAGACATAATAAAAACGGTGTTATAATATTAAAACACTGCATGTTTAATAACATTAAACTGTGGGTAAAGTAAATCGATGAAGCCTTGGTGACTTGATCAGCGAGATATCAAACATGCTGGAGAATCATTGGAGAGAAAGTTAAGCTCACCTTCTCTGGTTTCCCACCATTAGGATCCAAATTAAAAATCAGTGTTGTGTCGAGAAGTCTGCGTCCAGATTCTGCACTAAAGAGGTTAAGACTGCAAGCCTATAGGGAAGAAAACAGGTTGTCATATGAATCATAAGAAACAGTTTCAATCTTGAGGGTAACACATTTTATGGGTTCATCAAAATCAACATGCCAATCACACAAAGAGCACACAAAGAGACGGTAGTAAGTCTGTATTAAACCTGTTGATGAATACACTGCAGTTCACCAAGAGAGCACAATGGCAAACCAGATAAATAAAAGAATATGAGAGTATGATTTCACATTAACTCACGGTTTTATTCTTGGGCGACATTACAGCAGCAACAGTCTTCTCTCCAGGGGTAGCAAACGAAACCAGCATGGCCTAAGAATCAAGACAAACGAGTTAACTATTGTTTATACTGCTTCTTAAAATACCAATTGTAATATCTCAGTATGACACACTGAGATTGACCCCTTTTTAAATAATAAAGATGAAGTTACCCAACAATTATGATATATTCCAGCAACAAAGTCACATGTAACTAAAGCTTTTATCCAGCGTGACTTCCAGTACAGGAATTGCAATATCAGAACATAGACTATCATGCATGAGAGAGAGAGAGGTGTAGTGAAACAGTTACGTACAGGCTTGAAGTCTCTCAGTGTAACTATCTGACCATCGCTGAGCTGGAGAAGCAGGTGGTGTTCTGGCCCGAGCTGAAGAAAGAATTCTGACAGCGGCGGGCGAGCTGGGTTTGGCTGAGTGGACACCAGCACTGGTTGGAAGCCGGGAGTGACTTCAAGTCCCAGAGACTAAAAGAAGAGAAATGAAATGTTACATTGTGTAGGAAGACAAATACAGAGAAACAAGAGTCAAATGGAGACCAAACCAGAGAACAGGACAAACATGGTCATTTGATCAAATAAAAAGGTTCTGGTTTCATTCTGAGGGGTACCTGCAGGGGGATCTGGGTCATCTGTGACTGCTCATGCAAGTCAAGCGTGTACAGAGATCCAGCTGCTGAGTCCACGCAAGTCAACATCCCCTGACCGATCACTGCACAGCTGGCCTGTATGTTGGACAGCCACGGAGCTTCCACTGAGATCTGAGGACAACATAAGCAAAGAATTAAAGAATTTAAAATTGTGGAATTTAATAAATATAGTACAATACTGCAGCTTTATTTGATGTTTTCAAAACTTATTCCATTGTATTTCCCCCCCTAAGTATTATATAAAAATGATATCCTATTTAGTCTACAGCATTCATATATAGTGCTACTTTGAATCAGGATTACCTGCTTGATTATCTCTCCATCCTCCAAACTGTAAGCAACAATTGCAATGTGGGAATGAGGAACAACTCCCAGTGCATACACTTCACCATTTCCACCAGAATAAACAGCCTGGTAATCCACCGTTTCACTGTTGAGATGAAAAGACAAACCGTTATACAGCGTTAATAATGACAATCCTGTTGGTAAACATAAACGATAAAGCCTTAATAATATTAAAAAACACATCCACTTGCCTTTCTGGTAGATTCTCGACCCATTTTTGATGACCATTAGAAAGGTAATGGAGAGAGATGACAGCTTTCTTCAAAACAGCCACGTGTTTCACGAAGTCTTGCTGTCCAACTAAACATGCGGACTGGAAACTAAAAGGTGTAACAAAAACAGTTAACATCTGTTCAAAATACAGACAATTCTTAATTAAACAACAGCCAATCAAGGAGGTAATCACCTGCCAGAGTCCAGCACAATCTCCCAGTTCAAACCCCCGACATTTATGTCCCAGGAGCGCAGCTGGCGGCCATTACCAACCACCAACACCGCATCTAGGAGACAAGAACAGTTTTATGAGACGTCTGCTTTCAATAGGAGAAATGAAAAGGTCAAAACTCCAGCAACACTTTTAATACATAGAACAATTATATTAGAAGACAGTATGGGGTTTTGTGAGCTCAACTGCAATGACCAAATCACCTTGTCCATATTGCAGAAGAGCGTCGATGTTTCCCTCTGGCCCGGTCATATCCACATGTCGCCACACTGTAACAGACGGTGAATAAATACCAACATAGGAACACAAAGTATGTCAACTGAGAGATGGGTTGTCTGTCTGTACTTGGCCCTGCTACATAATACTCACAGAGTTCTCCTGTCCTGGTATTGAGTGAAGCAAAAACATTGTTCTCTGTTGCCAAAAGCACCTTTTTGGATGACTGCACATGTGTGTCGAAATGGGCAAAGCGAACCTTGCCAACATATTGCTGCCTCCTGTACATCACAAAAGAGAAAACAACCTGTCAATAAGCAAACATCCTGGTATATAATTATAGCTGATTATAATAATGCTGATAAGTACAGCAATCCCTACAGGGATCAACCCCAGAGTTATACAAATGCTAATTTATTTAAAAACAAAAAAGAAAAGGAAAATATTGGTGGACGGCACACTTGGTAGCTAAAATGCTTTTCAAATGTTTAGAAATCAATTTCAAAAACATTGTTAACAAGCCAGCAGCACCTGCAGTAAGCTAGGAAGCACAATTTATTGTATTACTTTTTCAATATCTTTAGTAAATATCGGTTGTCTCACACACAGTCCAGCCCAAACACACCGGGTCGCAGCTAGTGGCTGTGACAGGTGTTAGCATTAGCACTTCCACATTAAAATATGGCCCTGGACAACACACGTGTGTGATTGTTCTCTAGATTCCTCTTACCAGTCAAATTTCCCTACTTGGTCCTCAAACACAGCCTCGACAATGCTGCATAACAGGATACATTTCAGGCACAACAGAATTAGCTTTTCCATTGCAGCAGGCGCTTGAGCTTGCTCTTCAAGAGAAGAAGGAAGCCGGAAGTCAACGGCGCTTCCTTCTCGTCTTGTGACTGGAAGGTGCTGCCCCCTACAGGGCGGAATGGTACACAGCATCAATGAATGTCGTGATCACAAAGACTATTTCAAAAATGTTTTAACTTTCATATGTCCACAAAAGTTCTAATACAACATAGTTTTAATTAGATGTGATGAAATAAAACTCGTTCTTATCTAAATACCATTTGTTTACGCAGTCAGAAATCGGGATAAAGGAGACCAGAATTCTTTCCTTGGTTGCTGCTCAGATTTCAGTCAAATAAAAAAAAAAAAAACCTATTCATGGATAACCTATTAATTTACAGGACTGTTAAAATACCCACAGTAAAATAAACAATGTGTTGTTAGATGGGAACGATGCATTGAGTAAATACAAGAAATGAGTGACCTGTATACACCTATATGAGGTATTAAATGGCATAAAATGTAATGAAAAAAGCCATTATTTTATTTGTATGAACAAATTGGGAATTGTATTAACCCTAGGATGAAAAACTGTTTATTGGGGGCAAACGGAGTAATTGTTTGCTGAAATGTAGTGTTGACCTGTGGTGTGTTGTGAGCGCCCCCTGTGATTCACTTTCACAGTTTCTTCCTTCAGTACAGTAGCAGTTTTTTTCTATGGGATTTCAAGATGGCGTCGAGCGGAGGAGATGGGGAACACGAATGGACAGCGGCAGTACGGCCGCTTTTATCAGCTTCGTACACCGCTTTTGAAACGAAAGAGCTACCTCAGCTTATTGGGTCTATAATAAACAGGTAACCGGTTGTCTGGCGTGACATGGCGTGTCTTTATTTGCTCAAATTGTAGCCGCCTCCACCCATGAGTGAGCTGGCCGGCTAACATGCTAAGTTAGCTTGGTTGGTTAAGTTCGATGGCAATTGTTACCCGCTTAGCTAACGTTAGCGGCTAGCAAGCTACATGAGCTTAACTTGTATTGGCATCGAGTCAGTTGCTGCCGTTAGCTAATATGCTAATGTTAGCTAACTTACTCAAAATGCTATTTAGCTTGCCCATAAACTGTTTGAAATACGGCTCGAGTTATAACTAGTGGACATTGATCTTTAATGCATTGCTGTGCAATCGCCAGTCGCTGTCGCAGTGGTACGTTAAGAAAATTTGCCTCATCATTAGCTAGCTAACAGAAACATTAGCAAGCAAGCTACCCAAGGGGCCTTCCATAATGATTGGGTAACGTTGAAATAGCCCAGTCATAGTAATTGTTGACTACGTCAGCTCTCACAAGTTGGCTCCATTATATTCGGTTATGTTTTGAGCCACATCCTGTCTACTCTCGTCACGTCAATACACACGTTATACATAAAGTGATTAACAGGGTTGTCAGTTTAACGTTAGCTGTTGTGTCTGTAGTTGGGCTGGAAGTAGGCGGGGTCCTTGTAACATTACACTCTACTCATTTCTGATGAGGTAGCCATGGGTCGCCGTGAATGTATTTTCAATAAAACTATATTTGGTCAATATGGCTGCTTTGTAACTATACGCAAGGCTAAATGTCGTGAGGAACATGTGTCACGGTTGTGCTACACTACGAGGAAGCTGGTGCAGTGCCAGTCACGCAGGGGGAAGGAGTGTTAGGGCCAGGATTAACGTCGTTTATTTCCGGGAACCTTTAGTTAATTTGATCGCAAAACGTGCACATTTCGCTTCGCAAACTACCAATCCACCACCATGAAGTGATTATCAGTTCAGTAGCACCCAACGTTTCACAGCAGCCAGGTTGTCTTGGCACTCTTGACGCTCATTTTCAGTGGTGACATCAGCTGATCCCTCTGGGTAAACTGAAGAGCTTCTTGCGATGTTTAGTTGTTTAGTTTCGATTTCCAAAGCAACAGTCAACCTGAAAATATAAGCAGCAATGCTGCAATCATGGCTGTTAGTTTCGTTTTCAAACGAATCATCCAACTGGACTTGTATACACGTCTGATGTGTCTGACTTCTGATGCTCACTCAGTAGCTACACCATCACATCCAAAGCATTTCAGCAATGTTTTATTGACCATATAACTCTTTTAAACATCGTAAACATGAATAGTTATATAATGCAGAGTGAGTGCTACAAGAGTAGTGTGATATTTTAAAAGAAATGTTTATGTTTACAACTGGAAAGTTTGGTCTTTCGCTTCACGGGTCAGCACATTTCAGTGGTTGGGAGATCTGTAGACTGTCAGGATGATGAGCAAAAATGAAGGTCTTTCCATAATTTACCATATTCCTAATTTATAGCTAAATGCTATCAGTGGACTTAAGTGTCTTATACAATCGTCCTCATCTTTCTGTTCTCTCTTAACTCTGCTGCGTAAAATGCTCTAAATGTTCTACATAAATTCCTATTTGACAGCGTTTAATGCGATAATTCACTTGTCATTTGCAGTGAATCGGACATCCTTCACCACGACAAACAATATGAGCCTTTCTACTCCTCATTTGTGGCACTCTCTGCACACTACATCACCACAGTATGTGGGCAAAGTATGTATCTTTCATTTTTCTCTTTAGTGTAATACTGCCATTCAGCCCAAATATTTAAATCTTACAGGTTGTTTCTTCCAGCCAGCAAATAACTTCTGCTCTGTCTCTCTAGTACCGAGAAACCAGCTGCTTTCGGTTGCTGCGGCGTGCAAAGTGTTGATTGAATTCTCATTGCTGCGCTTGGAGAACCCTGATGAGGCATGTGCAGTATCACAGGTGAGAGAAACAAACTGCACGAGAGATTGTAACGTAGGACGGCATTCAACTGATACGTTGTTTTTCAGGAGATAGGACTAGCCACAGACAAAATATAGCTATGTTTTCTCTGTCAGCCACTTTGTCTCGATTTAGTTGTGTTGAATCTTGTGTGTTTGGTTTTACATTTTGATTAGTTCATTAGAGGACATTATTTAGTTGAGTGATACTGTTCATTTTTCCTCAGAAACACCTGATTCTTCTAATAAAAGGACTTTGCACGGGCTGCAGCAGACTAGATCGCACAGAAATCATTACTTTCACTGCTATGATGAAATCTGCCAAGTTGCCTCAAACCGTCAAGACCCTTTCAGATGGTAAGTGTCCCTCGAAGCTTTGTTTGTGTTCGCACTTGGCGCCGTAGCGTGAGCCGCCTCTGACTGACAACAGAAACTGAAACGGAGCCATTCAAATCTGAGAAATGAAGTGGCCCCGCTGGCTTATGCATTGGTTATTATAATTATTTTATTAGTTCATTTGTCTTACATTGACTGGTGTAGTGATTGTTCAGTGACATTGTTGATGTTTGTCCTGACAGACTTAAAAAATGGACATAATCATCCTACAGGCAGAAATCTTCAAAGCTTTGCTGCGTGAAAAAATGGTGTCCTTCCTTGTTCATTTCATAGTGGAAGACCAGAAGGAGTTGCCCAGTGCTGTGAACCCAGAGCTTCGACATAAAGAAGTACAAATGAACTTCTTTAATCAACTGACTTCAGTTTTTAACCCTGACCTTACCACCATCTTGGCCTCCCCGTCAGCAGCGCACATGCAGGCAAGTGTTCCAGATCAGCTCCACAGCTGCATCAACAACTTGTTTCATTTTCTTCTTATCAGTGAAAATAAACGAACCTGTAATATAAGTTGCCATATACAAAATTAAAATCAACATAAGGTTGTAATTAATCATGATTTTCTGTTTAAAATATATATCTCTCTCCAATTCCAGGCTGAGAGTGATTGCGATGACCAAACTACAGATCAAGCTTTTCAGGCCAAAATGAAAAACGCCTTCGTCTCTCAGAATGTGTCAAACCTACAGGAACTTGGTGAGTGGTTGGTGCTTTGTTGGATAATGTTACTGTTAACGTGTCATGATTTAAAAGTTTCCCCGACTGTGTTGAAACACGATGAATGAACATTTCCTGAGGATATACATCTCTTTATTAATACAGCCTTGAAGTATTCACCCCCATGTCAGATTATGATTTCTAGGCTGTTAGTTCCAAATTGAATGTCAATTTGGAACTTTAGGGCCTCTCTGTGTCATCTATTTGCTCACGTGTGTAAATGTATAAAACAGAGACACACACACACAGTGTTTTAAGTGTGAATCAATCACCTCGCAGTGTATCCTGCTGGTCATTTAACAGAATCTTGGCTCAGTGCATTTTCCCTCGACCTTTTCAGGCCACATGACTCGACACTAGTGTGTCAGTTTTGTTCTTTTCTTACTGGAGCTAATCATTCTTTTTTCCCCATCATTTCCAGGTGGGTCTGAGAAGTTGCTGCGAGTGTGTCTCAACCTGCCCTACTTTCTGCGCTACATCAACCGTTTCCAGGATGCTGTATCAGCCAACTCTTTCTTTATCATGCCGGCTACGGTGGCTGATGCCACTGCGGTCCGCAATGGGTAATTTAATAAAACAGATTGTCTGAGTTCAAAATGTTCTGAAGTCACATTTTAGATACTTTTTTATTTTATGATAATTTACAAAGTTATATCATTTGTTTTGACGTTGCAATATTGTCTGTTTATGTTTCTGCATCTGTGTTTGATTACTAGTGTATTTTGGTTTTCTCTCAAACATTAAATTACCATTCCGTACTTCAAACCCATCTCCAGATTTCATTCCCTGGTGATAGACGTCACCATGGCTTTGGACACGCTCTCCCTGCCTGTACTGGAGCCCTTGACACCAGGGAGATTACTGGATATGACCGTGCTGGCTTTGAGCTGTCTCTATGCTGGTAGGTGATAACTCCCTGTTGGTAAAACAAAAATGATACTGTCAGTAATTCCAACTCGGAGGAATTGTAGACAGGACAGCAATACCAGATTTCTTCTACAAACAATAGACCATAAAGCAGTGCAATACGACATGTGTTTGAATGTACCAGCAGCAGCTGGAACAACCACGACTGAGCCTAAAAACATACTATTTTTACCCGTTTAGGTGTGAGTGTGGCCACATGCATGGCTATTCTGCAGGTGGGCAGCGGCTTGCAGCTTCGCTCAGCCTCCACCGGCACGAAAGAGGAGGACTATGAAAATGACGCAGCCACAATTGTCCAGAAATGTGTGAGTATTATGAGTACAACATTCTCAATGTATGCTCGCATATTAGTTATGAGTTATTAGCTACATTGAGACTTTTGCTACTCTCAAGTTTTACATGGGCCCAGAGAGTTACTTGTTTACTTCCTTGCCAGCATTTGTAACGAGATACAGCACATTTAAAATGGTAACAAGTACAAACGTTGTGTTTGCAACAGCTGGAGATCTATGAAATGATTGGACAAGCCATCAGCAACTCCCGCAGAGCCGGAGGAGAGGTGAGTGCTAGAATAGTAAAGAAGAACAAGTTCAGTGCCTTTTAAATAATGCCGACTGGCCACTTCAGATGTGAACTGTTTTTGAAGTTAAAGCACAGAAATTTGTCAGTTTTTTTTTATAAAATACATTCTTTGTGATCGTTTTTTATTGTTGTTCTTATCTGTGTACTCCAGCATTATCAGAACTTCCAGCTGCTTGGAGCCTGGTGCCTGTTAAACAGCCTGTACCTGATCCTCAACCTGAGCCCCACTGCCCTGGCGGATAAAGGCAAAGAGAAGGATCCCCTGGCTGCCCTGCGTGTCCGTGATATTGCTGCTCGCACCAAGGATGGCGCGGGATCGCCTAAACTTGGTCCTGGCAAAGGGTAATGAATACAAAATCAGTTGATATAATGTTTGTAGTTTCACTGCGGCTCAGATTTGTCTTGTTTTTTTTGTTTATGTCGTTTATGCAGTGATATCTCTGATCTGTAATCTTTATTTTATTATTACATTTTAAGAAAATGGTCACACTTAAAGTGATTTGTATGCATTCATTATTTTTGTCTTTTTCTTTTTTTCCTGAAGGCACCAAGGCTTTGGTGTTTTGTCCGTTATCTTGGCAAACCACGCCATCAAACTTTTGACTTCGCTTTTCCAGGATCTGCAAGTTGAGGCTCTTCACCGGGTAAGTCAAGAAACAATCAAAACACACACACTATTTGCTGTATTTTAAAGTAAATATCTATTATTATTTTACACAAGTGTCTTACTGTTGTACTCATCGCATCATATAAACGCATTTCATTGTTGTGATTGTATACATAAAGCCTCCGCTGAAAACATTACAATGAGTGTAAAAGGTCAACTTGTTGACTTCTCATTCTGAATGGCTTCTCAGGTTTTTTTGCTAAATCATGTCTCGTGTTTTACGGTAAACAAAAGCAAACATGCACGTTTGTAATCCAGTCAAACTTAATTTGACTATTCCAGTCTTTACTCACTACTCATTCACTGTATGCAAAGCAATTATTCTATACAAACAAAGCTGAGAAAATAGAATTAATGAAAGGAAAGTTGTCTTATTTGCTTGAAATAATAATGCAATGGATCTAAACGTACAATGAAAACCTGTCACAAACGAACGCAAAAGGAACCTTCTATTTCTTTAAAGCCATGTTTCCTGCAGGGTTGGGCGAGTGATGGGCCCCCAGCTGAGCTCAACATCATGGCACAGAGCACTTCCATCCAGAGGGTCCAACGGCTCATCGACTCCGTCCCCCTGACCAATCTACTCTTCACCCTTCTCTTCACTTCCTACAAAAAGGTGCGCTCATTATATGTTTTCATAACCTGTAATTTACATAATTACCGGTAGTTTTATTAATTTCCCCCTCACAAATAGAAAAGTGCTTGTGCTGCTTTTGGGAAAACACACAAAAGGTCAAAAGATGCAGTTTCTGTCAGCTTCCCTCAAGGGGAAGCCTAATTCCCACATCCTTTGTTTCTTTCTAAAGAATTTACTTTTTCATTTTGTTTAATAAGAAAACATTTCTTCAAGTAATTCTGTTTTATCTGTACAATGCAACATAACACACACGGTAGCATAGTTCAGAAAGACAAAGGTGCAACTAAATATACAGAGACAAATGTGATACAACATGATGGAGGATGTTTTGGCAGCTGTTTTTGTCCTCTACATACTGCCTTGTTAATAAAATTGGTGTCGGATTGAAAATAGATTAAAGTATCAAAAAGTATGATCATCATTAAGATTGTTATTTTTGCTTCCGTCAGGCTTGTGTTCTCCAGCGCCAGAGGAAGGGCTCAGTCAGCAGTGATGCCAGCGCTTCTACAGATTCAAACACCTACTATGAGGATGACTTCAGCAGCACAGAGGAGGACAGCAGTCAAGGTACTTCATCATTCTGGACTCCAGCAATTACATCAACACTTTAGAAAGCCTCCTTAAAATATAAAAGTCATGCTACAGTATGCACTCACATAGCAGCTCTAAAAAAATAATCATACCTCTGGCTGTTGTCTGGGCATCATTTCTGCTTTAATCCTTGCACTGATGATAACAGAAACAATACACAAATTGATCTTCACAGCATTGATGGTATTGCATCAGCAGCACTAAAGGCATGAAGAATTAAACAGTTGATATAACTTGAAAAGAGTAGAGGACTCAGACATGATGGGGCTGCGCACTCCTCACTCACTCCTCACTCACTCACTCACACACGCACACACGCACACACAGCTGACAGCAGAGCACAGAGGCCAATGGAGAGAAAGAAAAGGACTGAAAGTTCTATTTTATTCAAGTCGTCGACTACTCTGCTCCTTAACCATAAGTATGGAGGGCAGTACCAGCAATTTACCAGCAAACATTCAACATCAACTTACTGAACTACAAGCCTTTCAAAACGGTGGAGGGCTTTAGGGAAACCAGCAATTAGTCCGAAAGTATGTTAACTTATTTTAATGTTTTTTGTAGCCCATACATGCTTGTCAATAAGGAGACAATATCTGGCATGAATTAGTCATATTCAAAAGATAATCGAAGGTACTTTGAAACAAGATTACAATAACGAATGTCTTCATTCAAGGGATGCTGAGGGCTCTCTAAACGTTGGCGTTGTATTAGAAAAAAAAATAACGTGACGATCTAAAAATGCATATTTATTTTTCTCTTCATTTTCACATTACTGAGATTAATATCCGTCATCCTCACAGCAAACATAATTATTGGTTATCGGCCCTGAAACATACTCACGCACACACAGTAATGTCATTCAAATCTTTTGTCCCTTCATCGCACGATGCGACAGTGTAGTTGACAGTGTCTACTATTTCAGCAGAGAGAAGACAGGAGAAGACAAGTGCAGCTTGTGTCTCAGGTCAGCAGCTTTCTGTCCTCAGGTCAAAGACTTGGTGTCCACTTCACTGTGCTAGATTCATTTTGTTATTGTTTGTCTCACAATCTGGGCTCTGAGCTGTCGCCCTAATAGCTGAGAGAGTGACAGAGCCACAGATGAGGAGTCTGAACGCTGCTATTGACTGAAATGAACGTGATTATGACAATGTTTTGTCAAAGAGATTCATCTGTGGCTCCGTATGGTTCAAAAGGACAATACCAGCAGTGTTGACATGTAGGAGCACATTATTGTTTTTGCAAATATTAAAACCCTTAGATTAGAGCTGGGTAAATAATTGAAGAGTTGCTGACCAGTCGGGTTGACCACGGTGCTTTCAAGAGCTCTGTCCTAAAAAAATCCCCCATTTGTCATCCAGTCTGCCTCGTCCTGGAAAACTTTAATGCAAACTTGTAGTTAATGTTGACAATTTTTTTACATTTAGTAATGCATCTATACTGAAGTAAATATTTAAAATGATTGTGGTAATATTCCTTATCTCAGATCTTATTCATTTCTTCATTGACCAACACATTGTTCTTACTTGTCATTACATTACTCATCAGACAGAAAACGTCCTCAATACAACAGTAATGTAGGACCCATGTCAAAACGGTGGTATTATTCTTGAACACAGTAAATTCAAGTTGTGCTTGTAAACTAAGGGCTTAAACACGCTGCTACGTCTTGCTGTCACCGGAAAGTTTTGATTTTTTGTTTGTTGCATGCCGATGTGAATATCAACTCAAAGTGGTGTTCTTTTCACACTTAAATGTTGTTTCTGTGTTTGAATTAATCTGTAGACACCTCAACTGGGTACATCTGCTTTGAGATGGTTTTCAAGTCTAATGTTACTAAAATACATTTCATTGATTGATAGCTCCTGAAATAGGAAGCCTTGTGGGGCCACCATTCAGAGTGATAGGGGGGAGAGTTCAGTGTGTTGTCAGTTAGGAGTCTTCAGGAAACCAACCCCTGGCAAAATGAACTACATTTTAGGATGCAACCTCTCTGATGGGGAAGGAGACCGAGTGATAAACTAGATGTAGTCGGGCTCCACCTGTACACACGGAACCGGGTCTGGAACCAAAAATCCAGGATTTAAGCTCAACTTTATTTTAATTCCTGGAGTTGTCCCGGGTGAGAGGCGTTGAGTGGGTGTGGGATGACTCAAAAACAAACTGCTGTGCTGCTGTGTTGGAGGATCAACTCTGTATGTAGCAGCCTGTGGCGGAAGGCTTGCACAGTTATCTGTGCCCAAGCAAACAACAACATCTTTGAGTATCTAGCCACATGACGTATATCGTTTTTCATTTTAAAGCCCCGGTTTTAAAGGGAAACTTATTACTGTGGATGTAGCCTTATATGCACATGTGGGAAACGATGAAAAACCTGGAGGGTGTTCTCTGCTAGTCATAGACTATTCATGACAAACACTGTTTGCGCTTGAGGTAGTGGTAATTAGTAGCAGAACACTAGATTGATGATTGACTTTATAGTCCTGTAACCAGACCTGCCGACATGTTTTGCACTCGGATAAAGAGAGGAACAGAGCTGCTATCTAAGTCGTGACAGAGGCTCCTTTCAAATCCCTCATTCAAATGAATTCTTCCTGTTTCTCATGGGAGGTCGGGGACATATAAACAAAGTCTGCCATGATGAAATCTTCATGGCTTTTCCAAATAGATAAACGGTAGATGAAACGGCATCAAACCAAAGAACCTGTGAAACACCTGAAGAGGGAAGCAGTCAAACTGAAGAAAGAGACCTTTTGGGCCTCAAAGACTTGGTTGCTTTCTTTGCACATTCTCTTAGATGAGACAATTTATATTTCTATATTTTCTATTTCTATATATTTTCTATTTCTTTTTATTATTTTTAGTTTATTTGCATCACTTCAGAGCATACTTAGCAGTTCATTTCCATACTGCCACTGCTAGTATTGTAGTATTACACCAAAATAATATTTAATCCAGTGCATAAAAATGTCAAGAGCTCGCAAAATTGAGATCTATCTTATTTTAAAAAAGAATTGTTAATTTGTAGCTAATGTATTGCATATAAATTTAGATATGTCTGATGCCTGTGGCCTGTTGGTGCTTTCTGCTGTGTAATAATGCAGCACTGATGTGTTTTCACTTCAGCACATATTGTTCAGCTTCCATTAGAGTTTCAATACATGTTTTAAATCAAGCGGCAACCTGAATAGCATTGTCTGTCTCATTGTTGCCAATAGCACATATATACACACACACACACACACAGAAAGGCAGCTATGAACTCAATATAGCCTGCTATATAAATACGTATATTTTAATAGAAGTTATTCATAAATTCTGGGAATCTGTTGGAGCTACACAAATCTGAAAACCTTTAGTTTATAATAACCTTTATAATAATAGGTTACGCGAGCGCGGAACACTGTCGAAAGCCTTCTTTTAGTTTTTCATCAACCAGAATTACATCGGGACCCACTCCAGCATGAGCCCTGTCATTATCATTCCACTGCCTGTTGTAATGACAAGTATAGTCCAGAAAAAGGGAAATACAATAAATGAGCTCTTCCTTATTGTCAGTGATAACAATTGAAAGTGAATTTCTTGAGAAAAACTGTCGTTTTCTTTAAGTGGATATTCACCAACAGGATGTCTATATGTTCACTCTTTACCGCCGTCTTTGGCTCGTGTCCACCGCCTTCACAGTGTCATAGGTGTAACCAGGTTGCAACTTTTCACATTTTGTCTTTTGGTCACACCACTGCCACTCCACAAATACCTTGTGATGTCTTGGGATGTTTCTCACTCAAAGAAATTCATGTAAATTGTTTTGTCTGCAGATGATGACAGCGAACCCATCTTGGGGCTTTGGTTTGAAGAGACCATTTCTCCCACCAAAGACAAAGTCGCTCCCCCGCCCCCTCCCCCACCCCCACCTCTGGAGACTTCTCCCAGACTGAAGAGCCCCAGCAAGCAGAATCCCAGTGAGAATGGCAACATCTTAGCTGGACGTAAAGACCCAGAACTGGTGTGTACCTGACAACAAACAGAACAATGCTGCGGCATTAAGTCCAGTCTAAACGGCACATGTATTTTTTTTTTTTATAATGTTTGTTACGTGTGACAAGCCAGCAACTCATATTTTTGTTTTTTTTGTTCCTAAAGTTCCTCAGTTTAGCTTCCAGCATTCTGAACTTCATCACCACCTCAATGCTCAAGTCCAGGAACAACTTCATCCGCAACTACCTGAGCGTGTCTCTGACAGAGCAGCACATGGCTACACTCGCCAGCATCATCAAAGACGTGGACAAAGATGTAAAAGGTACACACGAAGAAAAAAAACTGCTTATCATGAAAATGATCTCAAATTTTACCCTAATTTCCCTTTGTTGGCTTGGTAGCTAATGAATGGTGTAGTAAGCAAAGCATGCTGCTGGGATTAATGCTCTTTGTTCTCCTCAGGCTCCTCAGATGAAGCGTTTTCTTTAGCTCTGTATCATTTCAACCACACCCTGGTAACATCAGATCTTCCATCCCCAGCCCTGCAGGTAAGAGGGATTTGTTTTATGCCAGTATCTACCCTGCGAGTAACTCATTAATGAACCTATTATTTCTGAATTGTTTATTCAATGTCAGACTTATAATTGTGTCTCTTGTATTTTCCAGAGCACCCTTCTTCAGCAGTTGGGTGTTGCACCCTTTTCCGAGGGTCCCTGGCCTCTGTACATTCAGCCTCAGTCATTATCAGTGCTCTCCAGACTTCTCCTCATATGGCAGCACAAAGCCAGCTTGCAAGGAGAGCCGGATGTGCCCGAGTGTATGAAAGTCTGGGAAAGGTATGGCAGCCATTGCAGTTCTCCTCTGGTTCATATATTCAATATAGTGTCACCAGCTGTGTTTATACGTGGACGAGGCAAGAAGAATTTAAATGAGCTGTAAACTCGTATCTCCTATTCGTGGACATCATTTATCACCTTTATACAAGCCCTGTAAAGAAAGATGTAGAGTATTGAATGCATTATAATAAGCAACGGTTGAATGTCCCTGGCAAAATAATAACTAAGATGTAGATTGGTAAGACCTCCTGTTTCTAAATTTAAATACAAATTGTCTGTCTTTGTAAAGATCCTCAGACGTGTTAATAGTGCTTTTATCAGTAAACTATTTTGGGACCGTCGTGTCTGAAAAGCCCTGTGAGCAGCGGGCACTTAAATACAAAAAGCACTGCGACAACGAGCGGAGCCTGTGCTCAAGCTGTGATTATGTAATTCACCTCGTGCCAGCTTCTCTACGGAAAGCATCAACCACGCATTAGAGAGTGCTGACAGAAAATGCTCTCCTTCACTTTGTCCTCCGTGTTGTATAAGATGGGTAGAAAGGAAAGGCCATTTTAAGTTAGGCAGTATGTCAGTATCTACCATTATTAGTGACCAAAGGGGACACACCTTTTACAGTGCTGTGGGAATAGATAGAAATGTGCTTGTTAAAACAAAGACGAGCTTATAATTGCACATAGTTTATTCTACTTTTTCTTTTCTTTACCTATTTCTCCTTTCTGCTGCCTTTCCTTTCCTGCTCTTATAGATTTTTGGGAACATTGAAGCAGCACACCATCCAGAGTTCTGTGCACGGAGAAGACGACCTTAATGTCGAGCACCTCCAGCTGCTACTGCTGCTTTTCCACAATCTGTCGGAGCGCGGCCGGCGGTCCGTCCTGACGCTGGTCACACAAGCCATCACTGAAGTGGCTCAGAGCAAAGACGCCCAGCTGAAGGCTGTGCCGCTCAACCTGGCCCGCCTCTGTCTAGTGTTCGACTACCTGCTGCGCCACTACTCCAGGGCGCCGCTGTACCTTTTTGAACAGGTTAACTGCTTATTTTAATTTGTCTTGTCCTGATGAATAGCGTAGATTAAGTGTAGATCTATCTATTTGATTTATATATTTGTTACTTTTTATACTAAGTAAAATACTGTTTCAGCAAATAAATAGATTTAATCTTTCTCCAATCCAGAGCAACCTCAAAGATCCCATCTTGAATATAACATAAGGCACATTTGATTATATGAATATCCCCACAGTCACCTTCCTATTCATTTCCTTTGGAGCAGTTATTGGCTACACATCTTGATAAAACCACAGATTAACTTATTTCTATGGTTTCCAGATTCGGTAAATTTTTGTTTTGAGTTATTTGATTTACCTGCCAAACAAAAATGAGTATAAATCATCTTTATGCCAATGCTCAATCTTTGAATAAATGTGACTATGTGTGTAGCACTGGAAGTTAAGCTTCTCTCTCTCATGGACATTATTTACAGGTGCAGTATAACCTACTGACCCCACCATCCACTGGGCCGAGTTCTGTTCAGGACGGGGGCAAACGCAGCGGCATCCCACTTTACTACGGATTCAAAGAGGTGGAGGAGAACTGGGCCAAACACTGTTCAGCAGGTAAGACCAATGACGGAAATGCTTTTTTTTTTAACCCTCTGGCCAAAGCATGACATATTGTATTAAGACATGTGCTCGTTCCCGTGCCATTATGTAGAACTAACTGGGTCACTTAGTGTTCCTGTATCTGTCATCGTTGACTGAACAGAACAGAAAGACGGCAACCTCTGGGTCTGAAAAGTGAAGCCATTGCGGTGCCTTCAACTGGCTCTCTTTCTAAGAGCCAGCAGGGGGCAACTCCTCTGCTTGCAAAAAGAAGTTAGATTGTATAGAAGTCTCAGAAAATGACCCTACTTCTCACTTAATTTATTGACCCAGTAAGCATTGTAAACATGACTTTATGGTCTCAATTGTTAGCTTCAAGTCTTCTTCAATACAGCATGATGTTTATTTAGTAAATTATAGTCTCATTTAAATTAGATCGACATAAAGCAGGGTATGCTTTAGGGTGTGGCTGCCTTGTGATTGACAGGTCTCTACCACAAAGTTGTCTGGTCTTGGAGTTGTTTGTGTTTTCGTCTTACAACTTAAACCCTTTCACAGTGTGTTTCCAGTTCATGAAAGTTTATTGTTGACCTGTTCGGTCTCCTAAAAATGTCTTATTCAGCATTTGGTTGCAAAAAGCCGAGATGGCGACATGTATTTCATGTGGTCTGGATTCTTGTGTTGTTACCTGTGAAGAAGATGAGGCTATGGTGGTAGTAGATGAGAGAATAATCTGTTCTGTTTTCAACCTTTCTTAGATTCAAATGTTCAGCCCAAATTCTACTGCGTTCTGTCCCCGGAAGCATCTGAAGATGATATCAGCAGACTGGACAGCAAGGTGAGACTTTGGTGTGTGTGTGTGTGTGAGTGAACAATTTGAATTGTATTCAAACATAACTCTTTTTTTTTTTTCTTCTGGTAGGTCTTCCCAAAGCTGTTCAGTGGAGCAGTTAAATATGATGAGCTGTATGCGTGGCTCGTCTCACTCCTGGTTGCAGGCTCTCAGTTTGACACAGCAAGAAGACAAGAGGGCAAGCCAATCACTCCTACGGTGAGAACATGAACAGGGTAGACCAGTCCATGATGCAGGGGGCATCCCAGTACTGCTCAGTGCTTTAACATACCAACTCTTCGTGGCTCCACCTTCATCATTCCCATACAATTTGAAATTGACTGCTCTTTTTCAATGTGCTTAAAATTAGAGCCTTCCCTAGTTGTTTGATTTTAAAAGGCTTTTAATGTGAAGCATGACCGGTCAGTTTTAATCAATAGTAACTTAATAAACTTCAGCCCTGACATTAACTGAGTGCAAATTAATAAACAGTGCATGTTTGTGTATCAACCTGCACAGGAGGCATGCTCCCTTCAGTATTACTTCCTGATACTGTGGAGGATTCTGGGTGTTTTACCGCCGTCAAAAGCCTACATGGAGCAGCTGAAGACTGGCTGCAGCGATCCCGGCGAGAGTGACATCCTGCACACACTGCGATGGTCCGCACGTCTCCGGGTGTCTACCTACGTGAACTGGATCAAGGTCTGTTGATACCTGATGGTCCTAAAGAATGCTAATGAGCA
Source organism: Anarhichas minor (assembly GCF_050575085.1). NCBI lineage: Eukaryota > Metazoa > Chordata > Actinopteri > Perciformes > Anarhichadidae > Anarhichas > Anarhichas minor. The sequence continues at coordinate 3,749,289 of NW_027466449.1, read as the reverse complement.
TGGGAGATGACAAAACAAATGAATGACTTCAAAAAATATTACATTCAACTGTTTTCAAAGCTGTCAAATTTAGATCAAATGATTATTGACATCTTACACTGTACTGTATCCATAATCCTGTTATGTAGTATCTATCGTCTTTTATAAATTGTGGTTTATTTTAATGTATGACTATACCCATGTCATCACGGACAGGAGCACTTGGTGAAGCAGGGAATGACAGCAGAGCAAGCAGCCTCTCTGGTTGAGATGACTGCTGCTAAGTGCAGCACCGTTAAATATGACGTGGAGCTAGCAGAGGAGTACATTGCCAGACAGGTAATGATTACAACACAACCGTTGTTGATTTTTGTATCGATTGTTTTCCAAACCACGTTTTGACTGTCACTCTTGGGCAACTTGGTTCCGTTGCAGATTTCTACCTTCTCCGGCGTAGACCCAAACGCCATCCTTCCACTTGATCAGTTACCTTCTCTACAAGCCATCTATACACTGGACGCAGTCATCTCAAAAGTGCAGGTTTCTCTAGATGAGCATATGTCCAAGGTTGCCATTGAAGCAGACGCCCACAAGACATCGGAGATCACGAAGAACCTACTGCCTGCCACACTGCAGCTCACTGATGTTTACACGGCCTTCACAAGGTGAGAAAGCGATCCCTCTTAACTTCTGCACTTTGCTTAACTGTGAACATCAGACATGCTCATCTAGGTCACGTATTAAGTATAGCAAGCTGGACTCCTTGTTCTTAAAAAAAAAAAAAAAACTTGTCATGACCAGGTCTTACCTACTAATGAACATCCCAGAGGAAGGGGAGAACAAGCTGACGGATGCCAAGCTCCAAGGTTATGCTGCAGTTCTGTCCATTGGCTCCACCCGCTGCAAAGCCAACCAGCTGGGTATGTGGAAGAATTAAAGTGTAAAACGGTACATTCACTTTCACAACCTTTCTGTCCACTCACTGTTTCAACCTCAACTTCTAATGAAACTCCACAGGTCATACTATTATGCAGAACTTACCATCGGCTGTACAGACAATATGTGAGACCTGGAACGGCATCAACACCAATGAGTTCCCCAACATTGGTTCATGGGTACGTGAGTCTAGTTGTTGATTAAGGTTCAGTGTGGCTGTAAGCAGTTTATATAGGAGAGTATATAGGAGCCTTTTCTTATACCAGTGGGCTGGCACGAAGCTTGAAGGATGATTTGTAAATTTAATATTTTTTGGATCACCCACTCCTATTCCACTCCTGTAATAGTTATTTATTAAAATATCAAGATATGACTTACTGATATTGCCCTGCCCTACTCGGTATGCCAGCAATTATGAGACTAATATTCTTTTTGTTTTTTTCTTTGTCAGCGAAATGCGTTCGCCAATGATACCATTCCATCAGAGAGCTACATCAGTGCCATCCAAGCAGCTCACCTGGGCACGCTGAGTTGTCAGTCCTTGCCTCTGGCCTCTTCTCTCAAACACATCTTACTCTCTTTGGTTCGCCTCACTGGCGACCTCATTGTGTAAGTGCTTGTCAAATCTGAGTCATTTAACATATTACAAAAAAGTAAAACTTGTAAACTTGATTAAATATTGCTGCGTGTTTGTCTCCTCAGCACAGAGGAGCTGAATCCTTCGCAGGTTGTGCGCACTTTGCTGCCCCTCCTCCTGGAGAGCAGCACAGAGAGTGTGGCTGAGATCAGCAGCACCTCGCTGGAGCGCATCCTCGGCCCGTCGGAGTCAGACGCCTTCCTGGCCCGCATCTATGAGCGCTTGGTGACCGGGTGTTACAACATCATTGCCAATCACTCAGACCCAAACAGGTATGTCACGTGTAACATGATGATGAAATAAACCAGCCTTAAGAATATGTTTGATATTTACGTGAAACCACAGTGTGGCGTGAAACGGCTGTTTGTATTGCTTAACTCACGCCCCACTGTGGAGCTTTGAGCTTGTTTTAGCTCACTGTCTTCTTTTACTTGCCAGCACATTTATTGTTTGCTTGATTCTCATCAACCTTTGCTCATGTTGCAGTGGTTTGGATGAGTCTGTCCTTGAGGAATGCCTTCAGTACCTGGAAAGGCAGCTTGAGAGCGTTCAAGTGCGCAAGGCCATGGAAGAGTTCTTTTCATTCAGGTATTTGATCAACTGATGACACAGGCCGCATTCTTACACATTTATACCACTACCTCACATATTCTGTGCTCCTTTTTTCCAGCGGTGAGCTTGTCCAGATTATGATGGCGACAGCCAATGAAAATCTATCGGCAAAGTTCTGCAACAGGGTGCTGAAATTCTTCACCAAGCTTTTCCAGCTCAGTAAGTCTACCGTTCATTTCAATAAAGGAAAGCTTTTCACAAGCCTCTTGTAAAGTGGCAGTGCTTTAAATTGCCTAAATCTAATGGTGATGTTGTCCATTCCAGCGGAGAAGAGCCCAAACCCCAGCCTGTTGTGTCTGTGTGGCACTCTGGCCCAGCTGGCCTGTGTGGAGCCCTCTCGTCTGCAGTCGTGGCTGACGCGCATGACGGCCACCCCGCCCAAAGACTCCGAGCAGCTGGAAGTTGTGCAAGAAAACCGACAGCTCCTGCAAGTGCTCACCACGCATATTGTGCGTGACAACAGCCAGGTGGGCGAAGGTGTGTGCACGGTCCTCCTCAGCACACTCATTCCCATGGCAACAGACATGCTGGCCAATGGGGATGGAACGGGCTTCCCTGAGCTAATGGTCATCATGGCCACGCTGGCCAGTGCCGGACAGGGGGCCGGTCACCTACAACTGCACAGGGCGGCCATCGACTGGCTGACCAGATGGTAAGAAATACATTTCAATGACATGCTGTCGTCAGATCAGTTATCACCAGAAAAACTGCTTGGTAGAAGGAATCTCGTATTTATTAAGGATTGAAAATGTACTTTGTATTGGGGTGTCCTAATCCCTGAGCCATTATCAACCAGCGATAAATCAAATCAGCAATCTTAAATCTGTGAATATTCATTTTTAAATTACTCTATTTTTTTTTCTCTGCAGCAAAAAGTATCTAACACAGAAGAATGTTGTGGAAAAAGTGAGCACAAACTTATCCCAAGGAAAGGTACGTTTTTATACATATATATATAAGTTATATTTCACCCGTTTATAGAAGTGCCTTATTTGGACTTCATCCAGGTGTAATTCCATTCAAAACACTGACCTAATGTGTTTTTATTTACCAATAACTGTCAAGTAACTGTTCCTTGATTTCAGCACGCCAGTATGCTGGAGTGCTCGTGCCACATCATCTCTTATCTGGCTGATGTGATGAATGCCTTGCGGCAAAGCAGTGGCCAAGGCACCTCAGCCATACTGATGGAGGGAGAGGAGAAGGCCATGGAAGTGGACTCTGACTGGGTGGAGGAACTTGCAGTGGAGGAAGATGATTCCCAAGCAGAGGACTCTGTGAGATCTCATCCCCTCATGTCTCCCTTTGTAGATGCTCGGCATACAGACCTGAACATAAAATGCTTTGAAATGTGTTGTGAAAACTACTGCATTGTACTTAACATTAATCTAATCTACAGTTTTTAACAAATGGAAAAGACAAACGATAATAGAATTACCCCATCTGACCAATCTCTGGACTATAGACTATAACACATCTAAATGCACTTTAAACCTGCTGCTAACCACTTGCCTCAGAAAGATGTTTTAGTTGTCGTTTTCCTGCTGCAGGTTGAATTAGAAGCAAAATCCCTCTGGTTGAGGTGCACAGTATGCCTCTTAGTCTAGATCATGGCACTGTCCAGCAGAACAAAAATGACATATAATGGGTTTCACCTTCTCAGTCATTTCCAAAGGCGGTGTTGAACAATGTCTTTATCCAGATGCCAGAACTTGTGCTTGGGCTAAATGGAACAATACATCTTAACATGTTTGTTGTTGTTTTACAGGATGAAGACTCGCTTTGCAACAAACTCTGCACCTTCACCATTACTCAGAAGGAGTTCATGAACCAGCACTGGTAAAGAAAAGTTGATTGTTCCCTAGGATTTTGGTTTCATTCTTGAGTCAGACCATGAGTTGGTTCTTTAAGTCCTGATCAAGTTAAAGGGGTTTCAGCAGGTCATGGGACGCTCTACAAACTACAAGGCTGTCACACCTGAAAACAGATTGAACATGAATCCTTTAATAACCCAGAATACAGAGGGTTATTGAAGATCCTACATACAATAGATTTACATGAATCGTAAAAGTTGTATAATAATCGGTTGCTTATAGTGAAGCCAACTAGTGAAGTTCACTTAGTACTGATTAAACTGCTTCGTTGTAATTTCTTAACACTTTGTTTTATTTGTTTGTTTCCGTTATGCACATACATAAATCAGATGCAGATGGTCGTGAGTTAAAATGCCTTTATGTAGAAATCTAGAGTCTTGTCCCTTTCATTCTGCAGGTACCACTGCCACACCTGTAAGATGGTGGATGGGGTAGGTGTGTGCACAGTGTGTGCCAAGGTCTGTCACAAAGACCATGAGATCTCCTATGCCAAATATGGCTCTTTCTTCTGTGACTGCGGTGCCAAAGAGGATGGCAGCTGCCAGGTGAGACCGAATACCTCAGGTCATCATGGGAAGAGAACAACAGCGGTAACTTTGGCTTGCAAGTCATTCCCCCATCGACTTTCATCCAGTCATTTCATTTGTTCAGTGTCATAGCTAGCCTACACCTGTGGCCAGAAGGAGAGATAAATCATATTATCAATGAAAAGGCCAGCTTTCCTAGTTAATCTTAAAACAATTAATGTGCATGTGATGTTAGTTAGCAATGTTTTCTTTGTCTTTGTGTCAATCTTGTTATTACAATGGCTAAAATTAGTTTTGTTCAAGGAGGTAACAAAGTGAAGGTATATGAAATCGGCATGCAGCTAATTCCAAATATTGATACAGTTAATAATTGCTTCAGGAATATCATGGAGTCCTTTTGAATCCATGATTTTGTTTACCTTTTGAAGGCTGTTCAGTAAGCCTCCAACCCACTCTGACCTTCCTTTTGACTAAGAATATACTCCACGATGTGGAGGAGCTAGCAAAGTGAACACAAAAGCAGGTTATCCTAATTGTAGAGAAGCTAAACAAAAATATCTATTGTGTCTTATTGTATTTGATGTGCTGCCAGTTGTATACGCATGCACATATCAACAATGTTGCTATTCTCACTGCTCCACTTTGTGTTGTACCATCCACAGGCCTTGGTGAAACGCAGCCCCAGCAGCGGCATGGGCTCCACCCTGAAAGAGTCGTCTGCGTTCCAGAGTGAGCTGCGTATGCCCGACAGTGCTATCCGCCACCAGAGCGCCTCGCCCTCGGACAAGGGCAAGGTCACCATCTGTGATGGCAAACCTGGAGACGAAGACAGACCTAAGAAGAGCAGTGTGTGCAAGAGCATTGAGGGCTGCCAGGAAGAGTTGGTAACACAAGTGGTGAGAGAAAATACAATTTCAGTGTGTCTGTCCGTCACGTGTCTTATTGTTTGCTCAAGACTCAAATGACTTCAATTGCGCAACAAAATGCAGTTGTTGTCCATTTATTTTAGATCTCAAGCTTTTGGCTCTCTTTCTCCACTACAGATGGGATCGTCCACAGCGGCAGTCATACTAGAGATGCTCATGTTTCTCATGGAAGCCATCCAGACCAACTTCCAGCAGGCGTCAGCAGTGGGAAGCAGCAGCAGGGCTCAGCAAGCACTCAATGAACTGCATACTCAGGACAAAGCTGTGGAGATGACTGACCAATTAATGGTACGAAGACCTGTTTAATTTGGAGTTGTTAGGAAAAAGCCCTTTGTTCCTTAAATCTGGATCCTTTCTGTAAATCCCATCATAAACTACATTGTATGTAAATTCCTGTGCTCTTCCTCAGGTGCCCACGCTGGGCTCTCAGGAAGGGGCTTTTGAGAACGTGAGGATGAACTACAGTGGTGACCAGGGACAAACTATACGCCAGCTCATAAGTGCACATGTGTTGCGTCGTGTTGCCATGTGTGTCCTGTCGTCCCCCCATGGCCGCCGCCAGCACCTTGCAGTCAGCCATGAAAAGGGAAAAGTAAGCTTCATAAACCAGTCAGCTGAATCCTGTGATAATTATATTATTATACAATAATAACAAAAAGCTTGAGTGGACAATCTTCTTTAGAACTTGCTTTGAAATCCACAGTTGATTTTTGTTATACCGGAGTTGAGTTACCTGTTAACGGAGCACCGCTACCAAACAAAGCTGCAGTAATGCCGGACGGTTGCAAATACTTTTAAAATGAAGGCAGACATTGACCTTTTAATCGTCCAATCATTCCACACTTTAAAAACTGTGTTGCTGTCAACATACTATTATTGTCATTGGATAGATTTTAATATGAATATAAATAATACATTTAACATAAAGCTTATTTTCTATTGTTTTTTTCCACGTTATAATTGCCCTATCGGTCATCAGCAGTCTGCATTTCCTTTTTTGTTTGAACACCAGATGACGCTTTTCTCTCTCTCCCTCTTCACAGATAACAGTTCTGCAGTTGTCCACTCTCCTGAAACAGGCCGACTCGAGCAAGAGGAAGCTAACACTGACCCGTCTGGCCTCTGCTCCAGTCCCGTTCACTGTCCTCAGTCTCACAGGAAACCCGTGTAATGAAGATTACCTGGCTGTGTGCGGCCTCAAGGTCAGAAAGCCAGTTTCTTCTCAGTTTAAGATTGTTCTGTTTTGTGTGTGTTTTCTGATCCCATAGAGATAACAATGTCTGCATTTTGCTGTCTTTAGTTACCCTAAATCATAATCATGATAGAATTCAGAGTAGCTGTTCATGCTAATGTTAGCCAAGTAGCTTTAGAAGTACTTTTTTAATGAATTGCTGCTATTAAGGAATTTGGTATTTGACTGTTATTTTTGTGTCGTTCTTTCATTTTTTTTTCCCAAGGACTGCCATGTACTGACTTTCAGCAGCACTGGCTCAGTGTCAGACCATCTGGTGTTGCACCCTCAACTGGCAACTGGCAACTTCATCATCAAAGCTATTTGGTTACCAGGCTCGCAGACTGAACTTGCAATCATCACTGCTGACTTCGTCAAAGTAAGTATTAAGAGAATAGACTCTTTGTACGTAACTTTAGAGTATTGATTATTACTGGTGATCTGATTGAAATTATCCATTGATTTGGGAAGACACTCTAATCATGTGACTTTGATTATTCTGCGTTTTGCAGGGTAAAAAAACACTTAATAATACTTCTTTTATTTGTCTCCCTTGCCAAACAGATTTATGACTTATCAGTGGATGCTTTGAGTCCCATGTACTACTTCCTGCTCCCAAGTTCCAAGATCCGCGATGCTACCTTCCTGTTCAACGAAGAGGGGAAGAACATCATCGTCATCATGTCTTCAGCAGGTTACATGTACACCCAGCTCATGGACGAATCCAGCAGTGCCCAACATGGCCCTTTCTATGTCACCAATGTATTGGAGATAAACCACGAAGACTTAAAGGTAAGCAGGATGTAAACTTATGCAGTGGAGTTAATCCCACGAAAATGTGCGAAGTCGTAAAATGTATAATTGTTTGTTTAAAAATATGAACACAATCGCAAGCCCTACAAGTGCATTCCTGCTCTCATCTTTTGGAAGATTTCATTGATTACATGTTAACACAAATTCTCTCCGTGTGACTCCAGGATAGCAACGGGCAGGTAGCCGGCGGTGGCGTGTCTGTGTACTACTCCCATGTGCTTCAGATGCTTTTCTTCAGCTACAGCCAGGGAAAGTCCTTCGCTGCCACAGTAAGCCGCAGCACCAGCGAAGTGCAGAAGCTCTTCACCATCAATGTCAAAGGGTAACGCTTCTTCCACACCATATACGGTTCCTTCGCTTGCACCTGCCACTGCACTGGGTCTTGCAAATGTAATGAGTACCTGGACGAGCTAACCATGTCTCCATCTCGCTGGTCCTCCCGCCGTCTTTAGGTCGAATGGCAGCAGCAGTAAGGTATCGCCTGCTCTGTGCCAGTGGTCTGAGGTCATGAACCACCCAGGCTTGGTGTGCTGCGTGCAGCAGACAACTGGCATACCGCTTGTCATCATGATCAAGCCAGACACCTTCCTCATCCAAGAGATTAAAACACTGCCGGCAAAAGCTAAGGTAAGGGCCCCTTACTGTACTGACGTGGAAGAGCCACTAGCTCTCCTCTTCTATCAGAAACAGCGACATATAGAATTGCATTGCTAGGCTTGGGTCCATGTTTACTTCCTGTCAGCTGATGTCATTCACATACACTGCAACAGGAAATAAACTGGGACACATTTTAGATGCGGTATCAACTGTGAAATGGTCTATAAAATGGAAAATGCTAAAAGGGGCGTGAACTCACTACAACTGCGCTGATCTCTTGTTCGTTTTGACCTTTTCTTGTAATTCAGCAAAATATAACAAAGATGACCACCAAAGTGGTCACCATCTGGTTTTCTAGTGCACAGATGTAGAACTCATCTGCATACGCAGAGAGTGCAGTGCGCAAATCAATGTATCCCCTATCCGCGAGCAAGTCTGTGTACGCAAGTATGAATAGACCTATATTGAAAGCTTTAGTTCATTATGATAAAGACTTAAACGTATACTACATACTATCTAATACCACAACATACATTGAAGGGAATTAGTTAAACTTACGAAATATGATAATTAAGCTAGAAATTGTAGCAGTAATTGCTAAATCATTTACATGTTTTATCAAAAGTGTCGCCCATTCGGTTTTATCGTCATTTCTTATGGTTAACATTAATAATTTAATCTTTTCCCCAGATTCAAGATATGGTAGCTATCCGACACACTGCCAGCAATGAGCAGCAGCGTACGACCATGATTCTTCTCTGTGAGGACGGAAGCCTGCGGATCTACATGGCCAACGTGGACAACACGTCTTACTGGCTCCAGCCCTCACTGCAGCCTAGCTGTGGCATCAGTATCATGAAGCCGGTCCGCAAGCGCAAAGCCGCTGCCACTAGTGAGTAAAGGGCAACATGCATGAAAAAACAGCCTGAGCTCTGAGCATCACACTTAGACAATAGCTGCTTTTGCCAAAATACCTTAATTTTCATAAAGAATTCTGTAAACACATTTAGTAGCTTCTCAGGAGCGTTCTCAGTGAACCAGTAGCGCTCACTCAGAAACTGAAAAGTGAGGGATTGTGACAGAAAATGCTTACTTACTCAGCATATGCTGTGTGCCTTGCAAAATGTTCATATTGTAATGCAAGGATTTTACTTTCAGCCACTCGGACCTCCAGTCAGGTGACTTTCCCAGTGGACTTCTTTGAACACAACCAACAGCTGACGGAGGTGGAGTTTGGTGGTAATGACTTGCTGCAGGTCTACAATGGACAGCAGATCAAACACAGGCTCAACTCCACTGGGATGTATGTGGCCAACACAAAGGTAGGGACATTTTAATAGAATTATTCTCTGTTAGAAAAGCTGCAAGAGACTGCTGGGCTTTCTTTCTTATGGAATGGATGAATACTGTCCGGCAAGCATGCGTTTGTTTTATGGCTTTTTACTGTAAAAGCAAAAAATAGATAGTAGTCGTCAAAAGGGTTGTACCAACATTTTGCACACTGTGCTGTCTTAACAACATATTGTATGTACTGGTGTTAATGGGCTCACTTAAATCATTCGAGTATAGGTTCAAAAGTCCTCACTTGTACTGTATATAGCTTTAGTATCTTTTGCCCACCGCTGTGCAATTTAACGTGCTGTGACGCTGAGTACTTAAGCATTATTATGCATCCAGACTAAATGGAGCTTTTTTTGCTAAAACAGCCTGAAGCCGTTTACACTGTTTATACTGTAGTTGTACTGTTTTACTATTGGATAAATTGCGTAAACCACAACAAATGTTGTGATTCTGGTTGTTTTCTCCTAGCCTGGGGGATTCACTGTGGAAGCGGTCAACAATAACAGCTCAATGGTGATGACGGGCATGCGGGTGCAGGTGGGCACCCAAGCCATGGAGAGGGCTGCTTCCTATGTGGAGGTCTTTGGCCGCACCATGCAGATAAACCTGACGAGAGCCCGGTGGTTTGACTTCCCCTTCACCAGAGAGGAGGCCCTGCAGGCGGACAAGAAGCTGTCCATCTTTAGTAAGAGCAAGAATGGGCGATGATGATTCCATCTGGCTACTTGTTGCCGATAACCTCACCACTATCCATTCATGTTTATAACTTATTACTAATGCTAAAAGCACCGCATACTGTGCCTTTAGCCCACTGATGCTATTGCTCTTGGTGCAAACATTTATACTTTGCCACATGGATAATTCCAATCGGATGCAAAAAAAGGGGCAAATTGCACTTTATGGGCGTGTTTGCGCTGTAATATTAATATTAATATCTTTTGTGAGTCGGTCCCAAGGGACCAATCTCTCTCTGAACTTGCAGAACAACTAGATAATTAATGAGCCTCATGCATTTATTACAATAGCTAACCTCCAACTAAACATGGTGGGTGTGAGAATATTTATTTAGTTCTGAGCAGCTTCGTTAACTTGGATCACATAGAATTTGCTGCAGACTGTTTAGAAACCATTTTCTGATGCAGTTTCCTCTTCCTGCTCTTAAAGTTGGAGCATCTGTTGACCCAGCCGGAGTCACCATGCTTGATTCAATCAAGATCTACGGTAAAACCAAGGAGCAGTTTGGCTGGCCTGAGGATCCACCGGAGGACTTCTCCTCCGCGCCGGTTAACAATGTCTGCAGTCCCAACCTCAACCAGGGCAACGGCACCGCTGACGGAGACATAGCCACCCCGACCACCACCAGCGGCACCGTGCTGGAGAGGTATGAGCTTTCCACTTGGGTTTCATGACGTCAAACACAAGTTGGCTTTTACACTTCTCAATCACATGTAGTCCAGTTAGCCACACTCGTGATCTGATGAGATAGCGTTTCTTTGACTTTTGAGTGATCTAGTTTATGTCAATTATATGTGAAACCTTTTATCTACAGCGTCAGATGTTGCCGTACTGTTAATACGTTTATCCTTTTAATACCTGTGGGCAAATCAATAAGCAGTATTGTTTTTTTACGATTTGTTTAAGTGTCCTAAGTTACGGTATTATTTTGTTAGATTAGCCAAACATTCCTGTGGTTGTTTTATCTATAAACAGTTTCTCAATTGGTTTTGCATGAAATGATCATAATGCTAATAGATGTTGTAAATATACATGTTTAAATATTGTGATAGATGTGATAGATTTTATCCATATCGCCCACTTCTAGCATATCGTTACCCTTCATGTGTCCAGCTGTGTAGTTTTAACAATGGGGGGGTCGGGTTCTCTGAAGAGGATTTAGTGCATGGCTATCGTGATGTCATCTTTTCTTGCATGCTTCTCTTTTGTTCAATGAATCATTTGACTTCACTTGTTTCTTTCTGTGATCCTCACACTTTTTTTTTGTTCTTTTTTTCTTTTGCTCCCAAAAATACAATAAAAAGTTGTGAAACTGAGTCCTTATCAACCTTGGACCGGTTAGTAACTGCCTTTTCTCTGCTTGTTTGTATGGTTTTGTGCACGTGTGCTACTTTGTGTGTCCATGCCTGAGACTGTGAACATGCCATGCACCATCTCCACACTTGTACAACAACTAAATGTTTTTTTATTTTTCTTGACAACATTTATTCTTGCACCCAGCATTGTTTTGGCATTTAGATCAGCACAGACTGCACCAGGTTCAGATTTGCTTTTTTTTTTTTTTAATTGGCTGATTTAAGGCTAAATCTGCAGTTGGAGCGGTGTTGATCTTCTTTCTTAATTCCAGGTTGGTAGTCAGCTCCCTTGAGGCATTGGAGAGCTGCTTTGCAGTAGGTTCCTCCAGTGAAAAGGTAAACCGATGAAGATATTTTTTTCTTTGTAGCCTTTTAAAAGTAATAACACACTTGAATGAAAAATCCTCATCTTCAGGGAGCACTGTTGACTGCATGTCTTTACCTCTGTAGGAGAAGAATAAGGCTGCAGCGCTGGAGTTGGCCACTCTACTCCTGTCCATGCCGACCCCTTCAGGTGTGCAGCAGCAGACCAAGGGACTTCTTGCCAGCCTGCACACCAGTCGAACCGCCTACCACACCCACAAGGTAAAAATATCATCCGATGTGTCAGACTAGACCAAAATCTCAACATTTATCAACAGTTAATCTATTAAATGTATACATTTCAGAGCAGTTACTTGTGAAGAATACAACACATACTAACAACTCTGCCTCCCTCTCATCAGGACCAGTCCCTGCTGAGTAACGCAGTGCAGTGTCTGAACAGCTGCAGCCGTGAGGGGAGGGACCTCGACCCCGATGTCTTCCAGAGACTCGTGATCACAGCCCGCTCCATTGCAATCATGAGACCCAACAACCTGGTGCATTTCACAGAAACTAAGTCACTACACCATGACTCTGGTAAGAGGCTATTCTGCTGGTGACGAATGTCGCCCAAGGCTAGGGAATAGCAATTTGTGTAAAGTATTTATATGGTTACATAATTACCCTTTCTGTTATCATGAGGTCATGATTAACAGCTGCAGCTAAATAACCTAAAGGTCTCAATTAAAACTCATTCACGTTCTTCTCTCCTTAACCAAGAAATGACGGACGATGGGCAAAAACATGTGGATGGTGAAAGCTGTAATTTTATCACCCAGCTGATGAATAACTTCTGGAAGCTCCATTCCCTAAAACCAAAGAACGCCTTTCTTGCTCCAGCTTGTCTGCCTGGTAAGTTCAAACTTTGGGACAATGACTCGGTATAAAAAATATATATAGGTAATCTTAATATCTAATGTGATCTTGGAAATTACATTGTCCACTCACATTTTCATGTTATGTAGAACATTTACATTTGTATACGGTCTATAAGTGATAATTAGATTTTGGTACTGCCCACCTGATTTAAAACGAGGCTCTGAGTGTGTGATTGTTCTTCTGTTCCTCTAACTAAGGCCTAACTCATGTGGAGGCAACAGTCAATGCCTTGGTGGACATCATCCATGCATACTGCACATGTGAACTGGATTACATCAATGTAGCCTCCAAAATCTACATGCAAATGTTACTGTGCACAGTAAGTATAGTACTTATATTGATCACGAGGCAGTTCAAATGTCATGTATGTACCAGGAAACAGGAAATCACTTACTATAATTTGCAGTTAGGATAGGAACTGTTACATGTACTACTGTATTTAAGAGCAGTACAGACAGACTGTCTTTAGGGAACCGTTCTGAATTTCATCTCATTTCAGGACACAGCTGTGAGCTTTGCATGTAAGCAGGCTCTGATCAGAGTGCTTCGACCAAGAAACAAACGGCGACATGTGACCCTTCCATCTCCCCCACGCTCCAACACACCGATGGGTAAGTTTTCACACGATTTTCATACAAACCCTCTGTTTGTATACTGTATGTTACTTGGGTATTAAAACTTATGAGTTGGTCTTAAAAGGCATTAGGACAATTACACTTTTAAAAGGTTTTCAGCATACGCATTCCATGCATGCTTTGTGTACGTAAAACCAACTGATTGTCTAAACCAGGGGTGCCCAATACGTCGATCGCGATCGACTGGTCCATGATTTGGGAAACTTCCAAAACCTCGCGTCAGAGCTGGAGACTCAACGGAAGGCGTGTGCGTAACTTGACAATGCGTGCTACACAGAGCAGATTGACAAGTGTCTGTCAGAGTTTGACAAACGCTTTCGAGACTTTGCTTTACTCGAGCCAGTTGCTACACTTATGTGCTGCACATTTCGGGAAGATATTGAGGTTGATTTACTCGCATCAAAAATTGCAACGCTGTTTCAGCTGAACTCGTCTGGAGTGGAGGATGAGATTTTGACACTGCAAGCTGACATTCATCTGAAGTCCAGAGCTCATGGACAGTTTTCTCACAGAGGAAAAGTACCCAAACATGAGGAAATGTGATACCTTTTTGACTGCATTATTCGGCTCTACTCATTTATGTGAGTCAGCCTTTTCCCACATGAAGAACATTAAGTCCACACCGTTCCACCATGACTGATGATCATTTGAAGTCTGCTTGAGGCGGGCTACCAGCAGCTACTGTCCGGATTATGCAACTCTCGCCAATTCCATTCAGTGCAAGTCATCAGAGTAAGGTAATGACCAAAAATGTACAGAATTGTATTGTGCCATAAGGGTTCATGCAGTTATGCAAGGTACGCAGATATTCAGCATTTTTAATGTAGGTAGATCATTTGGACGTGGTCATTTTAAAAGTAGCTCGCAAGCCGAAAAAGTGTGGGCACCCCTGGCTTAAACTGTCTGAGAAGTTCGAGGGAGGGCAGAGACTTTGTAGTGGGTTGGTGGTTTTGCCTGTCCTGGCTCTCTGCCCTTCTCTCCAGCCCCTGCTCACTCCCCAGACCTGCCAGTCCTGGTCACATGACATCCCTTCCCACTTACACACCTGTTCCCACTTTCCTCATCAGACCTGTAGTTTCTATAAAACACACCTAAAAGATTTTACTCTACTATATTTTTGGAGTTTTACGATAAGTAATTGTTCTTTGTATATAAGAAACATTTCACCAACAAAGACCACGCTTCTTATGATTGCAAATTAGTTTGAAATAACATAACATACATCACAAAATACATAATAAATAGGAGAACTGAAGCCACCGGGAGATAATTGAGACACTTATACAGGGAGACACAGGTTGTTAAATCAGGAGAAACTTAATTTACAGTGAACAAATACATTTATTAAATTGTGCAAAGTAAAGTAAAAATTTTGGAGAGTCGACACTGGTGGAGTTGTTGAAGACAGTAGGGGCAGTAGGGGCAGGCTGAAGATCTAGATGATGGCATATTTGAGTGGGACTGCCCTCAGTGGAAGAAACCTTGAGCACCGGATGTGATGATGAATGGGGAGGAGGGTCACATCGGTTTGTACTGAAATGACAGCTGACTGCACAGAAGAGAACAGGTCTTTAAAGTTTGACGGGAAATATATGATTGGCTGAGGGAGGCCGTGGCGAAATCGCCCACTGTCAGCTGATAGAGTAGGAGCCAGAGAGTCAGAGAGATGAGTGAGTGAATGAGAGCATAACAAGACTGTCCCAATGTAGGAGGTTAGAGTAAATCCCCAAACTTTACATAGTTAATTAATTTACAACTGTATGATTATAAATACTATATTTCAAAATATCACTCCTCTAAGCAAAGCTCTCTAAGTTGTACTGTACTTAACTCTCAGTAAATAATCAATGCTAACAATTTGATATTCAAGGAGGGATTTGGTAATCCTTAAATTATTATCGTGGCACCAAACATACTAAGCCAAATTACGAAAAGTGCTAACGGACAAAATCTATTCTGAATCCAATGTTACAGGTCAGATATGCTACTGGTTTACACGACAGGAGTTTGGTGAGAGTATATTACCCCATCATCCTATATCGGACACCGGTAGTACCCTCAAACAGGCTAACACATGACATACTTGAGGAAGAAGACTGACCGCCCACTATTGACACTGACAGCAGCCTGTTGACCAACACAGCGAACCATGCAGGATGTAAGAACTGCCTCTCCCCGACAGCTCAAACGCTCACTGTCAGCATCGGAACAAGCAGCCATGGAATCTCTTGATGCATGTGCCACAACTGCAGCAGTGGCCAATGACCAGTGCCAGATATAAATATGATCCATAACCTGTTAGTGAATGATAGCATAAAGACACTGTCCTAATGTAGGAGGTTAGAGTAAATGCCAACATTTGACATAGTTAGTTATTTTCCAACTACTTTATTTCAAAATATCCCTCCTATAAGCAAAGCTCTCTAAGTTTTACTGTACTTAACATTGATTATTTACTGAGAGTTAACAATTTGATATTCCAGGAGGGATTTGGTAATCCTTAAATTATTATCGTGGCACCAAACATACTAAGCCAAATTACGAAAAGTGCTAACAGACAAAATCTATTCTGAATCCAATGTTACAGGTCAGATATGCTACTGGTTTACACGACAGGAGTTTGGTGAGAGTATATTACCCCATCATCGTACATCGGACACCGGAAGTACCGCTAACGCATGTTGGCACATGATTTGAAGACTGGCCATCCCCTTTTGATACTACTGAAACAGCAGCCCAACACAGTGACATGTCACTGTGCAGGACTCTCACTCAGGAGATACGTGACTGTCTCTCCCCGACAGATCACGCTCACTGTCACGATCAGGGCAACCAGGGAAATTACTCTTGCATATGTCACAACTACGTTAGAGGCACGACCAGCGTCCAGATATAACGATGATCCATAGAAACCAGTGAGAGAATGTACAAAGAGTGAGAGAATGAGAGCATAAAAACACTGTCCTAATGTAGGAGGTTAGAGTAAATCCCAGCATTTTACACAGTTAGTTAATTATTTTACAACTGTATGATTATAAATACTATATTTAAAAATATCCCTCCTACAAGCAAAGCTCTCTACGTTTTACTGTACCTAACTCTCAGTAAATAATCAATGCTAACAATTTGATATTCAAGGAGGGATTTGGTAATCCTTAAATTATTATAGTGGCATCAAACATCCTGAGCCAAATTATGAAAAGTGGTAGCAGTCAAAGTCTATTCTGAATCCAAAGTTACAGGTCAGATATGCTGCTGGTTTACACGACAGGAGTTTGGTGCCAGTATCTCACCACAGCAGCCTACATCGGACACACCAGAAGCCTGAAGTGAGGTTGAAAAGCTTGCAAGTTCATCTGCCAATTTGCCAGATGATGGACCTTCACGTCAACAGGGAGCCCCCCAGGAAGCCTGACCAATAAAATAAAATACTTTACTAGAAATTTTGACGAGTGGTTTTGCCTGTGGCTTACCTCAGAGCTGCCCAGCTGTCCTCTGTGGAGCACCCGGCTTCATCCACAACATGACACCTCAACATTCAAATTTATTCGAGAACTCTGCTGTGTTCCAGTCCCATCCAGCATTCTATTCTATTCTATTCTATTCTCAAGGGCAGATAATGTCTCCTTTTATGAATTCACTATTTTCTAGTCCAGCGTTCACCATGTTTTCCATGGCACAGTTTTCACAAAACTCCACACATTATGACCCATTAGCAGTAATGATACAACACTATATATTAAAAAAAATAATTTTGTCTATTGCTTCGCAGATATTTTAAATCATACATACAACAAGTCACAACAAAAGTTTAAGCTGTTGCAAGTAACTCCACAAATGATCCTTTTAACATTGTTACGCTGTCTATGTTTGCATATTCAAATGCTAATATGTTGCATCCCGTGTACTGTGGTAATTATAGCCACACCCAAATCTCACCTGCACCTGAGTTTGGGATTTAGGCAATTGATGGATTTAAGACCTTAAAACTGTTCTGAACTGAATTATTTGGTGGATAATAGTTAAATACCTCCATCTCCTCCTCGGTGGTAGTTTTAGGCTGAACGCGACGCTCAGTCTCCAGCAGGTCCTCAGGTATTCAGCATTTTTAATAGATAGATTTAATAGATCATTTTGACTTGGTCATTTTAAAAGTAGCTCGCAAGTCGAAAAAGTGTGGGCACCCCTGGTCTAAACCAATAATTAAAACCTCTGTTGAGACTCACAAGTTGATCCAGTTCTGTTAAACTTGTTGGTTGATTTCCTTCATCAGGAGACAAGGATGATGATGATGACGACGATGCAGATGACAAAATGCAGTCATCCGTGCTGACCGGAGGAGAAGAGGGCAGACAGGAGAGTCAGGAGCAGAATGAAGTGGACCATGGCGACTTCGAGATGGTGGTAAGCAAACAGGGCCAATTGGGTCTGTGGGTTATATCTGACATCACTCGTTAACATTGTAAGAGGAAACTGGCGCTGGTCGAGCAATCCTCTGCACCCCTCACTCAAAAACAATTAATCATTTGATGTATAAGATAATATACCTGATCAGAATGATCCTGTTTTTAGTCAGTCATGATGAACCAGATAATAAACACGGTTTAGTTATGTTTGATTTCTCAAACACAAACCATAATACAGTAAATATTGACTGACCGTATGTCACATAGTAACATCACGGTTGTGTTCAGCTGTCAATGATATCTAACATGAATTGTTTCCTTTTTTCAAAGTATAACTTGTTTGAGCGTCATAAAGACCACTGATGAACTCGCCCCCCAAAGAGAAACGGAGCAGCCACTGATTGTAATAGAAATGCGTGTTAAAGAAATAAAAAAACACTTTTTGTTTTTCTGTGTCTTCAGTCAGAGTCCATGGTCCTAGAGACGGCAGAGAATCTCAACAATGGAAATCCATCTCCTCTGGAGGCTCTGCTGGCTGGAGCCGAAGGTTTCCCCCCCATGCTGGACATCCCTCCCGATGCAGACGATGAAACTATGGTAGAGCTGGCCATTGCGCTCAGCCTTCAGCAGGATCAACAAGGTAAGTTGCCAGAAAAGAAATGAAGCGATCAGTCTGTGGTAACCGAGCCTGGGAGTCCCACTCGACATTTAGACACTCTCCCTGTCTGTGATGAAAGACTTCTCAACTGTCCAGAAACAAGTTGTTTGAACCT
The DNA here is from genome assembly GCF_050575085.1 of Anarhichas minor. NCBI lineage: Eukaryota > Metazoa > Chordata > Actinopteri > Perciformes > Anarhichadidae > Anarhichas > Anarhichas minor. Next base: position 3,730,670 of record NW_027466449.1, on the reverse strand, counting down.
AAAAATCTGGCTAAAGGACAACAGAGAAGCACTGAGCAGTTAATAGGGATTGTGTGAGTTCATACCACCAACACAATTAACACATTTTAGCAAAAGAATAACCATTACTATAGCTCTAACACTTGTCACAAAAGTGAAACTTGCAGGTATTGAAACGCTCCCACAACTGAATAAAAAACACAATAGTCCACCTTATTGTCATGAACATGAATCACCCGAATTTTCTACTCTGCAAAGTGTAGTGTTTCACCCTTATAAATCAACCAATTTTGGCATTGGGTCATTGTTTACATCAAATGGTTGACCAAATCTTTATCAGGTGAAGCATCACTTCAGGAGATCAATATCTTTGCGCTGCTAATGTAGTATATATAACGTAGTACATATCTTTTCACATTTGTAGGCAGTAGCAGCAGTGCCCTTGGCCTTCAGAGCCTTGGCCTGTCTGGCCAGGCCCCAAGCTCCTCTTCACTGGATGCTGGCACCCTTTCAGACACCACCGCATCAGGTAAAAAAACAAGTGTGTGATCAGCAGGAAGCTAGGTTTTTATATCTGCAAGGTCACAGTGGCTAGTCAATTTCAAAATCTCTTTTTTCATAACATTTTCCAAAATCGTACGGTGTGTGTGTGTTTTGTGACCATTGATACTATTCCATCTTGAGACTGATGATCTAATGTGTGGCACATGTTGTAGTCTTAGTTCACTATTTTAGAATTCAAACAGTTGTTTATCCTCACGAAAAAACATTAATGGCAGTTTGATGTGCATTGAATGTCCTGCATGCTTCACACATTGTTGGTGCACAAGTCAAACTATATTCATCTATCCCGGCCAGATGACTGCGGTATATTGACTGTTACATTTATTGCTATGATTTCAGCCCCGGCATCAGACGATGAGGGCAGCACAGCGGCCACTGACGGCTCCACGCTGCGGACCTCCCCAGCGGAGCATGGCGGCAGTGTGGGCTCAGAGAGCGGAGGCTCTGCAATCGACTCTGTAGCGGGGGAGCACAGTGGTGGGTGATTTCAGAACGATATCAAATGCGATATACAATTTTTTGTGTGCCATCTTGATATTAAGAATGTTATACATGTATATATGATGCTACTCATTAACCTGCATTTATCATTTTGAGGTGTCATTTTAAGAAGCACATATTGCTTTTTCATTTCAAAGCATAAAAAACGTAACACTTATTGTATACATTACCATGTTTCCAGTTTGCTTAGTTGCAGTTCATGAATGTGTGTGTGTACAGTGTCAGGACGCAGCAGTGCATATGGGGACACAACAGTGGAGGGCCACCCTGCGGGTCCAGGCAGTGTGAGCTCCAGCACCGGAGCCATCAGCACCACCACAGCCCAGCAGGAAGGCGAGGGCTCAGAGGGAGAGGGAGAGACCGAGGGAGACATCCACACAAGCAACAGGTCAGACATCCCCGATGCCAAGTATGAGTTTATATCAAGTCCAAAGGCTGAAGTTTAAGCTCTGCTGACAACAAACATCTGCCTGTTAAGACCCCAGCTCTCTTCCCTCCATGTCCGCCACCATGACCATGGGGAGGAAAGAGAATTGGAAATACGTTTTCTTTTAGGAAGCAGTTTTTCATCATAAAAAAATACCATATTGTGTTAAAAATGTTTTTTCTTTTATTTTAGGCTACACATGGTTCGTCTAATGCTCCTGGAGCGCTTGCTTCAGCACCTCTCCCAGCTCCATAATGTCGGTGGAGTCCAAGCCATCCCTTACATGCAGGTTATCCTCATGTTGACCTCTGACCTCGATGGCGAGGATGAAAAGGATAAGGGGGCCTTGGATGACCTCCTGTCACAGCTCATTGCTGAGCTTTGCATGCACAAGAAGGTAATCACGGTCTCCCTGTGATGACTCTGACTTAGTGTGTCTTTTGTTTTACTTAATCCATGTTATTCCTCTGCAGGACGTTTCTAAGAAGAATGAGCGCAGCGCCATCAACGAAGTTCACCTGGTCATCATGAGACTGCTCAGCGTCTTCATGTCTCGGACCAAGTCTGGCTCCAAATCCTCCTCTGAGGTATTTCACGAAAGGCTATCAGTTAAATGTCTATTGAAATATTGAAATACAGTAATACATTAAAAAGAAAATGTAGGAGGCACTTTATTAAAATGTGTTAAAACAAGTAGAACACCAAAGTTAGTTCAAAGCCACCTCACAGTACCCATAGAAGGTACTTCTATATCTCACTTATCATTTTCTATCTGAATGAATTTCTAAATGGACAGCTTTTTACCTCAAAACTAAGTTGCGTGTATATTGTACTACATGGTAGGTGCACCCTCTTTCTCTCTTCCAGTCTTCCTCGCTCATTTCCAACGCCACAGCGACTGCCTTGCTCAGCCTCGGTGCTATCGACTACTGTCTCCACGTGCTCAAATCGCTCCTGGAGTTCTGGAAGAGCCAACAGGGCGAAGAAGAGCCTGCGACCACCAGCCAGCTCCTCCGCCCACACACAGCCTCCTCTCCTCCAGACATGAGCCCGTTCTTCCTGCGCCAATATGTCAAGGTAATGGATCTTTATCTGTACAACTGGAGAAAGTTATTTTTGCAAAAGGAGTATTACAGTGTGCTGACTCTGTTGCTCCCACCATTAGGGACACGCTGCGGATGTGTTTGAAGCCTACTCCCAGCTATTGACTGAAATGGTGCTCCGGCTGCCGTATCAGATCAAGAAGATTGCTGACACCAACCCACGTATCCCACCTCCTGTCTTTGACCATTCCTGGTTCTACTATCTGTCTGAGGTAAGGGTTCATGAATTATTTACTTGATTTTCCTTTTCAACCTCTGTCTACAACCCCTTAATTCTGTCTCCCTTTTCTCCTCAGTATCTGATGATTCAGCAGACACCGTTCGTCAGGAGACAGGTCAGAAAGCTGCTGTTGTTCATCTGCGGCTCAAAGGAAAAATATCGTCAGCTGCGGGATCTGCACACTCTTGACTCCCACGTGCGCAGCATCAAGAAGCTCCTGGAGGAGCAGGGCATCTTCCTCCGAGCTGGTGTGGTCACTGCCACATCTGGCTCAGCTCTACAGTATGACACACTCATCAATCTGGTGAGTGTCCTCTGAACATCAACGTCATTAAGACTACTCGTACAGAGGATGGAGATTTGATTTAACTTTCTGTGTGTAACTTGCTTCTCTTGGTGCAGATGGAACATCTGAAAGCTTGTGCTGAAATTGCCACTCAGAGGACAATCAACTGGCAGAAGTTCTGCATGAAGGATGACTGTAAGTTATGTCAGATCATCTTTTGACTGGAAACAAACCTTCGAGGCTTAGTCGTAGGTTTTACATCGTTTTTGATCTGTTTCTCTCCTCTGTCCAGCTGTGTTGTACTTCCTGCTCCAGGTCAGCTTCCTAGTGGATGAGGGAGTTTCCCCAGTACTTTTGCAACTGCTCTCCTGTGCCCTGTGTGGCAGTAAGGTGCTGGCCAACTCTTCCTCCTCCTCTTCATCATTCTCGGGAGGAGGCTCCGGTAGTGCTGGACAGGCAGGAGCTTCTCAGTCCTCTCAGAGCAAGTCCTCCAGTAAAAAGAGCAAAAAAGAGGACAAAGAGAAAGACAAAGAGGGTGAGGCAACGACACTCTTTCTCAAACTTCATTCTAGTTCTTCGTGTTTAACACGCATTAAATGCTGGAATATGCTTCACCACCCAATGAACCTGCACAGTATATTTGGATATCATGGATAGTAAGTGCTAGATCTTAACTGTTTCTTTTCGGACTGACCACAGGTGATGGAGTTGGCAGCCAGGAGGATCAGCTGTGTATGGCGTTGGTCAGTCAGCTTAACAAGTTTGCAGACAAGGAGACACTGATCCAGTTCTTGCGTTGCTTCCTGCTGGAGTCAAACTCATCTGCTGTGCGCTGGCAAGCCCACTGCTTGGCACTTCATATCTACAGGTACTAAAGATACCCAACACATTGAGACATAGATAGAAAATGTTGTCCCAAACCCAAAGCGAGCCTAGTTTACACAAGACAGCATTGAGTTATAGCACCCACGAAGGAAAGCATAAATACATTACTTAATGGTGAAATTGACGTGTGAATCTCTCTGTAGGAACTCCAGTAAATCTCAGCAGGAGCTGCTGCTGGAACTGACTTGGGCCATCTGGCCCGAGCTGCCTGCGTATGGCCGCAAAGCTGCCCAGTTTGTCGACCTTCTTGGATACTTCTCACTCAAAACCCCTCAAACAGAGAAAAAGGTCCGTTTGAAGCCCTCACAAGTTATGGCTGTACTAATTTTTCATAAAGTTAATGTCATGAATTCAGATCATAAACTCTGACTTTGGAACTATATCTCTTGATGTTTGTAATTTTGCCCGACAATGAGATTTGTGAGCCTTATGCAGGATTTGAGTCCTTGCATGGCTGTGTAGTCTCTTCATATTTGTCCCAATAATTGTTTTATGCATTTGACAGAACATTGTTTGGCTATGCTTTAATGTATCTGGGCTGTCTTGCTTAAAATACAATAATTTGACATGGGAATGTCGAGACTTTTCATGATTAATGATTCTTAATGAATCTTTGGGTTAAGAGTTAGACTGTGTCCATTATGTATCGCTCAGAGTTCTTATCCTCGATACCTAAGCCTATTTATCATTCAGCAAAACATAGATATGGCAATGAGAATGCTGCAAAGTGTGTAAAATAGTTTGAAATGTTTTTGTTTTTTTGTTCCAGCTGAAGGAGTATTCCCAGAAAGCTGTGGAGATCCTGAGGGCACAGAACCACATCCTGACGAATCACCCCAACTCCAACATCTACAAGTAGGTCAACACAAACACGCGATGTCATCACAAGGAGAATGCAATTTCAAGCAGTGGACATCACTTGCATACGAATGTAATGATTTGATGTTTTCTCCTGCAGCACTCTGTCTGGTTTAGTGGAGTTTGATGGATTCTTTCTGGAGAGTGACCCCTGCTTAGTGTGCAACAATCCAGAAGTTCCCTTATCAGTATGTGCAACACAACTTCACTAAATAGACACGACCTCCTGCCAAAAAGTACACGAGATGTTTAGCTGATACATTTCCAGCGCGAGTTTTACATATTTGTACGGTTGCATTGGTTACAATCAGTTTAACTATGGTTTGTTTTGGATTTGTAATTCAACAGCTAACACACGGTGTGACAGGCTTAAGATGCTTACATGTATATCTACACTACTATTATTTATAAACAAACCATGGCGAACTACAAATATGCAGACAGAACGAGGACAAGTCACGAGAGTACTCGCCATAAGACCGTGCTTTGTCACAGTCTACTATTGTTTCAAACATTGTCTCGTGTTTGTCCTCCAGAACATCAAACTTTCATCGATCAAAGTGGACACCCGTTACACCACCACACAGCAGGTTGTCAAGCTCATTGGCAGCCACACCATCAGCAAAGTCACAGTGAAGATCGGTGACCTCAAACGCACAAAAATGGTCCGCACCATCAACCTCTACTACAACAACAGGACTGTACAGGCTATTGTGGAGCTGAAGAACAAGTACGTTCGAAGTTTAGTTAGCAGCCGCTTTGCCACAGTTTCACTCTCACTTGACCGCATGAAGTAAAAGCTTTCAACTTGACTCTGTTTCTAGGCCTGCTCGTTGGCACAAAGCTAAAAAAGTTCAGCTGACCCCGGGGCAAACCGAGGTGAAGATCGACCTTCCTTTACCCATCGTCGCCTCCAACCTGATGATCGAGTTCTCCGATTTTTACGAGAACTACCAGGCCTCCACTGAGACGCTGCAGTGCCCACGCTGCAGTGCCTCTGTGCCGGCCAACCCCGGGGTGTGTGGCAACTGCGGTGAGAACGTGTATCAGTGCCACAAGTGCAGGTGAGCAGCACGTTTCCTCTGCAGGTCGGAAAAAATTGAGGAAAGTGTGGAAATGATTGGAGACTTTGAAGTTGATTGTATTTGTAATTGGTGGCTGTCGTCTATTAGGTCTATCAACTACGATGAAAAAGACCCCTTCCTGTGCAATGCCTGTGGCTTCTGCAAATATGCCAGATTTGACTTCATGCTATATGCCAAACCTTGCTGTGCTGTGGATCCCATTGAGAATGAGGAGGACAGGAAAAAGGTAAGCAGCCATTTCAAAAAAATCTGCTTGCATAGCAAATCTTAAGTTTTTGTCCTTATTTTTTGCTGAGGAAGTAGATCTGCATCACTATGCGCTATTCTACACTTCTGCATCTCTTAATCTTTGATCTATTATTTTCCTGCAGGCTGTGACCAATATCAACACCCTGCTGGACAAAGCGGACCGGGTCTACCACCAGCTGATGGGCCACCGGCCCCAGTTGGAGAGCCTCCTGTCTAAAGTCAACGAGGCCGCACCAGAGAAACCACAGGTCAGACACAAGAACAGCCTGAACAGTCATTTTATGAGTCGAAATTAAGGCATGAGTAATGTGAAGGTGGCCTCTCTGATCATATTTGCTGTTAACTGAAATGAATGCGGTGCACAATTTCTACTGAAAGACTTTGATTGCAGCTGACAAACAGTATTGGGCTGGCAGTAATACTTCATGTCCTTTTCATTAATCCCTTTAGCAGAACCTCAGCTCATCGTAGTAGTAACAGTATTTTTGTAGACTTGTGTACTTAGGAAATGTTGATTGAAGCCTGTTTTTTGTGCTGTAATGTTCTCTTTTCCTGTGTTGCCCTCAGGATGACAGCGGAGCGGGTGCAGGACTTGGTGCGTCCTCTGCTAATGTGAACAGATACATTCAGCAGCTGGCTCAAGAATACAGCGGAGACTGCAAGACTTCATTTGATGAACTGTCCAAGATTATACAGGTTAGAGAGGAAAAAAGTAGTTAATTCTCCTCGTAACTGCATTTGTTCCCTGCTCTCACATAACACTGGCCTCTCTTGTTGTTCCAGAAAGTGCTTGCATCACGAAAAGAGCTGCTGGAGTATGATCTGCAGCAGAGAGAGGCTGCCACCAAGTCATCCCGCAGCAGCAGCAGCCACCAGCCCACCTTCACCGCCAGTCAGTACCGCGCTCTCTCCGTGCTGGGCTGCGGACACACCTCCTCAAACAAGTGCTACGGCTGTGCCTCAGCTGTCACGGGTCACTGTATCACACTGCTTCGCGCGCTGGCCACTAACCCAGCTCTCCGGCAGATCCTGGTCCTCCAGGGTCTCATCCGTGAACTGTTTGAGTACAACCTGCGGCGCGGTACAGCGGCCATGAGGGAGGAGGTGCGCCAAGTGGTCTGTCTCCTCACCAGGTTTGTCCCTCCCCCATCTTGTGGTTAACTAAAAGTTGATACATTTCCAAAAGTTGAACTCAGTGGCTAAAGCGTAGCACGCCACTACAGGGTCGTTTGTAGCCTTTAGGGAAGTCTCATTATCAGTGTCCTTAACAGACGTTTCCCAAAAGGAACATTTGTTATAAGCATAACTTCAGGTTCTAATGCTCAGAAAGGTGTTGGAATGAGAGCATACACTGTACATTAATTCTTTGCTTTTTACATTTAACTGTATGTGTACAGTGTATTGCAGTGTTAATTAAATATCACTCTCTCTTGTTTCCTCCCATATTATCTTGCTTCAGAGATCATCCAGAGGCCACCCAACAGATGAACGACCTCATCATTGTCAAGGTGTCAGCTGCCCTCAAAGGCCACTGGGCCAACCCTGACCTGGTACGTCCTCTTACACGTCCTCTTACACGTCCTACTGGGATCGCAAGAAATTGTGACGGAAGCATTGGGATTCTGTCAAAATAATCACATTTTTATTTAAACAGCAGAGCTCGTGAATTTACTGGTTTAACTTTGTTGAAGAATTTCACATTTTGATATGAAGGTGTCTTTGTGTTTTCAACAGGTTAGTAATCTGCAGTATGAAATGCTGCTGCTGACGGACTCTATTTCAAAAGAGGGAGGATGCTGGGAGTTACGATTGCGTTGTGGTAAGCCTGATTTCCTAAACTCATCCACTCCAACAGTTTGAGTATCAGCCTGTGGGGACTAGTTACATGGGGAGTTTCTTATGCCTTTTTCAGATTCGGCCTTAAGTTCCTTAAGTTCCTTTCTTGTGTGTATTGTTGCAATTCTGTGTATGACATTGGTCTAGTTAACAAACAATATGGTGCATCATAATACATCCTGTACATTCATTGAGCTATCGGAGCCTTAATTATGTTATGACTGGTCATAGTGTTTTGTTTAATGGCATTGTATTTTTCTCCTGCTAGCCCTCAGTCTGTTCCTCATGTCGGTCAATATAAAGACGCCTGTCGTGGTGGAGAACATCACTCTCATGTGCCTGAGAATCCTGCAAAAGCTGATCAAGCCCCCGGCTCCCACTAGCAAGAAGAACAAGGTAAATATGATCATATTATTATATTATCATATTACAGATGCAGTGTCTGTCAGCTACCACTTGCTTGTATCACATTCCCTAACACAACAGTATACGTATGCGTTTGGTTATAGGATGCTGCTATTGAGTCCCTGACCACAGTCAGGCCCTACAGTAATGAAATCCATGCCCAGGCCCAACTCTGGCTCAAGAAGGACCCCAAAGCATCTTATGAGGCCTGGAAAAAGTGTCTCCCAGCCAGATGTGAGCACCGAGTCTTAACAAATACACATTATAGAGATGGTTCTCTTATTGTTTTTCAGTGAAATAATGTAATGTCGTGATGATAAGCTTTTCACTGTTACGTTTGTCTGATAACCACAGGTCAGGAGAGTTTGTCAAAGCCTCAGGCGAAAACTGAGTTGCGAAGGCAGTACCTGTTGGAGAAGTATGTTTGGAAGTGGAAGCAGTTCATGAGGTCCAGAAAAGGTGACGGCCTCTTCCCTCGCTTGCTCAAACTGAGCCACAACAACTGGCTGCGGCAGGTAAAATCCTTTTTTTATTTTTTATTTATTTATTTTTTTTTATACTGTTTTGTTGAAAGTGATATTAGTGTTCTGCGTGTTGTTGTTATTAGTGTCAGAAGTGCATATATCAATGAGGAGTCGGTAATCACTTTAAAATTGAGAAAATGCGATGCGTCTTATTGCTTGTTATTTTACAAACTTGTTAAATTCATATTTTTGACTGAAGTTGTATTTGTTGCAGGTCCTCTTCACACCAGCCACTCAGGCAGCCAGACAGGCAGCTTGCACTATTGTGGAGGCCCTAACCACAATCCCCAGCCGCAAGCAACAGGTCCTGGATCTGCTCACCAGGTACGAACCTCCAACAGAAAGACTGTTAAAATATTCAGCTAATATCAAGAGAAGGAAATGGTGGTGTGAAAACTCAAAGTAGGTTTGAGCACTTTGGTGTCAAATGACTTACTGTGTGTGTGTGTGTGTCAGTTATCTGGATGAGCTGAGCGTAGCTGGAGAGTGTGCGGTGGAGTACCTGGGTCTGTACCAGAAGTTGATCAAGCCGACACACTGGAAGGTTTACCTGGCGGCCCGTGGAGTCCTGCCATACATCGGTAACCTGATCACGAAGGTAACAATTAGAATTTATAATAACTTCAAACATAGTAATATCTGTATGTTCCACTGGTTTCCTTAAATATATAAAAAGTTACATGCAGTGAAATAAACTTCTTTAATTATGTTGTGCTTTTTGTACTTTTCATTACATAAATAAAATTTCTTGATATCTATACTTTTCATCATATATGAGAGTAGAGGTATCCATATGTCTGAATCATACTTGATGCAAATAAAACTGGATCTTTACCTTTTTCAATTGAAATTTCAATTCTCTGTTCAGGAAATCGCCAACCTGCTGTCTCTGGAGGAGGCGACACTGAGCACAGACTTGCAGCAAGGCTACGCCCTCAAGAGCTTGACCGGTCAGTTTCAGTTTGTCTGAACATGAAATTAGAAATCGCAGAGTACTGCAGGGTTTAGACGAGACTTTCAACCTCATTAGAATAAATGATAGATGATTTTTATACCACAAGTTAACTTCACGCTGATTAGCTTTGGAATGTTTTTGCCTTTTCTTGAATATTCAAATGATTCGTATGCGGTCGGGTTCCACTGCAGGATTGCTCTCTTCTTTCGTGGAGGTGGAGTCCATTAAGCGGCATTTCAAAAGTAGGTTGGTTGGCACGGTGCTGAACGGCTACTTGTGTCTGAGGAAACTGGTGGTGCAGCGCACCAAGCTCATCGATGAGACTCAGGACATGCTGCTGGAGATGCTGGAGGACATGACAACAGGTCTGTACCCATTCAAGTTCAACAGACGCGATTATCTAACATTATGTCACAACTTGTTCCAACAACTGCTCCGATCACAGTCGGGGAGAAATTGTAAATCTTGTTGTGCTGTTCGTAGGTACTGAGTCTGAAACCAAAGCCTTCATGGCAGTGTGCATAGAGACGGCAAAACGGTACAACCTGGATGACTACAGGACACCCGTGTTCATCTTTGAGAGACTGTGCAGCATCATCTACCCGGTGAGTTCCCTTTACCTTTACCCCGCTGCATTTCAGTTAGAAAAGTCCTTCAGAATAAAATGCAGCGTCGCCGTGAATGTGTCTTCATCTGGCGCTTTCGTTTCATCCTCTGTGTTTAGGAGGAGAACGAGGTGACGGAGTTCTTTGTCACCTTGGAAAAGGATCCTCAGCAGGAGGACTTCCTGCAGGGCCGCATGCCAGGAAACCCTTACAGCAGCAATGAGCCCGGCATCGGCCCCCTAATGAGGGACATCAAGAACAAAATCTGCCAAGACTGCGACCTGGTGGCGCTTCTCGAAGACGACAGTGGCATGGAGGTAGAATGTGCATTTTATTAAACCTCCATCCACTACATGTTTATTGTTGTGATACCTGTTTTCATACAATTCTCAATGGCTTCTCATTGAAATCTAATGGCGGACTAGTTGCAGGACATTTCTTTGATGCCTCTCTGTTTTCCTCAGCTTCTGGTAAACAACAAAATCATTAGCTTGGATCTGTCGGTGGGCGAGGTCTACAAGAAGGTCTGGTGCCCTACAAATGAGGTAAGAGTCCTCGTGAGTGTGACATTGTTTTGGAAATGAAACAGTTTTTTCCCCACTTTTGTCCATCACACGTCTCTCGTTAACTACTACGATACGTTAATTTTCCTTTCATCCGTCTGGTCTGTATCTGTATCGCACTAAACTCATTTTCTAGTGGCCACATTTTACTTTGAAATGCATCCCAGTACAGACGCTAAAGATGCTCAAACTTCAAATGCTTCAAACTTCAAATGTGTAAAAGACTTTAAATGCTTACAGCTCTCTTAATAGCTGTGTAATAACACCTTTACTGTTAGTCATGGAGCTTGCTGTCTTTTTCTCTCCAAGGGTGAACCAATGAGAATCATCTATCGAATGAGAGGTCTGCTGGGAGATGCCACTGAGGAGTTCATAGAGTCTCTGGACTCGACCACAGGTTAGATTTACAATTAATGTACATTATTGTTGTCCTAGATATCGTGTATATTAATGCTGTTTTAGCAGTGTGTAAGCCAGTAGCCTCAAGGACCTGCTCTTTGCCATCACAAGGGCAGAAATTGAATGCTTAATGTCTCATCTCAATTGAGGATTATTATTGTTTTTATCTCACCATACAACAGATGAAGAGGAGGATGATGAGGAGGTGTACAAGATGGCAGGAGTCATGGCACAGTGTGGAGGACTGGAGTGTATGCTCAGCCGCCTCTCTGGAATCAAAGATTTTAAACAAGGAAGACATCTTCTCACTGTAAGTCCTTTACAATAAAAGATTTGTTTTCTGACCTTTAATTAAAGCATATTGAAATATGTTTTTTAATTTCAACTGTCGAATATAAAGTATGAATATAATTCGTTTTACTTTTGGAAGTCTTTTCCGACAGCAGGAGAAACGCAGCAATCCCTTGTGCAGTCCCATAAAACACGTGTTCATCTGTCTCTCTTACAGGTTTTGCTGAAGTTGTTCAGTTATTGTGTAAAGGTGAAGATCAACAGGCAGCAGCTGGTCAAACCGGAAATGAACACACTCAACGTCATGCTGGGAACTCTGAACCTGGTGAGTGTTACAGTGACTTTGTACTGTTATGTTGTGTAGTCTGATCAGTGGGGGAGGAGGGGGATTCCGGTGCAATTTTGTTAATCAAATTTAAACTGCAGTGCGATGCGAGGCTTTCATAATACAGTGTGTCAGTTACTTTCAGTGTTATGAGAAACATTTGAATGTCCATTTCCCCCTCAGGCTTTAGTGGCAGAACAGGAGAGTAAGGACAGTGGTGGAGCCTCCATAGCGGAGCAGGTTCTGAGCATCATGGAGATCATTCTGGATGAAGCCAATGCCGAGATTTCAGAGGACAAGGTAAGCATCTAGACCAGGTTCAGCCTTCTGAGGAAAGAACAAACGTTTGACTTCAGAAGAGAATCAAAACCTGTAAATGTTCTTTCTTGTCACTGTAAATCAAATGGACACTGGTTTGTCTTTTGCAGGGTAACCTGCTGCTGACGGGAGACAAAGATCAGCTGGTCATGTTGTTGGACCAGATCAACACTCCGTTTGTGCGCTCCAACCCCAGCGTGCTGCAGGGTCTGCTGCGCATCATCCCGTACCTGTCCTTTGGTGAACTGGAGAAGATGAGGATCCTGGTGGAACGTTTCAAACCATGTTGCAGCTTTGAAAAGTGGGCATCACTCTGCTTCTACGTACAAATATAAACACATTGAAGTTTTTAGACTGTTGGATGGATAGAAACTTTAACAGCTAAAAGAGTTACATTATGAAACCCGGCTGATCATTTCAGATGCGTTTGTGCCACTCTGAGAACCACACCTCTTCCGAGAGTGTTTATGACGAAGGAGAATTGACCGCTGGCTTTGTTTCCTCAGGTACGACGAGGAGCACAGTGCAGACGACAAAGTGTTTTTGGATTGCTTCTGCAAAATCGCTGCTGGGATCAAAAATAACAACAACGGCCATCAGCTGAAAGATCTCATTCTCCAGAAAGGAATCACGCAGAGTGCACTGGACTACATGAAGAAACATATCCCCAATGCCAAAAAGTAGGTCTTCTTGCATCTCCCAAGCTCCCAGAGATAGTCTATCAATACCTTTGATATAATTCAATATATAGGTGCTTGATTGACTAAACCATTCTTTTCTGGTTCTGCACTCTCTCATTAGTCTGGATGCAGATGTCTGGAAGAAGTTCCTCTCCAGACCAGCTCTACCCTTCATTCTCAGATTGCTTCGTGGTTTGGCAACCCAGCATCCCCCCACACAGGTACTAAACATTATATATGTTAATGTTACATCGTTAATGTTGCCATGTATGGAGGAGGGAGCATGAGAGAGCCATTTAAACCCGTTAGACACAGCTAACGTGACTGGCTGTCATCTTGTCTTCTGTTCAGGTGCTGATAGGCACAGATTCAATAACCAACTTGCATAAGCTGGAGCAGGTATCCAGCGATGAAGGCATCGGCACGCTGGCGGAAAACCTTCTGGAGGCGCTGAGGGAGCACAGTGATGTCAACCTGAAGATCGACGCGGCCCGCAGGGAGACCAGATCTGAGAAGAAGCGCATGGCTATGGCCATGAGACAGAAGGCCCTGGGAACACTGGGGATGACGGTACGCTACTCCTCTTTTATCCAACTTTTATCTCCATTTAGTTTTTCTTCACCTTGTTTAAATGGCGTTCATTTGTATCTCTACCGCTGTCACTTTGCTTCATTAACACAGCCCAGTGTTATATTGTCGTTGGGTGTTTATGTGTGCCGTATGTGTTTACCTTTCAGACCAATGAGAAGGGTCAGGTGGTGACCAAGACCTCGCTGTTGAAGCAAATGGAGGAGCTGATAGAGGAGCCGGGCTTGACCTGCTGTATCTGTAGAGAAGGTTACAAGTTCCAGGTACACATTCATGATTATGGAAATATTTCTTTAGATAGGATTCAATTATTTTATGTTTCAGCTGCCACTGTCGGCAGACAAAATGAATCTCTGAGTACTAAGCAAGACAATCTTCTAGTATAATGACAGTTCGGTCTTTGTCTCCTTTGTCCCAGCCAACCAAAGTTTTGGGTATTTACACTTTCACGAAGCGTGTGGCCTTGGAGGACTTTGAAAACAAGCCAAGGAAGCAGCAGGGCTACAGCACTGTGTCGCACTTTAACATAGTCCACTATGACTGCCATCTGGCAGCTGTCAGGTAGCACCAATACCATCATTAGCATGCCATTTAATAATGTTGTTGGGGGTAACCTCACTTTGCATTTATTCTAATCTGATGTTTTTGTTTCTCCTTCCCCCCCCCCCCCCCCCCCCCCCCCCCCCCCCCCCCCCCCCCCTGGCAGGCTGGCTCGTGGGCGAGAGGAGTGGGAGAGTGCTGCTCTCCAGAACGCCAACACCAAATGCAACGGGCTGCTTCCTGTGTGGGGGCCACATGTGCCAGAATCAGCCTTTGCTACATGCTTAGCAAGGTAGGCTCACACATCGGCACACTCTCGGGGTTTTACAGTATCGTCAACTATCAAAACCATAGTTTTGATAGATCAAAACCTGCCGAGGTGGGAGGTGGGAACCACAGGTGGTGTCAGAAAGACTGTGTAATGCGCAGAGACGGCAGCCTCAAAACGCCGCCGTTTAGGAGGAGAGGGCCAGCAAACTTTGAACCAGCCTACGTCTGCACGTAGACACTGAGGCACAAACACAGAAAAAAAACGTTGCTTTGTGTGGCTCACAGTAAATCATTCCCACCTGGATTTCTCTCTGGCACGCACAGGCACAACACATATCTGCAGGAGTGCACGGGCCAGCGGGAGCCGACGTACCAACTCAACATCCACGACACCAAACTGCTGTTCCTCCGCTTTGCTACCGAACAATCGTTCAGCGTGGACACCGGAGGAGGAGGACGAGAGAGCAACATCCACCTCATCCCCTACATCATCCACACTGTGCTCTACGTCCTCAACACGTGAGTACCGTTTCATCTGTACCAATGCCCAGCTGCTAGATAACACACAAAACCATAAGTCAGCGTATTTGATCAGCATTCAGCTCGTATAGTTCATGTATTTTCCTCCTCATCTCACTTTGAAACTCTGCCACCGCAGTACAAGGGCTACGTCCCGGGAGGAGAAGAACCTGCAGAGTTTCCAGGAGCAACCGTGTGAAAAGTGGGTGGAGAGCTCGTACGAGGTTGAAGGGCCGCACTATTTCACCATCTTGGCCATGCACATCATGCCGCCTGAGCGCTGGAGGAGTTCACGTTTATACTTCCTACGAAGGCTCCTGGTCAACGCACACGCCCGCAAGGTCTCGGCAGTCTCCACCAACAAGTATGACACTAAACTTCTTTTATTCATTTATTTTCCTCTTTGTTTTGCTACTACCATGTTAGTTAAATCCCTTCAGTTTGGATCAAGTTGGAAATTGGAAACATCAAATAATCAGTTTGATCAATAAGTTTAAAGAATAACGCCCCTAATGCTCTGCACTGTATTTAGGATTTTAATATGAAATTGAAAATACAATTTATCTCTAACTTCATCCTCTTTTTCACTTTCATCATCAGACTCACAGATAAAGCACCAAAGGAGTACGCAGTCTATCGCTCACCTCTTCTCTTCTGGGCCCTGGTGGATCTTGTCTACGACATGTTCAGGGTAAATGTGTTACACTTTCAGAGCGACTGCGCATGTTGATGCCACAAACGTAACTCGGATGATATTCTGATTTTTGGTTTGGATGCTATGAACGAATGCATTGAATGCATTTCTTTATCTCGGTAAAGTTGCATGTGTTTACCAATGAATCAATGTTGACCGTGACAGCAGAAGAGACGGAGCTGAATGTTGTCTTCACTTCTCCTCTTCTTCTTCTCTTTGGCCGTACAGAAAGTGGCCACCAGCAACACGGAGGGGGGGTGGTCCTTCTCGCTAGCAGAATATGTGCGTCACAACGACATGCCCATCTACGAGGCCTCGGAGCGCGTGCTCAGGGCCTTCCAGGATGAACTCATGCCGGCTGAGTCCTTGTCAGAGTTCTGTGATGTTGTAGGTCAGTATACATACATGCCTGCCTTCCTGATTAGCAATAATTATCAAAATCTGAATTCACTCTGAAATGGGACAAATCTGCAGTGAGCCAACTGGTTGAGCCGGGATGGTCTCTGGTGCAGCTTGTTGACTCCTGACGTTGAGGTTCCTGCCCGGTGTAAGTTCTGAACTGTGATGTGAGTGTTATGAAGATACTTGACTTCACGTTTCTCTTCCAGGTCTTCTCTCTGAAATCGCAGACCCCGACCTCTTCCTGCAGGATTTGTTGAACTCTTTGCCCTGATGGCCAACCTCAACCCTCACCCCTCCAACACACAACAGCCCTGCAGATACAGTTGGGACACCTACCAACTGAAAGAAGGAAAAGATTTTCTCTTTTTACACACTGACACGCACACACACAGAGTATACACATTGCCTCTTACTCACCTCCCTCCCCCTTATGACATCTTCAAATTCACTTTAAGCTGAAACTATGTGTAGTCTAAAAAAAAAGAAAATCATCCACTTTTGGCAACATCTCTAACGTGTAACACGAAAACACAATGCTGATGTTAAACTGCACTAAAACAGAATTGACACGCTTTCAGTCCAGAGTCGCTGACTGATGATTGAAACCAGAGACGTTTTGTTTATTTTCTGGTTCACGGCTGTTATCGCCAACAAACATGAAGCTTCACCATTGTTCTGTCTTTTAAGGACATCACAGATTGTCACAGAATGTTGGGCTGAGAATAAAAAAAACAAGTTGTTTGGTTGATGGGAAGAACGAGGGAATTCTGTTTTAGCTTGGAAACTGTTTCAGCTTTCAAACCCCCCCCCCCCCCCTAATATTGGACTGCGATGTTAAGGTAACTCAAAATGTTTAACCACATGTTAAGAGTGGCATTTGATTTTATCTTGTTTTCATTATTGTTTGTTAGATTTCAGTTTGTTTTTGGTTCGGCTTTTAAAATAACACGGTTTCAGTGTCACATGGTTGCCGGCTAAGCTTGCTGTTTGGTCTGTAGTTTCTAACTGGAATTTGAGTGATGGACAGAAAAAGAGCTTTTTGATTTTGTGTGTATGTGTCGGGTTTCTTTTATCATCCTCTGAAGCAAAATGGTGAAAAAAACACTGACTAAAAGTTTGTTTTATTTTTCCCCATAAAGCTATGCCTTTGTGACAAAGTGAACTTTGGACTTGTGAAAGATCCCATCTGTTGCAACGAAATATCAGACCTGTCTCCATTCATAATAAAACAGACCTACATTATATCCTTAAAACACTTTTTTCTTTGACTGTTTTCCTCCGCATCAGTTTCTTTATTTCTCGGGCCGACGCTCTCGTGTCGATTCCCCAGAACAGATTTCTGGAAAGCAAAGTGCCGCAGAGTTTCATCCTCAGCGATTGACTTTAAACGTGCAGACCGTTGAGAAGTGCTCCAGAGTTGAATGCATGGTGTGGAGTTCACCTAGTGTATTGTTAATACTCCTAATCCCGCTGCTACAATGTTCAACTGTTGCTGAATGTCTGCTTTTTGAATTTAGCCTATGATTAATAAAAGCCGTTATAATTCCAAATCTGATTCAGGGGTAACCTCTTCTGTTCCAGCCGCTGGTCACACAAATTTGCTGTTCTCCACCAAAACAGCACGTTTGGTTTCAACTGGGAGGAGGCCGGAGTCTCCGTTGAAAAAGAGTTATTGGAAAATGAATGATGGCTGAATTCTACTTAGCCGCTTCAGTTGTGTTCTGGTGAATGCTAGCTCGCTGTCCTGACTCACTGGAACAATTCAATAGAACGGAGCTGTTGTTATTTCATTAAGAAACCTCTGCAGTTAATTATTTTAGGATTTCTCTAAAGAAACACTATCTGTCTTAATTAGAAAATGCATTGCCTTTTGAATATCTAGTGTTTCCCCACCATATGATCCTTGAGCAAGGCACTTACAGCATCATTGGCTCAAGCTAAATCTATACTCTACACACCTGCGTTTCCAACAGTTTGATCACATTGATCCAAAAACCCTATATCTTTTATCCTACTGTGCTCTTTCACACCAGCTCAAGAAGAAGAAGAAGAAATAAAAACCTGTAGGACTTTTGGGCCAATTATTATAATAGAAACATCAACCTGTAGACTATACCTCTGAGGTGGTGAGACCAGAGAGACAAAGCTGTTGCGGTACAGTTGTATAACGGCCACTAGAGGGTGAATTTCATTAAGACACTGATGATGTGAGAGATGACAACTAACTTAAGTTTCTTACTCCCTGTAAACCAAATAGAAACTCTTATATTAACCGAACTGAAGAAATTCATTTTTAAATTTACATTTGAAAAATGTTTAATCTAAATCTACCGTTATTAGTTTTAGGAAATCATTTTCACCACAAACTGCAGATGTTGGGAAAACATTATTTCTTTCTTCTTAACTTGCATATGAAGCACATATTGCACATCTCGGTTATGACGACTAACACGACATCACTCAACACAATGTAAAAACACTTACAAAACAAAGTATGCATTGGCATACACATTCTCCCTTTATGAAAAGGAATATGGCTTTAGTTAAAAACAACACCTGGCAACGTGGTCTTTAGGTGACCAATTTCAAGGAGTATTAAGGCTTAAGGCATAAAATGCACATTTTAAGGCCAATTTGTGGACTTTACCATCTTTTCCACTTTCTGTGGGGTGAAAGCACCCCACAGAAAACCAGATTTAAAGTCCTTTTCCATCTGAAGAATGTTTTCCATTTGGAGCTTCTCCTTCACAATGTTCATTACTACGAAGCTTGTAGACACACACACAGTCCCGCACATCCCATCTCATTTCATGTTCTCGTGTGTGTGTGTCCACTTGCTACTGGCAGCACAGCGGTGCCACGTCCTCAGCAGGTGAGGGGAACAGCCGCATGGCCTCTCTGGAGGATTTGGTGTAGCCGTTGTGGAAAATCAAGGCCTTTTTCACTGTGAAGAAGGAGACCGTCTTGTCCCACACGTCGGAGCTGGACACCCCAGTGATGAGTTGGCTCTCCACTGCTGAGCGGAGCCTCACTGCTCTGTCTGTGCACTTCCTCTCCAAAACCATCATCTTACACATGCTGAGGAGAAAAATGGAGAAAACATCAGATTAATGCTGAATACACAGAAAATACACCAGATTTAAATGTAGCAGTCAACAGAAATCCTCAACTGTAAGAGCAATTTAAAAGGCTTGCTTCTGCTGCTGCTGCCCTCACACTAAGGAGGTGAATGGAGTCTCATTTGCGATGCTCCCATCATTGATTGTCAAACAGCAACTGTCTTCCCAGAATTAGTGTTCCTGTTAGTTTGGATAGTCCACAAACCCTCCATTAATTGGAAGCACTCCCCAGAAAAAAAGGTTGTTGGTGTGGTTTCTCACCAAAAATCCACCTCCATTGTCTTGGGGTTCAGGCAGAATTCTGATTGATAGAAATCTCAAAAACTGGCAAATAAAACCAAAAAAAACAAATTATCGCTATAACCTTGAATGAGACCGAAGTTTAAAAACAAATAGTCGAATGAACTTCTTCTACGTATGAGTTTTCTCCATTTGAGCTTACCTTGTGTGCTGGTCCCTCATGGTGAGTCAGTTGGTGTCCAGTCAGTCCAGGCCTGTGTCGCAGTTATGATTTTACCCACCGCGACCTCCCTCCTTTATATACTTATACCAACTATCCCATCGATTTAATGTGATGCTGGTTCTCACAGTGTTCGGCCAATCACAAAGCAGTGTTATGACAATAGGATGTGAATGAATTAGTGGAATTCATGGGGCACAATGGCCCCAATCTAAACAAACAGGTGGGAGGGGCCCTTCGTTGAACTTGTCGCTCAGCGCCGCAACAAGGGAGATATCCTCGTTATTGTATCGCCTGAGTGATATGTGGTGGGAACATGGAGGAAAGATGTCAGCCCGAGGACGTCCTACATGGAGAAGTATGTCCATTCAACAACGTGGTGGACATGGATGTTCATCTAAAGCTGAATGGCTTTAGACCTGCACTTCCACATGTTATGTGAAAATGTAGATAAAGTTGCCTTTTAAAGATCAGCAATATGTTAAATCATCACGTTATCACAACTGAGAGTTTTATGGTATTATAGTTTCTTAGGTTACCATAACATGTTATATTTGAGTCCCTAATGTGTGTGTTTTTCCTGAATCCACTTTTTACAACTTTTTATCTCGTGCATCTATCATTTTTACGCCCAAACTGTGAAAACAAATTCGAGCAAACTATCCACAAGGTATCGCACCCTCCACACACACACACACACTGCCCATTCTCTCATTTAACTTTCTGTCTCTATTTCAGCCTCTCCAATTCTCACGGTGAGCGTCTCCCATGCTTGATTGGCTGACAATAGCGTACTATCCGTCCAGATGGTGTGCCTGGAAGCAGTGTGTGTGCGTGCGTGCGTGTGCGCGCGTGCGTGCGTATTTGGAGGGGGGTTGGTCACTCAATCTTTGTTCGATGGGGCACACTTCCTTTGTGCAGCCGGCCTCAGTGTCATTAACACTGAAGTGTGGGAAGCCTGGGACCACAGCGGCTCCCACGTTCCACACAGGCAGGAAGGGAGCGTGTGACTGAGACGTGGCCAGCGGCAGGCAGGTCAGCCAGCTGTGTGTGTGTGTGTGTGTGTGTGTGTGGGGAGAGGGAAAGTGAATGAGAGTGTGGCTGTCTGCATGAGTAGGGGGGGGGGGGGGGGTTTGCCTGATGTGTGAACATGTGCTGGGAGTGTGGAGACTGTTAAGATGTTAACAGTTGAAGCAGTTTTCTTGTCTTACAGTTTAAATCATGTTCGCCTACCGTTAAATTAAAGTGGACAGACTGAACTTTAACAGCATGACCTCTGAGTCCTTTAAAGCAGCAACATATCAAGTGTCAGTATTGATTTTTCAGTGGAATGAGAGCATCTGTAATGTCAGTAATAATGTCTTTCAACACCAGAAAAAGTACGACAGGACAAAGTTGAACCAGGAAGTCGGTCTATAAACTGTGATGGATGTTCACATTTGACAGTTTGAATAACTCTGATCTCTAAAGTGCATCTTGCCCTCTCCAAACCACTGAGAAGAGAACAGACAAAACAAAAAATGCAGGAACTTATCATGTAAAAAGAAAAAATATTGTCCTATTAAAACTGTGTGGGCCAAACACACACATTCTCTTTTCTTCATCAAGTCGATTTTTATTTGAGTCTCAAAACTCACTGAGAAGCTCTTCTTCTATTCATCTTTGAGACGTCTCAACTGTTGCGCGGCTCCACGAGCAAAGTCTGCCGTGTGTCAAACTGGTGGAAGTGGCTGCATGTTGGCCTTTTCTAATGGTTGGCCCTGTGTAACACCCACGTGTGCCCGGTGGCGGAGGCACTTTGTGCTCAATTATGTGGCGGTTGAGATGACATGAGACAGCGGCATGCTTCCCTCTGGGGTCACCACTTTCCCATATCAACACAAGCACTGGGTCAGTCTCCCAGCTACACCCCCCCCCCCCTCCTCCCTCCCGCCCCCACCGCACTCTTTCTCTCGCAGTCTATTCCTCCACCTGCTCCCCGGAGACACACTCATTGTCCCCACGGCTATAAACACTTCATTGAGCATGTGGCAGCCCTGCGTCCCTCAAAGCCCTTCCCAGCGCTCCCATTGGCCGGGGGACTGTGAGAAACTCCAACAAGCCCAAGACCCACACATTCATATGGAGATTTGGGTGTATAAATACAGGGCAGAGGCAGAGGAGAAGGCAGCTCACATTCAACTGGCTCTTCGAACCGAGCAGGAACGCTCTGACTCTACAGCTATGGCACCCACTGTTTTTGGACAAGCAAGCTACCCTAAGGAGCACCTGGCTCCTGCTCATAAGGTAAATTGGATTTCTATAAAGTCACATAACTCCCTTGTTAAATAGTGTTCATATGGTATGAAAACGCGTGAATTTGTATTCTAAATTCTATTTATTTTTCTTTTCTTCAGCTGAGAAAGCCACTGGTGGAGAAACTGCGCAGAGACCGCATCAACACCTGCATCGAGCAGCTGAAATCCCTGCTGGGTCCCGAGTTCATCAGGCAGCAGCCCGACTCTAAGCAAGAGAAGGCGGACATCTTGGAGATGGCCGTGTGCTATCTGAGAGGCTGGCAGCATCAGAAGCAGCAGCAGAAGGCCGGCGTGACCTCTGGCCGGATGGCGGGCGGCGACGGCTACTCTCGCTGCGTGCAGGAGGCCGTCAGCTTCCTGTCACACTGCGAGGTCCAGACTCAGGCCCACCGACGGCTGCTCAGCCACTTCCAGGGCCTGCAGGCGTCCAGCCACACTCCCTGCACCCTCTC
Organism: Anarhichas minor; assembly: GCF_050575085.1. Classification (NCBI taxonomy): domain Eukaryota; kingdom Metazoa; phylum Chordata; class Actinopteri; order Perciformes; family Anarhichadidae; genus Anarhichas; species Anarhichas minor. Next base: position 3,708,271 of record NW_027466449.1, on the reverse strand, counting down.
TCCTCCTGGCTCTCCGCTCCATCAGATCAGCTCCAGCAAGGGTGTGAGCCAGGCCAGCAGTGCTCTGTGGAGGCCCTGGTAGGATGGAGGCAGCATCACCTCCTCACAGAGAGAAAGAGAACTAAGTCTGTGAACGTCATGGACAGAAAGTTGAAGACTTAATTGAAGTCGGTTTCCTTTTGCTTTGGCAGGAGAGTCAATATTGTTGAGTATTTTACTAGTGTAGCGAAAAAGGGCACAATGTGCCAGTATTCCTTTGGAAGTATTGAAATGATCAGGTTTTACTGAACATGTACACCGTGTGTATCCACATTATACGCTTTACAATTTAAAGTGCTTACTCTTGTTCCTGTGGGGAGAAATACTTTTGTTTGTTTGTTTTGCAAACATCACTGAATTGTCTTGTTGTAACACCCTCATGGGGTGGAAACTATCTAAGTGTCTGAGACACTGTTTGGTTTATGTGTTTAAACTACTGTCTATCTGTGATACTACGTATCACTGACTGATACATTTCATCAGCTTGGTGCTGATGAATCAACAACATCCCTTAATTGGATCCCATGGATTCACTTTTACTGTAAATCTTTTTATGATTATACTTAATTATGACTATATGTAACCATTATCTGGCCTATGAGTGTTGTACCTGTTAACTGTTCAGTTGTAATGTTGATAATAGATGTTTTTTCATCTTCAAGTGAATACCTTTTATAAAGGCATGTTATGTTGACATCAATCTTTACGAAAAGAATCTGTTGAATTGCTTCCTTGAGAAGTTTGCCTTTGAACTTGAAAAATAAATTGGAAACTTCACATGAAGTTTTACAAACATAAACAATAGCAGCGTCTTTATTTTCTCATAGAACAGAGTGTTAGAGGACAATGTACATATAAAGTCATACATAAAAACTGTAATTTGCGTTTTAGTGCTGACATCACGTCTCGAATGATTGAATGGATGATCAATGAATATGAGAGCAGGTAGAGTTTGTGTTCTAGTCAGGGTTTTGGAAACAGACATATATCCAGTCACACCAGAGAGCTTATCAGCACAGCACTCAACTAACCGCAGCGCCACTATTGTGCCTTGCTCAAGGGAACAACACCATAGTAATCAAGGTTAAATACTGTAGCACTCTTTTTGGATAATATGTAAAATGTGGTACTTCGTCAGGTAATCATAGCTTACTCGAACTCTTGTCACTTTGTTTGCTGCCATTGAGGCCCCATAAGTCAGTGTATTCATATTTTAACAGTGGACACACTTTGCCCAAATTCTTCAGTACACAAAATAATGTGTATTCTGGTCTCAAAGCAAAGGCAATATAATAATATCTACATGTACAGGCCTTGAGAGGCTCAGGAGCTGAGCAGTGATGCTGCACAAAGTATAGTCCGACTATATTAATATAGTTAATAGATGTAAATGTGTGTTTTGATGTACACTGATTTATTTGCAGTGTGGATTTTTCATTTTTAGTATGATCTATATCTGAATGACCTGATTGTCCTTCAACCAATGAGATTAAAACACCTGTATGTTCAGAAATAGAATTAATGATACCCAGGGAAAGATTTGACTTCACTAACTTTGATCTTAATCATTGCCCCAGTGTTTCCCACAGGGATCATTCAAGTTTCATCTCATCTGACCTCTCTGGTGCACAGGTGTTCCCAAAAAATGTAAAAACTGGGGTGACACCCCGCACACATGACCCACTTCTGTTGTGGTGGTGACATGCTGTCTAGTGCTTGAATTATGTCTCAAGTGCCACAAAAGTCTTTCACAACTATTTGTGTGTGCAAAAGTTGTGGAGAATGTGGCGTGCATGAGACTTTCTCAGGGTCTAGTTGTCCAGGCCAGATGGTCTGGCTGAAGCTGCCTCCCCCTTCAACAGGAGATCAAACACCGTAGCTAATGTGATGTGTAACAAGACACACTTCTATTGTTCCCGTCTCGGGGCCAGTGAATAGGCACAGAGTGTGGGAAACGGGAGATATCACACTCACAGAGAGATGGCTGACGGGAAGCCGCTCTGCGCCGCCGCGGGTCTGAGCGATGGCCGAGACTTTATGGCAGGAATTCAGAGCTCTCAGGCTGCTGGTGGGAGGGGAACTCTCGTCTTCACACACACTTGTAGACAAAGACCCCCAGCAGCCGTGCAGTGCACACTAACTTTCAGAGGAGGCACATATTCACACAAACATGTGCACAATGAAATCAATGGAGGGGACAGATAATAAAGCCAAACATGGACGTGACTTGACGGTTTGGCAGTTTCTGTGCTTTCAAATGCTGCAATGGTGATAAGAGGGCTGCAGAGAGGAGTTAAGACAGAGAGAGATGTTTACTTACATATACCTAAATATGAAAATGTAGAGAAAACAAGTCCTGGAAATTAAAAGCATGTGCAAGTAACTACATTTACTGAAGTGTATTTATATTATTTGTCATTCTACTTCAGGTTAGATTGTTCATTGTCTTTTACGCACCGTTTTAAATCTGTTGATAACCTCCATTTCATTTATTTCACAGCTACAGGTTCCTAGGTAACATATTTGAATGGGCTAGTATTTCTGTTGTGGCATTTCTACTCTGACTAAATGAAAACTTTGAATGCTTCTTTCAGCATTGTCGATGGATGTCTGAAAAGCTTAAATTAAAAGAGTCAACACAGACCAAAGGCAGACAGGCTGCCCTGTGCCAGGCAGTGAGGCCAGTTGACTTGATTTTTCCCAGATGGACCGAGACACAGAGTTTCTGTTTGTCCTGCAACAAAAGATCAATTAACATTCCCAGTGGAGCATTGAGGAGCGGCATGGCTTTTGTAGCTCATTTACCCTGATGTTGGGGACTGGTGGGAAACTGGGGAGACGGGACTACTCACACTGCACCCACAAGGCCGGCTTCACATCTGGGGCCAGCCAGTGACGGAGGCCTCTCAGAGGCACACTGCCAGCCCGCTCATAATGCCATTGACTTGTCTCTAATTGGACACAGTTCATTTACAACAGGGTCTGCAGGCTTTTAGGGGAAGTTAGACAAGAGCGTATGATGAAAGATTGCCTACATTTTTCAGCCGAACTAAGTGACTAATGTGACAAAAAACGACTATAATCCAAATGTGATTTGTGTCACCACATGTAATTCAACATACAGTTACAGTGACTGAAAAATAAATCCTTACAAAACATGGAAATTGAATACATTTAATATTCATAAGTGAAAAGTTTGCTGTCAAGTTCAAATACCAAAATAACTGACAGTTCTTTCAAAAATCAATGATTGACTGATCGTTTTGCGATATGAGGGATGCACTTCTAATGTTACAGGTTTTTTTTTAACACTGCCTGTGCTTGGGCCACTTGGGAGTATATTTTTGTAAAGTAATATAAAGGCGTATTTTTCATATCCATGACTTGTTACCTTTCTTCACACATCGGTCCTGTGGCAAACCCTGGCGTTTTTGACAGAAAAAGTGAACTGTAACATAAGGCAACACGTAGTTGGAAAAGCAACAGGTGGAAAATGAAATGATTCACCTGCAGCCAGTTGATGTCACTCTTTAATGTTGTCGACCTCCCTTCCTGCTCCTTCTTTTCTCTTGCGGTTTATCTTCGCCAGCTCAAACATTGTGTAGCCTATCTGTGGTCAACCTGTGACCAAAAAACCTGTTCTTTTTCTGTTCGTCTAAAAAAAACATGTTCCTGCGTCCAAATGCTCCCGTCTGCCACTAAAATGCTTTTAGGAGGAAGAGACGCTTTGTTTGCAGAGAAAATGAAAGCCTTCAGCTTATATTGTTTTATTGCAGTGAAGCATTTGGTCCTTAATTGCAGTTATCCCCCTTTGAAGATACCCACGTTTGTGTACCTCACCTTCCATTATTCTACATCTAAAAAATTGAATTTAGACCTTCAGTCCATGATTAATTCTCAGATGACCGCTTGATAACATGTTAATTACCTGTTGCTTATCTTGGGAAACATGCCCCGCACAGCGACATGCTCTCTGAGTTATTGACATGTCTCCCATTGTTGTGCTGGGAGTCCCACTGGTCAGAGTGTGGGAACCCCAGCCCTGCCTGAGCCACATGGCTTTGTTATGCTAATCTCTCAGTATAAAATGAGGAGCAGCCCCTCCGGGTGCATCAGAGCTAACACTGCAGTCCATGCCAACTTCACCTGCACAGACATGGCTCCTTGCTCATCCAACTACTCCTCTTTTCACCACATCAGGATCTCTGAGAAAGACAACATCAAAGTAAGTACTGCAGAGGAGTTTAAGGGCTTTGCATCAGCTTGTATGGTCAAAATGTACACATTGTTTATTTGTATCATGAGCTTACCTATCTGTCTCCTCTTCCACAGTTGAGAAAACCTATTGTGGAGAAAATGCGCAGAGATCGCATCAACAGCTGCATCGAGGAACTCAAGATCATCCTGGAGAAGGAGTTCCACAAGCATGAGCCCAACTCCAAGCTGGAGAAAGCCGACATCCTGGAGATGACCGTGAGCTTCTTGAGGCAGCAGCTGCAGCCGGGCCTCTGTAAGAGCGACTACAACCAAGGCTACTCTAACTGCTGGAGGGACTCTGTGCACTTCCTGTCTGCTGGACCCAACACAGAGACCTCTGTGACTCCTCTGCAGGGCCTCCAGCAGCAGAAGCAGCAGCTCCATCAGGCCCAGAGAGCCAGCAGCTCCTCCCCGGTCTGCTCCACCCTCAGGCCCACCACGCTGCAGGACAGCAGCAGCAGCAGCAGCAGCAGAGGCCCTGTGTGGAGGCCTTGGTAGAGACTTTGACACACAGACACTCCGAGACCTGAGCGGACTCTCCCTCAAATACGTAGGAAATATATTTCCAGCCTGTTCATTGATGATGGGTTTCCTTATTGACTCATCACATTGATGGACAAGTAGTAAACACGAAGGCTCTCATAGTTGAAGGTTGTCTTGTTTTAATTTGATTCACATTTGATGTTTGCTTTTCCTTTGTGTTTAAAGCTGGAGGTTGATTTTAAGTGATGACGGTTTTGTCGAATCTTGTGAAATGACTGTTTACTCCAGTGGAGTTTATCTTTGGACTGCTTGATGTAACGGTATCTGTTATACTGACAGTTGCTGTTGAGAATATTTCTCTTCTGTTTTGAATTGTCTATGCCAAATTGTATGTATGAGGATGATAATGATGGTGTGTATGTTGTAAATGGATTTTCATATGAACATTTTTGTTGATATTGCTGTTTTGCTCTCACATTTAGGCTCTTAAAACACATTTCTAACATTTGTATGACAATTAAAAATAAAAAGATACAATCAATAAAAAAACACTGATTCCAGATTTTGTAACGAAAGTATTCATATTGTTATTCGAAAAATCTAAAATAATTGCTCTTTATGATGATAACTTTCCTTTTTTTTAAATAAATATAAATAAAATGTTCATACCATTTTTGCTAATTTTCATGATTAACTTCTTCATAAAACTGTCCTAAGCTTGTCTTAATTTTGGTCATGTGATGTTTGGTCAGGAAGCAACAGATATCACAAATGTTTTTAAACATACATAATACTCAAGTTAAAAGTCTTGCTTAGACTACTAGTGTAGAACATTTCCTCCTTTCCTTTCATAGGACACATGGCAGCATTTCTTTGAATTGCAAATCCAGAACTCATTCCAAGAATAAAGAAAACATGTACACAGATTAAGACACGAGCAAAGTGTTGAATGGCATACACAATAATATCTTTGACTAAAAGCTGAGAGCGCATCAGTTGGAATTTATAGATTTACATATAGCAATGTGTTTTTTTTGCATTGACTAAAGAACTGGCACTTCTTGTAAAAAGCATCACAAATTAATAATTAAAATCAAAAGTGAAATTATTTTAAAAAGCAACCAGCCATAAGAAAACACACAATTACACACATAAAACACTAAATCATATTTTTTTCAAAAGCAAAGCCTACATACTATATTCACAATTAATAGATCTACACAAAATGTATAAAAATAAAAACATATTTGATCAAAATCAAAATTTAAATTTAGTTAGGTACGGTATTTTAGAAACATTTGTTGTTATATTTGTTGAAATTCTCTTTAACGGCTGTGAGTACTAACAATAGCCATGTTCTTGTTTACGTTCACAATGATTTTGGGGGAGTGGATTGGGGGGGGGGGGGGGTCCTGAAGGGGAGTCAGTGTTGTAGACTTGGAGACTTTCTTGCTAGATTGAGCAACTTTTGGAGCTAGTGCTGCTAGCTACTTTCATTGGAAAAGAGTTGGCAACGCAGGGCTTGGTTTTTAAATTGGATACTCATAATCTAGTTTACTCTTGCTGGTTTCTCCAATTCTTATTCTACTTTCTGAAATGTCAAGTTTGGGTTAAAACTAACATGCGTTTCACGATTATCCTATTGCCAACACACAGCATGTATTCACAACACTGCATTACAAAATAATACACATCATACACAAACGACCTGCATTTAGTCAAACACATTCTTCCTTTATTAAAGGCAAATAAGTCACAACAGACAAGTTCAGTAAACCACTCTTATAATGTGACATACATTTTAAACTCCACAACAAGTTGATGAACATTATTTTCAGTTACATAAAGCAACAGTAATAACCTCACTGTGAGGCATGAGGATGCTGTGATATTGTCTCACTAACAGAAGGTGTTGCTCATGTGTTGTGAATGATCTCCAGTGTGAATTTGGGATGAGGAGGATAGAATCCCTCTTACGTATCTTTCATCAACATGATGAAACACTGAAAACATTCAGTAACACCACAAGTGAACAGGCTGGAAATGTGTTTTCCTACATACTGAGGGAGAGTCCCCTCAGGTCTGAGTGTGATGTTGCGTTCCACATTGCATACTTTTTATTTTTACTTTTAGTACACAGCTGTCCTTACAAAGTACGTACGGTTGCATACATTCAATTGGGACACGCTGCTTCGTCATAATATTACACGTTTGACCCTCTTGCTCGTTCACTCCGCAGAGGGTTCTGGTTCAGAATAGCCAAAAGAGCATGCCAGATAAATACTGCAAAATGTGAATGGATTAGTAAGTGCAAATACACCAAGTAAGACATCTTGGTGTATTTGGCATACTGCATTAGACGTTCAGTATAGGTATTGGAATGCACAGGGAGTCTCTACCAAGGCCTCCACACGGTGCCTCTGCTGCTGTCATGCAGCGTGGTGGGCCTGAGGGTGGAGTAGACCGGGGAGGAGCTGCTGACTCTCTGGGCCTGATGGAGCTGCTGCTTCTGCTGCTGGAGGCCCTGCAGAGGAGTCACAGAGTAACCTCGGTTGTAGTCGCTCTTACAGAGGCCCGACTGCAGCTGCTGACTCAGGAAGTTCACAGTCATCTCCAGGATGTCGGCTTTCTCCAGCTTGGAGTTGGGCTCCTGCTTGTGGAACTCCTTCTCCAGGATGATCTTGAGTTGCTTGATGCAGCTGTTGATGCGATCTCTGCGCACTTTCTCCACAAAAGGTTTTCTTAACTGTGGAAGAGGAGACAGGTGGGTTTGGCTCATGATTCAAATCAGCAATAACCAATCAGACATTTGTACTGCACAAGCTGATGCAAAGCCCTTAAAATCCAGTACTCACTTTGATGTGGTCTTTCTGAGAGATCCTATTGAGGTGAATAGAGGAGCAGTTGGAGGAGCAGGGAGCCATGTCCGTGCAGGTGAATTAAGCAGCTTCTTCAGGCTGAAACTGAATGCGTTGACCTCTCCAGGAGGAGCCACTCTTCATTTTATAGTGAGTTATTAGCATAACAAAGCCATGGAGGGCTGGGATTTGTAACAATGGGACACACATCAATAACTCGGAGGTGAAGCAATCACAGGCTGAACAGTAGAGATAAAACCATTCCCAAGATGTATATCAGACTGAGAATGATGTGCTGTCAGTCTCTGATCAGGAGCTGTTGCTTATCTCACGCTCCAGTCACACAGGGGAACACAGGCAGCATCTCCTCATGTGCTCCCAGGGAATAATTAAACAGGATTTAATTATCGTGGCATCCAGGGAAAAGGTATTGAAAGTAGGCATGTTATAATTGATTGGATTGCTAGTGTGAAACTAAGACATTTCTTCAATTTATTCCACTTATTTTGACATTTAGAATTTTTCATTTTGTCGCGTTAACTCCGTTGCAATAAGTCTAAAAAACCTCATCTTTATACATCTCCTAAATTTCAGTCTACATGAGGCAATTTTACACAAACTAATAATGATGTGAGGACTTTAACAATAAATGCAATATTACTGAATCAAACAACAAATTCTGCACCTGCAGATTCACTGTAACAGCATCTAGCATGTTGTCTTGTAGGCTGTGATTTGCTGTTCACAGTTTGTTTGTATCCTGGGACATCTTTGGTGTCCTGTTGTAGTCTTAAGGTAGACAATTCTGATCACTGTATCGCTCAGACGAACATACCGAAAGTCTGAAAGATGGTTCAAGCTTTTGATCTCCAGATGAAAAACATGTTTTGAATATTGTGTGATGATGACTATTCATTTTTCCAAAATGAAATGGATCGAGAAGCTTGTCAAATGAATTCCTGAGATCTTCCCCACAGGACATTGCTTTGGTCCTTAGTGTGCTGACAATAAAACTCCTGCTTGTTCACCCATGGCACACTTCTATTGTTGACCGAGGGTATTAAGCCGTGAGTGGACAGAGAGACTGTGGGAAAACCAAGCTTGGACTCTACTCACACATCTACTGGTCAATAGCCCTGACCTCCCAGCCACAAAAGGCCTTTTCATCTCTCCTCTCAAACAACAGCCAGCAGCAGCACTGTGTGTGTGTGTGTGTGTGTGTGTCTGTGTGTGTGTGTGTGTGTGTGTGTGTGTGTGCTTGTGTGTGTGTGTGTGTGTGCTTGTGTGTGTGTGTGTGTGTGTGTGCTTGTGTGTGTGTGTGTGTGTGTGTGTGTGTGTGGTTGCACATGCACACAGACCAATTGTGCATTTATTTGATATGCAGTGAGAGTTTACGTCATACAATGCTGTTGTCAGGGATCTGTGACCAGCTGCCACTTGTTGTCAGGTCCCTGGAAATATGATCGTGTCACTTGCTTTGTCGACCTAAACCGTCATTTTTAAACTATAAAAGCATTACATGTCTTAAACAAATAAAAGAAATCTCAAAACAACAGAAAGACGGTCTTTTCACCAATACATACACTTTTGTGTATGATTTGATTTGATTTTATAGATACCTGTGAGGTTTTTGACCAATACTTTTGGTTTCAAATATTCTAGAAACCAGTAAGACTTCCTCAGAAACATAAAACGTGTCACACTAGTGGAAATTTTCTTCATTTTTCTTTTTCCAGTAAAAAAATAAAATTACATTTCAAAAATCAGTGTTAGCGTGACAGTCTCTAGTGCAGCCACCAGGGGCGCTGTTGATCCCCTCCAACATACACACATCCATGTATTTAGTGTAATTTCTTATAATTATGATTAATTAGTGGTGGTGGCTGACTGCATGCTGATTAAGATTCAAATTAAGCTGTCAATTAGTGTTTGGTTTATGAATCAATGCAAGGAAATCAGAATTGTGCCTATACTACCATACTATTTTGTATGCCAGAAAAATATGTAGTATACCAATACATAGTATGTCAAATGCAGTATGCCAAAAGTACCAGGATGTCCTACTGCATCTGGTCGCATTTTGCCGTATGCAAGCCAGCGTGCTTTTCTGGCTATTTTGACCTACAATCCTCAGTGCAGATATATGTGCAAGAGGGTCAAAGGTGCAGTGTCATGAGGAATTAGGACGTCCTAATTGAATGCATACTGCATGCAACGGTGGGTTGTAAGGGCAGCTGCAGTATGTCCTAAACGTTTTGTAAAAGCATGCGATTTGGAACGCAGCTTACGTTTAGTTTTGACACAGCAGTCATTTTGACATGTAATAGTAGGAAAAAGTGAAAACAATAAAGTTAATGATGGCTGAATTCCATTTTGTTGCCTCAGTGTCAGGGTCCTGAAACTATACACTACTATCCCGGTTTTGAGACGTATCCTGGTTACATTCAATGTGAGAAACCAGAACAGTATCCAGGTTTCTGATTATCTCTGTGCAGTTTTACTCTTCATTTCGCAGCACCTCAGCCACTATAGACCGACTAAGAATGTTCAGGGACCTGAATGTTCAGGTGTTTACATGATGCCACAGTATCTGGTTTCTGGCTAGCGTATCTTTCTTAAACCAGGAGTGTTCAAAGCCTCTGAGACTACAGTGCTTATCTGTTTCCATTCGGTTGTGCATGGGTTTACATGCACAACCCATCACTGTCACACTGTCATGGCGTACTAGTACTGCTGAACAATGACTGGAGCTATAATAAGTAATCAAATTACAAATTTATTATGATTAAACAAGTCATGGATGTCCAAAGATACATAGACATTTTCATCGGTTTTCATCAATAATTTGCATGAATAGCTCCAAGATAAGTTAAATTTGATTTTTTTAAATGTATACAAACACAAAGATAAAGTTTATTACTGTATTTTCTTCTCCCCTACACAGACCAATCAAGTACAATTTGTACACGTACAATTCATGTTTTAAACTCAGTTGTTAAATAGATTTAAAAGAAACACTCAACCTGTGTTGTTCCAGTTATTTTACCTGGTATTCCTGCATCATACAATTCATCTATTTTTCATCAACTGAAATAAATACAATCCTCATTGTTTGTTCATGGTATACATTTGAATACAGTTCTGGAAATGGGCAGTAGTGTTCATTTGCGGCCTCAGGGCAATAATATAAATTTTGGGCAGGAAGTAGCCCCCGAGGAAGGCCACGACACTGAGGAGTATGGCGAACACGTGCGCGGCCATAGTGAACGGGCCTCTGCTGATGAGGTAGAAAGTGAAGAAGCTCATCCAGGAGATCATGTACAGCATGAGGCTAAAGGTCACACACTTGGCCTCGTTGTAGTTGGCTGGCAGGTCTTTGCCCATGTAGCTGAAGGAGAAGCAGAGGACACTGAGCAGCGATACGTAGACGAGCTCAAGGCCTGCAACAAGTGAGAGGGTGTTACTGCACTCAAACACAATGCTGTCCTTGTAAAATTCAAGATCCTGAGAGGGCTGGGGAGTGTTGACGGCCACACGGATTACAGAAATGAACAAGGCGGTGGCGGACACTAGGAAAATGGTAAACTCTGCTCCGTGGTTTTTGGCCCACTTGTCATAGGCTGGCGGCAGTTTGGATGCAAATTTAAAAATGCAGATGACCTGGAGGGAGCGGACAGTGATGCAGGCCAGGCACACAGTGAAGCTGAAGATGAATAGAAGTTGCTTGAGGATACAGGCCAGAGGAGACGGCTGGCCAAAATGGCACAAAGAGCTCATTGCAGCAGCAGTCAGGCCTGCCAGCATCAGGAGGCAGGTGCGGCCTCCGGCAGACTTGGCCACAGGCGTGTCCAGGTTGAGCAGGAGGATTATTGCCGAGGTGGAGGTCATGAGAAGACAGGTGGCCAGAAAGAAGAGCAGGGCGATGGAGAGGGGGGCGTCCCAGGCAAGCAGCAGGACAGTCCTTTTCAGACACTGCTCGCTGCCAGGGGGAGCCCACTCCTCCGGCAGACACGGCTCGCATGTAGTGGATTCTGAGGAAGAGCGACAGCATAGATGTAAAAGCTGGGCTGTTGTTGTTTTTTTGCCCAATGTGACAAGAATTCAAATTAAAAAAATGGGTTAGTCATCAAGAGAGAATGTTATGGTCTAGAGCAGAAAGGGTTTTTAGGCCTTTGTTAGGCAAAGGGAGTTGGCATCCTGCATCAGGAGGACATAGTATGAGTAGGAAGCACCACCTGCTGGACAACCTCACGCACAACAGCTGGAAAATACTGCTGTGTTGGAGTAATGGTCATTTTTGTAGATCAATAGGGAATAATCATAAAGAAGAAAATTGCCTTTTATTAAGTCTTTACAGTCACCAGATAAAGTCGTTTCCTGTCTCCAGTGTGATCTTTGTCTTGACTGGTGCAGTGGGACATCCGTCTGCTCTTTCATGCTCTCAGTGCACTTAAATTACTTTTTTGGATATCTTTCTGTTTTGTTTAATTTGCTTTCCCACTGTACAACAACCTCCATCTTGATGATGCTTGATTGGGTTGTACAATGAATTACTAAATAAATTCTGCATAATATTCTTAATCTGTACAAATGAATTTGTCACTTTGTCCGTTTTTTTCTTCGTCTGAATATTTTTCTAGTGCATTGACTTTTTTTCCGTGTGTCTTTATGTTACCACTTATATTGAGAAAAGTAGCAGAGGGGCAGGTCTGGCAGTCGAAGCAGCATGCGTGTTGCTCTGTCAGCAGCTTCTTGTGGCCTATCGGGCAAGGTGGAGAGCAGATGGACAGCGGTACCTAGACGGAACCAACAGGGTTCAACAAAGATAATATTTAACTTTGATTCACTCGGAGTCAACATTTTAAGTTTGAATGTCTGATTATTATTAATGTTTCCTTTCAAAATATATTAAGCAGGCAGCTGACAAACACTTTATCCTAGGTTGTTTCTTTATTATGTTTTGCATATTTCTCACCGATAGTTGCACTGAATTATATAAGAAATTGAAGAGTTTTTAAGATTTACACACAAACACTTTACTCAAAGATGCTGCAATAGGTCGTACTGTTCTCGAGTCTCCCGCGTTGTGCCACTCAATTTGATCAGCGTTAACTGTGAGCGTAATGGGATCTGGGCTGAAGGAGCCCACCTCTCTGATTGACCAGTCAGTTCCCCTCCAAACCCAGAAAATGATGTCATATCCTGTGGGTGGGTCACCATTTATGTCAAAGTACACAGAAGTGTTCTCCAGAGAGAATTTCACCTCCTTAAGCCACCAGAGCAGCTAAGGTGGAGAGGCAGAAGGAAACATCAGTGCCAAACAAACAAAGTGGTTCTGAGAGATTTTATTCTTTGCAAAAAACACAAATTGACATCTGCTCACCTCCCACGGATACACCGTCTTCCTTTGGCACTCTCCAGAATCACAACCAAGTGCTTGGTGCAGAGCATGAGCCACAGCATACACTCCCTTATACACATTGAAGGAGGAGGTGATGTCATTTGTCTCCAGAGAAAACTTCTTCCTGGCGAGGCTGTACAGGTCTGCGCTCTGTAGACAGTCATTGCCTGGGCTCATGGTAACATTAGAGACTTCCTGGGTGTCAGTGTGTTGCATTGAAGCCTCAACTACCTTTCTCTCAAACTCCTCAAAACCAGATAAGGTTGTATATTTGATGGATACGCCGAGCACAGTGCCGATGGTGTGGATCCCAGGTATCCCTGAAATGAGACTAGACACTGACCAGTCCTCTGTTCCAATCCACACCTTACCTGTCACGTTCTGCTCAATGACAAACGGGAAGAAGTCCTTGACTTTCGACTTGCTGGAGAAGACCACGATGGTGTTGACTTTGGTCTTCTGTATGCTTTCCACTATGTTCCTCATGGTCTGGATTGTGTCATCTCCGTACGCGGGGATGACTCCTTGGTAGGCGATGCAGATGCCGTGGTGTGGTGCTCGCTCGGACAGGCTTTGCATGCCCGCCAGGCCATAGGCGTTGTCACTGCCTAAGAGAGCGACCCAGGTCCAGTTGAAACGTTTCAGAAGATGGATCATAGCTGTCACCTGGTTCTTGTCACTTGGAATTGTGCGGAAAAAGGCTGGATAGAGGTACTTGTTGCTCAGCATTTCATTCGATGCTTCATAAGATATCTAAAAGAAAGGAAGAGCCTATAACGAATGATTCTGCATTGTTTGGATGCCTTTTCATGTCATGTGGAGTATGCAATAATTCAAGAGGCCATGATTGAAACCTTCCAGGTGATAACTTACTTGTGGTACAAGATAGGCCCCCAGTAAAGCAGCGGGGGTGAAAGTTTTGCTGCTGCTGTCTGGCCCAATCACAGCCACGGCCTTTTCCCTGTTGTAGTTTGTGTCTCCCCCTGTCTCAGATGTAGATGGGCTCTGAGTCTGCTGCTCCAGCAGGTCCAGTGTGGCCAGGATACCGGCAGCTACCGAGCAGGTGTCGTACATCTGGTAGCCCAGCTTCACCCCTGGTAAAAGAGGCTGCGGTCCGGTGCCGTTGTTGATTTGTTCCACAGCAAATCTCATGGCTTGCAAAAGGTGAAATCCGTGTTTGTTGGGAGTACCTCTACAAGGGGTAACATGGTAACGGGGAAATTAATTAAGACATGTCAAGATAGCAACATTTTGGATGACTTTACAGCCAGACTAGCAGTGAAACTCACACATTGCACGGACTCAAAGAAGGGAAAGCAGCACTTGGTTCATCTGCGTAATGGAGAGGAAAGAGTCCAGCGATTAAGAAGTCGCCTTGGAGCTGCATCCCCTGTCCCTGAGAGATGTAATCCAGTTTCCCATCAGCCGACTGTAGCATCAGCCAGCCTAAGGAAAGAAGCACAGCACCACACAGATCCATACTTCACCTCCACCTCACACACACTGCTGCTGCGGAAGCTCTTTGCAGAATGGATCAGGGCCTGTTTATTAAGTGAGTGATCGGGGGAGGGATGATCACATTTGCATCTTTCTGGGGAGTGTTGAGTCAAGAGAAACCCTAGAAACCCTTTTTATTGTCATATCCATATACACATACACAAAATTTGACTTCTGCATTTGACCCATCCCTGTATATAGGGAGCAGTGGGCTGCCAATGACAGGCGCCCGGGGAGCCGGAAAAAAGAGTATTTGCATGTCAGATTTGTTTGTGTGATTGTAGAGTTTCCCTCCCATTAAAAGGAAACGCATACATGTAATAAGCCACATGTAATTCTATTAATCTTTGACAAGTGACATACAAATGTAAACCAGAGCAAACACGACACAGTTTTTGGCTCAGTGCAGAACTATTAATCATTTCAAGTTGATTTTTCTTTTGTCTTCTGGAAACTTTCCTTCACATGATGAACCTCAGAAGGGTTGATATTAATTAATTATCTGGTCCCTATTAGGTATTAGTCACATGCAGTGGCTTATCTAAAAGCCTGTTATTGCCTTAAAGCTATATGGTTTGAATGTTTAGATGCCATTGCCGTAAATCTGAATGCAACTGTCGTACTGTAGTAGCAACGTAACTGTTATGATGCCATTTGTTAGAGCACTCTTTCCAAAAGACTGGGCCGTGAACCATAGGCGGATTATTGGAGATTTTAAAAGGGTCCAAACTTTTCTTTCAACTTCTTTCTTAGTCTTTTATCATTTATATCTGCAGTACACATGATGGAGCCTAAATGTTTATGTATTGTTCTGATAACAGTAGCTAACTTATAACAACTAACTACTGGCCTTCTCCCAATAAAAGAAGACACATTCATTGGATGCAGCTTACATTACCTACATTAACAGTTTTTGTACCTTTTACTTAAAATTATCAATTGAGACACTCTGCTCAGCTTTTCTTCTTTATTCCTGAAGTTAGAAATGCAAATGTAAAACAAGCTCTTTTTTAAAGTCTCACTCTGATTGCATCTTTGACATTATTGTGTATGTGTAATAATACATTGATCTCCTATTTTGAGACTAATTATATATATTTTAAGTGATATTAGTGACCATCAGGCCTTCACTTGTGGCAATTTAACGGTTGTATTTATTTACTCGTTACAATTTTAGTATTTTGTTACAATGTTGGACAAAAGATAAAAAATGACATTTTAATTTCCACAATAATTAGTTTTTTTTTTTTTTAGGTTTTCCACTTTAAAATGATGAGTTAACATTGCAAAGACATTTTATCCATCCATCATCTTTATCTGCTTATCCAGTTCAAGGTCGCAGGGGGGCTGGAGCCGATCACAGCTGACATTGGGCGAAGGCAGGGTACACCTTGGACAGGTCGCCAGACTATCTCAGGGCTGATACAGGCAGACGGCCATTCACGTTCACGTCCCAACAATTTAGAGTCTTCATTTAATCTAAGCTGCAGCTCTTTAGACTGTGAACCCGGAGAGAACCCCGGCCCCTCTTGCTGTGAAAAAGGTTTGTTGTTGATGCCGGCAAGGCTTACTGGGAAACTAAAGCAGAGCCTTCATTGATTTATGTTATTAGTTATACCTGTATTTTAGATTTTTAGATTTTTAGTTCAAATGTCCGTCATGAGAAAGGTTTGTGCAGGTGCAGCTGAATTTGCATTTTGGTTGACATTTGAGGCTCATTTTGTTAAACACACCTGTTGTACTAACTAATTTGCCTGATGATTACCTGTGTGCAGGTCCCAAACCCATTGTTTTGACAGGAATATTGTGCATTTTGTCAACCGCAGTATTATGGAGGCAAATGGACGTATCAAATGTCCATGTCTGTACAAACAAAAAGATTTAAGTGAAACTATTTGCACTGTGTAAGCTTTCCAATTTTCAACAAAAAAGTATTTAGTAATAGCTTTTATGAACTTTTATGATTTTTATTTAAACATCCAAGTCCGGCAGCTCCTTCTTCAGAAAGTTTTCACAAAACATTGATTTCAGATTAACTATTGTACATATCTCTCCTATGAGTGCTAGAGAAATAGCTGAAATAGTAAATTCTTAACATGTAACAGGGATTGGATTAAGAGCAAATATAATAATAATCTAATATTAACAGTTAAAAATCATAGTTTAATCATAGTTTATTCAATTAAAATCGACATGACCCATTAATACAAAATAATAGCTTCAGGAATGGCTGTTCAAATTTATTTTTTCCTGGAATCATTTTGATAATGTTATTGGATAGAAAATGTATCCGTCAGTAAAGCCAATCGGAATATTAACTCCACAAATGACTTTTTTCCACAGAAGACATTTTTGTTATTCATTACAGGAAAAACACAGCTGTAAACATTGGCATCAATGATGGCTCCTCTGTACTGTAATTTAAAACATTAGGATACTGTTTTGGGCGTCTGTACTTTTGTACATTTACACAGACAACACAAACATTATATGTAACAAATTAAACTACATTCAGCTCAATAAAACATAAAATAACCCGAGCATGAATAAATCACAAATAAATGAATACAAAAGAATATTGTTAGTTATCAAGACATTCTATTGGTCGGATACTTTTCTAGTAATATCTAGAGATGTATAAAGATCACATTTGGATTTCATTAATTTGAGGGGCTCAACATAAAGATGAGTTTCATTATAGTATCATGTGAACATGGGTTGTGTAGGCTCATTATTCACTTTACCACAGTGTTAACAGGTATAAGCTTTCACGACCCTCTGTGCATGTTCATGAATAGAAATCAGGACACATTTGTAGATATTGATGAAGAGAAGAGTCCAGAGGCCTTTGAAAAGAGTTCAATGTTCTGTATGGCAACAAGAATCTGATGTTCATCCTTGCTTTTCCAAGTTCTCACAGTTCTTTATGATAATAACCAACATTTCTGCAGCCACGATAAATAGACCGTGAGGCAATGAACCTAATGATCTATCATGTATGTGGGTTATTATGTAGCCTTATATGAGGGGTTGTATTGTATTCCTGAGTACAGACAGCATGGTTCTTTATTACATCTATGGGTACAATGGCTGATGCCGGGCTCTGCCTGCGTCACTACTGTGCGACGCACATGTCGAGGTGAAAGTGCGAGCTGCCATTTTTTCGAAGGAATCTTCCTGATTATACAGGCAAAGACAAACTGTGAGTCTCACCACAACCCTTTAGCAGTTTTGTTTAATCTGTTGGCGGACTGAAGACATACTCTGCACGAATATTACAGACGCTCGATTGTTTTTAATCCGGGTCCAAGCGCAGGCTTAGCTCTGGGCTGCAGATGGCTGGTTAGCTCGGCTAGCTAACGTTAGCTGTGTCTGTAAACAAACACTACAGGCAGTGAGGAAACAGCAGCTGATAAACGAGCGCACACATGTCAGGGTTATTCGGTAGATGTGGTCGATCATTCAGTTAGAGAAAGAGCCAACATAACATTGGAAACATAACTTTGGAAACAACGTTGGGGGGGGGGGAGCGGGCGGCAGGAGCCAGGAGGCAGTTTGACGCTGCAAGTCTGCAGGTTTGCGCCACAACTTCAGTTTTGATGACACTGCGAGTTTCTCCAAACTAGGTAGGAGCTCAGTCGCTTTAGAGCGGGTCGGGTTCAGTCGGTTCTCGGGGTAAACACACACCGTACACCGACATGTCGTCCTTCTCCGAGTCGGCTCTGGAGAAGAAGCTGACGGAGCTGAGCAGCTCGCAGCAGAGCGTCCAGACTCTGTCTCTGTGGATCATTCACCACCGCAAGCACTCGGGCCTCATCGTCAAAGTGTGGCACAGAGAGCTGAAAAAAGGTGAGAGCTGCTAGTTCTGACTGTTCCTGCAGAGTGCAATGATATATGTGGTTGATTATGTGCAACATAACACGATATTAGAAACGTGAAACTTGAGAGATTTAGGTTACGGTGTCAATGTGGAACATAGGATAGCTGTTAGAAAGTGTAATAAACAGTGGTGGAAGAAATATTAATATCCTTGAACGTTACTTTAGTTGAAGTACTAACACCACACTGTGGACATACTCCACTACAACTAAAAGTCCTGCATACAAAACCTTAATTGAGTAATTCAGTGAATACTGGCAGCAATATTTGATCAAAGAATCAAAAGTGAAATGATTGATTCTGCAGTAAAATGGTCAGTGTCAGTGTGTTACTTAATGTTTGGGTTGATATTACCGCTGCAATAATGTGTTGCATTTTAATGCAGTAAGTTGTTTATGTTTGTGATAATGTTTACTACTTCATGTACTGTTGTAGTTTAATCTGCAGCTTCACGTTCTATAAAATCATCATCATATGTTTGTAGCGTTGATGTTTTGTGAGAACCGCAGGTCTCGAAAACATTTCATGAGCTCAGAAAAACAGCTGTTTTCAGCTTTGTTTTGATGCATTTTCCAGCTGATCTAAGAGGCTTTTACATTGTTTATTTAGTTCAAAAAGTAGGTCAACCCATTATAAAACACTTCATCTGAAATATTGCCATTTAAAATACACAAATATAGGGATACATGGTTTTCACAGAGCTAGAAATGTATAAAAAACATCTTAGAAGTAACTAAAGCTGTCCGACAAATGTAGTGGAGTAAAAAGTCCAACATTTAAAAAGGTTAAACTTGATTAAAATCATCATATACATATATTTGCCTCTGAAATGTAGTGTAATATCTGAACATGTTTGGTAATACTGTACCTACACGGTTATTGTATTTTTAAATAGTACTTATAAAAGGATATTCTTTAGTACTAAAACTAATAAAGGAAAAAGGAGCATAAATAACAACACATTACAGTAATGTTGACATGCCTTTGGTGTTTATTGATGATGTATTGTGTTCAAATGGCTGAACACATCTGAGGAGTTGAACCGAGCTGGATCAGGATGTAGAATACACAGGAAGGCGACGGTTGTCGTCATTTAACCAAGAGGTTGGAGGTTCAATCCCCGGCTCCTACTGTCTACATCTCAAAGTGTCCTTGAGCAAGACACTCAACCTCAAGTTGCTCCCGACTCACAGCAGCACACTGCTCATCATGCTTAGGATGGGTTAAATGCAGAGGTCACAGTGTGTGTGTGTGTGTGTGTGTGTGTGTGTGTGTGTGTGTGTGTGTGTGTGTGTGTGTGTGTGTGTGTGTGTGTGTGTGTGTGTGTGTGTGTGTGTGTGTGTGTGTGTGTGTGTGTGTGTGTGTTATCATTGTAATAAAGCTTAAGTTTTAGAAAACATGTTACTAAATAGGCATTACTTCCTCTCAAAGAACACGTTATTCCACTATGACTACAGTTACAAGACATACTGGAAAATCAGTTGACAGTCGGGTTTTTTTTCTTTCTGTCATTTAAGTTGATATTTATTTGGATTGGTTATACATCATATAAAGGAAACAAAACACAACAAAGCACATCACAATGTGATTCTAAATGCTGTATCCCTTATATTTTATAAAGGATATTTAATAGAACAATAGGCTGATATATTTCTGACCTGGTAAACTTTTCCTTTGTTATCATTTGAACTAGCTATCACCAATTCAAAGGAAGCATTATCTGTCCTCAGCTTATTCCAATCCCTAAATTCTGGTCAAGTCTGAGTCTTCCAGTGGCGAAGCCTAGACTCGCTTAACCAAATTCTGCTTTAGATATTCCTGGTGGTAGCTCTGATTTATCCCCGTGTACACACATTGGGGGAGATTCTGGTAAAGGCTTTCTAAGCCATTTACACGAGTCTCAAATGAACTCTTTCTAGAAAGGAAAAAACAAAGAACATTCCCACAATGAGAGTAAGAAGGTACCCACCTCTCTATGTTACATTTCCAACACCAGTTGTACTTTATGAAGCCTTACTGGTGTAGAATAGTATCTGTGAATGATCTTATAATGTGTAGATGTGCCTCGGGCCTCCCTAATGGACAGTCGTGTAACGGACTGAGTGAGCAGCTTACTACGTGCTACTACTTAACCGGAGGTACTTCCAAAAATCCCCTTTCTCTCCTAGTCCAAAATATTCACTAAAATGTTCACTAATCGCCTGAAATGACAAAAACAACTTATCCTCATACAGTTCACATTTCCCTCTTGCCAGGACTTCCACAAACAAGGTTTCTTTCCTATTTTGATACACTGATTGTTCCACATAGTAGGGCTGCCCCCTTCTATTCGATGAGTCGACCAATTGGTACTTTTGGTCTCAGTCTACTAAGATTGGGGCTGAATTGGACAAGTTATGCTGAAGACAACTAGGTGTAATCATCATTTCATTTAATTGCAAACCAACTTAGAGTGCATTGTGCATCACAGATCGATGCTCTAGTGTAAATGTGAACTCTTCTTGTTCAATGTTTAAGATATCATGATTTTATGTGACCTCCAGCTAAAAGCTCCAGGAAGCTGACGTTCCTGTATCTGGCCAACGATGTCATCCAGAACAGCAAGAAGAAAGGACCCGAGTTCACCAAAGACTTTGAGACTGTCCTTGTCGATGCCTGCTCCCATGTTGCCAGGTAGATGTGATGTGACCGCCGTGTGCTTTCAGATGACCTGTGTATGTAATGCGTGTCTTTGTGAGCAGGCCAACGTGTGGGCAGCTAGTGGCGCTAACTGCCAGAGGCTTTTTAAGGAAGTGATTGAGTGTATCTAAATGTGGTGCAACTCAGCAACCTGCTGCTACAGCTGAACGTTTTCTTCTTTTTGTTTCCACTAATGGGGTTTCAGGTGTCTCTCAAACTAACATAGAGCTTCTATCCAGCTGTAAAATAGTCTAAGGGTAAATATAGGCTAACATTTTGATCTGATAACACAATTGTCCAAACATTATTTTGCGATGCACAAGTTGTTTTTTTGCTATGTTTTAACCCTAACCCTATGTTTTGAGCTGTTAAAAACCACAACCTTTCACTCAATCCTCTCGTCTTCTTCTTCGTCTTCTTCTTTCCTCTGCTGTCCCGTCTCCCTGCAGGGAAGCAGATGACGGCAGTAAAAAGCACATGGAGAGACTGCTGAACATCTGGAAAGAGAGAGCCCTCTACAGAGGAGACTTCATTCAGCAGCTCAAACTGGCCATAGAAGACTCCAACAGCCCCAGGCCTTCAGGTTAGATGACTCTTAGGCTACATCCACACTAATACGTTTCTCTTTTAAAACACGGCTTTTGAAATGAAAACGACTTACATCCACACGTTTCAGCATCGTTTTAGAAATGACTTTCCGTCCATAATAACACGCCTGAAAACGAATATCGCATGAGTATTCTCGTACACGGGGCATTCGGGTGCCGGTGTAAACAGGAAGTAAATTAGTTGCTTAGTTATGGAAAATGCGACTAGTTACGACGAGTATTATAGTAATCTTTAATAATAAAAGGTCGGGCTTGATACCTACGATCTTCCTCTATAATCTTCCTCTATATACTCAGACGTCTGTTTGAGTATATAGAAAGAAAAACAAGTTTTATTATTCAAACTTACCTACAAGGCTGCAGGTCTTGCTCTCTCTCTCTCTCTCTCTCTCTCACACTCATCAAATATACTTTAAAATAAGCACTTACAAATCAAAGTTTTACTAGATTATGGGTTAATACATTTTGGTCAACACACTCGTTTCGTTGTTGTAAGGCTACATCCAAACTATATTGGCATTATATTATATATTGGCATATTAGATCAGTAGATGAATAAAGACACTAATTGTCATTGGAGGGTGATGAAACAAGGGCCGAGATAATGATATAGATACTTATTATTAAAAGCAGCTCATGAAATGTTTATACTGATCCGTATCACACATTATAACAGAAATATTCGTACATATTGTCGGACACTTTGACAGAACTAACTTTTCCCTTTTCGTCAGAAGTGATTTGAATGTTGAATTACGTAATTTAAAAATGTCTAAATGGTGACTAAACTCAAATTCAATTCAATTAATATATTTATAAAAATATAAAAAAGGTAAACAATCATTGGTGTTGTGAATAGGCTACTTTTTGTCTCATGTACATTATTTAGTGACATTGAAAATGTGGATGTTTTTTCTGTTGCTTGGTTTCTAAACTTGACCCCGCAGAAGAGAAGAAGGCTGTGAAACGAAGCTATCAGAAGATCCAAGAAGAAGAAGACGATGAAGATGACGACTACAGAAGCCACGCCTCCCCTCATAACGCAGACATGTCCGCAACTCAGCTGGTAGGAAGCCAATATTTCACTTGGATGGCACAAAAAACGAATCCTCCTTCACAAGTAAAATGTTGCTTGTTTCACTGCATTTTTTGTAACTTTCTCCCGCTATTCCTTTTAAACACACTCTAACACGCGTTCAGACGGAGGAGCTGGTGAAAGCCCTTCAGGACTTGGAGAATGCTGCATCAGGCGACGCAGCAGTTCGTCAGAAGATCGCCTCGCTGCCGCAGGAAGTCCAGGACGTTTCCCTGCTGGAGCAAATCGGTGGTAAGACCTGAGAGCTCAGCTTGATAAGAAATACTTTGTTCTTGGACTATTTTACTGAGACATGTTCTCATAAACTCTTCTTACAGTCAGTAAGTGTAGTACAGCAATATCCTGTACAATGTCATTGTGTCCACATTACAGTAATAATACTAGTTTTATTTGGAACATTTATAGATACTGCTTATAAAACAACACATGCTGACCAATAGAGAAGCTATACAATACTAAATAAAAGAGTAAAGTGGAAAATAAATGTCATACTCTGTGACCTTAACAAGCCACTTTGACACCAATCTAGACAAGGAGGCAGCAGACAAGCTGTCGAAGACGGTGGACGAAGCGTGTTTGCTGCTGGCGGAGTACAACGGCCGACTGGCTGCAGAGCTGGAGGACCGGAGGCAGCTGGCTCGCATGCTGACGGAGTACATCAACAGCCAGAGGGAGGCGCTCATGGAGAGAGAAAAGAAACTAGAGGCAAGACGCAGCAGAGTAACAGTGTAGCATGAACTCAAACAGTGATCTCTGTCCAAATCCGTTTGTGTTAAAGTTGCTCCTTCACAGATTAATACTTTTTTCTGATACCAAATGAAATGTGCAATGTAAATTCTGGTGTATTACACATTATGTTTATTTGCTATTTTCATACTTTTGGCCATAATTCCTTTCTGTAGAATCATTGTACTCACCATTATTGTTGACATCTGGATACATGGCAACATTAATAACAAAGAAAAGTCAGACATCAGTTGAGTTAATCCAGCGTGTTTACAACTGGTCTGATCATCTGACTGCTTGTATGCCCGTACGTGTTCCCAGATTTCACAACTGACGGCCAAAACTAGACACATAAGACCCGAGTTGTAATGCATCTTAATTGTCTTCTAAAACTACAGTCTGTGACCAAAATGTGCTTCAAACAGGCCAGAAAGCAAAAGTTACAAAACATTTTGAGAGAATATTGTGATAACTGTTATTCGTAAATCAGTAATCATTTGTGTCGTCTTGTCCTCTGCAGGAGTATAAGCAGAAACTGGCGAGAGTGACCCAAGTTAGGAAAGAGCTAAAGTCCCACATCCAGAGTCTCCCTGACCTCTCCCTCCTGCCCAACGTGACCGGGGGTCTGGCCCCACTCCCCTCGGCCGGAGATCTCTTCTCCACCGACTGAGAGGGCATTCGCCCAGAAAAACCACCCACATGCCCCTCCCCGACCCAAACCCAGCCACATGGTTGATTCACAGAACAATTCCAGCTGTGTCACCAGGTCAGAGTGCACATGTGGTCAAACCTCCCTCGGCAATCGTGCAAGACAAGAGTGAGGAAGGGACGCTAGAAGCAAGGTTTGGTGAAATCAAAATGCTCTGCAGAGGAGAACAGAGACTCTGTTGGCCTGGATCTTTCCAGCACTTGCTCGATCGACAAGGATTCCACTCCACCAGCTTAGAACGAGTTTGTTTCCTGATTGTTTTTACTTTTTTTTTTTAGGAGGGGGGGGCGGGGCGGGGTAAAGAAGCAACGCTTAGACAGACATACATGTTGGCTGTAAGGACGTGTCAATCAAAGTGTCTTTCTGCGTGGTGTATTGTGGATTCTGTGAGCAAAGGAATGCCATTTGCTCTCACAGTTCTCAGAGGTTGTGACTACACTGTGAAGAGGATGTACCATTCATTAGTTTCATTTTTTTTTGGTTTTCAGTTGGTGGCTTTTTTATTGACCCATAGGCGGTCTCGATGTGTTTGTATAATTAGAGAAGATATCATCAGATTGTGTTCAGTGCATGTTGCTTCATGAAGGCATGTGGTCAACAGTTTCTAGTGGGCACACTCATTTCAGTAACACTTCATAGAGACGGTGATTAAATAGGTTTCGTCCTCGTAGTAAAAAGACAATAGACATGCCTTGGTTTTCGTGCCCCCCCCCCCCCCCCCCCCCCCCCCCCCGTTTGCAAGCGCTTTTCTCGTTTACGGACTTCAACTTTGTGATTCAAAGTTCCCATTTGTTTTCATGCATTCATTTGGACAGATGCTTGAGATAATTCTGTTATACGTGTGTACTGGACAAGGTTTGAGTTTTACAAATAAATCCTGGAAGATTGAGGAAACATTTCAAAACGAGATTGTTTGCTTTCCAACAGACTATCTGGTCTTTAATAGAATCAAACCCTAAAACTCCGAAATACAATATCTACAAGAACGGATGAGAAAAAACTACAAAGTATTAAATATTCAGTTTTAGTATGCAGAGCTGGGCAATGTAGAAATAAAGAAACATCAAGATAAGTAGACCAGATGAAGACCTTTTATATTACGTGTTTTGGTATAAAAAACAAACATTGGATGTAAAGTGAAGTGAACCGTTTAAGGATTCACAATTAAATTCAATTCTCACAATTGGTATTAAAATGGTGAATACTAATTTATACATATTGCTGAGCCCTACTCGTGTGTAGACGCTCAGTGATGAAGTATTTTACTGAAGAGAAGCAGCAACAAATTCACCCCTTCACGCCCTTTCTCATGTTTCTTTTTTTTAAATGAGGACACAAACCATATCCCTGAAATGTATATGTTAAGGGTATGAGTCGTGGCTTATTCCCCACATCATTTTTGGTACAAACAGTTTCATATGATTCACTTAACCGTTCTCTGTCAAGGCCTGAACATCATGTATTATTTGTTTAGCTCATATTTGATTTTCAATTGTCTGTATACCGAAAAAAAATATTTCAAGAAGTTTTATAAAACTTAATAAAAATGGTTTACTTTCTCTTTTTGATCAAGCTTTCAGAAGCCAATCGCGGCTCCTGCTGCCGGTGAGATTACAGTCGCTGCTCCTGCTGATGCAACAAGCTCAGGCGAGAAATCTTTACAGGGAGGGAACTCTCGGATTGATTGGAACCACAACGTATTTCAAACGGTGTGGAACAATGTGATTCACAGCAGCTTCAGCAGTGTGAAACCAAGGTGTGGATGTAATCATTAAAGTCAAAAGGTGCGGTGACAAAACGTATTTGGTACTGGTGTGTTAGAATTACCCCAAATGTCAGAACTTTCTGTGACTTTAGAACATGAAGCAGGAGCCAATCAGTGTGACTGATGGAACCCATCCTAGTGACAGAGCAGTTCTGAAAGATAATACAGTATAAATGATAACAGAGAAGACCACTCAACCCAATTATATTGGGTTTATTTTAACTCCGTGTGCAGGTACACAAACAAATAAGACAACAAATAACACCAAGATTTATATTTGGCAAAATTGTATTTGTCGTCTTTCTTCATCATCAATGACAAAATGATTCCTGTTGAAGGAACTACTGCTCTCTTCAACAAACAAAAGCTCTACTCACAGCTCAGTGGCTTTATTGGTACATTTAAATGTCATTAAATCAAGAGGAAAACTCTAATAATGATATTGTAACCTTCTACAGACACTCATAATAACAGGTGGATATGGATCATTGTGTTTCATAATGACATTACTCAAGAAAATACTTTTATTGTGTGAAGTATAATAGTACAGTATGTTCTAGTACAACACACAGATAAGTGGATTCAAAAATATACAGTCTGTAATCTCACCTACTGTAGTCCGATTAATCAACAAAATAAAGAAAAAGCAGTTACTGTTGTTAGACTTTGGCAGCTGCTCATTCCTTCACAACAACATTGATGGAGCTATTGATGTTTTTCAGTTTGTCACTATCAAAGTTCACCAGCAGCACCCTGGAGCCGGCCCTGGTGGGACTGAACTCAATGCTGGCCTTGGCTTCCTGCAAAGTGCCCACAGTTCCAATCCTGCAATAATTATACACAATGAGCATCACCAGCAAATACATCACTATACAAATCACAAGACAGCTTCTTATACTTGGCTGTAAGAAACATTTCATTACTGAAATCGGAATAATTACGTGTGAGTTATCGGGAAAGTTCACTGTGATTTTAGGTGCATTTGAGTTTTTGTACAAACTGTAAATAAACGGTGATGAGCAATTAAATACAAAGAAGAAAAGAGAGCATATAAATGCTAAAAGAAATAATTTAGATATAAATCCACTCATAACAGTTGGGATGGAGTTGACGTACCTCGCTGTTATGGGTTTGCCGTCAGTGAGGCCGACCCCCTCTACGGTGAAGCTGCAGTGCTGCAGCGGCTCTGGTAAAGGGTTTGACATGGTCAGCTCTGCCGTCATCAACTGGTTCACCGTGGCTTCTCCCACCAGCTGCAGTGAGGTGTTCAGATGAACAGGTTTCATGATGTGAGCGGTTGTATTATGATTAAAATGATGTCATAATAAATCTGTGACTGAGTTGCAATAAATGATGACAGGAAATGCAATGATTTCTAGTTAAATCTAAACTTTTCTCTGATCCCTGAGCAAGGCTGGTTCAATACCCTCCTGACACATGTAAAAATGTAAGTTTGGGTATTTCAGTTGTTTTGCAACGTAATGATATACTGTACATTGGTTTATGTCAAAGCTGAATAGAAATGACTTAACACAAAGGACAGGATTTAAGTTTTTAAGTCACAAAAAGTACAATAAGAGATATCTATAGATCTATCGCTTTATTCCATGTGAGAGATTTGTGGCTTTAGGAATTAGAAAGTCCATCTTTGCAACAGAAGGTTAGAGCGACACCACTGATAGGCCCACAAAACCATTAGTGAAACAACAAAATAGTACTAATGTTCCGTTTTGGCCACGATGTAAAATTATTTATTTATTCGCAATAGGTTTTTAAAAAATGTAAGACGAGAGAGTAATTTTTATTGCTCATGAATACGTTTCTTTCACCTATCCATTGCACATACCTTGACCTCCATCTTTGGCTCGTCCAGCACAATGGTCTTCTCAGCCTTATGGTAATGTCTCATCTGCTTGTCGATGGTGATAGCTGACAGCTGGATCACCCTGTCAGGGCTGATCACTGATCCATAATGTTCATACTTCAGCTTTAGGGACAGACGTTTTTCTAAAAAAACATATACATTATGCACACATTAATGAGGTAATCAAACCATTTTAACGCAATTTCAGCATGAGCAAGGGATTGTGACAGATGGTGGTGTTGAGTGTTTGCACTAAGATCGAAGCTAACCTTCTCCAGCGGGCACCTCCACTTTGTCTGATGTATATCCGCAGCTCTCTCCTTGTCTTCCGTTGTAGCCACCAGCTTCGGCGAAGAACATGAAGTTGAAGATCTTTGCTTCCAGGCAGTTATTAGTGAGGACAGTGTACACCTCGAAGTCCGATCCCACGATCATGTTTTTAGCCAGTTTGATCTGAAAAGAGAATTATAACATGGTTTGTTTGATTTAAATCATACAATAATACAAATGGATTCATTTTTCTAAAAATCAGCAGGATGATTCTGTGATGTTTGAAACAGAACATGCTGATAAAATAGTTTGCGGTCAATTGAATTTCAAAGCTAATGCAGTGAAGACATAGGATTCATTTGATTTCTATCTAACCACCCATCCATTCATCTATCTATCTAAAGGGGACACTTAATGAAATCCGTTTTCATATTAGGCTACATGCCAGTTAAACATCTCTAATAACCACATGTGTACTGTATGTCTGTCATACCAATTTTGTTTATTTTCCACTTGTGACCGTTTTTCTTTTTGTTGCCAGTTTGCATATATTGGCATTCCTTTTGATGCAGTTCCCTTTGACATAATAACTAATGTTTCTGTTCTTTTGACTAATGAACCTGCAATTGTGGCACAGAGGAGGTGGCCTATTTGGAGCTATTTGGAGCTCTAGTGCTGCTTTGAAAACTCTCATATCGTTGTGCCCATCGTCAGATGTCTTTGCAGAAACGTTTTAGTTAAGTTACTTCAGAGTTTAAGTTCTTTTCAATGCTATTCCTCTACAGTATTTGTTTTACCACCTGCATTATGTAATAACAGTATAAAAAACAACAACCTTGAGATGAAACCCCGGCTCTTCTCCTCGCTGCTTTAGCTTGTTGTGGTGTTGTGCCTTCTCGTACACCTTTCTCTCCTCCTTTGAGCCTGAAAACCGTCACATTCACAGAAAAACGCAACAGTCTTGTTCAAGGTCCTGTGTCAAATACAGGTGGCTGTGTCTATATTCATACAGTGTGAGATGTATGTAACACGTGTGTCTCTGATTACAGTGGAAGGAGAATAACATAACGCCTGCACACTGACTCCAAAGCACAAAATGGACAATTTTTTTATTAAAACATTGAAGATGCAACTGGGATCCTTTGAATATATTTAAATAGGTGTGTGGTTTGGAGTCTTTGAAGTCTGCAGTACCTTCTGGATACTTGTACTGGTGTGTGATGTCGTGTCTCTCATCTGAGCCCACAGCCTTGGTGCTGATGAAGCGTCCAACAGATTTAGTTGATCCACTGAACTGGACCATCTCTCCATTTGTCAGGCGCACCAAGTCCACAACATCGGCATTAACCTAACCCCACACACGGCGTGAGATGACATGAACCAACATAAATTATAAAGACATTCAGTCATTTAAATGGGGTTGCAATATTTGACAAGCAATTGACACAACCTGTAACAGCAGAAAAAAAGATATGTTTATATACACAAATACTTAAACAGCATCTCTAAAATGATGTGTCAAAACACAAAATGAATCAGTTTGGTGGGTTAGCTTGGCTCAGGTCTCGTTATTAAATAAGACCTCAAACTAGGACTCTCATTAAAACCATTGCAGTTAATAAAGTCCAAGCGATTCTCTTTGTTACACTAAAAGGTTTGAGCAAAAACTCACCTCAGCAAAAATAAAGGGGGCATCATACTTCTTGGTCAGTTCTCCTTCCCTGATGGCGTTCAGAGAGGACGGTCCACAACAGAAAACCCCTGACAGCATCACACATCCAGAGACACACAGGGTTCATTTCAGCAGTCAATTCAGGTCATACAAATCGTTCAAGCGGAACGATACCACAAGATAAGCCACTCATGCTAAAGATGTTTTCTGATGATTTATCACTTCCAGAGAGAATGAGCAGGTCAAGTATGCAAAAAAAACAACTACCTGTTGTTTTGCAGTCAGTTGTCTTAATACGAGAATTTGCTAAAATTGTGTAAACACTTTATGGCAAAAGAGATTTACCTTGATACGGGCGAAATGTAACAGATCTCTAAAAAGTGGTAAATCATCTGTGTAAGGTAAAATAGTAAAACAACAACAGAAAAACGTTACATGTGGTGATGGGTGATACATCACTTCTTTTTACTATGTCAAGGAGAATTGTCTCGAAATGAGTCAACATGCCAAATACAAGCTGTCACAAGATTGGCCATAATGGTTTTGGGGGAACAGCACAAACAACTAGACATTAAAACCAAAGTTTACCTTCACTCGTCTCCTGTGGGGTTGGGTCACTGGTTTGCCACCCATCAAACTTTGATTCCAAATCAGGACGGGTCATCCAGCTGTCCACCCAAACGTGGAAGTTCCTGGTAAAAATGAGTAAACAATAGCTAAATAACAATAGCATGCTTCGATCAGTACAATAATGTAAAATAAGATGTTTTGAAGACAGTTGTGTTCATGAATGAGTGTATGTGCAACAACCTGGTGATAATCACTACCACACACTCACCATATTGAATCACCATTAGACATTCTTTTACCGTCTTCATCGTACAGGTTTTCTATCACCAGGTTGGCATCAGTATCGTGAGCCGACCCAAAGTTAGTAACCACCCGACATGGGATACCCAGGGCACGGGACACTGGAGGAGGGAGAAAAGCCACACTTCATCACAGCCGCTAACTCAAGCAAATACATACTAGAGATAGCAACTGTCATCATAGACTAAAAGACAATAAAATCATCACACGCTTCAAAGCCATGGCTTTAGTTCCTACATTTAGGGTTTTGATAGAAAGGTTGGATTGTGTGGCAGTGGACGGGAGTAGAGGATGTAACTGAGATGAAACAGATAGTGTGCTCTAAGAGACAATACAGCAGAAGTCAGTACCCTTTTACGAAATTGTGTTTACACACACACACACACACACACACACACACATACACACACACACACACACACACAGTCTCAATCAACAGACAGTCATGCACTCATATACTGTTACATACTGTGCTCCAACCTGTGCATGCAACACCAGCAAAGACCCAACATTGGCCATAGTGGACAGGGCCACTATCTGCCCACTGGTGCAGAATGTCACCGCTGCCGATCCACGTTCCTGGATGAACCCCATCAGTCACCTCTCCCCAATTTCCCACAAGCACACCACTGTCATTATTACTGTTGATCTGTGGGCACAGACAGAGGAAAGACAACAGAGAGAGATGAAGTATAAACAGAGAGCAGAAGTGAATGAGAGAATGGGAATATGAAAGTATAATCATGAAACTTTTCACGATCATTTACATTTTTTTCAATTTCCATTGTTGAGTGGTATCTCAATTTTAAATCAATATGTACAATGTTTGCTTCAAATTTTTTTCATTTGCTTTTCTAAACTTCAAGTGTCTGCAGATCCTTCATGGATAAAGTCTCCTAAATGATGTTTACAATTTCGACAGCAACACTGGCTTATTTGGGACAAATAACTCACAGAGGCCTGGAAAAACTAAAGCACATAATGGAAATAGAAATACAGAAATATAATATGAAAAAACAATTTCCATAAGCCTTAAGATCTCTTAAGGACTCCTTATTTTCATATCAGATTTTCTTAAGACATCCATCAGCATTACAATTATGTAGCCATGCCAGATAATGAATGCATGAAAAAAATAAAATAAAAAACATAGTATTAGTTTTATCAGTATTAGGAAGACACATAGCCAACCAGTTAATCTGACCAAACGTGTAAATACCAAAGTTTTGACTATATGAGTGCAAAAAACATGGTCAGTGCTGTGACTGGGATCATTGTATACTGTAGTGACAACTGCTGGACCAGTAGAAATAGACCTGGACTTCTCATTTAGCTATTTTGACTTGCAGCAGGAAAAACATGCCGACAGACTCGTAATTTACCTACACTCTTCTTTGCCACCTGCTTGGGATCAGAGCTGCACATGACGATACAAACTCCTTTCTTCGCTGCATATATCTCTCACAAAAGTTGCCTGGGGATACGATAAACTTTCAAAAGAAGGAGAATGGTTTCCCCTGGTCCCCCCTGCAGAACAATATGGGACTCGGAATATAAAGTAGCAGACAGAGGGTCTTTTCTGGTGCACCGTGGTAATCTCTGCCTGCACAGCTAAAATAAAGGCTATTCACAAGCTGGTTGAATAACATCTACAGGGTCTTACTGAAGCTTGGACACAGACCTACCATAGCACTCAGCACCCTGGTCACATAAATGGGATTTCTCCTGGCAAAGCAGTCCTTGTCGGCGTCCGAGACAAATTTTGGATTTTCATCCAGGAGCTTCAGACAGATATCCAGTATTCCTGGTTCAAACTAAAGACAGACAAACAGATGAGGCGGAAGGAGATTAGTGGAGCAGCATTTTTAAGCATGTTCATTTGGTTAATGACAGTATTATTATCAGAGTAAACTTTATGGAAGAAATCTTATGATTGATTAACGTACGTGTATTCTAAAGTAGTGCCAAGTCTATTGCTCTTTTCTGTCACAGTGAAGAATAATTTAGAGATTATACTCAGTTTGTTGATCTTTAAAGAACAAATAACATTTGACATGTCGTGTACCTGTCCAAAGTTCCAGGGTTTCCCCTTGATTCGTTGAGGTGTTCCTCTGTAGATCTGTCCAGATTGTGCTAAAACATACTCCTGCCTCTTCATCTCACTGCGCATGTAAACAGCATCACCTGTGAGCCAGTACAGACAGAGCACACATTTAGACCGGCATGATCATATTCAATATACAGTGAAATTTCGAATCTGACATTTCAATGCTTTACAGCTGCAGGTGGACTGTAACTTATCTTATTTTTTTAACATACATTTCGTTTTGCAAATTATGTAAACACAACGATCATTGATAAGAAAGGAAAGACATAACATAAATCATCATATATAACTTGGAGGAAAAACATTATGTACTCACTGGAGCACCAAGCATTAAAAAGCAGGGTGAACTGTCCTAAACTGGTCTTCTGCCCGCCCTGGTCCAGAGTCAGAGAATAGACCCCTATGGGGGCGTTGGGTGAGGAATTGATAGATACATTAACTGTGTTTCCGGAGGGATCATTAGAGGCAGATGCGCTCCACTCAGTGTCCACAGTGGAGTCACGCAGACCAAAAGAAACCTTAGTGTGTGATTCTATTCTGGGTAACGGACCTGGAGACACAGAAATGGACGTAACAATTTAATGTAAATCCAGATGAGAGAAACACAAATCCTCAAGCATACTTGCATTCCTGCCTACACGCTCCCACCAAATGTATCTTTCTCACTCACATACTGTGAATAAACACAGAAACAAGAAGCTTACCAGTTTCAACGATGAATGTGAAGCTTGTTTCACCCAGTTTGATCCCTTTGCTGCCAGGTTTAAGATGTAAAATGATCTTAAAGGGCTGTCCCCTTCTCACAATCAAACGCTGCTCTCCACACAGGTCTGTATGATGGCTACTGCTGTTGCTCTTGATGTCAAGATCACAGTGCTCAATATCCAAAGCTTTGTGTAGAGATGGACACACAGATCACTTGTCACATCAATTAACAAGTTAACAGAACAGACAAAAAATGTGAAAATTTGACTTCATAACTTAATAACTTTATCTAAATTTGATCGCCCTATAGGAATGTTTCTCTAGATGATAAATCCCAAGAAATCAGCAAGACATTCGCTAGTGTTACTCTACTCCAGATCTGACGTATCTAATGTCATCCACCATTCCTGCTGATCACATTTCATATTTGACTTTCAATCTGACACTTTAAAATAGTTTGACTCTGTGAAGTAACACAGAGAGAAAATGCATATTCAGCTGCAGGTAATACTCTCCAATAATAACGTTTGAACCACTGACCTACAATATGAGACAAATTAAGGTTTTCTTCGTCCTTACCTTGACTCATGTCTGCACTTAAGTTGTTGCCCCTCCACTTCTGTGTGGAAAGTGACCCTTCAGCTGCAGCCTGTGCTTACAGCTTCACAGTCCTGCAATGTAACGGCCCTTGTATTTATAGTATGTGAAACCTGATCTTGACGCCCCCATCTGTCTATTTGTTGCATCAGTAGTTCTGTTTTTAGACTTAAAACACTTCCTCTTAATTCCTCTTTATTCATAAATTTGACACTGACCTTTAGATTTCTGCTGCTTCACAATTGAGGTTAGTCTTTTGTGTGTGTCACATAATATAGAATATAACATAACTCAATACATCTACGTGTATCAGATTATTTTTAGCGACTTTTTTTTCATAAACGATTTATGTACATTTGTTTGTCAATTAATTTATGATTTAACATAAATCAAATATTATAATTCAAGATTAATCAGAAACGGTTAAATTAAATTCTATAGTGTAATTTCCCATCACACAGTTAAAACCTTTCTGCAACTTATAAAATGTTTATGTTGCAAGGCAGTAAAATACGCAACATCTTTTTCTCACGTCATATGATAGGACTTTCACTTTTACATTTTTGAGTTACTGGGGGAAGGAAACTGGTAAGGAAACTGCATCTTGAGTGTGCATTTTTTCTGATTGGTGCATGGATAAAAACAGTTCAATGAAGGCTGAACAGAAGGGACTGTGGGTCTATATTTCATCAAATTTGTGCGCAAAATGTAATAAATCATTTTAGCCAGTGAAATACCCCTGCAACTTAAAATAAAGAACTGAAACACTGATTTCAACTGCAGTGGTGTTCAGCACCAAACTGAAACCTGCACAAAGGGAAATTAAACCTTTTGCAATAAGTGTCTGGCTGTCCTTCTGAGAAATGGCTGTCTGTGGAATGAGGAAGTGAAGCCTCAACACAGCAAATAATAACACATCAACGAAAAGAAAAAGCTTGGAAGAAAGCAAGTAAGCAATAACAATATGGATCTTCCATGTCATAAAAAGTTAGTGACTTTAAAATAAAATAAACAGAGGATGACAATATGACCTGTTTCATCAATAATTTATTAAGATTACAAAATATTCAGGAAAATGCTTTTTTGTAATGGTCATGTTCTATGCGGGTGTAGCTGGAGCATTGATCAGTATATGGAACCATTTGTCTGGAAGCTTTGAGTCATCTACTGCGTGTGTGAATATGCAATAATTACACTTGTGTAGACAACCTGGTCTTTCAAGGTAGTTGTATCTATGTATTAAATGCATGGGTTACAGAGTAGTTCAAATCCAGATATGAAAACACACATATGCAAGTGGTCAGTCCCATCTGATAAATTATTAAATACAGGACTACTGTAAGAATCTCAAAGCCAGACAGATAAAAACAAATGTTTAGACAGACAGCAGCAGTATAAAAATGGCCCATAAGAAATAAATAGGAAACCCTTTAAGTGTGGGGAAAAAGAAATATCTTTATATATGAATTACATCTATAATAATAATACACCATCAAATCATTTTACTTCTCTGTATATGCACAAGTATCCACATGCTTCTCCATTCATGGTCATCGACTTGGACCATCAGCTAGTTCTGGGCTTCGGGCCAGTGAACAGCTCTGGACTGTATCTTGGACTTGAACAACAGTTTCTCTTGTGATCTTGTAACCAAAACAACGTGGTTCAGTTGTCAACAGAATAATGATGCTCTGCTCTGCCTGCTAACAGAGGAAAAAGGAGCATGACACACAGAGCGATACACTTGGATGCGTGGTGATGCTGGTCCTGTGTGTTTCTTTCACACAAGCTGTGGATTTCCATGAAGATAATAAATGCAACCTTCATTGATCCCTGCATATTAATAATTGTACCAGCTGCACAGCACAGAAGATCCCACAAAATAGTGTGTCTCATGATGAGTCCGTTAACCACATCATCCATGTAGTGGCCTCTTCTTCTTTCTTGCTGAGTGTTGTTAGTCTGTATGTGATATGGGACAGTCACATTGGAACGACTGGCACATGATACCAACACATCAAACCTCAATTGCTTCAGTAAATCATTAAAAACAAAACCTTGTGACCAGATGAAGCTGACTGCCTTGTGACTGTGTAGCCACATAAAATAACTTTGTTCACACGGATTAAATGTCCGTCTGGTGGCCATAGGATCTCCCACAGGACTGAACAGCTTCAGTCAGATGATCTGCAACAATATTTAAGAATAACAGAAGCCATTGATAATAAAAAACAGTAAGAATATACAATATATATAATAGTAAAAACAAAAACAATAGGCAGAGAGATGACATAACAGTAACAAACACAACAAAAACATACATGACAGGTTAAAAGCAGATTTAAGTTGATGATTATGTTTTACTTTTCTCAACATTAAGATGAGAAAATGAAGATGTATATATTCTTTTTTTTACATTTTCACTTTCTTACCTCCTGCAGGGAATCCAACGTTAGACTTCTGTTGATTTTCCAATTATAATGTCATCCCCCTGCAATGCAAGATATCAAATATTATATCATAACTCAATAAAATAGTTTAAAAAAAACACAACATATGAGTTCTTGGTTAATAATACTGATTCATCTGTTTTGGGGATTTGCTGTTCTAATAGAGCTAATAGTTTCTTGAGTGTTGTACTTTATCTTGACAAACATTCAGACCTTTTTCAAACCACGACAACTTTAGAGAAACGACGTGTGATTGAGATCATTTTCAGTCTTGACACGTTGTCTTCAGTTGATACATACATACAATTAAGCGGGTCATATTGTTACACCTTCACCTGTACCTGGGTGTTAGCCAGATGTGGAGGTTTTGGGGTTACACCTGGTTTCTTTCTGGTAACCACTGGTGAGCTGTCTATCCTCAGACTGGGTGTCCGACAAAGTGGTGGATGGGGCTTTGAACTCTGGGATACAATCGAGGAGGTGTCGTCCACTAACTCTCCACCAATGGTAGACAGGTAGCTGCGGTCTGAGCTGCTGAAGACGTTGATGCATTCCCCAGATGATTCAGTGCTGTCCACGAAAGCAGAAACGGACCCTTTAAGAAACAAAAAAGACAGAGATTTGTGCTTTACTTCACACTTTTGGATACCATTATGGAATTTGAACATTTCAATTTTCTCATTGTCCAGATATGGTACATATCAGTGGGGACATCTGCCATAGTGTCATTCTTGGTGCTGCCACCAGGTGGCGCCAGACTAATTCATTTTCAAATCAGCAGTGGCTTTAAAAATACTTTCTCATATTCAAATGTCGTACTTTAGGTTGATCATATCAAAATGTTCACTGGACCTCATCTGTACTATTTTACATTTTTTTAAACTCACGCAGTGGATGATGCCTCTTCCATTGTTCACAGTTAGGATGAAGATGATGCTGACGAAAATGATGATTGTTTAGTTCATTTTCAGTCACACCCTCTGGGGAGGAGCAGACAGCAAGACTGGTCTCCTCCGCCCCCTGTGACTGGTTCCCTGGATAACCAGCAGGGGGCAGCGAGCCACGTCCAGAGGAGGAAGATGATTGGCTGAGGGTGGTGGAGGCGGTGCTGCCAGAGCCAATGGAGTGTGGTCGTGGATAGTCTAAGACCCTGTGTGAACAACAGGCCACAGGCACTGACGACACACATAGATAGATGCCATCAATGAGAAATTAACGGGCTGGGTCAGTGAGCAAAGAAGGCACAAGCAGTTATTTCAGGAAAATGTATTTAGTTTTTTTACAATTAGTAAAAAAAAAGACGAGTCTACAGCCATGCTAGCTGCCCTGTGAAGCTGTACACGTGAGTGCTTTAAGTAAAATACTGACATGCTCACAATATTAACATGCTTTTGCTTAGGAAGTCTAATGTTTACAATGTTCATCCTTTTAGTTTAGCACGTTAGCATGCTAACAATGCTAGCCCATATATCTTCAATACATTTTGTAAATAAAATGTAATCAATAACTAGTAGGAATGATGGTCGTGTGAGGTCCTGCAGTACCGTGTATAGGTAAAATCCTGACACATACTGAACCCTGTAGATTAACATTAAACTTTATTACAATAATCATTTACATACATACATACAGGTAAATACATGAAATTTGACCTCTGCATTTAACCATCTTAAGCATTTAAACTTCGCTTTCAATGTCTCGCTCAAGGACACTTCGACATGCGGACAGTGGGAGCCGTGGATTTAAACGCCAACCTTGTGGTTAAAAGGTTGATCTATCAACTGAGCCATAACCACCCATTTATTCACAGATATATTGTGTATTATGAATAAAGTGGTACTAAGTTTGGAGTGTAAAATGTTTTCACTTAAGTTGCTGCCAGTCTGAAGAAAATATTTTGAAATTCTGTTGTAAAAATTTTTTTATTTAGTTTTGTGTGTTGTTATGCTGCTTACTTCTCCCAGGCAGGGCGCAGCTGACCGCTCGGTCACAGATGGCAGCATCACTGGGTTGAATGTCCATGAAGGGTTTACGGCCCATTCCCATGAACACCCTTTCCTGCATGCGCAGCTCTGAAACATATAGTTTATGAAAAACACGTTTTCTTAAATCTTGTCCAGCACTTTGTAAACTGTACTATTAGGTAAGTGCTTTATAAATAAGATATGTTGTTACTACCTCTACTGTGAGTGGCCTGATCCCACAGAATCCTCTCCAGGTCGGTGGTCCACGCTTTCTTCACCTCCATGCTGGAGGCCTTCAGTGTGTAGGTGTCTTCATTTTTTCTTCTGCGGAACCAGATCTCAAAACACAAGCTGCTCACACTTGAGTTGTGGGTCATCCCAATGTCGCTCGTCTGGGAGATAAAACACAATCAGACACAGAAATTACACTGATGTAAATAAACACATGTGGTTAGATGTTTTGGTTTCACTAGGAAGCTTTGCACCAAAACTGGATAATAGAAAACACCTAGAATATACTGTAAATCTAGACAGCAAAACAAGGTAATTAGGCTTTATTCGGTAATAAATTCAAGGATGTGTTAGAGACCTTAAATGACTGCTTGTAGACATAAACATCGTTGCCAATATCTGTCCTCTTGGTCTTGCTGAAGAGGATGAGATCTTCAAAGAGGAAGATGCGGCGGACACATTTCTTCTTCCTAAAGAAGACTGTGAACTCATCCTGGCGAATCAGCTGGCCCTGCTCTTTCAAATTCACCTGATAGGGCAGAAATATGTACAGCAGAGCAGAAAGGAAAACTGTTAACTTAATGTAACTGCTGTGTATGAGGTATATCTTTCCTGTCATTTTGATATCTTACATCACACTCCAGGATGGCGTCCATGGTGAGCAAATCATTGCCGTGACGCATCTGAAACCGAACCAGGTCTGCAGCAGCTTGGATCTCAGCCCTCTCCCGCTCCCTGTCACTGCTCGTCAGATCAGGCACATACGAACCCGGGCCACACACACTTTGTGCGCATACACTAGATGGGAGCAGTGTATCCTGGATCATGTCTTTTGGCCTGTATGAGCCAGCCAGAGCCAGCATGTCCTGAAGCAAGAGGCTGTACTTGCTGATCCTCTGGATGGGCCTCAGCAGGTAGGATGAAAGGTCCATCATGTCCCCCAGCTCCTGCTGCTTCTTCTGTGAGGGGAAACAAAGTGGGACTGTAAAGTTGAAAAGGTAAAGCATGACACTAGTACTCCCAGTGTGTGACGACTACCGCAGCCATCGGATTTCAAAATGCAACTTCTAAGATTTGTCCTAAAATGAGAATTGAGTTTCTGAGGAAGATGGAGAACTACACAGTGTTACCACCAAAAGGAAAGGGGTGTAGAACATCTGCTGAAGAAGATTTCAAATGGGAAACTCTCCCGCTTGTTTCAGTTAAGAGAAAGACAGGACACGTAAACTGACCTTGAAGATGTCATGGCGACGGTGCAGGATCAGGGCGTCTGACAGAGGTTTGTTCTTGCTGTACAGAGCATACAGGCCAAAACTCTCACTCTGTGGAAAGATTTAAACCATATTAGGACACAAATTAAAAAGCCAACAATCATCTATCATGGTAACTTTAACTGAAATCCTGCTACTGTATGTGTCGACTTCTGTCTCATCACATCTTGAGAAGTAGGATGTGACTATTCTGTAATTTTAATTAAACAATAAAAAAAAGATGAAAAAGACAAATACACAAAATGTTGATGAACACAATCAGATAAAAAAACTACGCTAAAACTACAAAACAAAATACAAACATTATAAACAGAAATAATATACAATATCTAACTTCTCACATGTCTGAGAAAGCAGCGGGCCACCATGCCAGGCTCCCTCTGGCAGGCCTCCAACTCTGGCAGGAAGTAGTGACTGTGGAAGTCGTAAAGCTTCTCCAGGTTACCGAAGATGACTCCTCGCTTGCCCCTGAGGTCCTGGGGGATGTCTGGTCTGTCCAGCAGGGGGAGGTAGTGGGTCAAGATGTAGCCCAGTGAGCGCACGTACTCCCTCTCCGTGAACACCAGCTCCTCCAAGACACGCTGCAGCCGCCTGGTGACACAAACAGAACAAATCTCCACTAACTTCAAACACAGACTGTTACTTAGTAAACTACAGTACATATTCTATACTATCTATATCCAAAGGCTTTCTTATAATTATTCCTTTGATTTTGAACTAATGATTTGCACTGTGCTTTGCTCTGAGAATGAAGTTGAGCGTAATCAATTCATCATTTTAAGTTCATTACTCTTTTTTTCCTTATACTAGTTGCCTGGTAACATGTTCTATATTTTATCATTGTGTGTTATGCGTTCGTTGTTATGCACACTGTAATGTCAATTTGATAAGTGCTCTTCAATAATATATCATTTAGCTTTTAGTGTTTGCAAATAATTAATTTTATCTTCTCATCCTTTGTTTACCTAATTATTTATATTTTTGCATCTGTACAAACCAAATAATATTGGAAAAGTTCCTTGTTGTATTTAGTCTGAAGAAGTGACACGATGAAAGGATATTGAACAATTAACTGAAATAATATTTAAAGAGGCTGAAAAGCAGTGTTTTGCTGCCTTCACTGGGCAAAAATGTCAAGTGTCTGACCGCAGCCAGCATCAGTGATTTCAAGGGGTCGTGGATTATATGTGTGCGTCACTGCAGTAAGGTGAGAAGATAAACCACTTTTACATTTCAGAACATGATACAGTGACATGCTGTCATTTTACTCTCTCCACATGCAATGTGATAGAAAAGAAACATGCCAAGTATGAATGAATTATGAGAATGAGCCCCTGTGCACAGACAAGTAAACCCCCCCCCCCCCCCCCCCCCCCCCCATCCTGCATGTCAGCTCCTCTGCTGCAAACATATTTAACTTGATTCAATAAGTTTGCTGTACGCTTACCGTAGCCTATAAATAGGCAGGCAACTCTATTACATCGCAAAAAAAGAAGAAAAAAACCTAATATATATTAATTTGATTGCATTTCATAATAAAGGACTCAATTTGTTATCAGGAGCCAAAGATGTTACCGGGATATCCCTACGTATGACTGAGCCCAATGCGATACATAGATCTCATTGACAGCCTTCACTGTAAACAGAGGGGTTCAATAATCCACCATGTTGACAAGTATAAAAAGAGAAGCGAAGAGAATCAGAAGAACAGTACCTGTAGTACTTCATTGGAAGCTTACAGACAGAAAGAGCAAATGAAATCTCATTAAGACTTACAAGATTAGTAAGATTAAAGACATTCAACTCACTAAATATTATCTTACAAGCATATTTTCCAACATGTAGTAAACTTACAGGGCATTGCCGGCACTCTCCTGTGGACTTGCCAAACAAAACGCCCCCTCATATCCCCCGATGGGCAGGCTGGAGTGCTTGCCGCATGAAGTCCCGTTACACCCTGCAGCCCCCCGGTCGCTCATACAGGACTCTTCTGAGCAGAAGCTCCCGTGGCGGGAGATCTGGAACTTCTGAGCCTCCTGGAGGATCCGACAGGACGGCTGACCGTGGTGGGAGCAGGATGATGGGGGTCGAAGCCGCTGCTCCGGAGGAGTGGACGACCCCGCTGTTGCTGCTCTTGTGGTGCAAGAGTCCTGGCTCGCCGACCTCGCTCCAAGACCTCGTCCCCATGGAAACCACTGGCACCCGACAGTGTGGGACTGAGACAAAGCAGCAGCGTCCCTCTCACTCCTCGTCTGTCTCCTCCTCGTCTCTCTTTCTGTTCTTCTTGCTGACCTATTATTAAATGGTTTCAAGCAATTTAAAAAAAATATATATATCAGCAGCGTCTAAAATGTTTCAGGAACATTTAAACGAGTGGTACTCTTTAACAGGAATGTGACAGCGAATCAACAAACTACTAAATCCTTGTTGAGGGAGATGAATGTACCAACAAATTACCTGGGAGGTGACTGTGGAGTGACCTTTGACCCCTGGCTGGTTCCAGCATCACTGTGATCCTCAGGTGTGATGTTACAGCAGGCTACAGTCGTTGAGTTAGTGTTGTTGCTGCCCAGGATCGGCCTTCTCTTCCCTAAATCCACCGCTCCCGTCACGATGCCCCCCCACTGCGGGTGCCGAGGCCCGGGCGTCGATTGTACCACAAGACTCTGGCCACCGGAGGACGGCGTCTGAACATTAGTGCTGACCACATCAACATAGTGAAGTTCACACCAGCTGCTAGAATCTGGTTGATGTTGGAAAACCTCCTCCACATCCTGCATCCTCTCCTGAAGCTGCTGCCTGGCCTCCTGGCATCTCAGCCAGGCTATGTTCCAGACCTGCATCCCCCTGGAGCCCTGCAGGGCGCTGGCCTGGGCCTTCACCTCCTGAAATCTCTCTGGGCTAAACTGGAGGAACCTGTCTTGGAAAGTCTGGAGGACGGAGTTGTCATTGCTTGACAGTAAAACACTGGTGGTGGTGGTTGGGCCTGAGGCATGTGCTGCGTGGTTATCAGACGGGCAAAGGGATGCAGTGCTCACTCTGCGGTCTTGGTTTTGGTGTTGTATTGGCTGAGTGTTTGTTTGATTGACAGCTGTTGTAGTCTGGTCACGGTCCTGCATTGTGTGGATTCTGGATTGATTCTGGTCCAGGTACTCAATGCATTCGCTGGCGAGAGCTGTAGCCTGTTTGGAGAGTACAGAGGTTTTATTTTATACATTTACATACACATGCCTTATACATTAAATATCTGTGGAAAAAACAAAACAGCATGAGATTATATGGATATACCAATCAATCTCTGTCGAGAAGTAATGACCTAATTATTTTGAGATTACATCACAAGAGAAAGGAGCATCAAAGCAACATCAAATGCTACATTTTCATTAATTGTTCTACAACAACATAATTGGTCTACTCTGTAATTATAGTCTCTGCAAAAGTATTTGAATAGTTGAATAGTTCAATAATCTACTTAGTTCACTAATAATTACTGATTTTGGCATTTGAAGCTGCTCAGCTACATTATTGTGTAATTGATTTAATTCGGTCCTACATCATTCTACATTTAGGATGTACACTCATTATAGTAGTTACATACCTATATGCTGGAGCAACATAATTGCATTCCTGCCAAAAATTATATTTGCAAAAGAGTAATAAAAAAATTCAAAGGGCACAAGCTACATACTGATCTTGAATACTTGAACTTTGAATACTGATAATGATTTATCTTACACCAACCTGCTCACAAAAATCACACACGTTGACCATGATCTGCAG
This sequence comes from Anarhichas minor, assembly GCF_050575085.1. Classification (NCBI taxonomy): domain Eukaryota; kingdom Metazoa; phylum Chordata; class Actinopteri; order Perciformes; family Anarhichadidae; genus Anarhichas; species Anarhichas minor. Next base: position 3,664,493 of record NW_027466449.1, on the reverse strand, counting down.
CTCCCTGCCAGATGCCTCCGCCCTGCACAGAATGTCCTCCAGGCCTGACTTGAAGGTGCTGACTAGAGTCCCGAACGCCTCCGTCTCTGGGTAGGGGAACCCGCTCTGCTGGAGTCGCTCTGCCTCTGACACCAACGTCATGGCGTGGTGCCTTCGATCCTGGAGGAGGAGGGAGAGAGAGAGAGTTCAGACAGGTGGACAGACAGAGACACATAACCACATGAAAGAAACAAGAAAACATGCTCACATTTGCTTCGATAAGGAAACCAGTGAAGCTGTTGAGGATCTGCTCCATTCGGTCTCCAGAGTTGTTGACTGATTCAACCTCCAGCAGGTGGTGCTCTCCCTCTACATGAAACCACTGTTGCATCTGCAGTCACGGAAGATGGACAAATATGTTGTGTTTATTGGCATGAGCATGAGCTGAATTCAATGTAAATTGCCGTTGTTGCACTTTCTTAATTCAGTATACTGCTGTAGAGAGTCAGTAGGTGGAGGATTGTATGCTTCTTTTTCATTGTTTATATGTTTTAAAAGAGTGAGTGTCCAATATAAGAGCAAAATGTAAATAAATTGATAAAGTTGTAAGGTAAAAGAACAAGCCGGCCCAGAGCTAAGCAACTTAACCATCAGTCCCAGAAAAATATGCAATACAATATGTAGTGACATAAAACACAGACAAACAAAACAAATGTTATTATACACATACTGCCACTATTTCTTCACATTACTGAACTGCAACACTGAACTGTAACACTTTGTGTTGCCAGATTTATGTGACAATAACCACAACAAATTAATCTATTTCAAACAAAACATTCGTTTTACCATTAAAATACTAAATCCTGAAATTTATTGAATGACATTTGACCTACTCATCACCATGACCAAATGATGGATTGTTATCATTAGATCGCTGGGTGTTCATGAACTCAGGGACAAACAAAACCTAATATACGCAAGATGCATTCATCTGAACATCTGAAGGCAGATTTGACGGTCAGTTTTTTAAAAACGTACCTGCATGAAGTGTCCCTCCACTTCTCTGAGTTGCAGCAGATACTCCAGGTGTTCCAGTGACATGTTGGACCTCTGCACGAGGACATGAGCCTGCTCCTCCACGTGGTTGTACAGGCTGGTCACCGAGTCCACTGCATCACTGCGTACGGGAAAGAGACAGATCATAGACGTAAGAAAGACAAATAATAGATCAAGTGAACTAGTGATCTGGAAGATAAGGATTAGGCAGCATATTTAGGCATGACGTGGCTTGACTGGAAAAAAATGGCTTAGGACAGCCAACTGTGGCAAAAAAAAAAATTAAACTCAACTTTTGCTTTTCAGTTGCACAGAGTCAGATGTTGTGTTATGGCTACATTTTGATCTCAAAATATGATGGTGTTTCCACTTCAAAGGACAAGAGGCTACTATTTGTTTTTGTCCTGTGTATCTGAAATCACTTGCTATCAAATAATAAGCCTGGAAGTGTGCTGCAGCTGCACAAGTTAATAATTAAATTAGGTATTTTTGGTGTGGTGGTTGGAAAGGAATATGTTTAATCTAGTGGTATATTTTCTAGCAGCTAAATGTATATTCAATCACAGGGTATCAAAGGTGCTAACAGGCTTATCCCAAAAACGACTGTAGAGCCACTAGCTAGGTGTACATGTAAATATAGCAGATGAGAGCAGGAGTTTACCTGAGGTCCTCGCAGTGCGGGTATTTGAGGTCACTCTCCTTTCTCAGCCTAGCTAGGATGGCCCCGCCCTCCCTCTGCAGGCTGACCAATCGACTGTCCTCCAGGACATTCCTCATCAGAGTCCTCTGGTCCATCATGCACTGCTGCAAAGTCTGTACGGCAAAAAGACGTTTTGAGATCAGCAGATGATACAATAACTCCTTCAAATCAACAATATTGTTATTAGCCATTTTCCATGTGCATTTATCAAAAGCATACTTTGATATAGCTCGAGGAGCTATAAATGTTTTCCTAATAAAACACACACACACACGCACACACAGTATGTACTGTATTACCAGTAAAGACAGAGTTACATAACTAAGGATAAACCCAGCTTTCAAGGCCCAAACAGCAACATGAGTAAACAGTCAGCATTAAGGTACCTGTACAGTGTCTGTCCTCTGGGGCTCCTCTAACTTGCTGATGGCTCTCAGAAGAAGGCTGGACGCCTCATGAAGATCAGACACAAATGGGAAAAGTTTCTAGAGAATAAAAGATGTGGACATGAGTGAATCATGTGTAGCTCAGAGTCAGTGCAGAGGAGGGAGCTAATGTATTGATGTGGCTGTCTCACCTGGTGCAGCTCTATCCAGTCACAGTGGCTGTGAGACAGTGTGCCATCCAGGCGGGAGCTTAGCTGACTCACCTCCACCAGCTTGAACAAGGCTTTCATGGATGTCACCACTTCAGTCTGCTTTGAGGCAAAAAGTGTCAAAGTAACATCGACACGTTTTCACAGCTACAGAATGGACAACAGGGAAATTCTTAGGTCATAATTCACCGCATGACCCCCTTTGTGTCTTAACATACTACATCTTATTCTTCTTTTTTTCGTCTTACCTAAATAACTTTTTAAAAAACTACAAAATTACGAAGCATATCCTCAATGTATAAGCTGTATATGGGCACAATTCTCCTGACCAGAGTGCTAAAGCAACCTTTGAAGTTAAAAATACAACAGATTTTATGGTAGTTTTTCCTAAAGTATACTCACACTCAGTTTTCACCTACATTATATTACACTATACATGGATCTATTTGGATTAACAGTTGGTCAATATTTAATCCTATTAAAAATACGAAAATGTCTGATTGTTAATTCAACTGAAACCCTTCTGGGGCTCCCAAAGTTGATGGTCAGTTGATGTTGAGATATTTCACTACATAAGTGAAGACGGATTAGAAAAGTCATTCGGATTCATCCTCTGGGGACCCCTGCATGTTACATTTTCAAGGTAATGTGTTATCAAGATATTATAGTCTGATGAGCCAAAAAACCCACTGACCAACTGCCATTGCCATATGTGGCTACACTGCTAGCATGGCTAAAAACACACCTTGATCAAACTGATCAATGAAGCGTAAAGCCTTCTCAGATCAATTATTGTTTATAGAAAACCACACAGGAATATTTCTCCAATGGCGGCGTTTTGATATTAATAAAGAATGAAAAAGCTGACCTGGATGCCGGGACACCTCTCAGGTCGAAGGCTGTTCTCCTTATTCACCAGCAGCACGAAACTATTTACTGCATGGGGAGTCTGCTCCTGCAACAGTTTAACACTCCATACATCGTAACCACATTCATGCATTTTTTATTCAAGTTACACCCTTTTATTGATCATCACAAATACATCAGAGAATATTTTACACATATGGGCATCAAAAAAAACGAATTTCCTTTTCTTTCTGTGCTTCTTACCTGAAGCATCATCAAGGCCTTATAGAGCTGCGGCTGAGGATTTGTCCTCCTTGAATCAAAAATGAGCGTCAGCCCAGCTTCTCTGACTTCTCTCCTGGATACAGAGAGACAGAAAAAAAGCGACCACAATAAAACAGACATGACCACAAAGATGCCGAAAGTTCCTTCTAGTATGAATTTGGTTAATTAGTTGATTCCTTGATTCATTCATGATTTACTGGCATATGGATGCTACCTGGTGACAGTGCGGAAGTAGAGCAGCATCTGTAAGAGCTCTTGGCTGGTTACAGCTGATCTCCATCCCTGGTGGTGTCCATAGAGCTCAACTATTGCCCTGCCTGTCCTGTCTCTGCCGCCTGAAGGGGTAAGAGAGAGAAAAGATCAGGGAACATGCTGTTCTCTGTGACTTAATGACTTAATCTCCCAAAGAGATACAGATATATTTCATGTGTTTTATTTTTATGCAATGTGAAGAACTTCTGCTTTTGAACAGTTGCCAAACAATGTATATTGATTATTATGATCATCCTGGTTGTTTGATGTAATTTGCTGTTTCTCAAACTAACTTACCTGTGATGGAGGCCACTCCTAAGTAGAGGGGGTGGGCTCTGGGGTCTGGGGATCCCAGTGGAAGGTGGTCAGGTCTGGGACGAGTAGAGGGAGGCTGGGGGATCTTCTGTGTCTCTGTTGCTGGAGGTGGATCTGTCTGTGACGGGTTCTCCATCTGATGGCTATTTCTACTGGTTATGAACTCACTGCCAGGCTGAGCAGCATCTGTAGAAAGTGGACACATTTAGCTGTAAGGAGGCTGATGAAGGGTGATTTTTAATCTGTTAGTAAACAACAATGAAATCAACCTATTGAACCCTACATGCTAAAGATCAAATTAGATCTGAATATGATACAAGAACAACATTACTTTGTACCTGGAATGACCATCTTCCTCCTGTTGATCTTGGGTGAAACCAATCCAAAGGCTGTGCTGTGTTTACATTTGACCACATGCAGCTGGGGAATCTCTGCACAGGAGCCAGTGTTTTCTCTTCTTCTAATGTTTTGACCTTCGACAATGACCAGCGCACACTTCTCCGAGGTGTGCACCACAGCTGTGGAGAGGGATGAACATCTTCCATCTGAAATGGATTCATGTCTGTTCTGTGGTGCTGAAAGAGGCTGAGGAAAGTTTGGACTCACTCCCGTGGAATTGGTTCTGCTTTGTAGCCTTTCACGAGGCTTGAGGGTCATGTTCATTGCTGAAATTTCAGTTGAAGTAACCGGTAATCTGTGGTGTTTGGCAGAGGTCACATCTGACTGGTTAGGATCTTTCAAGCTTGTCCCGTTCACATTGTGTAAATTGCCATACGTTTTGACAGAGTGTGCATCCCTTGGTTCCCTGAATCGCAGAGTGGTCCTTTCAGTTGTTTGTTCTGGTAGACCACCAACGTTTAAAACATTTGTTCTCCTGTAATCCATACAGGGGGCAGTGTTTGTATCTCCTTTTTTCCAATATGGAACAGTGTTCTTCTCTCCTGACTCCTTACAGGTGGCTCCACTGACAGAGGGAGGAAACTGGTGTTGCATCCCGGGATCAAACCCTGTTCCTTGAACATTGCACCATGGATCCACTGTTTCAGTCTCTGGTAGTCTTTCGTCACACTGTGAGAAATCACCATCCTCCTCCACCACTGCTAACATATTCCCCCTGTTCTTCTCCTGCCCAAAGGGGACAGGGTTTTGTATAGCAGCCTGGTAGGAGTCCCTGTATCGACACCTCAGCTCCTGAGATTTGGACGCCTTTCCGCCTTGTCTTCTCCTCATGCACGGGGTACAGGGTTTCTCTGAGAACCGGACAGTGCGGGCACACTCAAAAGGTTCAAGGGAGTCAGGGTGAGGGTGATGGGATTGGGAATGGTGGAGAGCGGTTTCGGCGGACATGTTGGGCGTTAATGATACAGCAGCCTCTGATCCAGAATGACTTTGTGTTCGTGGTTTTGTAGGTAACTGCCCATGTGCTTGTGACTGTGCTTGAGGTGGTGTCTGTGTGTTAGGCTCCATTTGTGCTCGTCTGTGTGGATATCTTTGCGGTTCGATTTGTGCATGCGATTGCATTTGCCTTTCTAATTTCTGTTGTTCTTCAGTTGCTGACTGAGCTCTACTAAAAAGCAGAGTTGCCTGAAGAATATCAATATATTCTCCTTCGGCAACAGTGTGGCCTGTTGGCTCTCTCCTGCTTATATCTTTAATGTTTGTATCTTGATGTTTATCTGGCCCTATATTTTCAGAAACAATTACACCCTTATCTTCACGTTTGCAGGTAGTTGTATCTCCACTTGCAATGGTGCGTGTGCCTGAAACAGTGCTCGTTTTTGTGGCTGTACTTGGGCCGGTCCCAGTGAGGCAGCTATCCCACGTATTAGGAGACACCCAGCCAATAGGCTTAGGCTCACTTTCAGTCTCTTTCACTTTGACTAGTCTAGATGAAGAAGCAGCGCTAGCATCCACGAGGCGGAGTGACACAGCAATGCCGTGCCTTGCTGGACATATTCGGGTCTCCACAGAGAAGGCAGAGTGATGTGAGGAAGATGCTAAAGTAGAATTTTGAATAGTTACAGGATACTGTTTTGGTGAAGATGTCTTTGAAGGAGAAAGAGGAAGTGAACGATTTGATGAAGAATTCTCAGGGAAATGAGGAAGAGGTGGAGGACGAGGAAGCGGCGGTGGTAAAGGAGGATATGAAGGAGGAGCCGAGGCCATACTACTCCCAGCACACAGTGGCACCTCCACGAAATCCGGCACGGCCACCCGTTCCCATGGCAACCTCACCACGCCCCGCTCAGTGGCGAGCAGGCATTGGCTGAGAGGCGTTCCATGGCGGCCCTGGTTGATCTCCTCCAACCAGTCACGGCTGAATATACAAGGATAGGATGTTTCAGCAATCGGAGTCTCCTCGACAACTTCCGCTATAAGCCCCTCCTCTTCCAGGAGGCTGCAGACCAAGATGCGAGCTGATTGGTTACAGAATGGTGCCACCTGGAGGTAAAAGTCGCCAGGCTGAAGTAGCAAAGGGTTGATGGGAGCGAGGTGGACGACAACTTGGTCACGTATACATAGAGGCCAGCCCTCACACAGGAAAAGTACATCAGAGTACTGAGCCTATCAGGAGAGAAGGACATTATAGGGTTTCAGTTTTAGAGGTACATCAACATTTGTGTCTATTTTCATTGTAAATTAAGTCGAGCAATAAGATCTTAGAGCAGCTCTATTCCATATTAACACATGTAAAGAATGTATGTCTCTTTAGACATTCAACAAGACAGCGACTTACACATGCAGCCTGCTGCACGGTGTCTAAGATGTGCTTGGCTGGGACCAGAAAGTCCAGCAGGCACCGCAGAGCATCTCCCCGATAACGTCTATCAATGATTTGGAAGAGCTGGCTGAGAAGAGTGGGGGCGGTGGCCTCAAAGGGAGGGTACAGCACCGACAACAGGTTCTGGATCGAGCTTTCCAGAGAATCGAGGTTCTGAAAACACAAGAAAAGAGAAATCAGAGGCTTAAGAATAGCTTTGCTCGATATCCTTCTGGTTAATCAGTTACAAGGTGGACAGGCCGGGATCTGTGGTTACTCCTGTATATATAGACCTACGCTACTTGGACAAGTTGTCATTTAGTCAGTAACGTCTCAAAGCTAAACGTCACACCAGTGATTCCAGGAATACCTGCCATGTACTGAGATCTGTGATTTTCAAAAGAATAATATCAACATAAACTCTGCTGTACTGACACATGCACACGTTGAGCCACTCGCACAGTGTAAAAAGATTAGTTAAACATGCGACTGCACTCAGACAACATTTCATCCTCAATTCAAAAAGCAAATGATGAATCATTATTTCTGCTTTTAGTAATTAGCTTGTTCATATTAATGAGATGGCTTCTTGAAGTAAGAATATTTATGCTAAATCCCTACAAAAGCTACAACTAATCTGAATTAATTGATTAGTATACTATTGATTATATAAAGAAAATAGGCAAAAATTGCCAATACAATTTCCAGAAGCCAGAGGAGAAGTCTTAAAATTGCTTGTTTTATCTGAACAGCATACCAACATTTTGAGATATTTAATCTACAATGAAACAATACAGAGAAAAGCAGAAAATTCTGAGAATAGAGAATCTGGAAACAACAAATGATAAATGACAGGTAATTGATTAATATTCTTGCAACTGAATAATCAACAAAAAGCATTTACTTAAATCCCCTGTAATGTACAGTAGAGCTACACAAGAGGAAACCTGGAGTCATTCACATTCATCTCACTGGCGTCTTTCACAGTAAATTACACAGGCCTTGTCCTCAACCTTGTGGCCTGCTCAGGGAACAGCTACACAAACACAAACGCTCTGTGCTCATCATTAAACAGCCAGCCTGACAGCAAACATTCAAGTAAACACAGTGTGTGATGGCTGGTCTCAAGGCTAGCTAGCCTCCCGGTTTACAGTTTCACATTCCCTTTGACCTGAACCCAGGGCACGCTACCCAATTTTAGGCGCCGCTTTATTTAGCACCCAGCAAAGGCCACAGCAGCAGACCTCGGGGTTCATGTATATACACGCATGGCTGAGGCTCTGTGAGAAGATACATGGCATCAGAAAGGGTTGCGTGTGTGTCGACGCACAACATGAATGTTGTTGCCCTTTTTCCCCCAAGGCATGTGTTCAGTGCCATTTACTGTGTGAGATTGCGTCAATGACAGTGTAGGAGCAAGTAAAAGGAAAAGGTTCTGTATGCTGTAATCTTCTTCGAGTGTAATGAATCATTTAATACAACATTTAGATACATACATTTAATGCTTTCTGGTGGAGTGAAATGAGAACATCGATACAAGTCTCAAATTTGTTCCACTGATCTCACAGGTTCCCAGCTGTGGTGATGAAGAAAGACAGACATGGATGTAGGGAGATGGAAACAGAAGAGGGTGTGTTAGGGTGTGATGAGTTATGTCCCCTCAGATCAACACTAGTGCTCAGTTTCTCTCCAGCTCTGCTATCTGTTGTGCATCTCATTCTCTGCACCTTTGAGAAGAAAAAAATGTAGCATTCTTTGTCTTGCATATTCTGTGTTTTGTACATATTGTTTGTTTCTTATACATCTGCTTTTGCGTGTTTTTTTCCTCTCTCAAGCAACTAGGGCCATCCACCCTCTCTGTCTTATCTCCTTACATTATTATCTAAAAATGCAGAACTCTCAGCCAGTCCGCAGCCCCCACAGCTCCAGAAACAACACTGTGACTCAGAGCTTTCTGGTCAGTCCTGCCACACCTCGCTGGGACAAAGCACAGTGATGGTCATCATGATGATAACATGAACGAGGAGGAGGAGGAGGAGGAGGATGGTAATGGAAGCAATGGGGTGGTTGTCAAATGAGAGGAGGATGAGGATGGTGGTAGGGTTAGAAGCACAAATCAAATTCAGCTCACAGCTTATAAAATTGTAATCAAATGCTTTCCCATCCTGAAGACAATGACCACCTGCATCTCTTAAATAATGTCAGTGAGTGTCAGTGTTTTTTCTCAGTTGTCGGTGAGGGAGGTCTGGGATTTTTGGCAAAGGGCAGCTTGGAAATTGCAGAAATTTAAATGAATGTGACCTTAAGAAGAAAACTAAACAGTGATGTTGGGTTGGGTCCCCTTGGCAACAGTGATGGGACATGTAAATGCTTTCGAGCCTTTGGAGTGCTTATGAAATAAGAGTGAAATTTTACTTGGAGCGCGTTTACACTGCTGGTAATATGAGTCAGCTGTGAGAGCAACACACATCACCAGTTACTGTATATCTGCCGACAAGAGTACACACCGTAATGCTGCTACCAGTTAGCAGCTTAGTTGAGTGTGTGCTTTTCATTTATGGGTTTATTTATGCGTTTATTTATGCGTTAGTATGTGGTGTATGAGAGGACTGTATGGAGCTGGACCAGCACAGTGTTGCCGCAGATTCAAACGGCTCTATGTAAACACCCGGATCTCTTTAACTCAGTCACTGAAATAAATGACGACTCACATTACTGTGGATAAGATGTCCCAGTGCGGGAGCTGAGAACAGTTTGAATGTCTCTGTCCGGTATCATTATGACACAGAAATAGTCTGAACACATTCCTGGTGTCAAGCAGGTTCCTGCCTGGACAAGATCATGGACAGTGATAAAATGGCTTGTGACGTAATACATTCCTGTAGGACATTTCTCTCCTGATAAAGTATCAAAATATTATTTTATTAGTATGTTTTTCGGGCCTTTTCCTTTTTTTTTATTTGACACTATCTGGCAGAGAGGAACTGTGGGGAGAGGGAGAGGTGATGATTTGATTTGAGCGAGGATGTTGAACACAGTTCGCATCTTAGATCCCTTAACTAGGCCAACAAGATGACCCCAACTGTGCCATTAGATGGCCACATTTTAAACAAATAAAATTATTTGCACAAACTAAATCTTGACATCAATGAAAACATTCACATTTTATTTATAATCTCTATTTCAGTGTTTTTAAGAGTTTTGAAAAAGAAAACCGAATAAACCAATAATGGTTTTCATGATTGCCACTGTACACTAAGTTCAATAGAAGATGAATTTAGTCTGAACCTGTTATTTGTATAACTACTACCCTCCCCCCTCAGTTCAATGAAGTATCCCCACAGTCTGTGTAATATTGTGGACACAAAATGCCTGAGAAATATGTGAAGCACAATAAGCTAAACTGATGTGACTTGGCCAAACTTCAAAGCCTCTACAGACACTGATACGGCCTCTAAATAAGCATGAAAAGAATCCATTTCCTGCGTTTATGTCTGCGGTTTTTCAGCAAAAAAAGAAAAACGAGATTCCCCACTGGATTACACAAACTACTGCTCCCCACACAAAGATGAACTGATATACAGACATGGATTTATGTAGAGGAAGGAGTTCTTTCATCTTGACTTTTCAGGAACTTTGAACAAAAGTCTTACTTTGAAGTTGAAACAACAATGTATTCTATTGAAATGAGTTTTAAAAAGACTAGACAGACGACGGTGTGCAAATAATCCTCATACTGGATGTGAAAATCACCTCAACAAAAAGGAATGAGCGTCCTGATACTAGCTACTCCGGTTAAAACAATGTCGATCAGCAGATGTGACTCCAGTCATCATGGCACATCTTTCACACCTTTAGATACTGAAATGTTGGTGTAAGATATCTGATGTCACACTGGCAGTGAACGCAAAGCATCTTTGGCAGCATTTCTTTCACACCATAAGTGATGTTTCTTTTGAAAATGTAGATTAATCGACAGACTGGTATAATTTTAATCACATTCAGGTAACGTAAAAACAAGAAAGTCCCTCTCTAGAGCAGTGCTTGGATGTGGAAACTTGGCCGTGTAACATGGCGGACCCTTTGAAGAGGACCCGCCCCCATGTAGATATAAAGGGCTAATTTTAAGCTAACAAAAATACAATGATTCTTAGTTTCAAGTGATTATACAATGAAAATATGGTTATGGATATTATATTACATTTCTGCTAATAAATTCCCAAAAATGCTACACACTGTGCCTTTAACACATGATTTAAATCCAGTTAGGTCTCCTCTTTGGAGGAGACATTTGAGCTACTTACTACGTCAGACTTTCAAGTTTGAATCTATGTCTGTTAACTTTACATTTGACCTGTATCCTCCTGCTGTGCCGCATTAGACCACAAATCAGAAGAAGTACGAGTCCTTAAAGTGACTTTTAACCACCTGGAACATTCTTAAACACTGGTGGATCATTTTTAGATGCTGAGTCAGTGAGAAGTCAAGGTTCAGGGGGTTTTGGGCCAAATGAAATGCATTAGCTTCATTCTTATCAACGCCAGCAACTTTTCCACCCCACCAATCTCAATCTAAGAAATCTCTGCTACACTGCGCACAGGTTTTTGCTGCTGTCTGTATGTCCCAATGGAGTAACACTTTATAGTTATGGGGAAAATGTATTATCTATCTGGGTTGAGATATAGTGTGAAAAATGCCTGCAGTTCTGCAGAGTGATACAGCCTGTTAGTTAAGGATTCATTTTGACCAAACCAGAGCTGGTGATTGTTTGATCCGTGGAAAGACTAACCAAGACGTGTTTGGTGTTTTATTTTGTATCTGTCCAGTTTGAATGAAGTGTGTTTTACGATGAGTTAACGAGGCAATTAGGCCTCAGGTGTACAGTGTCAGGATATTTCCTTCATTGACATTTTGTGGGTATAATTTGTTTATTAATCAGACTACGATAGAGCTTGTGTAACCTAAAAACTCCCCACTTGTGTGCAATGCATCCTGGTACATGTAGGCACAGCCGGAACGACTCGGCAGCAGGAGAGATCAGCTTTGTCTCTCAATATAGCACGAGCTTGGCAATTTAATTCTTCAGTGGATTCCACTTATCATCAGCAGTGATTGGACAACCACATTCAAGTTGGCAAATGGTCTCTTTAAAAAGGCAACTGAATACTCCATTCTACAGTATGTGGCCATCAACAAGAGAAGCTACTTTTGAGCGAAAGATATTGATGACGTAATGTTAGTGCAGATTATTTTCTCTTTTAAGAAGCATTTTCAAAGCACTTTTCTGAATGGCACAACAAAGCAATATGAAAACATAAAATGTGCACTATTTGGTCTGTAAGGAGTTTTTCCTGGCATAGTGTGTCGTTTGAAATCCCTCGTTTTAACAAACCTTATAGCACTGTGAGACTTTTTGCATCTGTGCTCGTCTTTTCAGCACGAAGGACTCTCACACTAACGTCTGATGAACTGCTGTTTTCAGCCTGCTGCTCTGATGAGCCATTGATTGAGAACATCAGCTTTTGAATGACAACAGCTCTCGTACCCTGACCAGGAAATATCGACAGTGACACACAATCTTAACTATTTTTTTAATTTGGAGGAAAATTCAATTGTGCAGTAAACAGATTACCGACTCACGCATAAGCTGTGCACAGAAGTGTCTCACATCAGGCATGGTACAAAATGTGTGATGATGAAGAGTCCCCTTGTTAAAACATATGCCAGATGCCTATAAAAGTTCCGATGAATTACATCTACAAATCTTTAAATAAAATTACAAACTCAATTAACTAAATAATTACTGTAATGAAGGCCCCATATTTACGATGGCTTTGTTAATGTTTATGCCTTTTGTGTCCAACGACACATTAGAAAAGGAGAAGGTTCATCTTAAAGTGTTTTAAATGTCTAATACTATAAAGTATTATAATTTGACATCACAAATAAGCCTAAATCTGATTAAACCAGAGGAATGTGTCCTTAAACAAATTCATTTTGGAATCAACTCTTTTGATGTTTAATGCTAGTCGTTGGTTCCCTACATTGTTGCAACGTTATACAACAGCCCAAATGGAGATTTGAGATAATTTGAGTAAATGGATGTACCTAAAAGATACAATGTTGTACCTTTTAGCCTCAAAGCTGCACCTTTAGACTAAAAAGGTACAAAGCAGGTTTTTTTTCTGAGTGCAACATCTTGTGGCCCTCTACCCCAACACACCCGGTGACATCCGAGCACAAGCAAAAACCAAATTACACTGAGGTCGGACATAAACACAGGCTGTGTCGAGCTACTGTACATGACCACTGAGGCACCTAGATGGCCAGACGGTATATTTAGTAGCTTCACAGGGATCAGCAATTCGGAGCTTGCGGAAGGCAAACACTAATCATGACGGCCTTGATCAGCAGGATGGTTTGAAGGTGACTGTAAAGTAGCAGTCAGGAGGCAGCAAGGCCGGTGTTTAAGTCATTAAAAACACGTCAGGGAATTATGAATGAGCCGAGACTTTAAGCCCATCTTTAAACTCATCGTGAGTGACTTGACGTGTGTGTGCGAGGCGTGTTATTATATCAAAGTGTGGCTCAGCTTTCACTGACACACTCATCTCATCTGTAATTAACTCACAGCTGTTCTTAATGTAACTCACACCGGCTCATTTCACAGCAAACAACCAGAAACGATCACTTAGATACAGGAAAAACAGATGAAAACGCAGATGAACTGCACTCAGTGATGCTAATCAGACCCAACATCAAATTGCATCAAATCTTTAAATGTATCACGGTGAAGCCTAAAACTGTGCAGACACACACAGATCAAATCAATATCTCACTAATTGAGACATATGAATCAGATAAAGCTTTATCTGTTTGAGTGTATTCATGTGTGCAGCTCTGCAAAAACCTTGTCTAAAAAATACTATTAGAAAGCCTTTGATGCACTGAATCTCAAAACTAGGCAGGAAAATGATCAGTGTATGTCTTGCTCAGAGAGTAAACATTAACACTTTGCAGTTGTCCACCCTCATCAGAGCTAAACACTTTGAACAGCTGCTTCACAGCTACACCAGCTCAGTCAACCCGTCAACTCAAAGTTACTGTCAATGAAAAGTTCTTTAAATCATTGGACATGTTGCTGCGTACTCTGAATACAGGTGTCGACTAGATCCTATAGCCATAAAGAAGTCTGCTCCATGTAAAGGTGAGGTGATGATTTGTAGTTTTGCAAACAGAGCTGTCGTGTATTTCCATTGAATCACCAGGACGGGACAAGACGTCCTTCTGCTGAGAGAAAAAGGATGCTCTGTGCAACCGGGTCAGCACAGGAACAAATACCCAAACATTGAGGTCACTCCCCAAACAGGAATAGTCAGGTTAATGGACTCTGGCTTCAACGTCATGGCAAATATGCAGGAAACAGGGCGGGAAAAGGACAGCGGTGTGCACACACTCACAGTATCCTGCCAAATCAAACCTACGGGAGAGCTGGGCGGGCATTTTAAAAGTCAGCTCCCTACTGTACATAACATCCTCCCAGAGAGTGAGCGCCAAACAAAATCCACTTTATGTGCGACCGGCCACACCCTCTCTGCAGCCGAGGTGTGACAACACACACATTCAGAAACTTCCTCGTCAGGATTTGCAGGCTGCGACTCTCAACAGGCCAAACTAAGACTGAGTGTTCCAAATACAATTTCGTTCGACAGCACTGATTTCTAACATCACCTCCCTGGTGCTGTCGGATGGTTCATCCTCCTCCATGACTCACTTGCCAGTAAATGGGCATCCAGGAAGGGGGCAGGTACAGTGGCTGGTTTGTGAAATCTGCCTTAATGCTCGGTAACCTGAGACCTTCACCTCGAGTCAAAACACTCCGGCAGAGAGCATTGGCCAGTGTGCGCTATGGGAGCTGTGCTGTACTTGTACACGGTCAGTGTACATCTGTGCATGTTTCAACATAAAAGACTACTTGTCAGGACTTAATAAATAAAAGACTGTGTTACTATTTAAGAAGGAGACAGAGATGTAACTGTCACGTCTTATAGGTTACAAGGAAATCCTACATGAATGAATCATTCTAAATGTGATAAAAGAGAAAAGGTGTGTATTATAAAATGTTTAGGGCTGTTTTTCAATTAATTGATTAATAATTTAATCTATAAAATGTCAGAAAATGTGCAAGGTGATGTCTTCAAATTACTTGTTTTGTCGGAACAGTTCAAACCCCCGAAGATATTCAATGTACAAAAGATGTAAAATCAGCCAAAAAAAAGCAGCAAATCTTGAATAATATTTGCTTGATGAATGACAACGACAAATCGTTTGTCAATTCATTTTCTGTTATTAGACCGATCGCCTAGTTGTTTGAACACTAAAGATGTTGCTCAAGACTTGGAGGTCAACTTCTTAAGTAGGAGTAACTGAAAGTACCTCACCCTCCTCTGTCATCTCACAGAGAGTCGTATGTTAGGAAAATTATGGATTAGGAGTTGAACGCTGGGAAGATAAAACTCCACAGGACATCCAACACCTTTAGACGGGTTGGTTTTAATATAAATTGTGATTAGAAGGTGACAGTTACAGCAAACAAAAATGACAAAATCCTGCGTGAACAAAGAGATAACAGGATGGAAGTAAAAGCATCTCAGAATAAACAGAGCAGATTGTCATATTACCATTTTCCGTTCTGCGTGCTGTCATCCCCATTCATCGCAACAGCAGCGGTGTCTGAAATAATCCAAAACGAGTGATAGTAATCTACAGAGCTGCTGCTGCTGGTGCTCGGTGGCTGCTGGACCAAAATGAAATCCATTCTGTGACACTCGTTCACAGCCGAGTGAGTGAGGACAACCTTAAGCCAGCTGGATGAGCATTCATTAAGTCCTCAGCTGAGTTGCACTTAGTCTTTGATTTGTTTTTCTCTCCCTTTCTCCGTCTCTGATTTACTGTGTTGCCTCTGCTTCCTGTCTCTCTGTGTTTGCTCTCTCCCTCTCGCAGCACCTCGAGTGTCGGTCGCTATGTATGTCTGAAAGGGTCAGAGCAACCAAACATGAGGTGGGTGAGAGAGAGAGAGAGAGAGAGAGAGAGAGAGAGAGAGAGAGAGAGAGAGAGAAGCCTCACAGTAAATCCAAGTACATGCAAGTGCAAATTTTTAGGTTTTTTTCTGTGGCGTCTTCTTACATTATGGACACACACATTCACATGGAACAATAGTAGTTATTATTAGAGCACCATGCCAAAAAGGAACATAATCCTTGATACCAACAAGCCGTGTGTTTGTACACTCAGTGTGTGTGTGTGTGTGTGTGCGTGTGTGTGTGTGTGTGTGTCAGATTGAAGGAAGATGATGAGGAAGATGGAGGGGTCTGTAATTAAAACAGCTAACAAACATTTTTCTTTTACTTGACTTTTAAAACTACACTTATGACAATAACATATATTTGTGTTTTGTTAGTTGAAAAGAAAGACAATTAAACCACATGTCATTAAAGAGTATTAAACACATGCTGCACATTTTCGCTGATGTCGAATAAATCTATTTACTCTGTTTTCATTTTAAAAGAGTTAAATATTAACACTGGCTGTGTAGAGGTGAGTGTACAAATAAACAGGAGGCACAAATTGAAGAATATGGGCATGACATCATGTAAATATATTTTACTTAATTCACTCTAATATTGTATTTTCCTGCTTAATTGTACTTATTAACGTGTGCTGACCTCAAACTTTTTATTTCACTAATTTTTGAAAACTGCAGATCAGGAGGGAATCAGTGAGGATCCCAAACGGCTAACAAGTTGTAACGTCAGTTAAAAATAGTTAAATATGCTCAATGCTGTCAGTGTGGCAGCAAAAACCACCATCCACCACTAATGCGCTCTTTCTGTCACATGACCATTGTCAGGACCACATCAGGAGAAGCACTTCAGCTGAAAAGACATGAACCAAAGGATGGAAACACTACCATATCATATTTGTTATAAAGTTCTTCATCATGATTTAGGATATCTGGGTGACGAATGCTGAAACTAGAAAAGAGACAGAAAAAGGATCGGATATCAAGGAGAAGTGAAGACGTGAGAGGGGAAGAAAAAGTGAAAGAGCAGCAAGAATATCTTGTATGTTTGACCTGGTCATGTGAAACTAGAAACTAAGAGTGGCAGAGAGACACAGACTGACATTGAGGTCGCTCTCTCTGACCCAGCACATGTGGAGAGACATTAGGTCATTAAGTGAAATATTTAATTACCTATTAGCTATGTTTTTGATCTCTACATGCTCCACTGGCTAACTGCTAACTTTGTCTGCCGTTTGGTGCCAAGCAGATCGCGTACAATGGGCTACAGCTGAAAACAATGCTATGAGAGCGGTGAGAGTGAACCAAAACTATAAAGTTGTAGGCCTGAAAACCAACACAATGAATGAATGAATGAAAGGCTGCATAGAGCTGAGTGGATCTGCAGAACCAGGTGAGCTATCAGTGTTACTACGAGTGACCCCTTTCACATTCAAGTAGTCATGTAATCAATTGTTAATATAAATATATTGATTGTAGCAGCTTTAATCTGTCTAGATATGTACTCATTTTCATGGTACATTGGTATTTTTGCAGTAAGTTTATCCGTGTTTCAACTGTGGAAGCCACAAAGACAGAGTAAAATAAAATAACATGTGTTTTGCTGTTTTCTGACCACCATCTGGATTTTGCTTCAACTAGTGCAGTGGCCTTGCAAAACATGCCTGTTCGGAATGGGCCCAATGCTTGGCCTGTGAACCGCTCATCCAAACAACTTTGACACCGAGCAATACACCTGCTATGACATAGTTGCATCACACAACCAGGCGGCAGCTACTTAGAATCCCCAGTTAAATAAACCCTGAAAAAACCCTCCCAGGTCTGCCTATAGCGGTCAGAAACACTGGTGAAATACACTAAGCGGATGTATACATTTCCAAATAGGTTGGTTATAAAGTAGAGCATGAATTCAGACTCAGCTCACAGAGCCCTGAAGGAGACCAAATTGCACCAAATTTGACACAGCGTGTCCTTGGAATTATGTCGATTTACTGTATGTGCTGTGGCCACAACTAATGGTCGATGAATCTGTCCATTATGTTTGCAATTAATAAATTAATTATTTATACAAAAAAAGTAAAACATAGACACAGAGTCTTTACTTTGCTTGTTTTGTCCGACCAATAGTCCAAAACCCCAAATACATTAAATTTACAATTATATGAAACACTGCAAATCCTTACATTTGATAATCCAACACAGATAATTTTAGCTTCATAAATGGCTTTGACACATTTTTGTTCATTCCTTTTATCAACTAAGTGATAAATCAACGACTTGTTCCAGCACTAATGGGTGCTAAAACTATTAGGTACTATACTAGGCATCATATTGTCATATATAAACGATACCTTGCCCTAATTGTGTGCATGCAATGGCTGATGTGATGCACAAATGAGACTAGAAGGAAACATCAGCTGTTTCTTACCCGGCAACTGAACAACTTATGTATCCTCACGCATCTGAGAGTAACGTGCCCTCTGCTTCGACTTCTGCAGTTGAGAACAAGCCTGAGGACAAACATGTGTGTTGATGTAGTTGTTATGTAGTGGGTCATTGTTGTCCTCATGCTCCACCTCCCCCGCCCTTTTTTTTTTGTTCTTCCTCCTCTAGGCTGTTAATGCGCTGTCTCCACTGGGGGACAAGGCAAATGTGCAAAAGCCAAAAAAGGGACACAGAACGGGAGGGAGAGGGAGAATGGGAGGAGAAAATGTCAGGGAGCGGGAGTGCGGGAGAAAAAATTGAGTGTGACAGCATGTCGGTGGTATTAGGCTTGAGAAGAGCGAGCGTGTCCTTGCCAGAGGAGAGAAGCTGTTGATTCTACTGGTCCCAGCCAAGGCCTTGTCGCCCTCGTCCTCATCTCTCTCTCTCTCTCAAAATCCCCTTCTTACTCAGTCGCTCCGTTTCACTCATGCATATTATAAACAGGACATTTTACTTAATCCCAAATCTCTGCCCCTCCTCCTTTGCTTCTTTGTCAGCTCGTAAACTGTGAATTTTAATCTGCACAGAACCGGTTTTCCTGGTTAAAAATACCTCAGACAATAACTTATCACCCTAGCGGACGATGACAACAGCTTCACTGTGACACACACTCACACAGGGTTTAGACGAGGTTCAGACGAACATCACTGCTGAAATAAGACAGTGACAGGTAATTGCTACTGTATGATGCTTTCTCATTTTTTTGACTGCATTTTACTGTCCACATATAATTTATGCACAACATAGTTTTACATTCTAGCTGCACAGCAGCTGCACTGTTTGCTCGACAATGCAAACACTGCAGCTAGATGCATCAGTCAAACTGGGAACAATCTGCAAATTAAAAGCAATTTAGAGATTTTCTTTTCAACCTGACAGGAAACCAGGTTGAAATTTGGGAAAACCAGTGCCACTTAAACGGTCAGAATATAATAAACTGAGTCTTTCCTAAATAATGTGCCTCAAATTTCCAGCACCCGCTGCACTGCAAAGCAAAGCAGCTTAGAAAGCATGGATTTTCAATTTAAATTATTTGTCACTTGACATAGGATAAAACATACGGTAAAAAGTATTTGCAGGTGGTATTTGGTTGTATCTGCAGTCTTCCCTGTCGTCTTTCTATTTATCCCGGCTGTGAATGTCTGTGCAACATTGACAGCTCCAGACATATAAAACCAGCCAATAAAATAAGCCTGCCGCTCTGAATGCAACACTGGCTTTACTGTATTTGGAAGCAGCGCAGTCAATGTTAAACTGTGTCAGAAGAGATTTTAAAAAGGCGTGCATGTGTTCATGAGTCGGTGTATGTACTTTGTTACAATAGCCTTAATGGAGCGGAGTGTTTAAAAGATGCTAATCCCAGTCAGTGGTGGAAACAAACGTACCTCGAGCCTTGGCCTTCTATTTTTGCCTCCAGCATCCACAGCACTTCAAGCATGCATGATCCCGAACTCTGGTTTAGGCACCTCATTACCATTCTGTAAAGCGTTTAACATAGCTGGGGATGCATTTACTCCAGTGAGCAGACGGGAGTCAAAGCTGGATGCACCGGAAGTTCATATCATTTACATTTTTTTATGAGCAATTGGCTGCTTCAGTGTTTCTCTGGCATGCAAGCATTTCTGGGGCAGTAAACAAAACAGGCATATTTTCATGAGCTTGAATCCCATACAAGAGGACCGACAAGCAGCTGCTGAAGATTTCAGGAAGTTATTGAATCAAGTTTAACATTTTTGACAGTAGGTGATGCTCTTATCAGAAGCTAAACCTCCTCTGTTATTAAAGCTATTATTGACATTTT
The DNA here is from genome assembly GCF_050575085.1 of Anarhichas minor. Lineage (NCBI taxonomy): Eukaryota > Metazoa > Chordata > Actinopteri > Perciformes > Anarhichadidae > Anarhichas > Anarhichas minor. The sequence continues at coordinate 3,644,334 of NW_027466449.1, read as the reverse complement.
AATGAAACAATTAAAGTAATTACATCACAGTCTCTTCCCCATGTGTCTTTGAGTTTCTACAAACCAGTGAATCAGGGCCCCTCTATGTTGCTACATTAGGAAAATATCCCTCAATGTGTTGCAGCATAGCAACAATACTTCACACGTTTTGAATAGTTAAACATGTGTGTTATTAGACACACTGTAGAAAAAAGATAAAGAATGAAATTTAAAATGTAAACGAATCAACAAACAACTTAGCTTCCACTGGCGCGGGACAACTGCAACCCAAACTTAGAAAGCTTATCTTATTAACTTAGCTTACGTCTTAATTTATTGTCAAGCTTTACTGTTCTACTAGAAAGCATCATTGGATACAAGAATACTGCCTGCCTGGTATGGCAGCATCAAATCAGTAACCTGGTGCAGTGATTGTTAAACCATCTGGTGAAAAGAAAAGATATGAAAATAACTCAATCATAACTCAATATGAAAAATAATAAACACAAGCTTTAACTCCTGCCAGTTTATGCGTTTCATGATCTGTAATCAGTGGTCAGTAGACAAGTAAAAAATGGAAAACAACCCTATGGTTTCTCTGCTGCAGAAATGTTCAGCCAAGCAGCAACCACCACAGCTGGTCCTGCCAATGTCAGTACAATGCACAATGTCTATGTGGAGATCAAAGGTCAGATTTCAAACTTATCACATATCTGTCCAATACCGACTCAAACAGCTGGATTGGGTATCTGTGACAATAGGCCGATCTGGTATTGGATTATACTAAATAACAATTCAGTAAATTTATACCTTTGTATATGTTTGTTACATTTATTTTTACAAAGTTAGGAAAGCAATACTTAAGTCAAGCCTGATGTTTCTTTACATAAAAAATAATGATCCCAGTCACTTACAAAATGAGGCATACAGCTTATTAATTATACACTGGTATCGGATCGGTACTCTATATTGGCCGATACCCAAAGTCAAGGTGTCAATATGGGGACTGAAAAAGCCCAAAAGACTGGTGCACTCCTAGGGTTGTGTGAGCGTTTGAAAACTGATTTTTATATAGTTTTACTGCTGTTTAACCTGGCCTCCATTTACGTTGTCAGATTCACCATTGACATGCGACAAAACCAAAGTTTTCTTAATGAATTCACGGTAACACGCGTGAGTAATTGATAAACAAATGGTTGGTTTAAGGGTGAAGGATTCCTTTAAAGTCGATTTTCTAGCTCCAAACAGTTAAATCCAACTCCAGTTTGGTACAGCTACAATATAAGCAACCTGGTGAAGAACATATACTGTACATGTCCCGTACTGACCCACTTTGCAAAAGCGCTTACAGGCAGGAATGTCATCGTTATGGTCGTGACACCCATGTGACATACAAAACTGTTCGGTATTCCATTGGGTGCTAATATTATACACCAATGCTAAACCCCGTACGGGCACATTAGTGAGCTACAGAAAAACTCCAAACAGTTTGGCTCTCTTAACAGTCTGACCCAAAATATTCAGGCAGAGTGATTCAAAACTTGTTTTACAGTGACAGCTCTTGGTTAAGAGAAACAAATCGACCCAGTGGGGGAGAGAAGGAGAGGCGTCTATTTTGGCCGTCCAACTGACTATGTGACCCCTCACAGCCTCCTTGGGAGCCGACCCCGCTGGTCATGAATCACCACGAGATGTTTGGGTCACTCTGAATGTACTGCGAGGCTGGCTGGATTTTTTTTAAACATATTGTTCTCACCGGAGTGTATGTGCCTGGATGTGTCTGACTGAAATACGATGCCTACAGTAGCCGGATGGACAAACAGAATAGACAGGCAGGCATGACAGGAAACTGGGACATTGATTAACGAGAATAAGTAACCAAAAGAAAAAGAGGACGGACAATACAGGTCAAGATATTCCTATTCTTATTGATATTCCTATAACATGCTGCAATAAATGAACGACCAACTACTGTCATCTCTAAGAAAAGGAGTGAGTCAAAAGCCTTGACCCAGTTCTGACCTGGTGGCGAGGTCTTATGGACCTTTATGTTTGACTCATTCAGTGCGCGTTCCTTAGGCACATGATTCACATGCAACCCTGGCCTTCAATGTCAAGTCACGGCAGGCCTGGAGAAAAAGTCGTTCATCACATCACCAACAAACTGCAGCGGCAGTGCGTATGCACATTTTCCTAACGTGCATTTCCCTTAAGAGTTTACAGCCATGCTAGCAATTCTGTGAGACTGCTAAATGCTAACATCAGCATGTTAGCATTTAGCAAGTATAATGTTTACCATGTTCACCATCTTAGTTTGGGTTAGCATGCTAATATTTGCTTATTAGCGCTGTATTTAAAGAACAGCTGAGGATGATGGCAACGTCAGTATTTTTGTATTTGGTCATAAAAGCCAAATTTCAACTATTCGACCAATAGTTGTTGAGACATTACACATAAAATCAGATTTGTAAACATATCTCGCTCTTGTCACACAAGACTGACTTGAATGAACAAACAATGGTGAAATTGCTGTGACAATGGCCACTCCCAATAGCCTTTAAAATATTGAAAGAAATATAATTCTTTTAAATTGGAAATCAAATCACATTTTAGACACACTGGGTTAGAGATGTGTTAACGTCTATCAGATTGGAGAAAATCAGACTCTTACTTTCTGGTAAAGTTCATCTCTTTGCTAAGATCTATAGGATCCTTATAAAAGGTATCGGAGGACTTAATTTTAAACCAATTGTTCTGTTAATGTTATTATGTACGTATATATTTAGTTTTATATTGTTTGGATGTGCATAAATATAGACATACATATATATGTGTCTTTAAAAATATACACGTTAAATATTATAATGCGACAAAAAAAAAAGTACGCGACCCTTTCTTATTAGATTCAATGTAATAAGTAGACTACAATTATCAGAACTATACAAATATTCAGGTATATATAATATATCAAATATATATTTTTATTTATTTATTTTGCAACCCATAACAAAATCTCTGCGACCCACCTATGGGTCCCGACCCAATCTTTGGGAATTACTGCTGTACATGAAAGAGACCAGGTCATGTTGTACATTGTGGATATCATCAAGCTGTCAATATTTATATATTTATATATGACCGTCACTGTTGGTGGTCTGCCCCGCAATGTCGAGGCCACTTTCCCATGCTCCTCTCCGCCTAGACGAGAACACATAAACACACACAATTAAAGGCTATAATTTATCTTAGGGGAGCTGTTCAAAGATCAGAAATAGCATAAAAACCTCAAAATATAGGTTCTTAAATGTTTTCTCAGCTGTAAGTATTCTCAGTCAACTTTCGAGCAATAACTACGGAGGCAATCCTCCCAAACTCTGAAATCACTAGACATTTCTGGAGTTCATAGTAATGATTTTTGAGCCTCGGCGTCTCAGGAAGTACGGCAAACTACAACCCTATGATTAAACTCATATATGTACTATATACAACCAATCAAAGTGCATCTATATATAAATCTACATACTTATTTTAAATAAGTACACATTTTGAAATATGTTGCTAAAATAGGAGGGAGGACAAACATTTTGTCATACAACAGGAAAATATTTCAGGGTTAATTGGCCAGATTTACATTTCAGTACATTTCAAAAGGTCCCTCACAGCTAAAACACTGGAGACAGGTGATGCTGACCAAACACAAATAGACTCAAATCCTTGAGATAAAAGCAGGGTGGCACTGACTGCTGTCTGGGGGGGGGGGGTTTACCTTAAAACACGAGAAGAGCATCTAAAGGCCAGTGAGTACACCTGCACTCAGAGAGAGGGAGACAAACAAACCTCCCCAGCAGCTGGTTAAACAACACACACACGCAAAAACCTCGAGCCTCTTATTTATAACCTCGCCCGCACAGCAGAGAAGACGCATCCACACGGAGCGACAGTAACAGCTGGTTTCAGGAGGGAGTCAAATAGTTCAGGTCACACAGGAGGAACATTAAGTTTGAAAAAAGCAGAGAGAGAGAGCAGTTTAGGGTGTTTTACCATTACTGATTATCTATCAATTACTTTGTCAACCTATTGTTTCGCCTATAAAATCAAGTATCATAAGAGATGCCCACAACAACTTTCCAAAGCCCAAAGTGATGTTTTGAAATTGCTTAAGGAGGGTTACCAACATATTATATATGTATCTTATATATGTATATATAATATATTATGCATTATTTATAATTTCAATGATTTCTTTAAAAGACGAAAATCAATTATTCGTATTTGTGACGCTGAAACAAGCTATTCTTCAGTTCAATTTAGCTAATACAGAAAATAAAATAAATCTATGCTGATTATAATTAATATTCAAAATTTATGTCCTCCATCTTCTGTCTGTTATTTCACCTACTAATTTAGAAATTGTTATACGACTATAGTTACCTCTTTCATTTCAAAGGGATTATATTTATGTACAAAGAAAATCCACTTTTATCTCAAACCAAAATTACTTTATGTTCAGGGCATGTTGAACTATTGTATTTTGGCATAATTGAAGACTGATATGACAAGAAAAGAGTTAATTTACAAACCCGTCATGTTCTGTATACCCACCAGAAGAAAAAAAGATGTATAACGATCCAAAATGAATCATGCAATTGTGTAATAAAATAATAAAAGCTTGCAGAGGTATGGGTGTAAGAGTACACATCAATGGCCTTTTCACAAACACCTCATTCAGTAACAAGACTCTCCAAGCGGAATAACACCAGTCAATGATGAATATCAAATATCAACCCTTTAAAGAGGAGTCAGACCTTCAATCACGCTAATTTTGATGCAGACGAGTGACACTTGAGCACACTGTCTTGCATGTGTCATCACATCATCAGTCTTATTTGCTTTGCCTGCAGAGCAAATAGTTGGGAAGAGTATCACCTTCTTGTTGGCTTCTGATTAAAAGGATATCTGCATGAATTAATTCATCCACTACTAAAGTGAAACACAGTCCTCAGGGTGCTGATGTGTGTTTGATAATAAAACATAATTTAGTCATTATTAAGACAGCCTTGACACACAGACTTATTGATGATAAAGTGTAAGATTTATTTGTGCAGCACGTCAATATGTTATCAGATTGGATCTGCATATTGATTAAAATCATTTTCAAAATCCATTATTGACAGATTTTATCCAGCAGCTCAACTAAATGAGCTGCTGTGATAGAAAAAAAATCAGAATTCATAATCAGACTAGATCCTGGATCTCCAGCAGTAACGTATACTGCAGTACATGCATTTATAATAGACTTCTACAGCTTCAGTTTGACCATTGTGATAAAATAAACACGATATGTCTCTTTTCTACAGTTATGTGTGGACATTTACGCACAACGTTGGGTCTTTACCAACTTAAGTACCTGACTACAAAGACGGAAACACATGACATTAAACCACCAAACCGTGACTTGTAAATTTAAATCGGGTTCGTTCTGCAATTAAATCTTACTTTAAGCTACTCGCCAAAGGGCAAGCAGTGCTGGGTCAGCTTGACACCAAGTCAATTAGTCACTATGTGACAACTTTAAACACAAAACATTTCATTGAAGCTTCAGTTTCACTCTGTCTGTGGTTTAGCATTTTAAGATGAAATCATATTAATAAACGATCAGTTGTGCTGTTGTATAAACTCATAGGCCATCAATTATTAGTAGCAACATTACTTACACACTTATAGGAGCTCTCTACCTTACGTGTCGCTCTTCGTGTCCGGATTGGGACTGTGTCAGTCCGGCAGGAACATTCTGAAGCAGCGCGAGCAGCTACTGGAGTCTTCACGCTGCGTCTGGCTGCGTCCGTATGTCCACCTGGGGGTGTGGAGGGGGTCCTGCCAAGCCCTGTTGTTCGGGTCGGCGGTGCAGCGTCTTCCTGGTGCCGCAGAGTCTCCCCCTGGCAGTGGGAGCGCGCAGCGGGGACCGGAAATCAATATGCAGCTTCTAGAGATGAAGGAAACGCATTTCAATCAATCACTTAGTTACATTAAACATGTTATTATACATTCATCACATTATTACAAGCAAATAAAGGAGAAAAGAAGGTTGATAATAATAGCTGATAATTCAATTATTAAAGGAAAGGCAGGCTAAATATATTTTAATTTACTCATGAAACAGAAACGTTTAATACTGTCTGAGAACAGCTCGATCTTGAATTTATCAAAATGTGGGTGAATTTGATCGTGTGACACATTACATGTTCCTGTAGTTTCATAACATTGTAACATATTACATTTTCTGATCCAGCCCAGTCATCTCCTAGGAATTTAACGTGTGTTACTGTAATGCAACATTACACACACACACACACACACACACACACACACACACACACACACACACACACACTAAGATGATGCCTCACATGCCGCTGCTGTTTACATCACTGCTTCCTTTCTCGTGGGAACTATGAGGAGCAGCTTATTATAAGAGGCACAAAGGAAGTTCCATTGGTTTTGGTTTCCAAATCCCACTCTTCTTCTCATGTGATGACAGTAAATGCATTTGGAGTTTCACCTGACTAAGATACAGTTTAAAGTTTGTTGCAATTTGATAAATTCCCATGTACACTTTACACATTACGTGTCCATTATCAAGTAAATCAGTAAGGGAAGCTACTGGTGCTTACATGACTTAAAGAGTTTCTTCCCCAGTATACCATGCTATCATCTCCTTACAGGATGGCTTCGGTGGGCAGATATGAGATACAGTAGCTGGAGTGCACTGATGACTTTTGGATATATTTTGTTCTCCGTTTCATTTCGATTTTCCAGCTTTAACAGCTGACTTGCTTTTCATGTCCCAATTTTTGACAAAGGTCCCTTTCACAACAAAGTCTGAAAAAATAATTTCCGGTTTAGGTTAGAGGTTGTATTAACAACAGAGAGCACCCAACTCACCAGCAGTGACTAATAGCAATGAGATAGTTTTTAGGGGAGTTGCATTTAATAGGGTAACCAATACAGCTTGAAAACCAACAACTGAAATGATAGAGCGTCCTTCTCTTTCACTCTAAATGAAGCTGAACAACTTTATAAAAGAAGAATATTAGGGGAGTTGAAGGCATGCTGTCTCTTGGCATGGAAGAAGATGTGCTAAAAGAAGAATGGGAGTAATTTAATATAAAGTGTCTCTTCATTCAATTCAATCGGTATCAATACTATTTTCTTCTCCGTCCACCAGGTGGAGCCATGGGCAGAGAGGGGCAGCATGTTTCTATCTCTTTTTCTAAAACTTCATCAATGACATTCAAACAATCCTGAAATGATTCCCTTGGACAAACTTCTTTCTACAAGTTTATTGAACTTTTTACTACAACACAATGGTTCACATACAATACAGCATAGTGATGGGCCTATATATACAGAACTGTGATTCTTCACATAATCATGTTGACGCTACAGTATAGGCATACGGAAATAAATCAAACAAACATTTCTCTGAACAAAGTTAGCGTGTACCTTTCTTCTGCATTTTACTATGTCATGGCACGCTATTTTACTTACAAGATTAACAATATATAGCACATGTATTTTTAGATATGTTGAAATCAGACAGTGGAACAGAAGGTGACAATATATTACACATTCCCCCCTCCTGTAGATTCATTTATTACATTTAAAACATGATGTCAAATAGAGGGTTTGCTTGGACACGTACAGTAGGGTCTGACCAGAGGGATTTTTTTTTTTTTGGGATGTCACATGCTGGAATGGAGATTTTATACACTATGTATAAAATGAAGTAAGATCTGTAGATCCCTTCCATCTGCTAAGCGCTATGAGGATGACAGTGGTGATGACCCATGGCGGCTGTGATTCTGAATGTGAAGCCCTGAGATGTTGTTAATGCCAAAGACCTGTCATGAATGAGGCTGCTAAGGATCAGACAACCTTCACTGAACATACTTGGGTCCTACTTGGGCTAAGTCCAGTCATGCAATGAAGTACACTGAACTTTATCATTTTTCAACATAGAAGATTTTTTTGCGACACACTTTTGGTCTAATCTGTCCTTCAATTCAGTGACTAAGCTTTGTCCAAACACATCCATATCTTCGTCACCCACCTGAGACTTGCTGGTTTCTTCTATCCTGATTGGCTGGTCAGGATTTGTGACAGAAGAAAAACAGCACGACTCGACAACAAGCTACAAACTTCAAGCTTCTGTCCGTCCATCCCAGACTGGTGGCTGCTCAGCTGGGGACTGGTTTGCAGACACTCCCTAATCATCGGACTTCTGATGGTTCTGATTAAAAAGCACTTAATCACTGAATAAATTCCATGCAGACTAAAAGGTACTTCCCTTTTGTTTTTAAATTTAGATCACACAGTATATTAATAGTGTAACTTTAGATTCGTAGACAAAGGATCATCATCATTTCAGCCTTGTACCAAATAGGAAAATGCATCAAGCATCAGACATTTTTGGAAAATATTTGAATATCAACGTAGTATGACCTGTCCTGATGTGATAAACCCAAACTTTCTGGTCCTCTGCTGCACTAGAACATTTTGCAGGCACTTTTTCAGCCCATGTCCTGATCCTGTTACATGATGGAGGAAAACTCTGTGTCTGAATGAACTTCAGGAGAACATAACTACTGCTCTAATAACAGCTTTTTAAATCCACTTACAGCTATTGGTGTACTAAAGTTGCTGCTTTTTCAAGAAACTTTCAGATCCGCTCCTATTGAGCGTTTGAAAGGATGTTAGTATACTGTAATAAGCATGTAATGAGTAGCTCTAGAGGTAGTAATTACAAATGTATGCACATGACAGCATGTTAGTTTGATCATCATGAGAAGTCAGCTCTTATTAAGGCTCGGTATGAAGACTCACAAGGTGTGGGCGCAAAGCAGGGAGAAAGCCACAATAAATGGATGTGGGCAGCATTACCTGACATGTACAATGGCATCACACAGCTGCAACATCACAGTATCAAAGCAATTAACAAAAGGTTTCCTTGACATAGACTGTTAAGTCTGGGCTGGGTTTCCCTGACACATGTTGCATCTTCTATTCAATTAAAACTAGACCCTGATGTGTCTTGTGTCGTTTCTTCCAGTATTTAAGACACACTAACACAACAGCCCAGTTCTACTTTCAAATAGAAAATCTAAAGCACGGCGACCATGATCAGGTTTAGGGAAAACCAGCTCTCTCTCTCTCTGTCTCTCTATGACATCTGTCGAAGTCGATCAGACTGTTCACTCGCAGCATACCAACTCCTGACTGGAATCAGGAAACATGCAAAGATTTGAAAGCCAACCCGCTACGCGACATGCATGCAGAGTGTGGGTCTTCTGTTACAAGCTGGCGTTACACACATATGCTCTTATTTACGACAGAGAAAAAGGTCACGCCTGCCTACAGTATGTCATCCGCATGATGCCCTTAAGAAGAAGATGTGTGCAGGGGACGGTGTGCATTCACACAAACAGTTGCTGGTCAGAAATCCTCTACTGGAGTATACAGCACTATTATTTACAACATGTGTGTCCTAAGTCATCAGGGATGGAGTCAGCCCTGTTTCAGTTCAACCACCTAAGCAGGTAATCAGCATCAGTGATATCTGGTGACAAATTGATTGATCGATGAGTTGGTTAAGAGACATTTCTGTATTCAAAAAAGGAAAAACAAATTATGATTTAATTTACTTCCTGTACTGACTGAACTGGAAGGGACTGGACCTCAAACCGGAGGGTGGTCACCGTAGGAGGGGCTTCATTAAGTTTGATGACTATAGGGGCTACAGATCTTCATCATCATCATCTTCATCAGTGATGCAGTGGAGGGATGGGGAGACAGGTTGCATGCAGATGGGAGGGGAGGGTCCTTGGACGGGTACAGTGTTTGGTCATCTTCTGGAGAGAGACAATAAAAGGATGTCAGCGTTTGGAGGAATACAGAAATCTGTTAAAAGTTCTGTTGAATGATTATAAATTAATTTTCTAATGTTTTTTATTAAAGGACCTACGCAATGGTTTCCTTTGTTTTAACAACTTAAATCAAATATGCTTTGCATTTATTGCCACACATTTTCCAAAGTGTGAAATAACTTTGTCTAACCACCAAGCAGCCAGTGGTTTCTAGTTCATGGCAGTTTGTTAAGAAAGCAAATTTGCAGAGACTTTTTCTTCTCTTGCTTGACTCAGGGAACCCCCATCGAGGCTTCTGTAAGCAACTGCACGGACAAAGAAGACATTAAAGTGTGCCTGTGTGTAACTCGGTGTACTCTGTTAATTACCATGGCATTAACTTGCAGCGGTCTCCTGCTGAATGACGTAATGCCTGTTTGAATCATCCACCTCGCTGCCACAGTGAACATCACTTCTGTTGATGCAGAAACACAACACTCATTACCAAACAGATAACATGTAAGCTGATAACAACAAGACAAGAATTGATTTATTCCAATCTAGTCTGAAGTTAGTTAAAGTGACCAGAAACAATAAACAGCTAACTGACATCCTCACCTGTTGTCATTGATGTCTCTCGTTTCACTGACGTTGTTACCTGTTGGAAAGAAAACAATAGTTTGATTTCATTGATCAATACTAATTGATCATTAATTGATAAATTGATCCTATTAAATTAAAAAAGAGCATATAAAGGACACTGAGCTAAATACATCAAACATCCAGCATGCTTCACGATCAAGTATCTTGTGATAAAAACTGATTTGAAATCAGTGTACATGTGCTCTTGTGCTTACCGTTTTCAATGTTGAGTGGGAAGGACTCCAGTATGTCTCCAGTGTATTTGCCTGCTCTGTAGCCCAGCGCTGTGGACACTCTGTGTAAAACACCACAGAGGGAAAAAACAAAACAAAACACGGTCAAATATGAGCGCAGTTTGATGCATTACAAGTGAGGGAGACTTGTCTCCAGTAATTTGACAAATCACAAAAGAGTTAAAAGGAGCACAATGTTAAAGCAATACTTAATATAAAAGGAAATAGCCTGCCAGTTGTATGTTTTAATCAAATGACCATGTTTGGATGAATGACCTCTCAGTATGTCTGCAAACACCACAGGATGCTCTATTTTGTGAAGACTCTTCCTGACTGCCATCATCTGACACTTTAAGCCTGTAGCTTGAAACCAGTGGAAGGAAGGATCTAAACTCACGTGTTGCTCTGGACAGAGTTGGGGTTGCTGTTGACGCTGGCGGCGCTCGGCTGTGTCCTGTTGCTCTGGAAGAGGGCGTTGCTGTAGGTGTTGGCTTGTTCAGTGGCACGGATGTAAGTGTAGAACGGGTTGGTGGGAGAGCAGACGGGCAGCTGCTTCGGTCTCACTGGCTTGGCTGTCAGGATGATAAAGTAATGCAAGGTAAGGCACAACTACGAGGAAAATGAGTTACTGCAGACCAAAGAGGTGAAATAAAAGAAAGTCAGTTCAAATGTCATACATGTTAGACGTTTCACTGAAGAAAATTCCAATACTCAGACTATGTCCAAAAACAAAAGCATAAATCAAACGAGAAAGCTTGATTGCAGTACCGATCTGTGCTGCGTGGGGGCGCCTCAGGGCGCTCTTTGCCCTCATGGCATCCTTGATGCGGTCGACCTCCTGCTGGTAGCGGCGGCGGTCCAGCATTGCGCCCTCCTTGGCGTCCCTCAATGCATTCTCCAGGGCCTTAACTCTCTCAGCAGTAGACCTAAGTCGTTTCTCCAACTTTGGAAGCTCACAGCGCAGATCTGCATTGTCACGTACCAGCTGGAGGGGAGAGAGCGAGAGAGAGGGAGGGAGGGAGGGGTGAGAAATCACATGGGGTGGGAAAATTGGAATATTAATCAAAGATAATCAGAAGAAAAAAAGAGGCAGAGTAAGGAGTGAAAATATGTTGCCAAGTATGACTTACAGTTTAAGATGCTAATTGAAATTCCTGTTTAAAAATACTCAAGGAAGTATAAATACACAAAAAGACATGCGATTACAGTAATATGATGCAATATAATAGTTGTTCAGCACAATTTGCTTACATCACAAACGACTAGTGGGTTTTGAACATACTAGTTTACTTGAAGAGTGTTCAGAATAGCAATAAATTATCTTTCTGTTATGCACCCTCTAGCAGGCTCCTGGTTGAGCACTTTATGCAACTAGCAGGCAAATTATCCCCCAAAATTGCTGTATTTCTAGCAGTGAAAATATCACAATTACACCATCTCCTGGTCTTATACAATCCAAACTGCAGACTGTGTTTACATCACTAAAATTACAGTTCCTTTCTGCATTTCTCTCACCTGTTTGTGAACCTTTGTAAGTTGGTCCAGGTTATTCTCAAGAAAGGAAATCTTCTGCTTCTGGGTGCAAGACCCCCCGCTATCATCAGGCTCCATTTCGGAACTCTGCAGAGAGGACGACAAAGCACAAAGATGAGAAAATAAATACAAAGCAAGGTAGAGGAAGAGGTTTTATATTTTACTAAAGCAGAAGGTGATTGTAACACCAGATGGGGGCTGACAGAAGCTTTCATAAATACCAGTAACTCTCTGATTATCGTGAGAAGACATTTCAAAATTGCTTGAGAGTTGTGGTGGAACAAAACCTTCCACCTTATCAGATATTAAAATACACAGTAGCATGTGCTAAACAAGCTCCTTTTAGGCCAAAAATGACACCAGTTCTTCATCCTGGATTTTATATGGTTACATAAGGCCTTTAAATTGGATCTTTAATCCACTAGTCTTCACAAAAAGTGAATGTCTTTTGTTAAAAATCTAAAAGTCAAGGGGATTAGAGGAATGTTGCTACACATAGTGAAGTTTTTTCATCAGTGGGTATTCAGGCCACACAGTTTCCTTAACATGATTTAAAAGCTGCCTTCTCTCATCATCTTGGAGCTGCTTACTTTTTTAACCCGCGACGTGAGGTCTTGAACGAACAGCTTGCGCAGGTTGTGGAGGGTCTGGAGCTCGCGGGCCTGGAGGACAGACAGATGGAGAGGAGGTTAGGAAGACAACCGGATGTAAGACAAAGGCTATACAAGAGAAAGAAGAGCAGACTGAGGTAATACAAGAGAGAGACAGAGACACAGCAGGGGACAACGTTTCAGAAGAGACAGAGGTGTATATTTTACTTACGACGGTCTCCTCCAGACCCCTCAAGTCCTGTTTAGTCTGCTCATGGCGCTCATGCAGGAATCTGACGGAAACAGCAAAACCATCATCACACATAAGACAATATTTCTGTGTACTGCAATATCTGTGTGTTGTTTTGAGTGCCCTCTGCTGGAATTTAATTGAAGGGAGAGCGGACTGTATCAATTCTATACTTGAATGTTTTCATAGTCTCTATTGAAATAATTTCCCATCAAGTACTCTCTACTCAGACCTTTGTTTCAACCAGACTGAGTAGTCAGAGTGTGAGAAAATGGACCTCCACAACACTTACGAGAGCTCCTCCAGGCGCTCACTCTTGGTGGTGTCCTCGCTCTTCAGGCGCTCAAAGTCAGCACGAACCTGAGCGAGCTCAATCTCCAGCTTGGAGTTACGGCTGGAGATGTAGAGCAAAAGCACACGTGTTCGTTAGGAAAAAGAGAAAGGCAAGAGTTGAATGTACAGCAAACCTGATTATTCGACAAACTTTTTGTGCAAGCAAAGAATAATGTATGAAAAGATGTGTGCAATACTGTCAATAATAAGAACCTTTTATAATAAGCGATTATCACATCAATAGTAACTTAATAATGAATTATTTATAAATAGAAAGGACTAATTCAATTATCACGTACTCAGTGAGCTCGTCAATGATCCTCTGCTTCTCATTGATCTCATCCCGCAGGCGGGCCAGCTGCTGGTGATGGAGGCCACGGTGGGACTCCCCCTGCTGACGAGGAACCTGCTGGAAATGAAAAGAGATGCGGGCTTCAGCAGGAGAAACTAGAAAATGAATATAAAACGCCATATAATCTGTTCTTTGGAGCAAGAGAGTTTGAGGAGCCGTCTGTGCAACAAAGGCAACATATAGGGTCAGTTCCTCATGTAGCACCAAGAAATGGAACAAAGGAGTCAGATCTGAAAATAAGTACTTTGCTTGTATTCTATTCTGGGGTGACAGTACGCCCATATCAGAACTTTAATCTATATACTCAGGTTTCACACGAACGCTTCTTACCTTCACATTTCCATCCTCAATCTCACCCTTCTCTCCATCCTTCTCCTCAAGCAGGGAGTTATCTGGTACAAGACAAAGAGAAAGAAAGCATTCAGCACAGAGCAACAGCCTAATAACATCTTCAGGCAATTCCCTGAGAAATTTTAAAAAGAGGATGGCTAAACTATTCCACATTTCCTTTAGCGTGCATGTTAATCTTGCAGCTGTGTTATGTCAACAGTATATTTTGTGTATGTGTACACGTGTGGTGTGCATGTTACCCTGGTCTTGCAGCTTGGCCAGCTCCTCGCTCAGGGAGTCGTGGCTCTCCTCCAGCAGCCTCTTCTTCTGCTCCACGCTCTGCATGTACTCCGTCAGAGAGCGGATCTTAGCTTCATGCTGTGCGAAACACAAACGTACGGACAGCAAAAACAAGTCGTTAAACAAACAGCTGAAACAAACTACAATGAATGATTCATTCACGCATAGCCTGTCATCAATTCCACGTCTTCCATCCCTCACCTGAGAGATGAGGAGCTGGCAGGAGGAGAGCTCCCTCCCGGTCTCCTCCATCTTGCGGTGGCACTCCAGCTGCATGTTCTCCAGCTGGCGGCAGCGCTTCACCATGCTCTTCACCTCCGACTTGATCTTGCTGATGTAGAGGCGAGCCACCGTGAACTCCTCCTCGATCGCACCGCTGATCTCCACCGGCTGAGGATTGGAGAAAAAAAAACATGATTATTTTCTCTTCCAGTCAGGACAAACAGGAAACTCAATAAAAACACTATTACGTGTTGTGTAGTGTACCTACAGTTTATGTACATTTTGACCTTTAATTTAAACATCTTTTTACTCTTGGATCCAACTCACCAGCTTGATCTCCCCGTTGCCCACAATGGTGCTGAACTCGCTGAGGTCCCTCATCAGACCATTGAGGACGTCAGCGATGCGTTTCCTCTGCTGCCCGCTCACTTCCTGCATACGAGACAGCTCTGCCTCCAGCTCCATCAGACTGGCCTGGAGAGAAAAAGAGAGGAAGCAGTAAGGATCAGTGAAGCACTGCCCTTTTCCAACAGCAAGGAAGGAAGCGAGTGTCCTTCTGTTCCACCTCCTGTCTCTGATTTTAGCTTTCTTTCTGTAAATCTCACATTCACACCATTTGTCTTAAAACCTACCATTTTCTGGGACAGTTGGTCGGCCAGCAGCTGGTTCTGCAGGCCTTTCTCCTCCACCTCCTGGCTCTTCTGGTCATAGTTGATGGCCAGCTCCTCCAGAGCTTGCAGCACCTCCTTCACCTCAGCCTTGGCGCAGTCGCTCTCCACCTGCAGCCGGCCAAGTTCAGCCTGGACCTTGTCCCCATCGCCCTTGGATGAGGCCAGGAGCTGGAGGGAGGGAATGAAAAGAGAGGGAGACAGATGAGGACCTTCAGTTAAGACATTTAACAATCAACATTTTGACCAGTCCTCAATTATGCAGTTTGAAAGCTAGAGCTTGGTATTAAGTTTACGTTTAGAATAGCTCAGTATCCTCTCAAACATAGTCTGTGTGTGCATACAGTGTGTTTATTTGCGTGAGTTTGTGATGACCGACCTCATCCTGGTCCATCATCTGCTGCTTCAGTTTCTCCACCAACTGGCACTGCAGGTTGATCTCATCATCCTGTGTAGACAATATACTATCATTAATACCAACCTCACTACCATCCAGACTCCACCCCCTGCACGTGTGTATAAATACATGTGACACCGAAAAGTGTATAGGCTTTTATCTACCTTATCCATGATTGTTTTACATTTATAAATCCAGAATTACATGAGAAAGACACTAAATGTTCCTGTCCATCTTTCATTATACAAAATAACATCTGCATTTGCAAAGAGCTATAGAGGTGGAATTACTTAATGTACAGGCAAAAAAGTGTCTGTTGTAATTAGTATGTTCATGTTTTTGTGTTTGGACCTTGTCATCCAGCTGCTTGTACAGCTTGCGGATCTCCTCCTCGTACTTCTGCCGCTCCTCCTCGGAAATGCGGACAACAATGGAGGAGGTGTCGTTGTCCAAAACGGGACGCTCCTCCACTGTCTCGAAACGGGTCACCACTTCTTGCGTGGTCTGCTCCGTCTCAGGTACGTCCTCTCCTGAGGGTAGGGATCAAGTGACAAAGAGGACAGAGGAAAGAAACACATCAGAATGAGGCCGTTTTGTTTATGATTTAAGCACAGAAGAGCTGAAGTTACTCAGCTGAATCGAGGCTTCTGCTGGAATTCAGTTAGTCAGAAAACACTTGATGTGTCTCACCGTTTCTCCAGCGGTTGAGCTCAATCTCCAGCTTCTGGATGCTATCCTTCAGAGTTTTGTTCTTCTCCTTCTCCTTCTCGAACTTCTTCTTCCACTGCTCCGCCGTCAGCTCCAGGTTAATGGAGGCGGTGTTCCTGATGGTCTTGGCACTGTGACAGAGGAAGACAAAGACAGAGAGACACAGGGAGGAAAAAATGTGAATCAGTTCATTAGGAAAGGGCTGATGATCAGTGTTTGTGTTTGATTAACAGTTCTACTGGATGATGCAGCCAAAACTCAGCTTTATGTTTGTCAAATAGTGTAAAGGTCATCTGACTAGTATGAGAGGAAAATACTAAATAAATGACAGTTATAATGTCATTTAATGTGAATTTCTATTTTTTTAGACCTTTCTTGAGCCTTTTGACTCAAAAAGAAATTCATACCTCCCTGTTGAAAGATATAGTCAAGTAGGCAGTGTCAGTTAGCGATTGTATCTGCCTTGTATGGATTTTAGGTTATGCCCAAAACAGTTCATTGCCTTCCTTTTGAGAGGTAAATATAATCAGTTTGTGTTCTTGCTGAAACATAGCAGCATGTAAAAAGACTGATTGATTCTCATGCTCCTGCTGTATACTGCAATTTCTTTCCAAAGCTGCACTGGCTGTTTCCACAAATGTACATACCGTTGTCCAAACATCAGAGTCGACTTGGTCTCCGCGTCGTTGTAGCTGGAGGGAGAGCAGCAGATGAACATGGTGGTGCGACAGTTCCCTCCGAGGGAGTCCTGCAGGATGCGGGTCATTTTGCTGTCACGGTACGGCACGTGAGATTTCTGGAGGAGATAGAAGGAGAGAGGGAGGGGGAGGGGAAGAAGCAGAGAGAAAGAAGGGAGAAGTAAATAAATGAGGAAAAAAGATCAACATCAGGAGACTATTTGGAACCAAAAGAACGAAAGCAATGCCGGAGGTATGTTTCATTTGCTTCCTGATTTTGCACTTCTGCAGTGATTCATCAGCTTATATTTTCAGCAAAAATGCGAACTTTCCCATTTTGGATTCAAACAAACTCCAAAAACTGCTGCCAAAATTGTCCGATTTATTGTTCAGCATCTAACTAATCTATTAATTGGCAGGGATAGTGTTGGCGTTTGCCAGCCAAATCATATGAGCTGGCAGAATGGAAATAACAGTGCGGATCCTGGAAGTCGACATGAGGGACAGTAACTGTACATTAGCTTGGATGGATTACTGAAGGGGCCTACTAAGCACAGGCCCAAGGACCCAAAGTGTCAGGGCCCCCTCTGGCACACAACATCAACAAAAAGAGGCTAAACAACTATAAAGTCAGTGTCTTAGGAGAGGTGGTGCGGACTTTTGTATGTCTGTGCCATATGTGTACATGAGTGTAAGAAATGAGATACGAGTGTTATTTGTTACAGCATCTGAACCTGGAGATAAACTGGATACTTCCAGTTGTAGAAATGGAAATTAAACATGTTTTAATTTAAGTTTAATCACAAAATTCAACAATGGAAAGGGTACATATGTTTCACTACACCTAAACGTGGAGAAACTACTTCACGGCAGCTCCTTAAATATCTCACATATTGGCTCAATACGGACATACAGTATTCTCCACAACCAAACCAAGACGAAAACATACAGTAGGTACTACCACTTTTTGCCACTTTAGCACTATTTAGTTGATCTATTTTACTTTAATCCAGGTCTGCATTTCTGCTGATGTATTTACTGTTCCTCCACTGAGTATCCAAATACAGGTAAGTGGGGTTAAAATAGCTCACCGTGCCCTCAGCCAACGCAGAGATGACATTTCCCAGAGCAGAAAGAGACTTGTTGATGTTTTTAGCCTCATCCAGGACGGATCCTGCAGCTCCAGTCTTACTGACCTGGAATAAAGAAAGAGAGCCAGCAGGTCAAACATGAGCGATGAACAGCTGAAGAAAACACACACAGGAGACATGAATTTGAAGCAGCTGAATTGCAGGTTGGGAGTTGTTTATTTACAATCAGTCTTTCCCTCAGAGTGTCTCGTATACCTTCTCACTGCCAGCCAGATCCACCAGGTACAGTTTTCCACACAGTTTCTGCTCAGTCTCCACGTGCTCCTGCTTGATGTTGATCAGGAAGATGCTGTGGCTGCGAGAACTGTGCTCGTTCATGTCTGCACAAAGACAGAAGACACACAACCGTTGGTTGGAACAAAGGGCAAGAAGAGGCTTCATACAATCTGTTATTTACCTTCCTCTCTCTAACCTAGAGCCAGCAGTTCTTAGGATCACGGCAGTGAAAGTAATACCAGATTCATTTGTAGTAATTTATCTGTTCATTTTAAGTCTTCCGTGTCTTTTTTGTCAACCAGGACAGGACTGCAGGAGTGCAGATGACAGGCCGCCCTGATCTAAAAGCCCCTCTTCATCAGACAGGTTTCTCTGCAGACAATATCTGCTATCAGCACAGCACTCTGCAGCACCGTGAGTCAGCAGGCATCCACCAGGAAACAGAGAAGACTGCGCTGCTTGGGATTGCAGCCTCAAGCAACTCGGAGCCACTGCTGCATACATTCAGCTGATTTTCAAAGCTAGATTGTTGTAGGATTTGATTGTTATTACATTTTTAGCATTACAACGTTTTGTATTAATTCTGCTCTACTGAGCAAACATTATTTTACTCTATGTAAATAGTATATGAAGAAGTATATAAGTATAAGATCTATCTAATTTGTCACGTTTTGTCTTGCCCTCCGTACTGAAATCCATAGAATCCAAAGCCTATGCCTAAGCCGATGCATGCCTGTTATACAACCCTATTACAATGATGCTGTTTATTTAAAGTCATAACAGGCAGACATTAATATTTATAGCAATTTCTCATGCACCGAGGCACTTAGCTGCAGCTCAGTCTTAAAAGTCTGAGTTGGGTCAGACACTATTTTATTGGTCTGTCTGGTAGATCTGCTCAACGGATAGATGATTCATAACACATAGACGAGCAATCTGAGCTTTTCATCTTTAAACTGCACGATTCAGAATTCTCAGAGCCAGTAATAGATAACTGTTGCTGAGTAAGTGCCTTTATCTGTATAGAAAACATTTTTTTCAAACTTGGCTGAACACAAATATCTGTTATTATAAACATTTCCGGTTTTTTTCATCTTACATAAGACACAAAAAGCTCTGGAGATGCCTCCACCTTCTCTAATTAAGTCTTTACCTGGAAACAGACAGCCCCAAAGTGCATGCTTTCTTTTTAACAGATCTATTATAATGAATAATGTGATTTCTAAATAAATAATAAGCATATCTGTGCTTCTCAACTCATGGTGATTGCATACATGGGGCTATTATACTGGAAGTGATGAGGTATTACTGTAAACACGTTTTGAACAGCATATAAAACAATAATAACAGATTAAGCTGTTGACTGTTCTGAATCTTTAAACTTATTTATAGTGCAGCATTCTCTACCACGATAACACTAACAAAAAATATATAAAAAAATATAAATAAAATGACATTTCAACCCTTGGTTGTAAATGTGGCATTAATGCCGTTGGGTCATGCAGCAACATTTAAATGTTTGCGTCTGATAACCAGATTCAGACGCAAACACTATGAGAACATAGCCTTCTGTTCTGCTGAGCAAATGGTCTGAAATTAACTTTGATGTAACTGTAGTCCAAATAATTCGGTTGCATATCAATTGATGTGTGCCGTAACTATGAATTAGCATTCATTAATTGATCCATTAGGTATGAACTAATCACATAAAGTCATAGTGACTTGATCATATACTAATGGTGAGCAACGTGAATTCATGATAAGACCTGCATTAATTAATGCATTAAATCATTATGAGTCATGCACTAGTTCATTATTTATGATTTTTACCCTTTTTATAAAGTGTTGCCCACTTTACTTTATTTTGAATGTGCGTTCACTCTGACCTGTGATTCATCTCGTATTACCCGCATGCAAAGACTGTCGGGTCATCATTGTCAGGAAGCCGGAGTGCAGTGATTCAATTTAAAGTGATTAAGGACTCGCCCTGAGAAGCAGGAATGCTAATGCACAAAAGTTCCTACTGACGTGACACAATGACTGAAATGTACCAGATAAATAGTATTTGATTACTCTACAATTAAATTAGCTCCACAATATACTGTGTTGATTTATGTGGTGTTTGTTGTTAACAAGAATAAGAAGTTTTATAGGGGGACATTTACTTGGTTAACCCATTTTTGGTTCAACCACCAATCATTGATAAAGGTTTGTTGCTTGGATAGTATTCCAAAGAGTTGCTTTATTGTATTTTTACCTTTTGCAATACCTCCACTGCAATACAAAATCTGCCTCAACAGTAGTGATTTAAACTTATTCTTGCTTAAACAAATGTGAAAGAAATTTGTGAGCGGGATATTGTTTTGTTTTTGTTTTTTTCAGTATAACTGGCACAACATTTTGGCAGCAAACCAAATTAGATGAATCTTCGTAATACAGACATTGTAAGACAACTTCTTCACTACTGAAGCATGTTTATAGATTTGATGGAGTATCATTACTGGGTTTACTGGTAATTAGGTCACATGTTATTTTTAGCTTTTGTTTTTACACTGTAATGAAATATTGTACAATGCCGTATCAGAGCCATGAGTCAGATATTATTACTGAGCCGCAGAGGAGTGAGTCAGTGCACGGAGGCCAAAACAAGGTGCAGGAATTACAGATGAGAGAGCTTTTACTAACATACATTAAAGATATAAACATAATGTTGCCAGATTACTGAACACAGCATTATCAGAAACCAGTTTATTAGACGAGCTGATTCTGTTTGTTAGGAATGATTTTATTATATTTATAATAGCTCCAGGCAGAGTTTTTGTACTGCTTTGTTACTCTCTCCAAACCCAAAATAACTGCCCAATGCTGCCCATGTCATTACAGCGAATGCCATCTGACACGATGAATGAAGAAAATTATAGCCGGCTGTAACACGAAGATTACATAACAAGACACAATAACAGGCTACATGAACTGAGCTGTCTCTTCACGCATCAGTAACCGGTTGTGAGTGCTACTGCTGGCCCTGAAGCGGAGCTAGATCTCTCGCTCTGATATGGACGTGGAGGAACAAGACAACTTGTTTTATTCTGGACATCTAAAAATGTTTCACTGTAAGCATTTGTCTTTTGGGATGTTTTTTTCATGTTTACATCCTATGTTGCAACAACAATATTCTTAGATAAAGACTCACTGGTCACAGCAACGTGGCGGGCAGCTTTGCCCTCGTCGATCACATCCATCACCTCATCAGGGCTGGAGACAAAACGCTCAGTGCATCCCTGAGGAGAGGAGAGGAGAGGAGAGGAGAGGAGAGGAGAGGAGAGGAGAGGAGAGGAGAGGAGAGGAGAGGAAACCATAAGAGAGACAGAATATGAGTCAGATTCAACATCATGGATGTGATGAAGCCCACAGGCAGATTATCACCCACAAATACAAAGCACTTTCACAAACCTTGACATATGGCACCCTGTTCTTATCCTCATGGACAGACAGGTTGGTCTTTGTCACTAAAAAAGAATAAAGAGAGAAAATATAAAATTTGTGTTTTAAAGTATTTTAGAGGTATGACAAAGCCTACTTTATGTTAAGGAAAAGACTAAATCAGGCCCCAGCTGACAATTCAAAATATGAACATATAATTGAATATAATGCAGTAAGGCTCTCTGTATTGCTCTCAAATATTTATTCACTTGTAGATCAACTTTTCTCATTTATTATTATCTCTGCTGAGTCAGCACATGTGTCGGCATTATTTACTCTTCTCTCCTCTTTTGTATCTTTTGTTTGGGGAAGTAAACTCTTTAAATGTGCATTTGGCACCAATTCACCTTAATTCATTTCAATTAATTTATAAACCCCTGGACTTTAATGGCTCATATGTATTTCAACAAGACTTCTGATCATGTTAAAAATGTTCGCCATATTGAAAACACATCTGACAAAAAGCTTTTTTGATGAAAATGATTGCTCGGTGCAATTCAGTAGTCGCTGGAAGACGGGACATTCTACACTCTCGCTGTTGCAGGTGATCCATAAAGAGCTCATTAGCACTAACCATCCAGAAGGTCACGGATTTTGTCCATGTAGATCTCAAAGTATGAAACCTGTTGGAGAAGAAAGAAAAATAGGAAACCAAATTTAACTCGGGTTGAAATGTATCATCATGAAAGAATTATGTGTAAAAAGGTTTTTTATTGAACTGTTTGCAGAAAAAAAGATAAAGATTACCCAAGAAAAGAAGGATTAAAACAAGAAGCATACCACAACACAAATACACTACCTTGATGTGGAATTCCAGGTTTTCATCCATGGCAAAGATGTGATTGAAAATGTCCTCAGCGATGCGAGGAATGATACCCATCTGGTGAGCGTCGTGCAGTTTGCCCTGAAACACAAAGTCACCGATAAAGGTGTGAGAGTGAGATAGCTATGCAGGGCCAAAGGAGAACAAGTGGAGACTCCATGCAATAATGCCTTTAAATTCTCAAAACAAAAACGGTTAAATCAAAGCTGACGAAAGTAAAAGTCTGACTGGTTCTGTGAGACCTGCTACCAGTTTCTATCAAAATAGTCTTAATGTAAATTATGAAACAAATGTGCAATGTAAATAAATACAATTCTCACGAAGACCCAAAACTCCCCGAAATGTTTTATAAATGTTGAAAAAAACAACTTAAATCAACACAGACATTAACTTGCTTTGTTGCTCTGAATACTGTACCTCCATGGTGTGAGTCTTCCCAGAGGCAGTTTGTCCATATGCGAAAATAGTGCCATTGTATCCACCCAGAACATCTATGAGAAAAAAAGAACAGATGAGACCACAACACGTATATTTCAAATATCTGACATATCTTGACGTGGCTCATCATCCATACCTTTGACAATCTGCTTGGCGCAGGCGTTGTACACCTGCTCCTGGGTGGTGTTGGTGGGAAACACTCGATCGAACGCGTAGGACCTCCCCTGTGGACCGTGAACAACAACAAACAATTAACAAAAAACATAAAAGATATATAAATGTCTTTTCTAGCAGCTAGTCATCAGTCTGAGGTTTGGGAAATGATGTCAGCCGTGTGAGGTGGCCAGTGACTGATGTATCATCTGTTTGCATTTGCCTGACCATTAAAAAAGAGATTGGGTGATGATTGGGTAAAATGGGTGAGAAGAAAAAACACACATTAACGTTACTGGCTAATACTATTTATAATGGTGTTGTCAGTTTTTAAGAAAAACTATAATTAAATAAAAGCACAAAGAGGAGTCAGGACTTAAGTTTCTCAGAAAGAGTATATTAAAACTATCACTTAGTACCACACTACCAGGAAGTAGGTCAACAAATACATAAAGATGAAGCTCCATACGCACTGTTTCCAGAATATTTAATTACTGCAAAGCTCAGTAGAAAAAGCAGAGAACGACAACACACAAATGTTCTTTGAGTTTTACACTGATGTCCGCCCTCATTGTGTAAGAGCAGTGGAAGCTAAATCCACAGAAATGCATTGTCTTTATTCTAAAATTTGCCTGCCCCCCAAAATAAATCATCTCTGCCTAGAATACAAACAATCTTGGTTGAAAGACAGACGAGTGAGTCAGCCCTGAATGTCACAGAAGGCCACAGTGCAACACAATAACATGCGCTGCCAGAACAGGAGCGGTATTGAATGTCATTAACAAATTGACTCATCTGCAGATCGCCTCCATGACAGAGTGATTTACTAGAGAGAGAATTTCAGTCCCAGGAAGAGGGAGGTGGAGGAGAAGACACAGAAAGATAAATAAAAATGGTGACGGATGAGCAAAGGAGATACACGGGTGAGAGTCAGAGAGGCAGCTGCAAAATAGAGAGAGAGAGAGAGAGAGAGAGAGAGAGAGAGAGAAAAAAAATGCATGGAAAGACAGAAAGAGAGACAGACTTGAAGCCAGAGACAAGAAAAAGCAGGTCAGCCTGTGATGCTCAAGCTCACTGAGGGATTATCGATCCTCTCTGTGGGCAATTAGAGAGATCAGTTTCTGGCTCCACTGTCCATCAGGAAGGTCAGACTGAGATGTTTCCATTACTGCCAGAGAAAGTTTCAACGTGACTCCTCCCTCTGCACACTGCATTTATCAGCCTTAGCAGGACCAAAGCGTACTATTCCTCTTCTTTTAGCACTCTCAGTCAGTCAGTCCTCAAGACTGGGTCAGGGGAGATTTTCATTAGGATATCCAAATAAATTTGCAGAATTTCTTTTATAGCCTTTGATTTAACATTGATATCTGCAGTACACCTTTGGGCCACATGGGGGAGCCTGAATGTTCGTATTGTTCTGACAATTGTAGTCTACTTATAACGCTGAATCTGAAAGGAAGATGTATGTTCTGTTTGTTTTAATGAGGAGATGAAAAGAATGAGATAGCCTGTTTACTCCGCCTAAATGTATTTGTTTGTGTTTACACGTGTGTATGTTTTCAATAGCACATGCATAAAACAAAGTTGTGATTCATCAAACGTATATGTTTTCTAAATGTCTGGTTTGCCTGTTTAAGATAAATGCAGAAATGGCAGTAAAAATGGTCAAGAATGTGAATTTACGCATGCAAGTTGGTCTTCTCAGAACTTAAAGATAACACCTATTGTGAATTCGGTCATGATGGTGTGTCATTTTTAGTGGGTTCTCAGAAAAGAAGTTAGGGAAACACTGTACTCATGTACTCTGTTTCTTTTTCCTTCCTCAGACATGACATACTTGGCCAATAACTAAAAGAGGTAAAACCAGCAACACATACGAGCAGAAAATATCTATAATCATTTCAATTCTTCCTTTATTCACACTGAAAGTATTTCGAATGATTTTGGCCTGCAGAGATGGGATCAATTAAAGTTAATTTCTGTGAATTTAAAATCAATGTGAACCACATAGCAATGGCCAAATCTCTAATCTGAAAAATATTGATGGAACAAAATCTCCTTTTTTTGTTTATGAATCATATATTTTAAACTTAGGCTTTAATTTTGAACAAAGTCTGTTTTTATACACAATAAATGCAATAAGTTGACAATGTTTGCAGTGTTGAATAAACTGTATGAGACTCTTTATCTTCAATTTTGACAAAAATGTAACTCAAGTGTCCTGAAAGTGTGTCTGTTATGTAAGCATCTCCGTAAGCACCATATGTTTTATGATGTGTTTACAATAACAAGGTGTTTCATCTGCGAAGTGCAGACCTGAGTCAGCTGATGCAGGAGGCCAGTTTGCGCACTTTGACAACATAACATGAATTTGTGCTTTGTCATGTTATGGAAAATATACTTTTTTTTTTTTTTTTGTGGGGGGGGGGGCTGTGACATTGCCCCTGTGCTGCACTGATTATCATGTTTTCCTGCCCAGCCACGACCCAAACTGATGAGTCGAGCTGATGATTTATTGATGAAGGGCCTGCATGCACAACAAAGCGCCTCCGTTTACTTACCCCGACGAGGACTGTGTCATCTCCTTGGAATTTGGGGATGAACTGGTCCCCACGTACAATCTCCGACTGGTTGAGAGGACGAAAGCGACACAGCACTTTTATGTTACACTCCGCAGGGATATCGGCCATTGCGCAGATTCAAGGAGGAGGAAGGATGCTGCTTTATGCTGAGCTGAGGGATGCTGCTGAGGCTGGAGGCGAACCGTCGCTGATCGGGCCTGATCCGAAAATAAACGACGAGGGGTGCGCGAGGACTTCGTCCTTCTACGTCGAAAGGACTCTGAGAACCGTGGAGAGGTTGGACGGTTTTATCCCGACAAGCCGAGAGACGATGCAATCTATTTGTGCGCAGCTGGACGGTCGTTCCTTGTCGCAGAGAGGCAGGCAGGCTAAATTAGATGTCAAATCACAAAACGATCGCCTACATCATTAAAAACCACCGACTGTGATGTTACTCGGTTCTACGTGTTGGTTTGTTTGAAGCTCTTTCTCTCCTGAGTATTTCTTTTCTTTTCCCTTTCGGGTGCGGCGGTGAATGTGCGTCAGGCCGGTTGAAGGTGAGATGCTGCTGGAAGGGCAGCGAGGTAAAGCTGCTGATGATCGGCCTTCGTTGGACGCTACAGCGCCCTCTATCGGGAAAATAAAGGAAGGGCGTGGTCTGCATCCGTCTCTTTAAAGTGGTACCCACACAGCCTCGGCATCATCTCCCTCACAGATCAGGCGGAAACCAGAGCCCCGTGTTGCAGCGTCACATCCTTACAGAGCCATCAAGGATAACTTCATTCCCTTGTGTAAAGCGGCAGCCAGGCCCGATGATGCAGTGACTAATCTTCAAAGTCATACCTTGGCCCATCTCCGATGCCACACTGTATTTCTTGGAAGGTATAAGACACCATTATGGGAAGGCAGTGGAGATTATTGATTAAAAGATGAGTTTAGGCCTCATATTAGGCTCCTTGAAGGAGTATCAATCTGGTCAGACTAGGATGATGCAGCACAATGTCAAAACTGAAAAACACATCAGCATGCCCTTTAAATAAATACTTATACTACTTTCTTACTATGAGCCAACAAATTAGTTCCACCAAGGCCACAGAACTCTGTAAATTAATATTAAATAATTCTGGATATTTATCTGCATCAACATATAGACAATTGTGGGGTATTGTGCCAGATTTGTTAATTTAAGGACACTTTTAATTAAATCCTTAAGTATTTTTAAGATATTTTGATTAACGACAAATAAACATCTTCCTTCACTGGAGGTAATACACTTGGATTTGCTGATTTACTGAAGGTCAACAACAATGCACAAATAATCTGTAACTTTAACCCCGTCTTTATAAGAATATTGTGTAGTTGACACTTGACTGGGACACATAAACCCTCTCCTTGGGACTTCTTTGGAGTGTTTTGAAATATGTACATTGACAGTAATTTAGCAGGTATGAGACTTCCATTTGAAGCTATCAAACAAACATCTTGATATTTTTTGTAATAATAGCCTACAATGTTTTACGCATGTTCATTATAATCCTTCACAACGTATGAGAGTTCAAGGCTAATCCGGATATACCTATAAACATTTTTTCACTCGAGAAATCAACACAAGGTACATTTTCTGTAAATAGTTTAATATTAAATAAAAAAAGACTCCCATATAAAAAAAGAAAGCTACAGTCCACAATTTAATCGTCTTTTTTAAACATAAGTATTGAAAGCAAGGGGTAGAATGAGAAAAATACTTAATTACAATTCCCAGAAAAATTCACAATTCATTGTTTTCTCTCTTGTCTCTTTCTCTAACAATATAAAATCAAAATAAAACACATTAACTGTACATATGTACAAATCTCCAAGTGTAGAAATTGCATAATCTGCTTTCTTTTTCACTTTCTTTATTCTTTTTTTTTTTTTTAAATACAGCAAGAGATGCCAGTACTCTTGGGGCAGGGCAGTGTGTGGAGGAGAGCTCAAACAGTGACATGAGGAGACAGAGGGAAGAAATGACTCCAAATCCACAGTAATACACAGACTCAAAAGATCTACGCAAGACGTCATCGTTCACTGTGTTTCAGTTATCCAGCCGTTCATTCAACCAATCAAATGACATACTGTTCTGTCATTTGTATGACCTCGGGATTCCTGCAAATATTCAATATCTTTTCCAGACATTTATCTCCCCGCTGAGGAGTGGACGTTCGGGTGAGGTGTGAGATCAATGGATACTAAATGGTCTCCATCACACCACAGCTTTGTGAAATTCTTCACCGTGACAAATGACAGCATGTGAAGTGCAAGTGGGTTTGCCGAAAAGCGACAAATGACGCTCAAAGTTTTTCTGAGTTGTTCCACATTTATTGTGGACCTTGCAAACGTAAAAAAAAAAAAAAAAAAAAACGGATGTTGTCAGATTCACTCTGTGAACATGTCGGGGTATCCCGACGCGTTTCATGACACGAGTCAAAAGTTCTACAAAAGAAACTTTAAAATAATGTTTTCTCAGTTCAGAACATTATTGGTGACCACGAGGGAGCATCTCACGGGACACATGGAATTATGTTAAAGCGGTACTTTCTGTGTGGCTGATGTAAACGGACTCATGAAACCTGATAAGGTGAACATTATTTCCTTGGCTTGTCCCATATAAAAGATATTCTATACTTTGACAGAAAAGAAAACTCAAGTCTGTTCCTTCTTATATTCTCTTGCAGCACCTTCTGATAACCCTTCAATACATTTCCTTGAAATACAACCACCGTGTGTCTCTGCAGAGAACCCTTTGAGGGCCCCGTTCAATGAGAATGACTTCCACCAACGGTCGGACAGTGAGGGGCTCAGCTGTAGCACCGTTGTCCAACACACACTCGGACGCATAAAAAGACACACACACACACACACACACACACATCCACACACGTACAGACACACTTTCAACAGAGAGCATCGTTCAAGTAGTTGGGCTTCATCCTGACTCAGTTGTACACTGATGAGAAGAAAACACTACTCTTGTTTCTTGTGTGTTTTCTCATTGATATAATTCTAACAACAACCATATTTAACAGATCTCTGATCACAATGTCAAGCAACCATTATTTCGTGAACTAGACCCTAAGAGAAGAACTAAGTGAAAGAGTATCCACACAATTTCTCTTCAATTTGTTTGTTTTTTTTACACATTTTTATAAATTAACATTTCAGACTAGATCTCTCTCCTATGTGTTTTTCATAGCGGTTGCCATAACAATGATAACGGCATAATATTAGTGCAGTTGAACTAAAAAAAAACGACGGGTCTAAACATTGGTGAAGATGTTGGAGAGATGGAGGGGGAAAGTGAGACGCCTGGCCGCCTTTGATTGGTGAACAGCTGTGACTTCCAGCTCCCTCCACCGATCACTGCCTCTGAGACCTGGCGCCTCGTCGCCTCCTGCCGCGGACCGACCTCTCGGGCTTCAGCAGTGCTGTCTGGAGCGGGACAGAGACAGAAATTCCAGTCACATCAGCATTATCTCCTTCCCTCTGTGTGATGGAATGACTTTGCCACCGCAGTCAGAACTGCACCATCATTCCCAGTACGGAACAAAAAGATTCCTCTTCACATCTAGCATTTTGTTTTCTTCACAGGGTTGTAAGAGTACGGCGTACGAGACAGAATACTAACCCTCTAACTTCTGAGTCAACATGGACAAGAAGTCCTAAAATTTTTTACATACAATGGTATGACAACCCGGCAGCTCAATCTACTGACGAAGATAATGTGGTATTATTAAAAGCTCACCTAAAAAGGATTGTTTTCTCAAATGCTGTTTTTTGCTTGAATGTTATTTAGTTTTTTATCTCTTGAAAAGATTTTCTATGGCATTTTTTTTTTAATGACATTTGTTTGTGCTGCGCTGGAATTGCTGTGATACAAGCAAAGCACGCAAATGAAAACACTTTCTCTGTTACTTGTGTATTTGAATCATACAAAGGGAGTTAAAGCAGCCATTTGATGATGTGGAAAATACTCTTGGTACTCTAAATGCCAACGTCAGCATGCTCACAATAACAATGCTGACATACTAATGCTTAGCAGGTATGTTTACCATGTTCATGATCTCTTGGCTGATGAAATGTTCTGCAGGCATTTGGTCAAATACCAAAGTATGGAACAGATTTAAAAAAAAATGTTGTCCTGATGATGGCGCTAAATGAAAAAATAAGGGATCACCAACATTATAACAATTCCTCCTGAAGGGGAACATGAATGCCTGGACCAAATTCCATGATAATCCATTCAACGCTTGAGAAGACATTTCATTCAAAACCACAAATGCGAACCTCATGGTCATGCTGGAGGAAAAGTCATTGAGTCAGGCGATAACATGGATAAAAGAATCCAGACTGTTGGAAAGTACCAGTAACACTGTAGTGAACAACAACTGGAGAAGAAACAGAACATATTTTAAGGTAATAAAAAGTGAGAGGTAGGCCAAATAGAGAACTAGTTCTTCTGATAATTAAACCAATACATCAGAGTCTTACCGTGGCCTTGGTTTCCTCTAGTGCTGTAGCATCCATGTCTCTGAAGTCTTCCAACACATTCTGTAGCCTGATAGGCAAAGTAAGAAACACATTAACACACAATACACCAAAATATACCTGATACAGTCATTATGCAACATCTTTGATTCATCACAGTGCACGGTCTCAAGACCGACACCACTAGGAATGTCATTGGAAAACAAGAACACTTACGTTTGTTTCCTTTTCCTTCCTCTTCTGGCTCCACCCACTGCTCCCGCTTGATCCTGAGAGGTAAAAATCATTGTAAAAATGCAGTCATTCGAGTTAATCACAACGCCACATTCCTCTTTTATAGTCTTTGGTCCATACCGTGCTACATTCTGGTGTCTCAGCAGGATAGTTATGCAGTCCCACTTTGTGATATAAAATCTTGTTTTCAAGTTTAAAAGAATCATGGAGACCCAGGCACTCACCCTTCCCTGTTCGGTGCGCAGCAGCGTCCCAGCGGTCTCCTCATTGGGCCTCCCACTGCATCCATCCCTGGGACTGAGGTACCCCACATGGGGAAGATGCCCCTGCCTGTCTACCCCCGCCTCCACATAGGGGCACACAGCCGCAGCAGGCCCTGTGCAGTCCGTCTTAGCCTCCTCAAAGTACATGGATGGCAGAGGAGGCTCTGGGTGGGTGTGTCCCTCTACCATCACCGGTTTCCTTTGTAAAGGTGACGTAGGCCCATCGTCAGTGGGTTTGGGCGTCCCTTGGGCTGGGGAATGGGCTGCTGCTTCCAAGCTGAGTCGGGATAAGTCTGGGTTGCGGAGGGAACAGGCCCGACGTGGGCTGAGGGAGATTGGGGCACTTGCCCAGGGCAGAGTTTGAACAGGGGTGGACGGGGTATGGTGTTCCACGGGGAAAGAAACCGGTGGTAAGGCACAGAAGGGTGATGTGGGGTCAGACGGCCCCATGTGGGCCCTGCCTTCCTGCTCTTTAGCACTGACTTGAAGGAAGGAGGTATAAATCGTGTCCATGAAAGAGGTGTAAGGATCGATAACAGACCTGCCCTCAGATACCCGCTGTGGGGGTGGGCTGTGTTCTCGGGCCGGGGCTGAAACTGGAGCTGGAACAGGACTGGGTACTACTTCGGGAGCCATCTGACTGGCTGGAATGTCTTCCTGTGGGGCAGGACTTTGTGTTTCCTGCAATGACATTGGCTTGTCTCCTTCTGAGGGTGGTGCAAGGTTTAGCTGGAGGAAAAATAAATAAAAAAGGTTCAGGCAATCATTGAAATCACAGCTGTAGACGGTGTTTTTTTCATTAGCTACTTGATCCAAATACTTAAAAGTCCGGGTTCAAAACTATTTAGTTTATAGCGTATAAATACAAATTAAATACAAGTTAACTGGGAGAATGGGACTCCTAAAACAGATGTGACGCAATCCGATAAAGAGAAGACGTCTCACTCTGTTGGACTCTCAGTCCACTCGCGGTTGTAAAGTGGTGTTACAGAGCGGAGTGCACAGACCAGCTGAGCGAGCACTTTAACCCGTCAAAAGCCAAGTATGATATATGTCCATCATCTAGTTACTCACAGAATAAAATGGAGGTAGCAACAGCTGTAAAGCCTGCCACTGGTGATGTTAGTTATTTTAACCGGCAATAGCAACAGTCAGCGCCGGCTAAAGATGAGAAGCTGTCCCCTGAATGGTTTATCCACTGAGCTACAGGCCAGGTACCTACCTGTAGGTTGTTAAGCAAGTTGATAGCTCCATCAGGACCCTGCAGCAGAGGCATGCCCAAAGCAGAGGTCTGGACTGAAGGTAGGAGGATAGAACCTGCTCCAATCCCCAACAAGTTGTGGAGTCCTGTGATGCCAGAAAGATCTCCTACAAAGATTTGTCATAGTTGCACTGATTTAATGGCTTACTGATACAGACTATCTGCAATGTTTCAAGCATTAATACTGACAACTGTTGGTAGTTTTTGCTGGTATAATTTAATTGATTCCAAACATA
Source organism: Anarhichas minor (assembly GCF_050575085.1). NCBI lineage: Eukaryota > Metazoa > Chordata > Actinopteri > Perciformes > Anarhichadidae > Anarhichas > Anarhichas minor. The sequence goes on along the minus strand of NW_027466449.1, from coordinate 3,611,875 downwards.
CAGAGTGTATTCTTTAGAAAGAAGTGTTACACCAACTCACCTAATACAGCAGAGTTAAGCAGAGTGGGCAGTAATTGTTGGAGGATGGGGTTGTCTTTGCCTTGCAGACAGAGGGGGATGAGGGTGTCAAGACCAGCATCAGTCGGTACCTTTGAGAATAGAGTACAGTAGAGGACCGAAGAGGAGTTTAGTTTCAGGAAAACAAATTACAAAAGCTTGAAACAAAGACAAAAATAAAAAAGGTAGAGATAGGGTCAGAGAAATGCAGACTGGCAAGACACAGACAAATTCTTTACATTTGTATAAATGCAAAATTAAAAATGTGCATTCACACCTGCAGCACATTAAGATAGACGGGCTGTAACCAACCCTAAAAAGGAAGAGGCCTTCATTTGAAAATAATTTAGCGAAAACCATATTTTAGCTGTAAAGGAAAACGGTTGATGGGTTTGTGAGGAAAATAAGTTAAACTAACACAGGGAGAAACAATGGAGCAGTCAAGGAAATTAACTCATAGGTTTTTCTCGGGAAACTATGGCGAGCTCAGAGGAAATAACTATAGGAGGTAGGGGAGCCTACCTGAGGTTGGGTATGTTGGGTTTGCTGTGCAGAAGCTAATTGGGTGTGGGGAGACGGGTGGAGCTCGGCAGAACTCAGGGCAGCAGAGAGCAAGGCAGGGCTGAGGGGCAGGAAGGCTGCGTGGGGATGAGGAAGAGAGGCAGAAAGGAGCAGAGACTGTAGGGCCTGGATGGTGCCCTCAGCTCCTGGGGGAAGAGAGAGAAGGCCTTGGGCGACCTCCAAGAGCCCTGCGCCCGATAGGGCTGAAGGATCCAGGAGACCAGAGGTCTTATCCAAGGTGAGGCCTTCCAATGTGGTGGTGATGTGTTGTGACTGCTGGAGAGGAACGTCTAAGCTCACCTGGCTCAACTGACCCAGCCCAGACAGAGGTAACAAAGGCCCCTGATGTTGCCCGAGTAACAAGGAGGCCATGATCAGAGCCTGAAGGCTAGCTTTTTCTGTGAGCCCTAAATCAGCTTCCTGTCCTGGGGTTGAGGCTGAAGGTGGGAGTGGATTCAGCAGGCCCAAAAGGTTCAGAGGCAGCTCTCCTTGTGCGCCGCTCAACAAAGGCAACAAGGGAAACAGAGGATTGTTGTTTAACTGCTTCTGTTGTTGATCCTGGTTCTGCTGCTGTGTCTCTTGTTGGTGTATCAGTAACTGCTGCTGCTGCTCCGATTGCTGCTGCTCTGCAAGAGTCTGTTGTGGTGCAGTGGCGGGATGTATCTGTGCATGTAGCCCTCCCAACCACAGCCCCCCTAGGGGCAATGAAGCTAGGACTGCTGGGTCCAGGAGGGATGGTAGACCTCCTGTGGATGACAGCAACTGAAGCAGCTGCTCTTGGTTCATGAAGGGGAAGGCCTCTGCCAGAGGTAAGGGAGAGGTTGAGTCACCCACAGCTGAAGGTGTATGAGGACTGTGATTATCCCCGAGACGAGAGGAGATAGCTGGCCTAGGGCTCGTGGCTACTGGAGGTTTGGTCGCTATGGAGCCCTTCGGGTCCACACATCTAGACTCATCTGGCCCTGTGGGAGAGACATGAATCATTTACATCTGTTCAGGCTGACTTATCAATCAGTAAAGACATTATACACAAGGGGTCCTGAGCTGGGCAGTTTGCTGTGTTTTATCTGGTGGTTGACTCTGGTACGTAATACTTAGCTTTACATTTACAAGATAGCAAAAGCACACCAATAAACACGTGCACACACGTCAATACCCAAAGAGGGTGAACCATGAGTACAGATGTGTATCCCTTGCCCTCAACCATCCTAAGAGCTACGATCATCCATAAAGCCTGATTTAAAAAAGGGAGAGCTCATGACACAGTTCATATAAAACAGACTTAAATGAGCTAAAGTTGAGAGAGTATCTTGATGTCTATGTGGGTGCATTTTCAGCATATTGCAAAGCTCTACAAGCCATGTTACATCAATATGTATTCGAATATTATGGTTGTATGTTCAAGACAAAAAAAAGCACACTTCAGACTTAAAATATCTTCACCTGCAGCGGGATTTCCTTGAGAAGACATCACAACATCAGTGGTATGGTCAGAGGAGCTGCCCTCCCCCTGTGGTACGGTGGAAGATGCTGCGAGAAGGGCCAGGACATGGTTGCTAAGATCAAGAGGCTTCGGGGAGCTGGATATAGAAACACAGCCTTGAGAATGACTCAGGTCCACTGATGAATTGATGCTGTTACTACCAATCTCTGTGCCCTGTGGTGACCGTTCCTGCGAAACAGAGTCAACTGTAGGAATGTGATTCTCAGTTGCTTGATGCTTGTCTGGAGTCTGGAACGTATGCCGAGATGGGCTGCAGCTGTTGTGTAAAGCTAAATTGGAGTTGGGCAGTGTTGAATGTCTCAGTAGAGGACTTGATTTAGTAGACTGAGGACGCGTTGGAGACTGCACCGATCTGAACTGGGAGGAAGTCGGGGGAGGAGAAAGCGGCTGAAGCGCCGACGGTAGAGGATTAGTGTTACTGGTTCGGCACGGCGACCGAGTCTGTGAGTGCCTGACGTTAGAATGAGAGGCGGGAGAAGAGGGCGACCGTCTGGGGCTCTGCTTATTAGTGTGTCCACCTCCTTCATGAGAAACAGATCCTGGCTGAGCTGAAGCAGAGCTGGATGCTGAGGCCTGCGCGTTCTGCACACTGAGCAGGCGCAACAGAGCAGACAGAGGCTGAGTTGGAGGATCCAAGCCAAGAGGTGCATGTGTCAGGCCTGTAGTGAAATCCAGAGCCTCAGTTTGTCGAGGAGGCCTGGAAAGGTGTGCCATCTGTCGAGAAACAGGGAGCCTTGGCGTCTGCCCGGGGAGAAGATGATGATGATGGTTTTCTAACATGACAGCATTCTGGTTCTGCACAGCTGAGGTAGAGGAGGAGTGCGAGGAGGTGGGGAAGGAAGAGGAAGAGGAGGACAGGTTGATAACTGTGTCTCCTGGTGGGGTCTTCTGCGGCCCATTAGCCAGCTGCTGGGTGTCTCTTACAATGCTGAGCACTGTGGGAGATCGCCGTTGCCTCTTCCTGTGCGACGCATTGCGCTCTGTTGTGGGAGGTAGGTGGGGCAAGGAGGAAGCCAGGGACTGGGCCAGCGAGTGGGATGGGGGGAAAAGGACAGAGGCTGCTGCAAGGGAGGAATGGGGAGGCCTAGTAGAAGCTTTGGAGGAGGGAGGGTGGCTACTATGTAAAGTGCTGTTTGTTACCTTGGATGACTGCTGCTGTCCGTCTTTCAGAACCTCCAGAGAGGCGGGCAAGCTCACCAGGTTGCTGGCCACCTTTGAGCCCTGGCCTTGGGTTATCTGGTTAGCCAGCTGAGCCTTGGCAGCCGCAGAGAGCAGGCTACTCGCAGGGAAAGAAGTTGGGTTCGACAGCTTTCCCTGATGGCTGTGATGTTGATTCAGAAACGGCCCCAGAGGTAAACTAGAAGTCCCTGCGGAGTTCAACCCAAAACCTGGTGGAATCGGACTCATGGTACTCTTTGAGGGCTTTGAGGAGGGAGCATTAGGGTTGCTACTGCTTTGGTTGGTCAGTAAGGAAAGGTTCGTAGGGACTAGGAGGTGGTGGTTATTAGTGTTGCTGTTGCCTGAGTTCTTAAACTGCTCCAATATGTCTTCCAGCTTGTACTTAGGGAAGTGGGGGCTGGGGTTTGGTGAGCAACCGGGGAGAGGGGAGTGTGGAGAGGAAGAGGTGGATTTCCTCCTCTGAGGCAAGTTACTTCCCATCAGTCCTCCTCCCTGATCAGAGAGAGGGGAAGGAGAGGCTGAAGGGTGGTGGGACCGCTGGTGAGGAGACACACAGTTCATGTTATGAACAGAGGGAGAGAGGGAGGGAGACGGAGAGAGGGGGGAGCCTCCCACAATGACACCATGAGGATGATGAGCGTGCGTCTGTGCTCCTCTTCCTCCTCCGCCCATGCTCATAGGGGAAGAGGGGGGAGGCGTAGAGAGGGGCCCTAGCCGAGGAGAACCCGGAGTCTCTGGGGTTTTCGGAGTTCTTTGACCTTGAGATGTGGGGGTGCGAGGTGATCTCTGGGCAGGGCTGTACGCTGGGAATGAGGAGGTGGAGGAGGAGCTGGAGGAGGCAGGAATAGGAGGAGGATTTTGAAGCCGTCTAAAAGCATCTAGGGGTTGGTGAGAGTTTGTGCCTGTGTGAAGGACAAGGGAGGAACCATTGTACGGGTAAATAAAGTGGTGGGAGGATTTGGGGCTGGCAGAAGGGTTGATATGGAGGTTGCTGTGGGGTCGAGCTGGGACCGGATGGAGTTTGGGATGGTAAATGCTACGGTCCTCTTCTTCCCGATCCACAAGTATTCGCTTTGGATTATGGCTGTCCACTCCGCTGCTCATGTCTGAAAGTGGACACACAGACACATATGGGTTATGGTGAAGTTGGTTTCCCTGCTTTCAAAGCAGATCTTGCATACAGTCTATAAACTAAATACTGAGAATTTAAATTCTGATTGAAACCGTTTCAAATATTCAGTAACGATACTTTGATATTTTAACACTTATGTGCACTATGGTGGATGTGTGTTCACTGAAAGCACATTATGGACAAAACAACCAAATAATTAAAAGGCAGTTGACATGCATTTTGTCAAAATATAAATACAGATGAAGACGGATTGACAGGACCACAAAGACAGTACTATTCTGCTGAGCACCGTAAAACTATGGACCTGTTCAAATATATTGTTAGGTATAAACTGCAGTAACAAATTTAAGCAAACAAAGTGTCCACGAAACGCCCCCTAATCCTTTTTGCTGAATATCTTCTGTCTTCTTTTAATTCCGCGTGGCTGACAGCTGCTGCACTGACCAGCACTCGTTGTTTTAATCCCACACCCACTTGGTCCCGCAGGATTTCCAACCATCACTGACTGCTCTGACAAGATACCCCATCCCACTCCCTCCTACTCCTGTAGGGATTCGGATCACACACAACATCCAAAATGTTTCTGGCCCTTTTTACAGGGAAATAAGACACATTTAGCTCTTTCAGTTCCTATTGCTTCAAGCTAAATCCATAAAAGTGTATTCAAACATGGATATGGAGCATGTCACCATTTTTCAGGTATCTAATGTTGATTACCATATCAGAGACACAAACCAGATGATTAAGTGTACGACTTCCAAGGAGAGAGAGAGAGAGAGAAAGGAAATGGGAGACAAGACAGCGAGGGAGAAACTAAACGGAAACATCTGAATCTGTCCTCTGAAGGCATGTGGTTTACTGAAGGACAATGAATTTTCATTAGTGGTGTAACGGACCACTGTTGATCCGGGATCCGTACGGATCCCCCCCCCTCACGGTTCGGCACGCATGTGAACCGCAGATTAATAACACAGTTTAACGTTAACCATCACAGTGTGAAATAAAGTTTTCCTGACGATCATTATCCGCCGACATTCAGTAAAATATGCGATCAGGACATCGGCATTTATGCTTTTTTAGTCGCCTATCTCTGATAATGTTACATTGTAAACAACCAATCCGTGTTTAAATTGACAGGAGAAGAGTTTTATGATCCACTAATTTACATGCATGGTTAAGCCCAATAATAACAGCCTCTCATAAATTATATATTATCTCCAATTCATCCCATCACAATGTTGACACTGACAAAGCGCTCCCACACAGAGTGAATTTGTGTTGGTGCTGCGGGACTTGTGAGCTCATAGTCCCATAAGAGCCCTCTACATGAGGCGAGTACTACACACACAGCACACTCAACCCAATATCAAAACTATGTAAATCAATCTAACACACCTGAACTGGAGAAAACTTAACAATAGTGATGATGCTGATTAGTATCCGTTTAGGAAATCAGTAGAAATTTGTATAGAAAAGCTATTAATAGATTAGTTTATGTTTGAATAGTACACAGGTACAGGAGTCAAACTTTACCTGGATGATGAAGGTTGGCGAAGGGCAGCTGTGAGGCCTGCATACTCCGACACAGAGCAGCCATTGCTACCACTTTCCTGCGGTGGTTACACAGTTTGGTCATGTCCTGCTCTGCTTTGCCTAATGGCTGGCTGTGCTGCTCCACCTTCACTCCCACAGTGAAGCTGAAAACCTGCAGGACACCAGATAAAAGAGGATTGGAGAGAACTCTTTGCATAATGAGAGAAATCTGAGCAAGATCTTTGCTAAACATTTCATCAAACGTATGACCGTTAAGGGCACCAGTGAGGGTATTTTTACACTTATAATATGCACACAAAGATTGTTGCTTATTGCAGACAAAGTGCACTCACATGTTTTATGAAGAAAAGGTCAGCCATGATTCTACACAGTTGGACAAACTTAATTCAAAAAGTTAGTCATAGATATTTAATCCAACACGTGTGGGGATGTCACATGCCTGCATCTTCCAGTGCTGCCAATGAGTACAGACTCTTGGCATAAAAGAAAACTGTAAACTTGAGTCAAACTCACTGAAGTGATATTCAAACACAATGCCTGATATTTGAAGCTTGTTTATAAGAGATGTTTTCTACCGCAATATCAAAACACATTGCGATAAACAAAGCAGCATGTATTGACATCCTGCGTGTCCGAACAAACGACGCTAACCCACCACAGTGGTCAAGTGAGTATGAAGAGGCTCAGAAGTCATCACCATGCTTTTATAAATACAAGTTCACATTCAAGTGTCACAGACTTACTACATCGAAAAACTCAAAAGTCCAGATAATATCTGGACATACTGTATACTGAATGTATTTCGTCTGTGCCCACCCTGACCACACACAAAATGGTTTTACCTTATTGACGATGAGCGGGCACTCAAGACCACATTTGCAGGTGCCATCAGTCAACAGATAGGTCTTGACCTCGTCCAGAGAGCATAGAGCAATGCCACTGGGACTATAAACAGAAGACAGGGACAAACTGTAACAGAAAACTCAAAATATATACGAACAAAGATATGTTCAAAGAAAAACTAAGTTTTAAGTTGCAAAGCTCAGCACACCCATTTTAGCCCAGGTAACAATTTAGAATTTAGAAATGTAAATAAAATCCTCTCTTAGATCTGGGAAATCTTAATTAACACAGATTATGTGATGCCACCCCAAAACGTTCAGCATACATTAAGTATTACAAGAGAAGAAAAATCTTTAAAATTGAACAAAGTTTAGTAAAAAGAACAGATTCTGCAGCCCACATCTGAAGCGGTGAAAACATAATTACAAACCATAGGAGTTTATTTGAATGTGATCACAGTTTCCTGTCTCCAAGTCATCTAGTCGGACTTAACTGATCACAAATCTAGGTAATAGCCCACATGTGTATAAGCTGTTTATACATTATATTATCAAGCTCATTGGTGCTTGTACATCAGCCACGCTTCTCTCCATTTCACTGGCTTAAATAGTACAAAGAACCGTCTTCAGAGAACCACAGGTCGGAAACAATTTCATATTTTCTACACTTAAAAAGATCCAAGCCACTGTTCAAAATAAAATGTGGTGCAAAACCAGCATTCCTGTTTCTCCAGATTAAATGATACACATACATTAACATTCATCCATGCATGTATGTATGTATACATTAATAAGCAGTCACATTAAATCACTGTCTTCAAATATGAATAAACATCAGCAATAAGTCTGCATATGCTTTCTGTTCAACTGGACCAACCTACCTGACATAGATCACCTGCCCGCCCTCCACTCTCCTCTGCCAGCCGATGGGGACGTGTATTGCAGTGGTGTGGACCCCGTCCTTGTCCCCGCTGACAGTCTCACTGCCTCCCATCATTTTGTAGCTGCGGCCTGCCAGCACCTTGGGAAAAGCAGCAAAAGTGTTGATACATCTTTTCTTTACATGCAAGTGAAATTTGTTTAAAGACCCCAGGGGACAGGATTATTCAAAACAAAATGTATAGTCGGTATCACAATTCAATAATCACTTTACCAGAGCTTTAAAATAGTCAAGGCAAATGTATTTGTATGGCCAAAAGGATCACAAGAATACTAATAATAATACTAGTTATTATTAATACTTTGAAAAATCTATCAGTGTCCTTTGTCGCACCTCACTGTGAGTCTCTAAATAAGTTAACACATGGATGCATGCATAAAATGGATGAACAAATGTCTTTGCTGGGAATTCTTCAGGATATCAGTGTTATAACCTGCATGCTAAATGTGTGGGCCACATTCATCTGACTACAAAACATCAAATACTACAGTGTGACCATGATGACGTCAGCCTAGGTTTACCAGAATATTGAAGGATGCTATACAATAAGGGCTGCTAATTAAATGTATTGCACTATGCCAGTCAATGTAAATTACTGAGACTCTACTTACCATCTGTCCTCAAAGAGGTCTGGCAAAGTGGCTAACACTTACTTCTTTATTTTGTGTGGTCCTGACAATTCAAGCGAGTGTGGTCTCTAACATTTTTAACCCAAAATATGGTATAAACACATGTGGTGAGGCCACAGCAAACGAAAAACAGATTTGATGTCAGGTTAAAGTAACCAAAAATAGAACAACTGAAGCACATTAAGCGTACCTTGTCATCTTTGAGAAGCCAGGATCCGTTTCGGCTAGGGTATCCACTGTCCAATGTACATACTGGTGGGTAAGAAGCACACAGACTGCCAGTAAAACCTGACTTGATGCTCAAAACACCTGGACGGGCAGATCCTGAATTTAGAGGATGCTTCTTGTAGATGAAACGGTTCAGTTCACATCAGAGTAGGGTCTAGGATGAAGATAAAGAGCCTGTAAGGAAAGGTGGAGGTGTATTATGTAATGTGACAGGGACGACTAAACTAGTCCCTGCAAGTGATGAGATCAAAGCGTATTTATAAAAGAAAAGGATCACATCGGATGCATTGCTCTCTCAAAAGGAATACAACTTCACAGCAAGCTGCGGCTACTTTGAAGTGGGAGGGTGTGTTTGGATAGGCCCGTGGTTTAGTGGATGTTTAGCTAACGTTACAAAATGAGCAGCTGCCCTTGCAACAAACAACATACAAGCTAACAAGCAAGCAACATGAAAGTAACTTAAAATACAATCTTGGTGTAAATCGTAGTTGCGCTTAGTCGACAGATCTGCAGTATGCAGCCATGGTGCAACATCTCACCAACTACACGACTGATACAAGGCAGGCTAGCAGCTAGGCTAACAGCTAAGCTAGTAAGCTACCCTACTTTGTATTATGTTGTCGTGACAGCTGTCAGGCGCACAAAACACTCCGATGTAAAACTCTTGCTCGTTAGCTACGGTTACAAGAAACGAGCGAGACACAATACTGATTTGTAAATAAAAACTCTTTGAATTTGGTCAGATTGCACTTACTTATTGACAGCCGTTAGCTAACGTTAATGTTAGCAGGACCTATCAATCTTTTCTCTGCGTCAACCTCTCTGTGTTGGCGAAGTTTTAGAGTCTTCGCTTTTCTGGCTCGCGGGAGAATCAAGAGTTAGCTGGTTAGCTAACGGACTAACCAGAGAATGTTTTGAAAACGGCCGATACTTTAATAAATAACCGTAAAATATAAGAACACCATGATTCAACCCGCGTATTAACGCGATCAATCAGCGCTCAGCGTTTATGTAACGTCTGCCAGTCCGATTTAAAAACAAAGGGCAATAACGCTTCATTTTACTGCGCCTGGGGTTTGGGGGCTAACGCTACCAGCTAGGCTAGCAGAGCTAACTGACTGAATTTACTTGATTCTGTAGGGTCCCAACAAGACTGAAGGATGTCCCGCTCCCGGTGCACACTTATCCAGCCGCTGTTTTGGTCTCTGTTTTGCTAAACCGTCTAGCATTCAATTGTATTCCGACAACCATTAGCGATCCATGTAATCCCAAATTCACAGTTTCCCACTGTTTTTTTTTTTTACAGATTCCGAGCAAAAAAAATAATGGAGTTTTCTGTTGCGCATGCGCATTCAGCGCTCAGGGAGTATTGTACCCAACATGCAACGGGACCTTTGTAGTGTTCCAGACAGATCAATGCAGAGCTCCTTGATAGAGGACAGAATAACAACAGGCCCGTGATACGCGCCTGCTGTTCACAATAATTGGTCATACGACATACCCAATTATATACCCATGTTTTTAAAGTGTTCTATTTATTAATGCATATCATATTCATCTCTGCTTCTAAGAGCGCTCCTTCATTCCCTGATTATCCCAAATAATTCCACCATGCATAGGCTAAATTCATTTTGATTTATATAGAAAAGTCTGTCGAGGCAGTAAAGTTATTGCCTTGTTTGTGTGTTTGTTGGTGTCTGGGCATACTATGATTTTGGTTAAAGACTGAAGACTGAAATAGACAATTTAGCAAAGCAGGCAACTGCCTGGCCCCCAACAGTGAGGGAGCCCAGAGCCTTCAGGTTCACCACATGGCAATTAGTCTGCAGTCATTAGATTATTTACAAATGTGTTTGGTGATGCTGTATGTAGGCCTACAATTGAAGCACAATATAAACTGAAATAATAAAGGCCTTAAAGTGACATCTGAATCAATACTCTTGTAGACGGGGCCCTCAAGACTGAGTAAATAAGTAGCCTGTATCAATTCAGTTTATACTGATCTTACATGGTGCAAATTCCTAAATATATGTGCACCTTATTAAGTCACCAAAATGTAATTTCTAGTCATTAACTAATTCATACACACTGCACAGAAGGTGGGGAAAAGGGGTGTTAATTTTAAGGAAAGGCCCACAGCTCATGTTTGACCCGAGACCCCTGGCTGGTTAATCTGGACCTGATTTTGGTGACCTGATAATGTTCCCTCTAGCACCACCACCAGGACAAACCTTCAACTTTCAAGTGAATCATTAGTTGTAAACACACAACATTTGTGGGGCAATTTTATGCTCCTAACAAATATAAACATTTGTTTTTTTGATTTTTTTAAGACCCAATGACCCCCCTAAAACCTCTAAAGACCACCGTCAGGGTCACTGGGACTTAAACAGTGATGTAAATGATCAAATAAAAAGTTCAACAAAAAGGTGACACACAGGTTTGCGCATTGTTTTTGGTCTCCAATCGATAAAAGTATAAGGAAAGTGAGCAGTATGGAGACAGAGGGAGAGAAAAGTATCTGATTTCTCTTCGTCATCGGCACTCACACTGAGGTCCCCAGCTGTTGCAAACAATCAGCTTGACTCATGAGTGCTCAGCCTAGCACGCACACCAACACACATATAAGCATGCACAAAATCATACAAAAGTACACAAAAACAAGACATAAGTGTCTCACCAGAGCCTCAAATCACCTTGGAAATCACATAAAAAAAACTATAAAGGGAATAAACAAAGGGCCCAGACTTTGTGAAAGTTGACACATAATTCTGAGGGCCACCAGTGAGGAGGCACATTGGTCGGCTGGTTTCAGACCCACTGGTTGTCTAGCGCTCCAGTCATCGGCAGCAGGTGAAGGACTCGTTCACAGAGAGATTTACCCACACTGGATGTTGTTGTTTCTTCTCTGAGCTGCGTGAATCTTGACAAAAGGTATGTTCCAGTTTGAAGTTTGAGTTATTCCATTACAAAATGTGTTTACATGACAAAAGCATGCGAGTCAGTTTAATCAATTTCATTTCAGCAAGGTAGTAACATAAAGCTTTGAAATACTAGTTGAATAACCAGCAATATTTAGAACGTTTTTGCCTATTCACAAAAACAGATTTTTATTGCCGTCATACTTTTGAGAATTTTGCTCTTCTTTCCCTGACTGGCAGAGGCACCCACATTTAGCTGTGATGAGATTGAATTTCACAACCCTAAAATAGTTTGGGTAAAAGTGGACAAGGGCACTTGTACAGTGTGTGTCTCTGCCAGTGCATAGCTTGATGTAACTTTTTTTGGTTAATACAGACACAAGAATACATCCCGTTTGCGTCATTGTATGTGCCGTGTTTCTAACAACACTGTGCTAATCTAGTTTCCACATCACAAACATCACATGAAATGCTACTTTTTTTAAGTCATTATCCTCTTCTAGAAAAAAAAAAGATGATAAAATATAGAGCCAAAATTCATTTTATGCATTTTGACTGGGTGTCACGCTAAATACAATGTTATTTCATTCCGTTGCGTCTCAATGAACACTTAGAAATATGCACATTTGACTAGTGGTACTTTTTTTACCAACCATGCCATATAACAATTGACATAGTTAAACACAGACTTGTAGGCACATTATTTGAGGATTAATAGAAAAAAGACAGAAGTTTAGTTCTTTAATATGGGAGTCTACTTCCCACATCTCTCAAACCAGTTTTAAACAAACGTTAACAGAAGTTTTAACCACATACTGTTCTTGTAACAGTCGGTAACAATTTTGTCATGTCTTGATGCCTTTTTTAATCGTACGATTATACACTATCTGTGTCTATTTATCCTCTTCTGTTGATGTGTGGACTAGTTTTTATTCTGTAATTTATTGTTTTGTTTTTATTGTATGTATGAATTCAACATGCACTCAACGTTTAACTTTGCCACCTTCTTGGCCAGATCATCATTGTTAAAGAGATTTTATATCAATTGGTTTTATCTAATTAAATAAAGGTTAATCCATTATCCCGCTGATCTGCATGACTTGTTGCAAAACTCCTCACAATCATGTGCTTCAGAAAAAAACTAACAAACTATATTTATCTTTGTAGGTGGGGCAGTAGTGACTTTATCCACCAAACAACATGGACCAGTGAGTAAATTTCCTGTAATAAGTTCAATTACCTCTACAATACAAATGTAATGCTTGCCCTACTTTTCCTTCCAGTACCTCTTCCCCATCTAGTCCATCAAGTCTCCATTCAAATTCAAGTGAGCTAAATGTTACAACAGTCAAGAGTGAAAAGCACAAAAGCCTCCGAACCAACGCAGTCTTTCTACAGTATATTAAAATCCCAATAGTGATAAAGCAGCGACATGTTCATTTGAAAAAATGTGTCATAGGAGTCTCCCAAAATAAATAATCAAGACTCAACTATTTTGAGGTGGAATGGTAATTTGATATCGGCACAAAGCATGTCGGTTACATCAGGTCACTCCGTGAGGTTGTCCTGTGAAAACATTTTAACCCAAACTTTAAAATGTCCTATTTAAGCTTTACATGTTTGAAAACAAAAGAGAGGGAAACTTTTCACAGGAAGGTAATGATATGAAGCTATGTATGCTATGTTAATGCTATGCTATGTAGATCTAACTCATGGCTTTGTGTTTCTTGTCTTTGTGCGTGTGTGTGTGTGTGTGTGTGTGTGTGTGTGTGTCAGAGAGGATGACAAAAACTCTGTTGATATCCATGACAACCCTCCAGCTCCTGAAAACGTAGTGAGAGAGGAAGGAGACACTGTGAGTGACAGGACCACGTCAACCCCCCACTGTTAGCGGTGCCATTCCCGGCCTGGTTTAAAATAGCCCCCAGCTGGGACAGGAACGCAGTGCAGCGTCAATTGGAAAAATAAGAGCCTTGACTATCTGTCTTTTACCACCCGAAGGCTGATCTGTGAGGGACGTATAGGGTTAGAAAACACTTTAAAGTAATAGATGAAGCTGAACTGTGTAAATGACAGTGTGTGCACATCTTTAGAATACTTCACTGCAGCAGTCAAATCCAATTGAAGGGTAATGTTTTTTTCTTTTTTAAAGTGCACATTCAATGAGAGTTTATCATATTGTCTCTGGACTGGTCATTGGTATTGGTGGGTACATTATTTTTCAAACCAACAATTTTTATAGAGACAAAACTCTACATAATGGAAAATATGTGGTATGATTTCAAACAACGGGGACATCAAGATAACATGTCCAAATATATTTCATACATATTTGACAAGTAGTCACTGTCCCTATTAATCAAATGATTTACCCCTGCAGGCTATGCTTCCCTGCAAAACGTTGCCCTTGTGTGGTGTTTTTAAAATAACCTTTTGTGTGTCCAGGTCTATTTTATATATGATGAGGAGGTGGAGGTGGAGGAGAAGGAACCAGAACCACCTCCTCCTGTACTCCGGATCAACGACAAACCCCACAAGTTCAAGGACCACTATTGCAAAAAACCCAAGTTCTGTGACGTCTGCGCTCGCATGATAGTCTGTATGTATTGGTAATTATGTCAAGAAAATATACACACAAAACGTCAACAACGTTACATTATGCTGTCTTATACATGTCATTTATTTTCTACATATAGTGCTTGATACTGGCTTACACTATTGCTGTCCCAATGTTTATTTTTCAGTGAACAACAAGTTTGCTCTGAGGTGTAGAAACTGCAAGACCAACATCCACCATTCATGTCAGTCCTATGTCGAGTTCCAGAAGTGCTTCGGCAAAATTGTGAGTCCTATTCCCTCTCTGAAGAGCAATAAAACATATCCATATTCCCATGACCTTACCCCTGGTGAGACAGATATTCATCACTAAAATGGTTGGAAATAGTGAGACAAGATGCTCTGTTTGTTTCCTGCAGCCACCTGGCTTCAGAAGGGCCTACAGCTCCCCGCTGTACAGCAGCGACATAGCAGATCCAAGTGAGTCCGCCGAATACCAATATGTGTCATGGCTGTCTAGGTTTCTTAACCTTTCTATTCATTTGTGTTTGTGAAAGAGTACAGCCTATTTGTGAAAGTGTGTAATCTAGTTAGCAGCACTTTCATTTAATAATCTGGCCAACTACTTTGTCCGTAACCAGACAACCCGAACCGGAACGACCCCGTCTTTGACACCCTGCGGGTCGGCGTCATTATGGCAAATAAGGAGCGCAAAAAGAATGAAAATGACAAGAAAAATGTGAGTGTGCAATAAATGTTTAATCCAACTGCAAAACCTAAAATCCTCAGATAAAACTTCTACATGTCTTTCACTCATTCATTAACTAACACCAGTAGAGGAAATTATTTAAGTAGGAATCTAGACATAACAGTATTAAAGCAAAATGAATGTTTTGAATGGATATGAAATATATTTGTGTACAGTTGTGACAAACAGCTTTTTCCCTCTAGATGATGATGATGATGGAGGAAGAAGAAGAGGAGAACAACCAACAGCCCAAAGAGAATGAGGAAGGAGGAGAAGGTAACATGTTCTGTATAGACCACAGGAAATTTGGAAAAAAACATTAAAAAGACAAAGAATGTGACATACCCCAAATAGTGAAGACACGTAAAATAACATATTTTTGAGTTACTGGGTCCATCATGTCCGATGTTCCTACAGGAAAGCCTGATGATAAGAAGGAGAAAGGAGGAGACAAAGCAGATGAAAAGGTAAGAAACATGTTAACTAAACAATTACAATTTTGAGCATTTCCTTTTTTATACTTTAAACTTCTACTCCACTACATCTCAGAGGGAAACATTGTACCTTTTACTACATTTATTTTATAGCTTTAGTTACTTTTTTCTTAACATAAGTTAAACATAAGTTACCCAATAGGTTCTAATATATTATTTTAATTTATCAATCAGGTTAGTATAATTATTGAAATGACAAATACATCAATGAACAGTAACATATTGTATATTATTCTGAAATGGGCTAGTCTTTAAACTGAGTTGCTTTTGATATTTTAAGTATATTTTGATTCTAATATTTTTGTACTTTTACTAGTTTTTTGAATAAAGGACTTTTACTTGTAACACAGTACTACTTTTACTCAAGTAAAAGTTCTAAATACTGACTAAAAGTAAACTAAAAGTACTGCCCTGGTCCACCAGCTGTATTAATGTATGTGTACATGTGTTCATTGTAAATCTGTTCTCGTATGCAGTAGCATCAGTGCTGTTTTGTCAACAGAGCAAGGGTACATTCTCCCAGACCCACTACTACCTGGCTCTCTACCGCTTCAAGGCCATAGAGAAAGACGACCTCGACTTCCAGTATGTTTGAAAGACGCATATAATGCCCAACATGCAGTTATTACAGTATATAGCATGGCCTATTCAAACCTACCCTCATTTTCAGTACACTTTTTTTTAAACTGTAATGTATTAGTTGACTAAAAAAGCAGTGATAAATGAAATGTATTGTTTGTTTGTGTATTAGCCCTGGGGATCGGATCACAGTACTGGATGACTCCAATGAAGAGTGGTGGAGGGTGAGCTGAACTTCATCATCTCTCGATTCTTTTAGCTTTCACCTTGAAATCCGCTGTCTGCAGTCAACCACTTAAAGTCGTGTGCTTCTTTTTGTTCCAATTTCTTGTGGCGGATGAACTCAAAGTCTGTTCTCGCTCTATTGTTAGGGAAAGATGGGGGAGAAGTCGGGCTACTTCCCCACCAACTACCTCATAAAAGTGCGTGCATCGGAAAGAGTTTTCAAGGTGCTACGTTCCTTTGTAGGAAACAGAGAGATGGGGCAAATCACACTGAAGAAAGATCAGGTATAACTGCACTAATGTGAGCAACTTTCCAAGTTTGTTTTCATGCATGGTCAATCTGTAAAGGACTTATCACGGTGTGTTTCAGATTGTTGTAAAGAAAGGAGATGAGAAAGGCGGCTACTTGAAGGTCAGCACTGGACGCAAGCTGGGCTACTTCCCTGCTGATCTGCTGGAGGAGATCACTGTGACATAAAAAACAACACAACATGCACTGAAAGAGCCCGCAACACACTTTCAACATGAGCACAAAGTAGAGATGCCACTGTTCTGGAGATCCTACTGATCTTTCAGCAATTTTCTATATTTGACACCTAAAGAAGTATCAAAATGCTGTCTGCAACGGCAGAACTGTATTTTGCTGTGATTTATTTGTGACTTTAACACAAAGTAAAGCAGGAGAGATGATTGATGCGTACATTAATAAGTTGAAAGAGACAATCAGATGATGTATTGGCTTTGTCGTGACTAGCATGGCAATACAAATGCTTAGATGCTGTTAAGTTACCTGCTGGTTGTAGCCAGCATCAAAGAGAAGTAGAGACAACCTGGAGAGCCTTGCACACGGTCATAAATCAATGCATTAGTTGATATGAAGGTAGACAATTAACATTGAAGATTGAACAAATACATCAATGTATTTCTAAATCAATTTCACCATGTTTTTAAGTGAGTGGACAATGAGAGTTCCTGTTACATCTCACAGCACATTAGTTAAGTTTGGCCATAACAAAACCTGAGTGTCCTTCATTGAACTTTCGTTATTTTTTTACCAGCTATAATTTAAAAAAAACATGAATTTAGCTATTTATTTACATTTAATGTCACTGTTAATTAACCTATTATACCGTTTATTTATATATTATATTTTTTGCATGGTATTCATTTATCGTTTTTAAAAATAGAGGTATTTTAATAATTATTATTGTTACATAAAATATCTAAAAAGGTCTTTGTTACCATTTGCAAGGCTCTCTCTGTCCTTTATAGTTAAGTAAATAGAGGCTTCAAAGCAATTTCAACATGTACATAGCTTTATATTAAGAAATAAAGTAAACAGTGCTATAAGGCAATTTCCTAGATTGGGCTTGATTTCACATGAGAGCCTGACAAATTGAAAAGAAGTTATATGAAAACAAGTTGTGTATAAAACAGCAATGCTGCTCAAAATAGTCTCTAAAGTTTGCACTAATTGCTGCTGATAAAATGCCTATAAAATCTGAAGAGTACTTCCTAAACTCCCTCTGCAACTTTCTTTCAAATGTTTCCAAAAAGGCATCATGGTATCTAAAACAAAAGAGGAGACGGAGAGAGACGCACAGGGGTCTCTCTTAATGAGTAGTTTCAGTATAGTTGCACCTTTTACTGTTGCTGAATAAGTTATAGCTTCTGGAGTTCAAGCTCATATCATATCCTGTGTTTGTCTTAAGACTGGCAGCTGGGATCCAGTTTCAAATCAAGATTGAAATTGGAGCGCTGTTATCAACCATGTGACCCAGTAGCAATTATCCTTATGGATTTAAAACGCATCAATATATATTTTCTACCATACTGTCTTTGACATCTGTTTCCTCCCTCGATGTAAAATATATTAAACACATTTTTGCCCCATCAGTTTCTATATTTTAGCAAACTTATTTCAAGGTTTGAACAATGACGTGTCCAACAGAGCAGCACCTATAAGACAAAGAGTAACCGCATCTTTACGACAACAGAGCAGAACAGAATGTTAAGGAAATTTGGCCAGATTGTACTTTGTGAAAACCAGCTGCGGCACATCGGCAGGGAGAAGTCTGTAATCTGGAGCAACGGCGTCTTCTCCTGTGCTCAAGAGCCTCTCGGAGGAGACACTTGTCGGTGGGCAGGCCAGATATTTGACAGCCACTCGAGCCAGTGCAGGATGTTGTGCCATCTTTGCTGACCAGTATGAAGACAGCGGGTCAGAGGCCAGTGACTGCGGGCTGCTCTCTGCTAGGTAGGTCTCTAAACCAAGCGACGTCACCGTCTTCGACAAAGACGCTGCATTATTTGCCACAAGGCTCTGCATTGCACCCCAGAAAAGGCTCGTCGGCTTGCTGCTGGTGTCCTCCGGTTCTGGCGCTGCACCTGATGAAGAGCCAGCGTCACCTGCTGAAAGCATCCTGTCCTGCTCTAGCAACTCCTCGACCTCCATTGTCACGGCGGCCTTCAACCTCTCAAAGTCCAGCTGGCTGAGCAGCGCCATGGGCATGATCTTAAACCTCGGGTCCAGCAGCGTGGCTTTAAAATAAGTGTTGGTGGGCGTTTGAAAGACATGTTCAAAGTGTTCCTCGAGGTGGCTCTGGAGTAGGCCAACCAGCTTGCGAGTCTCCAACAGATCACTCACATCCTTGTTGGCGATAAGTTCGTTGAGTGCAGCTCTGAGGGCCTGGATGCACGGAATCACGGTGGAAATAGACGCGTCATCTTGGCACACTGTGCGCGTCGCTTCCTCAAACGGCTCCAACACTTTGACGATGGCCTCCATCAGAGTCCACTGGTGCTCTGCGAGGGACCCACCGAGGTCCATCTCTGTTGACATATCGATCAGCGCCTTCTTCTGCTCCAGCAGCCGCTGCAGCATGAACAACACCGTGTTCCACCTGGTCGGCACGTCGTGAGTTAAGGCGGCCTCGGCGAGTCCGAGTCGCTCCTGGATCTCGTGCAGCTTGGCTACGGATTTGGTCGACATGTGTACAGTGTTGGTGATTCGTCGGGCAGTGTTGATTGCGGTAACCACACCGTGGCACTCTTCGATAGCCCCCGTCACAATCAAGTGTATGGAGTGAGCCATACATCTAATGTGCTCAACGCCACTGTCTGACACGGCTTTCACCGTGTTGCTAGTGTTGTTGGTGACTAAAAACCCAACAGTAAATCTGTGCAGAACCACAGTTTGCCACTCTTCGACGAGGCCCAGGAGGTGTTGCAAGATTTCTGCCGGAGTGTACTCTGTGTCGATGAGCTTCATACCGAGCAACGCACTGACACGTGTGCGTGTCACAGCCCCGCGCGCTGCTATCTTCTGTACAAACCAATGTCCTGTGAGAGAAAGGTAGGAGCTGGTGGAGAACTTTCTCGTCCAAATATCGGCCGTGCAGTGCACAACATTGCCCTCAATGTTCCTAAGGCTCTCGATCACTTTTGATGTTACTCTTTGGTGAAGCTGCGGAACAACTTTGTTGCTGAAGTGAATGCCTGCTGGCAGCGTGTAATGAGGCGCCACCACTTTCATGAGTTTACAGAACCCTTTGTTCTCCACAAATGAATACGGCAAAAGATCCATGCTGATCATTTCACCCACGCTGTCAGTGATGGTCTGGGTCACCGTGTGACCCGGTCGATCAGGTGCAGAAGCAGGAGTCGTTGGGGTTGGCTGAGATCTCCTGCTGCTCTGAGTGCCTCGGATGCCTGCCACATTGCGATGTTTGTAGTATATATGGTTGTGCATATTACTGGTGGTTAGATGTCCTACATTCTTGCCTCTGCCCACAACTCTCTTGCATATGTTGCACGCCACCTTCGTCACGTCATCATCACAGATGGTGAAATATTTCCAGATTGCACTCTTCTTTCTCCTTTGCTGTTTTGTTGTCGATGTGTCACAAACGTCTTCTTGTTTATCCCAAGCAGCAGCAGCATCGCCACAGTCTGTTATGTCTTCAATCTTAACAATATCATGAGCATCCATGACTAATTTATGAATGATCAGCAGTATACAGGATAACACGATTTTAAACGTGGTGGTCAGCTGGTGGAGACATGAATTTGTTCCTCATCTGGTCCACTTGACGCATTGTCTTAGGCACTTACCAAAATAAACCTCCACGAGTTTATTTTGTTTTCATGCAGCATGTAAACGCTCCTCCTCTTTCACCAGCTGGCACACAGGACGGATGTCAGCGATGACCACAATAGATCCACAGACGAGAGAAAGCAACTCTCTGGTAACCTGAGACAGAACAGCAGCGTGTCTTTTGCTGCTTCTTCTTCTTCTTCTTCTTCTTCTTCTTCTTCTTCTTCTTCTTCTTCCTTCAATTTCCTGCAGATTTCACGCCGCTAGTGTTTTGCTGCCCCTCACAGGCGACTTGGCAAAATTCAGCTCCCTTTCACAGACCATGAAGTCATGCATGTAGCTCGGGTGTTTTACATTTCGGTTGAAATTCCTCAAATCAACATTTTACTGTTGACATTCAACAAAAAAAGGTTTTCTGTTGGACAGAAATACAAGTTTCTGCTGCCATAAAAATATATTTTATTGATTTATTGTAAGGGGATACACAACTTTATTGTTTGTCATTTAAAATGTCACACATTGGTCTGCTTGATAGATATGTCGAGAAGTTGATGTGGATTCTTGTGGTTTGGGTTTATTTCTAAGTGGCGCCCTCTCGTGGTCACGTAGAGCAACTGTTTTGATGCCTGTCTTAAAGGACTGCTTCACTGTTTTAGAGAAGCGGACAGATACGAACTTAATTCTTCCCGATGGAAATGATTGTGCAACATATTCTGTACAAAGTAGGAAAGCGTGCAAAGATATAGAGCGCGAATAAATTAAAGAACAGAGAAAACACAGGTTTTATTTTCAAGGCAGTGGCGACTAAAACGCTATTTCAAGCGTCTCAGCGATGTATTTATACGATTAGGTACATTTTGAAGACAATGTGTGACAATTGTCAAAGCTTTCCAGGATGGCTCTGGCTGAGACGTTGTGCAACTTACTCAGACTCACTAAGACCTCCGCTGGATATGATGACGTCGTTTAAAATTGCGTAAGTAGGAAGCCCCGCCTAGTGCAGGGTATCAAAATGTAGATATATTGTCCTTTAACACTTCTCCATGATAATCTTTATCAACCAACATCCTCGGCATATTAATACCCGTAATGACTTTCTCTAATGCTGGTACTGTCAGAGTTTTGTTTTTGTACACCGTTAGGAAGCCCCACATACGCAGGGCATCAAAAAATTAGTTGAAACTCTTGTTGATCCTCTCCACGGAAATCTTTAGTAAAAGGCGAAAGATTTATGCGATCTGAAGAGAATCAAGAGTGTGTACTCCCTAACCGACAGAGTGTCCGACGCCATTCTCCGCCTTACAAGACTAACTCAGGGTTTCTTGTTTAAATACCACCATTGATGAAATTGTTTGGAGTCCCGAAATAAACCGTATATATCAAATACCTCTAAGAATAGTACCAAAATAACATGGATGAGAGTTACATGGAAACGGTTTAGCCTACAACTACCCCACGTGCGCTATGCATTGTGGGAGTATGGTAATCTGACCACGCCTCTACTTTGAACAAAGACCGCCCCTAGTGTAGATACTCTTTTTCTTCCTTTCGCATTAAGATGTTTATGTCTGTTGTATAAAGCGAGGGTGTGAACTGTTTTCACCATTAATTAGAATAATGTTTGCTCTCCTGCGTACGCATGCGCAAACAAAACTGAATTTCGGTCCAGATAATGGCGTACCTGTTCAGGGCATCCATAGCTCTCTATTTCTAGCTGCATACTTTATGTCAACAAGATGTTCACTTATGAACATTTTCACAACAATGTCTACGCATATTTAGTTTAATACATATCTAATATTTTTTTATTTATCTTGTGTTGTTCTTTCCTATGACTATACAAAGACTAGAAAGATAACAAAAAAAGTCCGACACAAAAATTAGGATCTCAAACTGTTTCATGTCTCTATAGTTTCGCACCCATCATTTCCGGTTACATTGCCATTATCTATTGGTCAGTTAACTATGCATTTTTTCATCTTAATGATTTTCTCACGGATGGGATATATGATTTCATCGGAAATGTCGTCAAATAGTATAGCTTCAATGTGAAGTCAATCACAATCATCAATTATTGCACATGAAGCAGGCTAATAAGCTCCTAAAATGTTGAAGAAGGCCTGTTTGAACAAAGAGGAGCTTAACATTTCATGGGTCTCTATATTTGCAGGCCTCATTCTTTATTAAAGACAACTTCTCTGGTTGGCTAGTGTCCTATACTCACAGTGATTTGTTGGCTTGAAATTCCACTGAAAAGCTGAGGCACTGGAAGAATTTCACCAGACTTGTCAGTGATTTGTACATTTCCCGGAGAGAGCCCTTGTCATTTTGTCAGCCTCCCCGTGGCTGCAGTATGCGGGGACAGCGGGGAGGGCTGTCAAACTGTGCCCGCCTGAGAGCGCCTTTCCCCGGGTTGATGATTCATAATAAGGGCCGGCCAGGTGGTGAAAATGAGCAGGGAGGCAAGTGTGATGGGTGTGCGTGCCCGCGTGTGTGTGTGCTTCTACATTACCAATTAGCCAACTACAAATTAGTCTCAATTGAGTACTAAGCACAATTTTCCTCCAGAGGCATTTAATGCTTTATTCAAATTTTTGGTCATGTTAAAATAAAGAAGCGTGGGGGGGGGGGGAGATAGAGAGAGGACGAAAAAGTGGAGAGAGAGAGAGAGAGAGAGAGAGAGAGAGAGAGAGAGAGAGAGAAGACTGGGGGGGGGGGGGGGGGGGGGGGGGCGCACTGAGCCGAGTATTCACTCCAGATCTTGGGGATTTGTGAGTCTCTCGCTGCGGAAAGTCTTCTCTACTTCTAAAGTGAGCGTAAGCTTAAACTCAGTAAATCACCACTTATTAATTTGGGCAGACTGCCTTGAAGACACGCGGGCTCTCTGCGTGGAGAAACGTTGCTGCTGTTACTGCAAAATGAGGGCGCTGTGTTTGAACTTTGCCATCACCTGTCTGTGGCTTCTCCCTTCAGCGGTGAGTAAGATCAGCGAACCGCCGCTCTTCTGCTCCGTGTTGCTCATTATTAACGTACGATGTTGTATAGGTGGCTCTCTGAAGTGTTCTGCAGGTAATTTGTGGGTAATTCCCTCATGTTCTAGATCTGCCACTGCTCATATATTGCTGCATTGTCTCCCAATCAAATGGTCAGTTTCTTTTCTGAGGATATGTTGGTTCTGAATTCATTAATAGTAAATCAGCATCAATAATTTCTGATAGATTTGAAACCGTTCTGTTGAGAAAGAATATAGAAAGAAATAATGATCAGTTGTGGCAGTTTTAAAGGATAATATGTAAGTTGACAGAAGCAGACAGAGTTGAGAACGAGTTAATTTACATGTGCTCTGGTGTGAAGTAGGAAGGTTTTGATCTGATTTCAGATTTAACTTGAAAATATTCCATTGAATAGTTCGTGACATGCTGTTTCATTCTAGGAATGACATGCTTTTGTTCTGATGTGATCTGTTTTTCTTCATGCAGGCTCAGGATTGAAGACTAGTTGTATCTTATGATGTGAGACTGTCTAGGGGACTTGATCAAAGTTGACTCTTCTATTAGATGGTGAAGTTCAGCCCAAATGGGTCTTTTCCATCGTCCAAATTTTAATTTGTTCCAGTGTTGTGGTCTGTAATTCTCTTTCAGGCATACTTGTAACTTAATTGTCTCTCTTGTCTTTAATTTAACTTACTTTGCTGCATGAGCAGCAGACTGCAGCATCTGTAGCTTTAACATTGAAACTGTCAGAAGAATACCTCAGAACAACCTCATTTTGTGCTGCGTTAGCTGAGCTATGATTGTGCAGCCTTTGTCAGTTTGACAAGTTTAATCTCCCCATCACTTTGTTTTTGAGTGGTGAAAAATGGACACAGTTAGTATCTTTTTAGCCAATGGCAAAAAATGTTTTCTCGGGCCCTTAAAATGCAATTACTGCTCTCAGGTTTCTCAGTTTTTCTGCTTCTGCAGGTGCCTTTGCACAGGTGTTGTGCGTGCATCCACTCCACCGCTGTTGCTCAGTTGCAGTCACTGTGCTGGCATCTTGACACAGAGCCAATGACATGGCTGTCACACAGTGGGCTCTAATTAGTGAAGGTGAGCACAGCACATAGCTGGAGATTCAGGCTTGTGACAATAGGCACAGCTAGAGCTGACTTGGTTACAGGAGAAGACGGAGATTGGCACACAGGGCTGGGGTGGTTAGAGGTGTTGTGAGTCCCACCTGTTGGTGAGGAATGATGGAGCTGTGTATTTTAGAAATATGGGGGAGAATAACACTAAACCTCAATCTGCCTTCGACACATTATAATGAAAATGGAAATCAAGTCCTAAAAAACAAGTGCACAGAACCTTTTGCCCAACTCATGTCTCAATTCTCTAGAGGCATAAACAACTTTGACTTGTCTCCCACACTGCATCCGATCGCTTCCACTTAAAAATGGAAGTGTGTTATGGGAGATAAAGTCTTGACACCTGAATTCAACTGCATAGTCATTAGTTTTTACATTTACTGGTTGCTCGATATCGTTAAAAAAGGGGCTGACCTATTGATCACAGTCAATTTTAAGACATTCTCATTCAGAGGACATCAAACCATAATTATCTTTGAATCGATTATCTGCTGCAGCAACACGGAAACACTGTCCTTCATTTGCGGTCGTCCTGTTGGTCTAGAGGCCTCTTTCTTCTCGCTCATCGGTCTTGTCACCTTCTACAATGCATCCTACACAAAACATGTTCTGAGGCTATATTTATTATGAATGAGCTCTTCAAAACGATTTACAAGTATTAAAGTACCTCTGATGAATGTGGAATGACAATAACCCCACTGGAGCAGTTTCTGGCCCTGTTTGAGCTATCTGGGTGTATCAAACCGACACAGACCCTGTACTCTGTTTAAAATGGACAATAGCAATTATTTGTCAGTATGATTTGAAGAGGTACATCAGAAATTCCTGGAAACCTTTAAAACCGTCAACCAATTTATTGTATGATGTCAGTAGTCCGCTTTTGTTGCCCACTGTTGAGAAGAAATGGACCAAGAAAAATTGTATCACAGAAAGGCAAGATCATAAAAGATAAGTTGTACATTAAATCTAGTAGTGCCTGGCTATGAAGAGGTTTGGTTTTATTTGCTCAGGTTTCGAGATATCTGTCCCTGAGATATCAGCATCCATCCCCAAACAACAGAGGTGAGTGGGATATTGTTTGTGGTGTTAACGGCATAGAAAGTCAACAGCAACACATCTCCCAAGAAACAGTGTCCCCGTTACTCTGGACAATCCCTACTGTCAGTGTTTTCTAAATTGGGAAGGTTTCTCAGTACAAACTAGCACCACAAACATGGCCCCGTAATCTCCATTGTATTGAGGCAGTTGCAGAAACAGATATCTCCCAACTTAAAGGTTCTCTATACGATATTCAGAGCATTATCGGTTGCCGTTGTTAGCGCTGTTAGCTGCGAGCCGCAGGCTCAGCCGACGCTGTGTGGAGGCAATAGATATGCTCTTTTTGAGTTCAGCACCATAAAGTTAAATAAAAAACAAAACCATCTGCATGATTACCACTGTGGAATAAAGGTAACGTTAAATGAGAAATGTGCTTTTCAGGGATTTGTGAGAATTTACCCTTTAATTTAAGAAAAAAGAGCACTTGCATTTTAAGTCTTTTCTTAATTTACATTTTGCTCTCCACAGGTCCAAGAAACAGCCAAGCCCTTGGAGTTTCAGAGCCAACAATGGAGAGAGGAAGAAGGAGTCGCAGGAGATACTGTGGGAGCTGATTTGAAAGTTAAACATATCTTCAAAGACCTACAGATCATCTCCACCAAACAAAAAACACCTGCTTACGGCTCTCTCGGCCCGTACGGATGGCCACAGAACTTTTCCCAAGCCCTTGATCAGTATCTGTACCGCCCCCCTCCTAAATCCAAACCGGCGGCAAAAACATCCCCAAAGACCAAGAAGATCCTGGGCTGGGGCGATTTTTACTTTAACGTGAAAACAGTGAAGTTCAGCCTCCTGGTGACGGGGAAAATCGTTGACCACATCAACGGCACATTCAGCGTCTACTTCCGCCACAACTCGTCCCGTCTGGGGAACATATCCGTCAGCATCGTCCCACCCTCCAAAGCGGTAGGATGGGAGGTTTTGGATCCAGCGGCTCAGGGCGTTCACACCAAAAACTCGGTCTTGGTTCCAGATCTGACGTCCCAGTTCCAGAGCCCACCTCAGTCCACCAGCTCTACTCCTCCCGACCATCAGAAGCCGCAGCAGGACATGATGATGGTGACCGAACTCAACTGCCGGATCGAATACCAGAGAACCAACCGGTCCAAGAAGACCAAGCCCTGCATGTATGACCCGGGGCAGACCTGCTACTCAGAAAACACCCAGTCCCAAGCAGCCTGGATCTGCGCCAAACCGTTTAAGGTTATCTGCATCTTCATCGCTTTCACCGGCACCGACTACAGGCTGGTGCAGAAAGTCTGTCCGGACCACAATTTTCAGACAGAGCAAAACCAGCAGCACTTCGGATGATCAATTCTGAGATATCAAACACTGACTTCTCATACATCTTTCAAAAACCATGTGTTCAGTTTTTAAAATAGGCTTGAGATTGACTGTTTTTATACGCTGTTAAATACTATTTTCAACACGTCAGTGAGTGCAGTTCCTTGTGTTAACGTGTCAATGAGATTAATGAGATTGATAACGTGAGCCTCGTGTTGTCTGAAACTACACTCATCTGCTAAAAGCTCCACATTGTCTTGAACAAAAAGCAGCGACTTAATTTACCATATCACTTTGTGTGTAGTATTGTTTTGTTTTCTGAATATGCATTGACAGAAGTGAAGACGTGAAATAGATACATCTTTAGAGACAAAATTGTGTCGTTTTTTTAATCAAATAAACACCTTGCCTGTTCATTGTACAGACGGATAAGATATTTCTTCTTCAAAGAACTCTGACGCAGAGTGGGATGAAACGGATGATTTACTGTTGCAGTTGCTTTTATCAGTGACACAAAGCACAAATGTCCTTGGCCTTCCTCCAGTCCTGATTTCACTTTCACCCTTTGCTCTTTGAAAAGTTTTCTATTTTCCCAGCGCTCAACTGTCACAGGCATGCTTTCTCTGTCGTTACGGCAAACAATACGGGTGAGTACATTATGCATTTATTTTAGAGCTTATTTAAATGTATGCACATTTACACTTGCATCTGTGTTAGAAGATCTCTCACCCTGCTTCCTAAGAGCTGTTGTAACTAAATCACCTCTTACAGCAAAGTAGGTCAGCTCGTCAACCCGGGTCCCCTCAACTACGAAGGAAATGTGTGGTTTGAAGAAGCCCGTTGTGCCCGACTTTGTGTTGTTTTTAATTTGTCAGTCCAGTTGAGTAAGTGTCACCGTATTTGTCTGATAACTGATTATCGCAGGTCCTCAAATAAGAAGAGTGCTGCTGTTTGTCCTAGAATATTTGTATTTGAAGGAAAGTTGACTGTACACTCCGCCCTTTGTGTAAGACTTAATTTACTCAAAGCTTAGAAAACATAATGAACACAATAGATGAAAGGAGACTAGCTTCAACATATATTATGCCTGAACAGTAATCGCTCTATTAAGCCAAAGGAAGGGTTCTGTAACTATCACGCAGCTACAAGCTGCCTTCAACAAACAAAACCCTGATAAATAAGTCACTGCCTGCGTGGCCAGCCACATATCACTTTTCATGTCCAAGGTTTTCCACTGAATAGCACTTTTTATTTTCACCGCCTTTCATTTAATGGATTGTTTAGAACATCAAAAGGCCCATTATTCTAACTCCCTGGTTTCCAAACCGCCGGTGCAAAGTATTATAATTTTGAGTGATGAAAGTGTGTTTTGCACACGCTCACTCTTTCTGAGGTTTTCAAAAGACACCAAAGGAGTAATCCTGGAAAACAACAACAAAACGCCTCAGAAAGTTTTGCTCTGCACAGACAGTTCATAACAATGGAGAGTTGCATCAAATCCTGTGTCTCCTCATGAAGGTTTTTATTAACCACCCTGAGTCGTTAAACAGAACAGTAAGTTCCATCAGGAGAGACAAGTGAATGATTAGTAGTTAACGTTTATTATGACGGATGCTGCGTTAATGAGTTACACAGAAATTCTTTGGAGCTTGAACTCAACGAGGAGATTTATGATCGAGTTGTGATTGCCCTGAGCGGCAACAATATAAATCCCCCCCGTGGAGTCCAGACACTGGTGGTGATGGTGGCTGATGAGGTTGATAGAATGATGAGTTGATGAAGTTGATGAATCTGCGAAGATTGGGCGGAGATGGGGAGGTGGAGGGTTGCGCAACAGCAGCTTGAACGAACTGAAGGTAGAGACACAATCGTATCTAAAGAAAGACAGCAGCCAGATGATAGGCTAACGATGTCCTTGTGTCGTTGTGCTAGTGGCTAGAGAGACCAGCTGATCTAGACAGCTGATATGATTGACAGCCCCGAACAATAACAGCCAGGAAATAATGAGTGTGCCTGCATGAGGAGTGATGGCAGATGTATGGTAAATAAGCTATGGGCTTAGGCATGCTATGGGCTTAGTTTCACAACTATTTAAGAAGTGGACATGTAGTTGTTGGCCAAAATAGTAATGTTGTGTGTCTACCCACCGCCCCATGCAGCCCCTCTTCCTCAGGGTCTCAGGATGTCTGGGCCGAGAAGGGCAGGTCACAGCGGAGTCGTGCAGGCGAGGCCTCAGCAGCGCAGACGGGTGGACGGGGCAGGAGAACCTGGCCCAGGACGACCCGGAGATGTGGAGCCTCCTGCAGCAGGAGAAGGAAAGGCAGTGTCGGGGACTGGAGCTCATCGCATCAGAGGTAAAGAGGAGAGAGACAGAAGCAGTCGAGTGTTGATGTTCAACAAAGACCATGTCAATAACGAGATGGAGAGATGGATTAAGGGTCCGGAAGGAGGATGACGGATGTAGGGAGGGGGGTCGAAGGATAAAGGGTTATGGGTAAAGGGATGAAGGGAGGGATCGGGGTTGTTGGATGTTGGTTGTCAGCTGGAGGGGAGCCGTCTCTTAGCGAGCTCTAATCCCCCACTGGTTCCTGTATTCAAACGAGAAAGAGAGAGAGAGATAGAAAGATTTTTAAGCATTGGTTTTGCCAATTTAAGTTGCTACCAGCCACAACACACGACAGCGCAACCGCAAGTCACCAGAGATGTATAGTTTCTAGAATTTATTGTTTTCTTCAGAGAGTTCAGAGATTTCCTTTGCATTTTTCTCCTCGCTAGTCAGTGATTCCATCTAAGTGGAAGCTGTGGGAAAAGAAGGGAGCTCTCATGCCACTACTCTCCAGTAATCATCAATCCACAGCACTATCAATCACAATGACATCTAAAAGATTTTTCATCTTCTCATGCGTGTGCTGTCAGTCAGTCACTGCAGCAGGCTGACTCCCAATGGAGAGACACCTTTTTTGAAAAGTCATGGAGAGAGTTTTGTGTCACATGGGGGACTGGGTTTAAATCCCACTGGAATGATTGAGGGATCCCAGAACAGTGACAGGTTTAGTATAATAACAAGGCAGAGGAGGCCAGGGAGGGAGACAGAGAGAGAAGACGAGCAGAAGTGAGAGTGGGAGAAAAAAAACTGCCTGAGACGGGGAGAAAAATTCATTTACATTCATTTCCTTTTCTGCAGCTCCATCACTCCTCTGACTCTCAAGTGTCTTTGGGAAAATGGCAGTGCTGAACCCCACAGGGATTCAGTATTAGATTCCTCCATATTTCTCTTTTAATTTGAATATATCACCTCTAAAACTTTATTATTTTGAGATAAACTAATCCGTTTTGCAGTTTCCAGAAAAGACTGTAATGAACATTCTGTAAGATTTATGAAACAAATTCAACAGATTAAAATATCTTTGCTTATCATCCTCTGACTCTGGAAATTGCCTTATTGTCATTATAATTGGTTTAGTTGAAGTAAATTGCATACTGGACAAGTAAAGTTTGGACTGTGGTTGTGCTGTGTAGCTGGGCCTTGCTGAAAAAGAGCAGGGGTGTTCAGTCACCCTTCGTCATGTAACAGGAGAAAAAGGTTATACTGTATTTGGATGGTGACAGTGTTCTGAATATATAAGCATGATATAAATAAAATGTTCGGCGTGTGGCTGTGGATCTTGACACTGTGCTTGTTTGTCCTGTCAGAACTTCTGCAGCCGTGCAGCGCTCGAGGCTCAGGGCTCCTGTCTGAACAACAAATACTCTGAGGGATACCCAGGACAAAGGTGACGACAGGGACAATGCACTTTCCAAAATAAATTGTTACAATTATTATAACATTTTGAACGATTTTCAGAAGCCCAAGTGTACAGTTTTGTTAAATTTAATTATATGGCAATTTTACTCCCCCAAACTACAATTTATATGATGCAATTCAACATAATATGATACAGTACTGTCGAACATAATACACTGTTATGCGATACAATATGAAACGCTATGAAATAATACAATGCAATACATAACAATGTAATACGATACAATACATAATGGTGTAATGCGATACAAGACATAACACTTAACGATAGAATATGTAACGATGCAATACGCAACGATACAGAATAATGCGATACGATACAAAATACGAGATAAAATAATACAATATAATAAGATACTTTAAAATGTCGTCTTTCTCAGGTACTATGGAGGTGCAGAGATCGTTGACAAGATTGAGCTGCTGTGTCAGAAGCGAGCACTCTTCGCCTTCGGTCTGGACCCAAGTCTGTGGGGCGTCAACGTTCAGCTGTACTCTGGATCCCCCGCTAACTTTGCAGCCTACACATCTGTACTGCAGCCCCATGACCGCATCATGGGCCTGGATCTGCCAGACGGAGGACAGTGAGTGAGCTTGTACTCAGAAAGAAAGAACACTCTAAATTAAAGGTACAGTGTGTAGCATTTAGGGGGATCCATTAGCAGAAACGGAATATAATATTAATAAGTATGTTTTCTTCAGTGCAAAATCACCTAAAAATAAGAATAGTTATATTTTTGTTACCTTAGAATGAGCCGTTTATATCTACATACAGAGAGATGCCGCCATGTTTCGGCAGTAGCCCAGACCTGACAAAGCAAGCACTATAGCTCTAGATAAGGCCATTGGTGCTTTCGCATCAGCCTCGGCGTTCTCCTACACGCTTTGCACACGGGAGAAGTTTCAGTTGGTTGCAATCTGCTCCTTCACAGCTGGATGGCTGTGATGACGCTGTCTGATGACTGACTAGAATAAGTCACATTCTTATGATTCTAACGAGATGTTACATAACATTCCAATGCATTTAGGCTGACATGTTATAGGCATTATCTGACAGTTATTATGTTGGCTACAGTTTTGCTAAATGTGCCATGAAATGATGTGAGATTTTGCCTGAGTGGTTCTGACATTTTTCTTGCATGAAACTAGATGTTTTCATGTGACTTAACGTCAAGAGGAATTAATGTAAATTACAGAATGTTAGTCACACAGTCTGGAGTCGTCACATTAGACCACCCTCTCTGAAATGAATACATCTTATTTGAACTACAACCACTGAAGTGTGGGAAATGTAAACAATAAGTCTTCCAAACTGACACCCAAACACGCATCCGAGTCATATTATCACTGCAGGCTATAATAGCTTATAGATGAACGCTGACCTGCAACTTTTATATGCAGGACACTAAAGCTTATATGATGGCTGGCTGGGAGTTAGGAGTACAGTAAATTAGAAGGATTTTGATATAAATGCACACAAATAGTTTATATTATTTAGCATACAACAATAGATTGAAAAATACAACCAGTGGAACAAGTAACAAGACAAAACATATGTACATATATATATATATGTACATATATATATATATATGTACATATACATAAGAAGTTTTTTTTATGTTTGTGTGGGGTTCTTTTCATTGAATATGGATTTAAATTGAGCATTTAAAGTAATATTGCACTTCTACCACTCAAAGTACCTGATGCAATTGCTCCAACCCAATTTGCATTCGGTTCATAACTTTGGAAAAAGTCACGTAACCTTCACTTGACAGTTAAATGGGGGGGGGGCAATACAAAGAGAAAAGTGAAAACTTTATCATTGTTTGTATGAAGGTTTGAGTGGAGAGTGAAGGATATTTCATCACACTGTCAGACACATTATGAGCAAAAACAGTAAATATCTCCTCGTCCTCCTCGTCCTCCTCCTCCTCCTCTCAGGTGGAACAGACACCCACCTGGCCTTGGTTGACCTCCGACCCCACGGGATGGACGGGGCTCGAGCTGAGAGGGTCCTGGAGTTGGTGTCCATCACCGCCAACAAGAACACCTGCCCCGGAGACAAGAGCGCTATGACTCCAGGAGGACTCAGACGAGTAGATAAAAAGCTTGTACAGGATGTACTGGTTATCTGGTTATTGATGGTGAAGAGCTGCAGGAGGAGAGGTTGTTTGGGCCGAATCTGTCAACCACTCAGTCTTGCTACCCAAATGTTATTGGACCTTTTGTTCTCCCTTTGTGTGTCTGTCTGTGTGACGTGTCTCTGTCTGTATGATTTGTCTGTATATTCATCGGCCTGTCAGTCAACCTGTCAGCATGTGTCTCTCTTAACCTCACCTTAATATTTAATTATTATACTGTTTTTCTGACAGGAACTCCGGCTCTAACCTCCAGACAGTTCAAGGAGGCAGCCTTTGAAAAGGTTGTGGAGTTTATTGATGAAGGGATTCAGATCGCACTGGATGTGAAAAAGAAGACTGGTGAGAGAGGAGGAAGAGTGTGTTTTATATAGTGTTAGACGCATCATGATGACACGATGTTTGGTGAGAAGGCTGTCTAATGCATTGTTACTAAGGAGAACCAGAGATAATGTGTTCAAAAGTGACATGATGATGTGCATCTAAAGGAAAACATTTAAAAGTTTTAAGGAGGTTCAATGTTGTACAGGGTTTTATATTCACTTTTTTTCTTTATTGCTCTTTCTCAGGAAATCTGTCCAGCTTTAAGTCCTTCCTGTTGGAGGACCAAGAGACGGTGTCGCGCATCGCGGAGCTCCGCCAGCGGGTGGAGCTATTCGCCAGACCCTTCCCCATGTCCGGATTCACTGACCACTAATAACACATCACACAGAAAGCCAGTATCCCCTTCATAACTCCTCTGATGTAATAGTCTTTTGATGACGCTGCCATGGAAACAAGCGTCGTTTCAAATCATGTTTGGACCTACTAGAAATGGAAATGATTTGTTTTGTGCATGTGATGAATAGGTTGATAATGATGATGCTTTCCATTAAGACTGTTTATAGTAGCCTAAAAACGTTGCACAGTAATGTACATTATCCTGCAGTTAATTCATTAACAGCTGCTGCGCTCGCTCTAATAAGTTCCCCACTTCTGAGACTGTTGTTTGCTTCTCTAAGCCGAGAAGGACCATAAGTGTTCAAGGTATTTGGCTTTTTGTCAATAAGCAGTATTGAGAGTCCTTATCAACGCCAGGCTTTGTCCCAGGCTGGGAAACTTGCAGCAGCTGTGTTAGGAATTGAACACAAGCTCAGTTTAAACCCGCAAAACCACAAACTAAATGGGGAAACAGTTAGACAGTGCACATTTTATTTCTTCTTTTGTTTGTATAACATACTATATCTCCTTCTATATTTGTGAATATAGTACAACGTGTATATATAGGCTACAGTGATCTTCTTCATTGCAATAAAAATTGGTCTTCAATGTTTATGTTTGTTGAATTTTCTAACAGCTCTATGTTGTCACTTGCACTGGTCTTATGAATACCTGCTGTCATATAAGACACATGCATTTCTTAGAGAGGCAGATGATTTATGTTTATGGGTCGGAGGAGGAAGGAGACTCGCCAGAGTTTATAAACACTGATCTGTATGTCTGATGGCATTTCCTCTCGCTGTCAACTTCAGGGAACAGTCCAGAAAAAGAAAATGAAAGCGGATCTTTTCAGCAGAAAGAGCCAGAGCTTTCCACCCTGAAAGAACACATGAGCTTCAGACATTTGATTTGTCCAATGAAGGCTTCCTGACTCCACTGAACAATTGGGTTTTTTCTATTTGAATGACTTGTTTCATGTTGTTAAAACTAACTTTCTTGCATGAAGACTACCAGACTGAACCTGTTATTAAAAAATAGAAACAGGCAGGTGGTCGAGGTGAGACCATCTTCACTTCACATTTAGCATCTTTTTATGTCCCCCTGTTACCCGACATTACATAATGCTCATAAACATAGATAGTTAATTGTATACAAGGTGAGATGAGAGCATTTTGTAACACCAGAGTCCTTCACTGTCCTCACAATACCTTCAGAACTTGCACTTCTATTGATCTAAACACGTTCTCTCCCCCTGTTTCTCAAATTGCTGCAGTCAGATCTTTATACTCCCAGACAGATACAAAAAAGAGCAGGCTTCCTCTTTCCTTCACTGCAGGATGAGACTTTGTTATTTTATTTTGATGTATGTTTTTATTATTCTGAAAGGACAGTTTCCTCTGAGACATGAAGTCTTTTATAAAGCAGCACTAAAACGAGCTTTGCAACATAACTTGCTGCCTCTTGGAGCGCTTAATATTTATTTCTCTGATGAACTGAATGGACTTTTATTTTGGTGTCAGACTTTTTTTTAGTCCTGCTGGGCTTTTCAGTCCGTCTTCCAATTTTTAATTTGAAGGTTATTGCTTGAGTTTGTGCCAGAGGAATGTGTCCCCTCCACAGAGACCGGCCAGCTAAATCACAGGTCAAAGGTGAGGGAAGCTCTCACAGC
Organism: Anarhichas minor; assembly: GCF_050575085.1. Lineage (NCBI taxonomy): Eukaryota > Metazoa > Chordata > Actinopteri > Perciformes > Anarhichadidae > Anarhichas > Anarhichas minor. The sequence goes on along the minus strand of NW_027466449.1, from coordinate 3,576,815 downwards.
TCTGTCGTCAGAAAACACACAGAAACAACACAAGGACATACACACGCAGCATCACAACGCAAATACCGACTCATCTGCTCATCTCTGTGCCTGTTTCTCATGACCTGCCAACTCCTTTAACGCAGTGTGCGTATGTGTGTGTGTGTGTGTGTGTGTGTTATAAGGCTTTTAAATATCCTTCAGGGAAATCACATAGTCCCTCAAGCTCCATTGTCTGCCTCTAGCCATCTCCTTATTACCACAACAATCTTTTTGGTGTTTAAAAGTCGGATGATTTTTTGATGTTCGCTTTCTTCTCTCTTCATTCGCTCTTTTTGTCGTTTTACGGGGAGGAAAGAGATGAATACGAGCGCAGAGAGCCGGAAGGGTGGTCTGAAGGTTTCTTAAGAGGATGAAACATGAGTCTCACCTTCACTGAATAAAGCCAAATTCCTGTAAGAATTTAGAAGTTTGTTTTTAATTTATCCTTTATAAGCAGCAGAGGTGTTACTGAGGGAGTTAATGAGGAGGAAATAAGGGAGGGATAAATACTGTATGTCAATATTAAATATGACAAGTTTCAAAATATACAATATCCAGTCACAAGTTAAAGATTGACAAATCCTGTCTCCTGAGAGTTACCACAAATGTTTTTTTGTTTTACCATTACTCACCTTACAACATATTTATGGTATTTGTGATGACGCCGCCTGGATGGAACCGGTGGCTCTCTGAGAATCACTTTCTTTGATTTCTCGAGTGCATTCAACACCATCCAACCAGTGCTGCTGAGTGAGAAGCTGCGGGTGGTGGGGGTAGACACGTCCACCGTCTCCTGGATCACTGACTACCTCACAGGCAGACCACAGTTTGTCCGACTGGGCAGTGTGCTGTCTGATACGGTGGTCAGTGGTACTGGAGCTCCACAGGGAACTGTTCTGTCTCTCTTCCTTTTCACCTTGTACACCACTGACTTCTAGTACAACTCGGGGTCATACCATCTGCAGAAGTTCTCTGATGACTCTGCAGTGGTCGGGTGTATAAGGGACGGACGGGAGGAGGAGTACAGGACAGTAGTGGATGACTTTGTGGAGTGGGCCGGTAGAAATCACCTGCTTCTGAACATGGTCAAGACCAGAGAGATGGTGGTCGACTTCAGGAGGAAGACGACGGCTCCACAACCGCTGAGAGTTCTGGGAGAGGACGTGGACATGGTGGAGGAGTACAAGTTCCTGGGTGTCTCCATCGACAACAGACTGAACTGGAAGACCAACATCAACGCTGTGTACAAGAAGGGGATGAGTCGACTCTTTTTCTTGAGGAAACTTCGATCCTTCAACGTGTGCAGCAGGATGTTGGAGATGTTCTACCAGTCTGTTGTGGCCAGTGCACTTCACTTCGCCGTAGTCTGCTGGGGGAGCAGCATTGGAGCCGGATGAATAAAGTATATATCTATCTATCTACCTATCTATCTATTTTTGGTTACTTTAAAATCTTAATTCATGAGCTGGTTGTTATTTTAATCTGCAGACTTAAATTGACAATCACTTTCCTCCTCTTCATCGGCGTCTTTTAAAGACAGATGTGGATATCGATGATAAAAGTCAATGGGAGAAAGATCTTTCATCTGATTCACCTCATCATACGTAATGTAATCTGTGTATGCTTGTGGCTGCAGTATTGAGAGACTGTGTGTGTGTGTGTGTGTACACTTAGACTGTGCTCTGCTGTCATACATCAACACCATGCTGGGAGACTGCTCAGCATCCTGCCACTGCTGTCGCTGATCAAATAAGGCATAGGGCTGCTGTCACACACACTGGTGCATACACACCAACACACACACACACACACACCACTAAATGTGGCTGTATAAGCACCAATCAGGCTGCAAAGTGACAGCTGCACTGCCAACAGATGGATCTGTTCCATCAGAGTTACCGGTTGTGTATTTCTATCGTAGGATGTGGAAAAAGATCTGTATCTGACTCAGTTCCACGCAGGTGGTTGAAGAAAGTCACGGTGCAGGTTGGCAACAAACGCTCTCATCCAAACATGAAACAGACGGACTGTTTATTGAAAGAATCCAACCAAGTTTATGCATCCCTGTCTTTTTTTGTCATCTGTCATCATTGATTTTTATTTTTTTGTGAGTCTGATAATTCATTTTTACATGTGATAAGAGGTAAACAGAAACCAATAGATGCCTGAAACTTTCAAAATGATCCACTGAAATCTCTAAAACAGCAGCAGCATGGTTAACAAAACAGTTGTGATACAGCATCCCTTATTTGCATTAAATTGGCAAAAAATGCAATACCACTCGCACGGGTGCAATTATGTAGAAGGGGGACATATTCAACTTTTTCAATATTCATATGTGCCTTCAGGATCCATTCACTGACAATGCTGGTCACATTTACCAGATCACCAGATGCTTCGCAAACATCACACAGGCACAGAGACACTAAAGATTTACAGATCCTGATCTAGAATGCATTTCACCTTACAGTGACGACATCAAGGGGGGAGGGGGAGTGGATCTGACCCTAGATCAGGATTTTCTGTTACTTTTTCAAGCCAGCGAGAGATTCAGAACTCAGGTCCGTCTTTCTTTAGGTTTTTGTAGTCGGTGGTGATGGCCACAAGCTGGGGAAGAAGACGGAATTCAAACTGAGTGGAAGCTTGATACTGTTGTGCTAAGAAACAATTTCTGTATCCAATCTCACATGCAAACAGAGATGTATACATTAATTACAAGTAGGAGGCCATCTATGTTAACAACATAGAAATACTCGCAGTGTGCTGTATTACCTTGTACTGATACGTGGGATCAAGTTTATTCCATGGCTCTGGGTTGTTGGTCTTGTTCCAGCTAAATACACAAATAGATAAGGACAGAATTGGTATAAGTTAGGCTCTTTGTGAATCTGAGATGCATGAATAAAGCTCTCATTTCAGACTTAAACAAATATAATAAAAAGTGATCTGATACCCCTGAGAGCCAAGATATTTTATACACACAACAAAAGATAACAACCAAAAAGTTGTGGGTCAGATTCAAACTCAGCACTCAGTATGTGCTGTAAGCCTGCTGTGCCATCAACAAGACACTCTTTTTAATAATGTCATCAAGGATGTAAAGAATCATTGCTGCAAATAAATGATGAAAGACCTGCAAAGAAACAAGACAGAGCACCATCCTGTGAGCTTGTGTTAAAAGCACTTCGCTGTGTCTGCGTTTGTATAGCAGCAGGAGGAGAGGAAGTCCAGGCAAGAGGCGGCTGGAGGGGAAAATCAAAGTGAGCGGGGATCCCTGTAGTCAGTAACAATCGTAAAACAGAATCTCTCAGCTTGGTTGTAGTGTAAAACGTATTCATCTGTCCTCCACATGCCTTGTTAAAATGTTAGCACATCTGCATATGAAGATGAAATTCTAAAGGGAAGGAAGTCTAAAATCCATAATTTCCTTGTTTATACATCTTAATCTGGTGGTGTACTCCATCCTGTGACCGCCCTGTCGGGGGTCATTGATTCTTTTTTGGAAATTTGAGGCTAATTGTCCTCAAATAATAATAATGAAAACAGAACTAAACAGATGTCTAAACCAAAGGAAAACACACGTATTAAGCTCATTTTCAGATTCCTTGTGCATGGTGACGCATTTGTTTAAAGAATGGTGAAAAAAGCACCTGATGCTCAGTCTCAATTTTGACAAAATGCAGACGTTTACATTATTGAACAGGTAACTTGTTTAGTCAGTAAGCAGCTCAAGAAGGCCACCAAACTTGTGAACTTTTTGTTTTACCAGGTATCATCCTGACATATTACATATTATCTCTGTTGTATATCATCAGAGGTCCTTACGTGACATGGGGTCCTTTAGCCAACCGGAGCAGATACATGGATGCCCCGCCCATTCCCAAACAGATGAAGAAGAACTGGGGGATGAGCTGCAGACACAGAGAGAGACAATCCAAAGATAAGGCTTCTTAAGTCTTATTTTATTTAACATAAGTCGATTTTTTTTATTTCATATGTGATACTGTGCTGCTTATAAATGACAACACAACCTGAGGCTTTCAAAATAAGACAGCTGATGTGATTTAATTCGTGCATAGAGTGACTTGCAAAAGTATTCACCCCCCTTGGCGTTTTTCCTATTTTGTTGCATTACAACCTGGAATTAAAATGGATTTTCATTTGGATCTAGTAGTTGACCTTTACACAAAATAGTGACAGTTGGTGAAATGAAATGACAAAAAAAAAGAAAAAACTGAAAAGTGCTGTGTGCATATGTATTCACCCCCTTTGAGTTGAAGCCCTTAAATAAGATATGGTGCTATCTGGTGTTTACCTTCAGAAGTCAAATCATTACTTAAACAAAGTCCAGCTGTGCAATCTGAGTGACACGTGATCGGTCCCACCACCACCAGTAAATCCACTCTGTGAGTGTTAGTGCTGCGTTAGATCATGTGTCAGATAAGTATAAACTAAACACAGTACAGTGCAATACTTTAACACAGTATTCTAAGTAAATGGTGAATTAATGTAGTGTTACTGTTGTGTATATATACATAGAATGACAAATCAGTCAGAGGGGATGTTTTTCTGCAAAACAGGCATTTACTTCTTTTCTTTTTTACATTTTACCGATCAAACTTATATACTTTTACTAGTATGCATGACTTTTACTTAGCTTGTTTGATTTGTACTTTTACTCTGGTAAAAGAAACACTGAAAGACAGCCAGAGAGAGAAGAAGCACTTTTTACTGTCACCTTAAGATCTACAGCAACATGACTGAATAATAATCAGGCCTGTCTTTAATTCTGTCTGCCTGTCAAACGCTCTCTGTCTGACTGACTGTCTTTCTGATAACTTGTCTCTTTACACTTGATTAACTTACTGTCTACTGTGCGACTGTCTATCTGCTTACACAACAAATCACTCACTTCTCCTAATCACTACTTTTAGCTCTACGGTAGTGGATCATAACTAAGTACATTTACTCAGGTACTGGACTATGACTATGCCCACTGTCTGTCTCTCAGCCCGTCTGCCTGTCTGTCAGTCTGTTTGATGATAGACGAAGGAGCTCTGGTAGAGTCTCATAGGGATTTTCTCCCTGCAGCATTTCTCTCTCTCTCTCTCTCTCTCACTCTCTCTCTCTCACTCTCTCTCACTCGCTCTCATGGGAGGTCGATGACAAGAAGTTAACACTCTTTCACTTCGCTCTCTGACAGCAGAGCTGGTTAAAAAATGCAGAAATAATCCCATCCCCTGTAGGGACAACTCATATTTTTGAATGTATTTTATTCCAACAACTCATCTCCTTAAAACGTACGATTTTGTCAGTTTAGATTTAGGAGGTTTGTTCGGGTCATGAGAGTGTTTTTAAGTCTTAAGCCTCTCTCAGTTTGGCTTGATTTCAAATGAGCCACTGGAGAAACTTAACCTGCTTATTTGGAGTTAAAATAAGATCAGATGGGACAAAATTAGTCTTCTGATCGCATCAATTAATGTACCAAGACTCTATAAACCCTCCAGGCAATCATCAAGTGTGTCTGCTACAGAATTGTATTAACTAAAGCTAGAACCTATTAACATACAGTATATCAAGTTAAATTCATTGCGAATACATTTTATATTACATTCATTTGTATGTGATGTTATTCATATTGTAATGATATCATAGAAGGCAGAATTACATTTGGTTAGGAGCCTAAAAACAATAAATGTTAACCTGAATTTGAAAGCCTAACCAGTGATGGAGCAGCAAACTCGCTTCAGCCAGACCTACAATACATAACATTACTGTACTGCATCTGTTACAGTGAATAAACAAACAAATGAATAGATAAAAAACACAATACTTAACTTCTAGTTAACCAAAATGTATTTACATTGATGCTAATATGGCATCGTTGTTGAATAATGTGCAGGGAGAAAAATCAACATTTATTTTCTGCAGAACATGTGACCCACTAGAGCTGTCCAAATGATGATTCAGAAAAGCACATCGTCATATTAAAATGTTGTGTTATTTCAGTTTTAATAATTATTTTACATTAAAACTTTTGGGGATTGAAAACAGGTTGTTGTCACTGACAATAAAGTCCTAAAGAGAAACAAACAGGAAAGATATACATGTTACTTACCCCAGGGTGCCTCTTAGCATGCTCTACTGCTGTCCGAAATACCATGACTCCTGTTTATAGAGAGTAGGAACAATGTAATGAAATAAAATGATTCAGAGTCAGTACTTCAGGCCCTTGATATCCGCAGTGCACAGACAGGATTTAGACCTGTTGCTCTCTGCGTGCGGAGGGAGGAGGGGAGGAGGAGGAGGAGAAAGAGGTCATTTACATCTGATTACAGCAACTTCAGCTCCCTTGTTGGGGTGAATGCTCGGTGCTGGACACCGTGTAACATTCATTTTATCGTTTATATTCAAACGATAAGGTTTCATCCTTGTAAATATTCATTAAATATCCAGCAGAGAGAACATTTGATGCTCATATCACAGTGTTTAATCAGAAGAAGCTCAAAGGCCTTGTCTCCCTCATTTCCTTTACTGCATTTTGAAGACTTTCGACCCTTTGGGAGCTGACTGGAGGAAGTGGAAAAGCATACAAACACTGTGTCCTTTCAAGAGGCAGCTGGGGAATATCTATATTCTATGGGCCTCTTCAGTTGGCCTAATCATATCTGTAAAGATGTATCCAGTACACATCCCAGGAAAACACAGTTGAACTGAAATCTGCTACACCAAAGAGAAACCTCCTTGAGGTTTAAATGGGGCTGCAATTGAAGTACTTTTTTGTGTGAGCATTTTCTTGTTTCTCATGTAATGAAGTTAAACAAATTTAAAAAAAAGTAAACTATTGTTAAGAAGAAATAATGCAAAAAACAATGAATGATACCAAACTTCGCAAGTTGTGTCCTCTTCAAAAACACTCAGGGAAGCAATCCCTTTGTATTCTGGCTGTTTATGTTGGCAACTAAAGTCAGAAGCAATCCAAAACATAATTATGCAACACAATCACCAATATTGTACCCTCTAAACACTTTTCAAAAGACCAATCCACACATTCATTGACCTAGATACACTTTGACAAACAGACAGAGAGTTTAGAAACAACTCAGCTTGTTGACCATGACTTGCAGAAGAAGTCTCAGAGTTATGCAGCTGATTTTTAATCAAATGTTATAAAATGTTGGGTTAATCCAAGGAAAAATGTTCCCAGCAAGTGCTCCACTTGTGATTCAGCCTGGAGATTAGCTCTGTATGATTATCAGCTAACCCAGAGAAAAAAAAGATGAAAACATAACATGGTGATGCCTGAGGAGCAGAATAACAATGTCACCTTCACATTAACTCTATCACTTCATTTTGAGGTAATGGGAGGCTCAACTTAGCTAAACTAAGGTCAATGCAACAATCTCCCATTCTGTTACATGGACCAGTGCCTCTGATTCATTGTACTCCAGTTTAATCGGAAGTTAAAACAAATACAATTCAATACAATGTATGTGTGTGTGTGTGTGTGTGTGTGTGTGTGTGTGTGTGTGTGTGTGTGTGTGTGTGTGTGTGTGTGTGTGTGTGTGTGTGTGTGTGTGTGTGTGTGTGTGTGTGTGTGTGTGTGTGTGTGTAGCCAGGTGGACTAACCATTGGACAATAACTGGAACACATTTAACCACTGTTTCACAGCTGTTTTAAAGAGTAACTTGATCCAACATCTACCTTCTCGGTATGAAGCACCTACTGGACCCCCTGTAGGTTTGACAGGTCGCTCTGAAAAGTGTGTAACTGGATTCCCGTCACTTACAAAGCATGCAGTAGTGACAAGTTTTCACAGAAGTAAAAAAGTTCTACAAGTTCTAACTTCTCAAACAGCTCCTCTGACATAGTCAACTTTTCTACTTAAAGCAAATGCTATTCATGTTCAAAACCATTTAAATATGTTCCTCTCGTTATCCCCTTACTTCTACCTGTGCAGCAGTGGAAAGCATATGGGTGAGCAATAGTGAAGTGGATTATGCTGCAGAAATGATTGCTTATTGTTGATTAGTTTCTATGGGTATGTTGGTACTTTACTTCCACCTTTGTTCTTTGTGAGGGCTACAAACTACAAACCTGTTTTAGACACGTTTCAAGACCACAGTAGGAGAGTGTTTTATAATAAAATGACTGAGTGGAATATCCCTTTAACAGCAATCCCTGTAAACAAATACGTGAAATCTTACCAAAGAATAATGATTGGTCGGAAACGATGCAGAGACAGCGGTTTGTCAACACTTGTCCATGTCCAGTTTATAATGTTGCAGCCCTGACATGGGATCTAGATGGACAGCTGCCAAGAAACACTGAATGTTGTGTTGGAAAATCAAACCCAAAAAACAAACAGTAATCATGGACGTTTTTTACGAGCATCATGCGAATTTGGTTGTTTCTTGAATCTAACAAAAGATGTTTGTCAGAGGTAAGGAGCTTCTCACACGACGCATCAACTCCAAATACTTCTCAAAACAATTTGTGGCTTTCAGTGGATCAAAGTTATGTACACAACGTACTACACTTAATTACGATATTTTCATTCGTGCTACTTTATAATGAAACACTGAACTTTTTTACTCAACTACAACATTCATTTGACAAGCTATCGTTGATGTTTACTTTTCAGGTTAAGAATTTACATACAATGTAGATCAGTACCTAAAATATGATAATTCCAGATTAAACTACCCAAAAGTGGACAGAAAATAGTTTAAATTAGTTCCACCTCAACTAGCTGCAACAGCCACTGCTTTACACTTTGAATAGGTACTTTTGAAACTTAAATTACATCTTGTTGCTAAAATGTCTTCACAGACTTTCAAATGCAGGATTTTTACTTGTAATGGAGTTTTTTTATAGGGTGATATGAATACTGCTGTAGAAGAAAAAAAGGTAACAAATCAGCTCAAACACAATGAGGTTCACCAGTACGGCATCATGCGTATTAGGTTCAAGCTATAGCCCCATTTTCTCTCCCCACTGTGCAGGCGCCCCATCCAACTAAGTCGCTAGAAACAAGGCCATGATCCCTCACAGGCTTCCCACCCTTGAACACAAGGCATCTATGTTTGCGATAGTCTGCAAAAGTTTGTTTTTTCCCTGTGCAGAGTGAAGAGAGACAGGAAGCATGGAGAGAAAGAGGTGGTTGTCTGCCACAAAGGTTGTATTGGATTTCGACATGTCTTCACCTTGTGTAACTGTGCCATTCTGACATTCTGTCAACAGGCTATTTTAAACTCTGTAACCATCAAAAGAAGAACAAAATAAGTGGATCATATTGTTGCCTCCGGAATTATTCAGAATGTGTGACATGCAGGCCCCAGTTTTACACAGGAAAAATAAGATGCAATACGATTGTCCAGCCATTATATAAACCCTCATTGTGCATCTGTCACACCGCCAACTCTGGCTCCTTATTTTCTCCTCCCTTCTGACACAGGACTGTGTGACATGAGCTCAGCCCTGCCTGCTGCTCCTGCTGACCTGCAGCACAGAGCTCACAGATAAATCCTCCTAATTGGACACTAGCCAACACTATGGCACAAGCAGTGCCAACTCAGATCCAATACGGTGCAGGTATACCTACAGTATCCCGTAAGCTGTCTAATGATGACGCATATTGGCCCTAGCAGTAAATTTGACTTGTTCCTCGCTGACATCTGGCAAGGTGGTAGTGGCGGAGGAGCTGAAAGCAGGAATGAACATGCATAAAAGTGGGCACCATGACCACCCATCGCATGTTTTTTTTTTTTTGTTTGAGCTGTGACATATCTTGAAGGGCTCACAAGCACCAGGCCAACACGGATCATAGCCACATAATATTGTAATTACGAAATATAAACCGTAAGAGATTATTCACCAACTACTTGTTAATGCTGTACAACAAACCAAAAGCCACACATTGGCATCCCCCCATTAGCCAAACACAGTCAGCTGAAAGGGTTAGAAAACACATTATCCATCGTCGTCTTTGAGTTCCCACCTGCTGCTTTTGTTCCTCTAAATATCATTAAGAAAGTCTTGCTGAAATGTAGTGTAGCCATAGAAATGAATCCTGTTTACTTGTTTTTACACATAAAAGATTACCTTGTTTTTCCCCCCTTTTAATCCCTCTTGTTAAATTTGAGCCAATCACCCTTCAGTCACAGGCCTGCTTTGGCTCTGATTAGCCTCGCTCTGCCCTGTTGTGGAAACCAGGGGGTTTTTAGTGTGTGTGTGTGTGTGTGTGTGTGTGTGTGTGTGTGCGTGTTTGTTGTTGCTGTTGCTTGAGGAGAAACAGAACAAGCTGGCAGACGGTTTGAACCCCGAGCTGTGGCACAGTTCAGCACATAATACTATTAGACCGCAGAGGTCTGCTGGGTTAATAATGTGGACCAACAAAGAAACAGTGCAGCAAACACACCTGCAAGTCACCTGAGAATTCTTCAGTGAGTCAAAACCTTTGAATCAGATGAGAGAAAGAGACCTGGATGTATATAGTATAATAGCATAGCAACATTAGGCTGATTAAACTGTGGTTTTGTAGATGAGCAGGCTGGAAACAAAGCACATTTTTTTCAACTGGCACTCAGAATCCCACATCAGTTTTTAGCATCAATGGAAGCCAACAGTGAGAACGTCTCTCCTATAAGGAGATGTCTGACACAGCAGACTTTGCTGCAATACTGGCATGAATCAGCTTCTCAGAGGAAGCTTGAAACTCTTGGATTGAAACAGATCTACTAGACATTATAGGTCAATCTTATGTTGTATAATAGATCTGCTATTGGGAAATGCTCAGGCGTAGAGGTTGACAATATGCCGACTAGATTTTGTGTTTATCTGCGCCATCTAGTGGTTTATAACTATATTGAAACATCTTATAATATATTATGCTGCATTTAAAGGGTCAGTTCCCCCAAACATAACAAAAGATATATATATTTTCTCAATTACCTCAAGTCATTGTAAATATTTAGGATTGTTCGGTCAAGGTTTGGATACATTTGTCTGAACTGAAAATCAATTAGCAGTTTTGATATTTAATGGGCTTAACGTTTCAGTTATTTATCAAACAAAAACAAGCAAACAGTCTCTTGTAACAGCATGTCAAACGTGAGGATTTGTTTCTCGTTTGTTTTACATCACTGTGAGGTGAATATTTTTAGGGTTTGAACTGTTGGTCAGACAAAACAAGCATTTCGAGATGCTTTGGGAAACTGCAATGTGCATTATTCAGACTAAATCGCTAATATTCATAGTCATGTGGACACTGTTTCCTTAAAAAAATAAATAGGAAACTTTTTTCCATGTAATTGTTCAATGCTGTGAGCCCACAAAAAAAAAATCTATTCTCCTAAATTGTAGATCACACCGAGGGAATTAAACTAAAACTTGGTTTTAAAGTGAGCTGCAGTAAAAGGACAAACGACAGGACTGAGGAATAGTTAGACTTTTCCTCTGTAACCAGTGTTTCCTCTGTAACCAGTGTTTCCTCTGTAACCAGTGTCATCAGACAGCTGCCTGACTTTCATCTCAACCTGCAATACAAATAAAAGCAAACAGCTCTTTCAATCAGTGAAAATATATTTCCTTAAAAACATACAAACAACAAATGCTATTTACATAGTATCCAAAATATTCCCACTAGACCTTTAAAGATCATTCAATATGAATGGTCTCTTGTGGTTTCGCTAAGCATCATGGAAACAAAACAAAGCTGTATTTCCAACAAAGTTCCAGTCAGAACTTACAAAAGTCACAGGAGTCCAAAAACAGATGGGTGAAGATTGAGACCGGACAGGAAGTCTATTCCCATTTCCCCTGTTGGTACACAACAGGAAAAGGAAAAAAGACAAAGGAAATGTCTTAATATTGTAAAAACAGCTACAGCTAATGCACCGTACATCCCTGAGCTGATGTGATTGTTTGGTGCTGTGCTTCTTTACATTTCACACAGAGAAAGGCCCGATAGCAGACACAACTGATTAATCGCTGTTACAATCATGTGTGGGCAGGACCACCGTTTTCTTTTCTTTTCGAGTCCCTCAGAATCAAAGAGCAAGGTCTTCTTTACCTTTGATTGATTGTATCAAGTTCACAGCTGCTCTCTGGGGTTTGTTAAAAAGTAAAACATTACAAGTCACCAACCGATGTAGAAGACAAGTCAGACTGAATGAAAGTGGGTTCATCAAAAAAGTAAACACTTTCCCTCATTCAAAAATCATCTCCAGAATACATTGAACATCAGAGACTCAACAGTAACTGAGATCCCAGTTTAGGAGGAAACCAAAGTAACATGAGCAGCAACAGTAGAACAGCAGGGAGGCAGGTCAGACGTGGGCGTGGTGACAGCAGCAGAAGCTCCGGTAGATGTCAGTGTGGTAACGGAGGGCTCGGTGGCGCGAGCGGGAACTGGTTTGGCGATCTTCATGGGAACAAAGACGTTAGAAGCACAGTGCTCGCTGAGGTACTCGCCCCCTTTCTCCTCGTACTCCTGCCTGCTGATCCATCCCTCTGCTGCTCCTCCCTCTGCGCTAGGTAGATGCTGCAAGGCCCAGTCTCTCGCCCCGTACCAGGCGTCCAGGGCCGGCCGAGACGCCATTCTCACCTGGGACGGAGTCAGTCAGTTACAATGCATTTACAAGATTTTGTCTGGCGTATTTGGGCAGTAAAGCATGGTTAATGTGTGTTTTTCACATAAAAAGACATAAAACCATAACGGCAATAACTATCTTTACTGGTCAACGCCTGAAACGTGTGAAGTAGGAATGTGTAATGCTAAATAGGGTTCTAAAAAAGACCTTGTACCTTGAAGTGTGACTGGAAGGGCCTCATAGCCAACAGTTCTCTCTCCACTCTCTCCTTCATACCGGGGTACTGCATGTTCCCTCCCGTCAGAAACACATTGCTCACCAGCGCCTCCTGCTGCTCTGGTGTGTACCTGTATGTGGCACAGAAGACATAAGAAAGACATTAATACTATCTATCAATGAATACCTACGTCTTCTGAGAAAGAATGTTTTGAACGGGCATTAGTGAGGAAAAAAGACAATGTGCGTGATCCATGTGTATGTTCGCATGGTTTGTCATTACCTGGCAAGGACGTACTGCAGCGTCTCCATCAGTCCCATCTGGTCCTCTCCGGTTGGCGAGGGCTGGAACAGGATCTCTGGACACCGGAGACGCTCCGTCCCCACAAACAGCTGGTGGTACTCCGCCATGTTGAACAAGGGCTGGAGATGAGACAAAAGTTAATTTTGTGTGGTACCAAATGCATCGTCTTATTAGCAAAGTTTGTTAGTTTCCTGACTGTCCCGGCACATAAACATAATACAGCCCAAAAAAGTTTTTCTAACTCTGCCACACGGTAAACCGGCAGGTAATTGCCTACGCAGCATTAATGAGGATCTAAGTATCTTGTCTGGGAGCCTCCAGTGTCTCTGTGCCACTACCTGAACCACATTAGCAGGTTTCTCTGGCAGCGTGTCCTCGGGGAAGTCAGAATCAATCAGCGCCACTCCATCTCCCTCGTCCATCGGCTGCTCCAGCTCAGACACCTGGCAGAGGGGCAACAGAACAGCCTCAGGCTTCATGTCAGCCGCAGCACATCGACCGCAGCAAACAAGGACGGATCCAGTGACGCCCCGCAGCACATTCACGCCGACGACATGCAGAGATAATTAATAATTGGTACATTTGAATGTGACCTCAGCTCGGCGGTTCCTAAGTCGACCAGAATACAGTGTCCGCTTTGCTTCCTTATAGGACTTTTTCACAGCAGCCAGTTTGACATGTCATCGCAGGGTAAAACACAGGTGTAATTAATAATACTAAATATGGTCACCTTACAATACTCTCGGATTTGGTGGAGTAACACCCACCTCAGTCTTTCCCTCCACTCCGTCGCTATGCAGCAGCTTCTGTCTGCCCTGCTCCACAGCCAGCTGCAGTTTGTTGATGTACGACTGCAGCTCCTCGGCCGAGTCCATGTTGAGCTCCACCAGGCTCTTATGAAAGTGATCCAACAGGCCGTCCTCCAGCAGTTCCTGCACACAAACAAACTCTTTGATCACTGTGCAGCACACACCTGCTGTGTTTTAGAATCCACCCGTATTTAGTTCGAGCTACTTTGTATTCCAGATGTTTTAAAGTTACTGTTGTAGTGAACACAATCATTCCTCAGCAGAACAATTTGCCTTTTTTGTAGTTTATCAACAGATGCAAAGGGGTCAAAAAGCCTTATGCACATCAATAGCATCCGAAAAAACCCTAAAAGGCTTTCGAATAAACAGCAAATGATGCAATAGGCTTCTTGCCTGTACTGCTAGAAGTCTGTCCAGCCTCTCTTGGTCCTGCAGCAGCTTCTCCTCCCGGCGACGAGCGTTGATCTCCTGAAGCCGCCGAAGCTGCTGAGCTCGTCTCTCCTGCCTCTCCTCCACACTCACACAGCCGCCCGGCACCTTACCTGAGAAGGGGAGCTGCATGCGGTGAACCTCCCGCTCGTAAAACTCTGGGCTGCGCCACTTTTCCAGCTCTGTGGAGAACGCAACAAAAGAGGGAAAGGAGGGAAAGTATAGGGTTTAGGAGAAAATTCATGTCGGTGTGGAGTTTATTAATGTTACTTAAGATAAATGTCTTCAACTAATCCAAAACTTTCAACAGATTTGAGAACTTGCCCGGAGAAGCTCTAAGTGTATCAACATATATGTACGTTCGCACCGACATGACGTACCTTCTTGGTAATCCACAGCAGTGTAACTGTGTTCATGCAGCAGCTCCTCTACGCGGCTGAGTGTGATGGCGGCGAGGTGACCTGGGTATTTCAGCTGGAGGAGGCGCTGCAGGTAGGACGCGGCCTGACTCCCAGCCACGTTCACGCGCTTACAGTTCACCGCATCAAACCTTGAATTCAAAACCATATCAAAGTTAGACTCTACAGAACAGACTGTGCAAAACGTGTGCATGAAGCAGTCGTCTGTTAATCCTCACCTGCCGTCGATTACCGGCAGGATGTGAGAACAGTGGTACCCGGAGGACAGGACGATGCCGGTGTGTGGCGGCTGGAGGTTCCTTTGAGTGCTATTGTTGTACAAACTGTACAAACTGTCCACGCCGTAGGAGACGTGCGGGACGCGGTAGCACTCAAACAGCAACTCTGACATCATCTGCCGACAGTGCAGCGGGTTGCAGGGCGCCTCAGTCAGCACAATGGGGTTCGCCACGCTGTCCTAGAAAAGCACGGCGAAAGGAAGGCTGGTTGATAAACTGGATGTCATGGTCAGTTAGTTTGACGTTGCATATAAAACATAAAGGGATAAATATTACCAGCATGCATTACTGTAATTAAAACACACCTAATTTTCCTACAAAAAAAACATGGTGTATAACTTTCTTTATTCATTAGAAATAATCTGTTCTTGTGATAATTTCTACAAATTATAAAACAGTCTATTGACAACCTGGATTATTGACCAATTAATTTACAGACAGAATATATATACAGTAGAATGCAAATAATTAGAAAATTAAAAAACACATTGCTGCAATTAGAAATGGTTCATATGCATTCAGTGTCTGAGTAGTGAAAATAATCTACAGTCTGTGGTTTGATTAATCTGAGCACATAAATACACAAGACACACTTTAGATCAGTGATTTTAGTGTGTCAGAATATCATTTGGTTTGCCATTTACCTGTACAGATACAGCCACAGGCAGTTATTTATACTGAAAGATACTTTTTTATTTTATGCGGACAAAAATCTTCAATTTTTACTGACCCCAAAGGCCCACTGCTCTGTTTCTATATGACCTACAGGTTTTCTGACACTTTTGATGCATATAGTCACAGTGGTTCAGAAGCTACAGCCATTTTAATTTGGGTATGTCATTTTAGGCGGTTTTGCTCCAAAATAAGGGTGGAGTTGAACAGGTAACAATATAGTTATTGAATACAAATCAAACCAAGAGTGAGATCAATTAGTTAAACTAATAGTGTTAATATTTGAATGGGCCCCGGGACACTTTGTACTTGAAAAGTTGGGCCCCGAGGTCAAAAAGGTTAAGAACCCCTGCTTTAGATGAGAGCTCAGTGGAAAGGACGTCTAGTCGTTTCTCTGTGATAAAGTGTAGAAACGAATTAAACTTTAACTACCGTTTTTTAAAAGGCATTGATATGAAAATAAATGACATAATAAAAATAGCTGATTTCAAATCTAACCCAATGTCACGTTTTTAGCGTGACGAAAGCACGTGGCTGATGTAAATGTTGGCAGCAGCGGACACATCAGTCACCGTCCACCACTAACCTCTGAGCCGATGCCCAAGTGAGTGAACACATAGTCGAACATGAGCTCCTGGATCTCGAAGTTGACCACCACGTTTCGGTCAAACTGGCTCTTCAGCAGCCACCGCAGCGGCTCCAGGTTTGGGATATCGTTACCGATCTGGGTCTCGCTGCGGGCGGCCCCTCTGCAGCGCGCCGCCACCGACTTGAAGAGCAGCCGCGGAGAGTCAAACTCCGCCGCTGGAGCCGCCCAGCCGGCCCGGGTCTGGAAGGAGCCGTTATCTATCACTATAGGGGCCGATGTAGGGGCCAGGCACTGGGCGGGGAGTTCAAAAATGGGGTCAGGAGAGGTTTTACAGTCCTGAAATGTGAAAATTTGATAGACCGGTTCCTGTTTGGTAGCCATTTTGGAAGTGTGTCACTGCAAAATACAGCCGGGTGAAGTCTCGGTGTTGCCGACTTATAGTTCCCGATTGTTCTTAAGTCAACTATTCCAACTTACATGCATTAAATCTGTATACAGCAATATGTATTTTAAAAATAATTAATTAAAAATACGAGTAGCACTTAAAAGATTAAAAGATTACATATATTTAATATAAATAGAATACACGCTTTGGCTTTGCTGTTTCAAAAATACAAACGTGGCAAACAATTTTTTTATTTTTTTCAATGAAACACTCCCCGTTTATCTGCTTTTCAACTAAGGTATGGAACATTCACGTATTTCGTATCTATATGTAACCGGAGCTGCGACGTTGGAGGGTAACAGCAGACGGCGCTAGACATTATGGAATGGTGTCCACTCAGGTGCGCTGTGCCTGACAGAAGTAATGGGTAGACTCCTGCGGTACGTTCTAATGGATGGCAGCCGATATACAAAAGCATTTTTATTGTCTTTTACCAAAGATACTTTAATATAATTGCAGAATTGTAATTCTCACCCATTGCATTACATTCGTTCAAATTACGTCTTCATGTAGACCACATTTGTCGTCCAGTGTAATATGACTAACCAATGTCGTCTCTCTTTCAGCCTACAACATGCCACATTGACACGAATCAATTAACTCTGCTGTTATTACAATAAAGGTTCATTTTGAATATGTCTTTTGCCACCAGAGGTCGTGCTACACTCTATGTAAGCAAACTCCCTTTGAAATGAGAGACACTGATTTATCCTGGTGGATTATTGGGTAGGGAAAGGGCCTAGTGTAATATCTATAGGTGAGAGCAAGGCTGATGGTGTTGGTATTTTCTTTAAGACTCATGATGTTGTTGTTAGTAGAAGAAGGGACATTATTCCAGGCAGGCTTTTAATGATAGATTGCCTTTTTAGAGTAGAAAAACACAGAATAATAAATGTCTATACTTCTCCAGACAAAAAAAAAAGAAAGGGCCTGTTTATTATTATAGTCCGACTGTATAGAAACATCAGAAATTGTCAAAATATTGTTTAAATTTAAAACTCCTGTGTAGAAAATTTGAATTTACCTAATGTCACTAAATAGTTGTTTGACCAGAAGAGAACTCATGCTGTGCAGCACATTTTACATTTTAGTGGAGAACCCAAAGTTTCCATACAAAGGAATGATGAAGCAATAAAAAATTAAAATAGCCTAACGTTTCTCTACAGATTTCCATTTCCAATCTGTTTGCAAACTAAACGAGACGTTTCAAGTCTTGCTGCCATTTTTTTCTAATCACTCATCACTTAAAATCAGGGGGTCAACTGAATAAATATGCTAGAAATGGATGAGTCCGTTTTGAAGCTACATCTAAACCATGTGAACACACATTTTCCCTCAGGCTCTGAGATCCCTGATTTCTTTCTGTCTGCCATCCTGTTACTCTAAGCTGACCGGGTGAAGCCTCAGCTGGTGATGTGGGACACCTGCACATTTAAACTACTGTACATCCCAGTCTGCTTCAGGTCACAATATTCAGTCTAAGCACCATTTTGTGCAAATAATCTTTTGTTCTTACAAAATATTTTAATTTTTTTACATCATGGCAGTTGTTTTTAAAACTAGAATATCTATTAATATATTCTGGCCAGTGCAGATCTTGACAGCAAACTGAAATACAATATCTAAAGGAATTCATATACAAACATCCAGGCTGACTGTTAGTTAAACCCCTTCAATGCAGCACGATTCATCTACAAATCGATCTTTACACAAGCAGCGTTCTGCCCCCAAAAACTTTTAGATTCTAACAAAAATCCCAAAGAGTAATTTATTGTCTAAAGTAATGCTTAAGACACAGTATTTCCATTTGATGTAATCATCCAGCGATATACAAATGCTTCTCTGGTTTGAATCTACTGCTATATTGAAATGTAGTTTGGAATTATGACAAACTGTCCCACACTGTATGATGCTTGATGGTGTGTCAATGAAGCACGAGCACAGTTCACTGCTCAGGCACAAAGCTCTAAGTGACTGCCGTCCCCCTCCTCCTGATGCTAATAAGCAGATCTGGGTCAGCTCACCCTCTCGAACACACACGCACGGTTACACTGTTAAGACACACACATCCACACTATCCACACATCCCCACCCACACAAACATGCACATACGGTCACAAACTCAAATACAAATACACACACATCTATTTCCTCTCCTCCCCAACACACACACACACACACACACACACACACTGACGTCCATTCTTCCCAGGAGGCAAGACGTGACATTGTGTCGCTGTCTGTGCACGATGCTCGCAGCTCTCTGCTTGTTGTGCTTGTCATCCAGGCAGCGGTGATGAGGCGCAGGGGAACTAATAGGCTACAAGCACTCTGGGACTGCCACGCCTGATGCCAAGCAGCCTCCATTTTGTGGAGGAATGAACAGACTGTTACTTCCCACTGACAGGGAGGGGAAGGAGAGGGAATTTACATGTTGGGAACAATCATGTTTAGTGTTCATGAATAATACAATTATTTAATAAGGTAATTTATTAGTCTTAGTTTTAATTATTCACATGTCTTTCTTATTTAACATATTCAACAATATTTTATTTTTGGGTGGTTTCCACTGAAAGTGATGTGATTTACTGGTAAAATAATAAAAGTGAGTAGAAAATAAAATGTTGAATACAAGATGTAACTTGCTCTTTTTTAACTATACTATAGTGTCTTTTCCCCATTGCTCCAGAGTATATTGGCAGCGATGGAACAGTCATCGACTCCGGGGATTAGAACAGCAACCCCTCAAATACAAGCTCACTTAACTCTACTGAGGGTTTTCGCCTCCCCCTCAAATGCTGTTTTGTGGAGACGGGAAAAGACTGTGACTCCTCTGTGACTGTTTTTTAAACATATGTCAGTGATGATTATGTGTGTGATTATGAATCAGAGCATTCTGGAATCATTTTACATTCGTTGTCATGACAGCACAGCATTTTCTTTCCACCGTACATTCTGCAATCAGAAGACAGTTGTGTCATTATGATGCCACAATAGGATTATTAATTTAAATTTAAATTCCACTGATTGGAATCACAATAATTAAATTGGAAATCCTTAAGATTTCCATCCTGACTGAATTAGAATTTCTATTACAGTGAAAACAATGGATTTGTGCTTAAAGTTGAGCGTGTTTGGAGTCCTGAGCTGTGTCTGAGTTATGTGCATAGTCCCATTTTTGTGTGTATACAATAGTGAGAAACTGTAATGCAGCATTTTTTTCTGGAAATATTGCCACAGACACCCATTTCACAAATACTGCATATATGTAAATATTACAATACTTTCATCAGTGGGCCACATTGTGTTACCAACCATTGTGTTACCTCCTTCAACAATAGAAGCGTGTGTGTGTGGGTGTGTGGGTGTGTATGTGTGATAGAGAGAGAGAGAGAGAGAGAGAGAGAGAGAGAGAGAGAGAGAGAGAGAGAGAGAGAGAGAGAGAGAGAGAGAGAGAGAGAGAGAGGGAATGACGGATGGAGGAAGAGAGGCCAGTTTATGTAACAATCCTAACTCGGAGCACTTCTGAAATACCAGAGCCACACTGCGGACAAAACCCATGCAACCTCCATGACTCTCCTCCACACCCTTCACACACACGCACACACACACACACACACACACACACACACACACACACACACACAATCTTCCTCCTTGAGACAAATACACTGTACACATATACACTCTCTCTCTCTCTCTCTCTCTCTCTCTCTCTCTCTCTCTCTCACACACACACACACACACAGACACACACGCACATCGTCTGTCACTACCGATCTCTTCAGTCTCTGGCACTGTAAGCCCAGCAGATCTTTTTCGGCCATAGAGTGATTAATGTGTTTGTGCACCTGTCACTATTCATGCATTCATGTGTGTGAAAGTGTGTGCGTTTCATGTTAGCAATCTATGTCTTGTTTAGTGGATAAGATTAATATGTCTCAGTATCAATTCATCCACTGTTCTTTAGCATTTCAAAAGTCAGTAATGTGTTTTTAAGGTGTTCACGTTGGCTGATTAGATCTCTAGTTAGGTTGAAGTTGGAGGGAGCTATATTAAGAATTGACCCAAACCCTGCCATTGAACAGCAATCAACCAGTCATAGCAATCATAACTATGGCCTAGGTATGGCCACATCTGTAAAGTTTCGTGACCATATGCTATCACAGAAATATTACACCTGACAAAGTAATTTTGACAGGCAATTCTGCTGCTGTTGTTATTGTAAACTATGAGAGACTGGAAAGCTAACCAGGCCTTGCAACAGTAACAAAGGAGGGCGGGGCTTACAGTGTAAATTGTTCAGCAACAAAACCCACAGAAGGGTGAGGGTCGAATGTGGCTGAAATGTCAATTGACTGCTCACTATCGAGTAAACTGAAGCAAAATCACATTCACTTTTTTTGGTCTTGAAGACCATGCCCATTTTCACCTATCAGATATTTAACATTTTGATTTTTGTATTATTATTGCATTATAGTTTTTCAACACTCCCCCTTAATAATTGTATCTAATCTTAACACAACACACACAAGTGGTACATATATGGGACATATATGTACATATATGAAATGTATTTTTTTATTTTGACCTTTGGGAAAAGCACATTAATGATGGCTCAGTTGTATTCAACTGTACGTCTTGACAGTGAGCCAGCATGCACAATATCAGGACTCTGATTCTGGATCAGCTAAATGGAATTCAGCCATCAATAATTTTATAATGTAGGCTACACCTGTGTGCTATTCTCTAATGGGACAAATCAAAATGAGTGCTGTAAAAAATGACTTGTTTTGTAGGAAGGTATTTTAAAACCAAATTCAGCTGACATGTAGGCTACACGAGCGATCGTGCAAAATGTTCTAACGTATGGGTGGCGTGACATGGTTCAGTGGTCAGGAGACGCGCTTGACATTTTCTACATGCTTTTTCAATAAAAGGTATTCTCAAAACATCATATCAATCAGCATTATCTGATGCATATTTAAATGCAGATGCGCATAAAAAAATATATTCTCTATCATAAAACAAAAAAATTGCGACTGTGCTGCCTTGGAAGTGACATGTTCTGTAGCTGTTTATTTTGACTTTATTTTGTCAGTCAAAGGGGTTATGATTTGCTTAATTGTTTTAATTGTCCTTCCAGGCCAACCACTGAGTCAAAGCTTTCAGACACAAATAACCTGCGCTGAGGAAAATAAATCTCTTTTCTCCAAAATCTCAACATACACACACATGCACACACTCTGTCCAATTACTGTGGCCATGGCAACTATCAGAGATTATTGCCTCCAGTCAGCACTGCACGGCTGTTAGACGAGGCTATAAGCCCCTCCGTATCTCAGGCCTGCACACACACTCACACACACACACTCACACACACAGTGCAAGTGTCTCTTGCTGTCTCTTACTCTTACACACACATTCAGCCTGAATTAATCCTTCTCTTTGTAGCCTTAGAAGCTAAATTGGTCGCCACAGCAACCAATTTTAAAGCCCCTTCAAAGAAAAAAGGGAACACCGAAAACGCATTTTGTCGCGAGGAAGTAGAAATACGTGTATCGTGTTGGAGAGAATTTAAAGTGGACCGGTATATTTGTTTCAATATTGAGTTTTTTTATATTTCAGATTTGCTAAATTATTTTATATTCGGCAACATATATTTATTCTTACATGTCTTTATTTCACATTTAGATTTTTTTTTTTTTAAGATTTAGGGTGAGGCAGCATGTATTTTGCGTGCTTGCGTTTTTGTGTGCGCGTGTGTGTGACATTTGCAGCCGATCCTCTGTCCCAGCGTTAGCCCGAGGATTGTGCATGTGATGGGGGAGGGAGATATGCCTCGAGGACTCTCCCTGTTTCCTCACTGTCCTGCAACACACACACACACACACACACACACACACACACACACACACACACACACATACACACACGCACATACCTCCAGACATGGATGACACACACTCCCTAACAAACACTATGTTGGCCTGAGCACCAATGGCAGCTGGCAAAGCTGCCCAAGCCAAGCATGAAAATATGCGGAACTTTCTCTGTCCTCTGGCTGGTTTCTAAATTTAGACCTCTCGGTTCTTGCAATGCCGCACGTAAGATATTGTCTCGCATGTCTTAGTACTACTTGTTTCTGTGCGAAAATTTCAATCAGCCTTGAAAAAGAATACATCTAAATTTATTTGGTTTACATATATCCTCAAAAATGTTCAATGTTTCGTTAAAGAAGAGATAAATGCGTGAATTTCCAGCCTTCACCACAGCGGGATACATTTCTGGAGCAGGCTGCAAAAATGTGATGACACTTTTGCTCAGCCGTGTCACAGCAGATTATCGAGGCAAAGACGAGGTGCTTCGTATATTCCCGAGGATTAGAGCTGAGGTGGAGAATAAATAACTCTACCCTTTTTTTCCAATGTGCGGATATCAAGTAAATGTAGACCATTATAGACAATAATTAATATAGCTAGATTAAGTTCGTGGCGTGTTAAATGGGCAGACTCTTTTTTTTTAATTCTGTGTGAAAGAAAAAAAAAGGCTGAGGAGCAGTTTGACCCGTTTTTTTCCTTTCTGTTATAAGGAGCTGTCCGCGGTGCTGCCGGGGTTCTGCAGCAGGCCAGCTGCATGATGCTCATCATATCAGCAACGAGTTGCATCCCTTCACAGCCTGCTGAGCATGCTCATCTGGAATCAAGCTGTTAAATGAGTTGGAAACTTAAAATCTGTACACATATGCATTCACAACGTGAAGATCTGAGCAAACAGTGGCATTCATTTAAATCTTTTAATATGAAGGTGGGCGTATTTTGTATGGAAATAGGCTACTTGAATGTGCAAGAACAAAATAATTCAACATCATCGGGAAATGCATTACAATATTTTCTGTTGGCAAATAGTCTAGCATAATTTCCAAAAACATAATTTCATCATTCCTTAAAAATATTAGGCAACCCGTGGAATATCAGGCCTTTTGTCTGCACATGAGATGTGTGTACGACTCTCGACTGTGAGTGCACGTTGTCTCACACTAGGATACGTTGCAGTCGCGTGCTTTATTTAACAAATGTAAGATTGAGCAGGTCAGGCGGAACAGTTAAAATTCTGTCTAACGAAAAAACCCGAGATTGCCTTGTTGTACGAATAGTCTATTGGCCCATGGTTAATGTATATTTGGTGTTAATTGTATTTGCTATAAATTGTATATTGCAAAAACAACTGTAGATCAATGTAAGAATTAAAAATATATATAGTTTCATCCAATAAGCCTGAATATTTATAAGATCATGCATCTATGTCTATTCGTTGATGGCATTACCCGTCGACCTGTTGACAGAATGCAGCATGAAAGCAGGTACAATGTTTGATCTCTTCAGTCATGCATAATGTCAAGAGCAATTCCTGCTGCCTTTAAATGACCTGACCGTTTTATCCTCGTGATCACTCTGTCGGTGAATTAACGCTCTCTCTCTCTCTCTCTCTCTCTCTCTCTCTCTCTCTCTCTCTCTCTCTCTCTGCCATCCGTGACAGTTGTGCTGTGCGCGAGCCACACTGCTGACACACTATGCGGACACGTGCACGCTCCTCTCTCCTCTCTTTCGGTGGTGCAGTCAGAGATTCCAGCGCCCGTGCTGCCACCAAAGGGACCCCCAACTGACAAAAGAAAATGCTAAGTTGTCTTTTTTAACGACACATGAGGACATATTTTCGTTTTTGTCTCTGTTTTGGGGCGTTTTTCCCACGTGAAGCAGATGCTAAGGACTGTTTTATTTTAGGGAGTAATATGGATGAGCAAGCCAAGAGAAGCGGCTGAGGATTTTTAACGGGTTTGGGTGAAACGGGTTGGCAGCCGTTAGAGGACTGGGTAGCTTACTTTGCGACGACGATCGAAGAGGCAACAGGCATGACTTTACAGTAGCAGTTAAAAACGGAGAACAAATCACCCTGCATGCATCTGCCTCTTTTGCTTTCACTCGGTGATATAATTTTCAGTTGAAGAACGTGTTTTATTCGGATAAAGATGGCTCACCTAATACGACACAAGCTCACCAACAAGCTGACCAACGCGGCCCACACGGTGTCCAACAAATCTCAGGCCAAGGTCAGCGGGGTGTTCGCCCGGCTGGGCTTCCAGACCGCCACGGATGAAGAGGGTGTGGGTTTCGTCGAGTGCGACGACTTGGACTACGACTACAGGCATGGGATGCAAATGGATGTCCTTCAGGGGGAAGAGGAAGGGGGACACGCGGAGGGAGAGGGGGAGCTGGACGGAGACAGTCACTACCAGAGAGATGGCACCGACCGAAGGCCCTCGTCCATGAAGACAGGGGGCTCGCTGGATGAGGATAAACCACAAATCACGACATGGGAAGCTGGCTGGAACGTCACCAATGCCATTCAGGTACACCGTGGTGACTTTCATCTTGCATGTGTGCATGCAACAATAACGCGCTACGTGGACCAGGCCTGCGACTGGACCAAAAGTCACCTTGAACTGAGGATTTTCATATTATAAGATTTATATTTTAAGATGCCGCAGCCTTCTCTGTGGATGCGCATTATTTCACACAATCCAAGATAATATATTAAACAATATGTTCAATATTGTCAAATACTTTAACTTGAGCTAAATAGGCGGTAAATGTGTACCATAATTAACGCAGACTTTAATTTAACGTTTCATTATTGGTTTGAGGGGGAATTCATTGCAGCCAATGTGTTAGAATTTATATATTCAAATCTTTTTATCAGTGGAGTTGCAGGCAGGGCCTGTGTGGCTTTGATAGCCCTGAGGCTGAATGGCGCGCGCGTGCTTATCAGCGCCTCCATCAAATTGAAATTGTAACCAAATTAATTGAAAAGTTCGTTTTAAAATAGTATTGTTAAAGCCTTATTTCGATTCCGCCGATGTACGCAAACGAAAGGCCCGTTTGTTTCAAGGGCGAGGTGAATGAGAAAATGTTTTAGGCAGATACTGAAAATAAATCGTTGTGATATAAATGTTTTTGTCTGTGATCATTATATATCTATATATAGATATAGATATATATAAATATATATCTATAGATAGATAGATAGATAGATATTTTACAGTTATTATGTAAGATGTGAGCTCTGTGAGCCATGTCATTGCATGCCTGGGCTGGTTCGGCCTGTCACTGCGATGTGGGCCTCGTCCATTACCACTCAACTGCGCTTCTCTGTCCGCAGGGCATGTTCGTCCTCGGCCTGCCTTACGCCATCCTCCACGGTGGCTACCTCGGTCTCTTCCTCATTATCTTCGCGGCCGTGGTGTGCTGCTACACCGGAAAAATCCTCATCGCGTGTCTGTACGAGGAGAACGAGGACGGCATAAAAGTGCGCGTGAGGGACACCTACACCGACATCGCCAACGCCTGCTGCGCGCCCCGCTTCCCAGCGCTCGGCGGGCACGTCGTGAACGTCGCCCAGATCATCGAGCTGGTCATGACCTGCATTCTTTACGTTGTGGTCAGCGGCAACTTGATGGTCAACAGTTTCCCGGGGTTCCCAGTCTCCCAGAAGGCCTGGTCTGTGGTGGCCACGGTCGCGCTCCTGCCTTGCGCGTTCCTGAAGAACCTCAAGGCCGTGTCCAAGTTCAGCTTGCTCTGCACTATGGCGCACTTCGTCATCAACGTCCTCGTGATTGCCTACTGCCTCTCCAGGGCGCGCGACTGGGCCTGGGACAAGGTCAAGTTTTATATCGATGTGAAGAAATTCCCCATTTCAATCGGCATCATCGTGTTCAGCTACACCTCCCAGATCTTCCTCCCCTCCCTGGAGGGAAACATGCAGAAGCCCAGCGAGTTCCACTGCATGATGGAGTGGACTCACATCTCAGCCTGCGTCCTCAAGGGCCTCTTCGCCCTGGTGGCCTACTTGACTTGGGCAGACGCCACCAAAGAGGTCATCACAGATAACCTGCCTTCAACCATCCGGGCTGTGGTGAACCTCTTCCTCGTTGCCAAGGCGCTGTTATCTTACCCGCTGCCGTTCTTTGCTGCAGTTGAGGTTCTGGAGAAATCCTTTTTCCAGGATGGCGGGAGAGCCATGTTCCCTGACTGCTACGGCCCTGGCGGGCAGCTGAAATCATGGGGTCTGGGACTTCGAATTGTCCTGGTAGTCTTCACCTTGCTCATGGCCGTCTTTGTCCCCCATTTCGCCCTCCTTATGGGGTTAACTGGGAGCCTCACCGGCGCTGGCCTATGCTTCCTCCTGCCAAGCCTGTTCCACCTGAAGCTCCAGTGGAGGAATCTCCTGTGGCACCACGTCTTCTTCGACGTTGCCATTTTTGTTATTGGGGGCATATGCGCCATATCTGGCTTCATTCACTCGGTCGAAGGACTCATAGAGGCGTACAGGTACAATATCCACGACTGAGGGCTTCAGAGATGACCTTGGTTGAATGGCGATGCGCTAAAATGTCACACTCTGGCAAGTTGTCATGGCGCAAGACCTTATCAAAACATCATGTTAACCACTTGACAAAGAAGCTCATGAGGTGATTATTTGTGTGAAATGTACATCTTTTTTTATTTTGCCTTCGTGATAATGTGCAATAATAAACTTTTTAATCATAGTGTTAAGTATTCTACTCATTCCAGAAAATGTGTTTTATTGACTGGACAGAGGAATACAACCTCCGCATGAAAGGGGTGAATAAATATGCGGGCATTAAAAGGCCTGTCCAGGTATCAGTCTTCATGCAAAGTTGTCAAAGATCCAGTGAAAATGTCTACCATGGGTCTTACTGTGTATACGTGTTTATATCTGGGGAATGAAATATGTGAAAAACAATGGAGTGAATATGTAATTATTGGTTTTTGAGCTGCTAGATATATCAATAATCCCACTCCAGAGAAAATATCAATGCACCCATCAGATCAGATGGTGCTCTGTGGATTATAATAAACCGTAAAAAAACAACAAAAAACGTATGTGTAGTTGTTTAAAAACAAACTAACATGTGTAGTTTGTTTTGGTTTTAGTGTTTTATTTTCCATCTTATGCCTATAGTAGTCCTTGTTGGCTCATTTGTTTTCTTGATGTTTCAAGTGTCATTCTGGATGAAGTGAATTCAAAGTGCAAGCAAGTGGGTCCTAACTGTGTTATATGAAAAAAATGTCTGTCTGATAATATTCTCTTCCTATTGAACTTGTTAATTGTGATTTAATGGAACTAACCATGGTGTGTGAGACAAAGAGTATTTGTTGAATTAAGAGATAAATAAATCAAATATTTTATGGCTGGTGATTCTAATGATTCCTTGAAATGTAGCCATGACTGAGAGGCCTTGCTGGTTTCACTTCCTCTTGTAGTTCTACTGTCCTGGGCTCGGTTTAACTCACTCTTACAATGTTAATTAAGATTCCCTTTCTTAAAAAAACAACAATTTGCATTTGCCTATCTAAATAATCCTTGACAGGGCTCAGAGGCCTCCAAAAACAGCATATAGCAGACATGTGTGAAAACCCGGCCCTGTTGATTATCAACAATATAACTGCCGTCAGCTTCATACCTCCAGGCACACATGTGAGATGATTATCACTTCCTTTTTATGTTAGTGGGCCACATCAGGCCTTTTTTTAAAGGATGAGGAAGTTGTTCAAATAACTTATTTCTTTTCAAATTAACCTTTAACAACACTGATCTTGGCTATTGTACTTCAAGTATAGATGTCATTCAACACTTGAGCTCCTAAAACCTTCACTTTGTTTTGTTCTTGACACATTCTACCAAGTATTTGAACAACACAGACAGAGCAGAATCAAACAATAGTATCCTGTCACACACACGCCCACGTCTTTTATTGTCAGTCGTCAGTCAGTTTCACTTCTCAGGAACAGGAAGCCGAAGGTGGTGTCGAATCAACAGCAGAGAAAACAGTGAGGACCCTTGTTCAGGAGCTGACTTTCAACTTGGTGAAATCACTGCAGTATTTAAAGGTACGTGCTACATAATATCACAACAATAGGTCAAACGAGAATAGTATGTTTGATTTTAGAATGTATTTTTAACGTGGAAATGTAAGTTACATGTGTCGGTGGTTCTTTGACTGTGCAGAGTTTTGCAGTTGCTTTCATGCTGGCATATCTGTATCAAGTATTTGGTACATTGCGCCACAGAGGACCCAGGAACATGCTCCGACCTGTGATAGTAGTGCTCATGCTCGTCTCCTTTACCTGTGGGGAAAATCCTGCTATAAAAGTCACCTTGACTAACAAAGGACTTCAGTACGGTAAGTCGATGTGAGATGCTGTTTTTCACTCGGTTAACTTTATTCAAACACAAAATAATTGCTTCTTTGGGGGAGTTAGATTGCTGTGCAGCTACATTAGTCTTTTCATAAAGAACCCAACAAAACGGTCAATGAAACATCTTTCATTCAAAACTATTAAAACTGTACACGTGTGCTGTTCGTCCCAGGAAAGCATGTAGGTGCAGGATGGCTTCAGGACAAGCTGGATCTCGTCACTCTCCCTGACATCAGTGGTACAATCTTGCACTTCATACACTACACATTATCCGGGTAAGATTACATTTAACATTCTTGATTTATTTCATTAGACATTTTCACATTACTCCGATCCATGTCCTCACACCGGTCTTTGCTCTCCCCATGTGCACTAGAGTTCACATCACAAAGTGTGACTTTCCAGAGCCATCTGTTGAGTTCTATCAGGACATCACAGGATTCAACACATCCAGCTCCGGCCTCAGTGTTGCAGTAACCGGCAGGTGGACGACACATGCTGGCCTCATGTGAGTTTCCCCCGATCTCAGTCTTACATTTAAACTCCTTCATCGTGAAGCAAGTGACCCCACAGCTGTTCACTCAAGGTTTGTTGTCAGGTTTTCTTTTTGGGCAAAAGACAAATCTTCAGAGCACCTGAGGTAACCTGATTATCCTCTTTACCACAATATTAAATATTGTAATTCAAATGTATAAGTTACACACTTCAGTTTGAAATGTTGAAAGAAATGTACATGAAGCCTAAATGAGGAAGTGATATTAAAATTTAAAATAGCCTTTTTTTTTCTCAGTTCATCTGAGAACAACTAGAAAAGGAAGTGTCTCCTCGAAGGTCTCATGTCTCCAGTGATGTCTTGTTTCAACTCCTGTACTCTTGTATGAAACATCATTGGCTATTTTCTTAAAGAGAAATCACCGGTTCACTTATGACACTCCGTCCTAACTTTTTAAATTAAAGTGATCTTTATGTTGGCCTTTAAGTCACAAAACAGTACTAATCATTTTACTAGAAATGAATTGAAACCAGAACTTGCCACACTATCCTGGATCAAATGGTGTCAGTTAGATTATAATAGGTGTTGTTAGTGTGGCGGGGTCTTTAGGGGAAATGAGAGGGAACCAGCAACGCCACCAGGGGAACTACGCCCCTAGAAATATAAGCTTAAGAACCTTAAGATAAGATCCAAAAGGAAAAAACAGTAATTTAGGTGACTTCCTGTTCTTTCACCCAGTACCATGAGGCCACTATGTGTATCAGTTTATAACCACAGTCATCCACCCAGTTTCTGTTGAATATGTTGTTACAGCTAACTGGGGATATTATGAGGCCTGTTTTAACATGGAGTTTATATCAAATTATATATTTCGAACATGTCCAGTCTGGACTACAGAGCTGAGCCCATTCTTTCAAAGGATTTTAATGTGACTGATTTATTATTTCGTCACAAAGGCTTGAATTGTTAGCAAGTTGGTATGCCAGCAATGGCAAACCACCATTTAGATACAATCAAGAAAACAGGGACGGTAATAATGCGGAAGAGAAACTGAATTTCTTTACTTTCATAATGAAGATGGCTTTGCAAACAGGTTTTTTTTGCAATGCACGCATAATATGTTATAACTTGGACAAGTCACTGAGGTTAGTCTGCTTCATTTGTGTGTATGTTACACTCACTCACTCACACACACGCACACACACACACACACACACACACACACACACACACACACACACACACACACACACACACACACACACACACACACGGTAGTGGCTTTGGATATGTTAACTGCATGAATAAATGTTCACCACCACCACATGTACTGACTTTGTTTGTGCGTGTGTTTCAGACATGAGGGGGGATCATTCGACATGGCTATATTTAATATGGATGTGACCTCTGTAGTGAAGCTGGGGAAAGACGCTGACGGGCATCTGTCTGTCACCAGTGCCCACTGTGAAGCTCATGTTGGAGATGTGGACGTACGATTTCAGGGTGGAGCAAGGTACAGTAAAACACAGGGACAGGGAGAGGAAGGGGAATAGAGCAAATACTGATGTCTGGATGTAAGCCCTGCATTTTCATTTGTCAACAGTTGGATGTTCAAGCCTTTTGTGGAGTATTTAAAGGGGCGTATCAAGGATGAAATAGAGGCCTCAGTGAGTGTATATCTGTGTCACATTTATCAGTATTCTGTCAATGCTGTATGATCATCAGACAATGCTCAGTTGAAACATATTGTACAGACTTTTAGTGATGAGCATTGTAGGATATTTGCCTTGTTTTTTTCCTCCATAGATCTGCCCTGGAGTGGAGAAGTCCATCGTAAACTTGGAGTACCACCTACAGGCCATGAAAGGTATTGCAGCAGGCCACATCCTCAAAAAGACACTAAAAATGTCCATGTTGATACCAGTTACATCGTCCAAATGTAAATTAACAGCAAATAATCTAAATCAATGAATAGATAATTCACTCTACATGTGATTTCTACTCTCATCAGTTTCCTTTGATGTGGGGGAAAACTTTACTTTTGACCTCCCTCTCACCGGCATGCCCGTCATTGATGCTTCAAGTCTGAATCTAGGTCTTAAGGTAAGGATGCACACACTCTACAATCTATTTTTTGTATAGAGGAAGACCTCTGACTTTTGGCCACATCATTTCAGGCAGATCTTTGAAAGAAATGATGGTATAAACGCAGAACTATAGGTGTACCGTATGTCCAAGTTATGTCCTATGGCAGTAATTTATTACTACAGGGCGAGTGGCAAGACATGTGAAAAGAATTAATAACAACAACAACAAAGTGATCAATAGCTGTAATTGATCATTTGCAACTCTTCATTTAAAGGGAGAGTTATACAATATAAAAGGTCATACAGAACCTCCCTTTGAGGCCCAGCCTTTCACCTTGCCCGAGCAGCCGGGCTACATGCTGTCAGTGGGCCTGTCTGAGTTCACTCTGAACTCCGCCTCTTACGTACTCTACAAAGCGGGCCTGCTTCAGACCGTCATCACCGACAGCATGGTAAGAGCACCTGAAACACAAATGGCAACACAATCTTTCTGCCCTAATATTTGTCTATACTGTTAAAAACAATGGTGTGTCATCATCTCAGATACCTCCATACCTCCCCATGCACCTGAACACCAGCTGGATGGGGCCTTTCATTCCTCAGGTAAGTGTGTATCAGGGTTACATTTGGCAACACTGAAGGGTTTTATTTTTCCTTTATCAAAAAGCAGTACTGCTTCTGACATGTATGATCCCCTACCTTTATGATGAACATGTTTAAAACATATTTACATGCCATCACATATATAATAGCAAAATTCAGTGATCAAAAATCTTTAAACACTGTCATTCAAAATCAACAGTCATCCGGTAAATGTGCAAGTGATTGAACCACATATAATTATGTCATGGGGACAAAAACATTTGATACAAATGTGGGACCTGTTTTATTTGAAGGATTTTTTACTTTTTATTTTTCATAAACCGGTGCAGACAGCACCGGTTTATGCACAACCATGGATTTCATCTCATTTTCTAACTGACTCATTTTTGACACGACAGAGGTTTTTAAACATTAGTGCATGTTCTTTTTCACATTCTACATCACACGTTTATGCGCCATAATGCTCTTTATCTGGACCTGAGTTACTGCTCACCCACTCTTGTTTAACTGACATGTTACTTCCATGCTAGTCTACCTTGCCACCTGCACTTTACATTTGGAAAAAAAAATTGCTGATATGAAATGAACCCGAAGGACCGGAAAAAGCAACTTTATTCCAAACACAAGTCCATTAACTTCTGCATTGTCTGTAGCTTGTCATGAATCTCTCCTTGCTTGAAGTTGAATCTCAACTGTCTCACAACCATTTACTCTTTACGCTTATTCTTTCTATCTCGCTGCAGCTTCCCAAGATGTTTCCCGGACTTCTGATGAGTCTGCAGGTTTATGCCAGAAAAGTGCCAATGTTTTCCTTCCAGCCCGGTGTTGTTAAACTGGGTCTTGAAGGCACTGTCAAGGCTTTCGCCATCCAACCAAATGGTACCGAGACCCCGCTGTTCAAACTCAATGTTGTGAGTACTTACTCTTTATGTCAACAATGCATCCAAGTAGTCGTATAGTGGATATTATACAAGTACATTCAGATAAATTATAGTGCTGAGAGGAGTTGTCGGTTAATCAAAAGTTAATTGACAGAAAATAAATGGACAACTATTTTGATCATTTATTAATACTCTGAGTCATTTATCAAATAAAAATGCTGCAAACTAACCGTTCTCCAATGTGGGTTTCCTACATGTAATATATTAAACAATGAATGACTAAAACCACTGATTAATGATAAATAATCATTGGTTGTAGTTGTAATTTAAACCTCTTTCTTTCAGGACTCCACACACAGCGGTAAAGTGTGGATTGCTGGTGGACAACTGAAGGGCTCCGTGACACTGGATAAGTGAGCATCGCCATGTTTTTAAAACACACCTGAGCCTGAGTTCACAAACGCAAACTTAAAGTAGACTTAATGATATGTCTTACTTTCAAACAGCTTGACAGTGGCGCTGGTGTCGAGTGAAGTGGGAACCTTTCAGGTACGTGACACATAACGACACCACTCTATAGTCACAGGAAGCCTAATGTGTAAAAATACAGTGACTGAAATGATTCACGTTTCTCTTTGCAGACTGATACTTTGGAACACTCGATGAAGGCAGGCATGGTGCTCGTCTTTGCAAAGCTGAACGGTGAGCGTGTTTTTGTGTTCACAGCAGCCCTTTTAACGTGTCCTTGCAGGGGGAACACAGGTGCAATTAACAACATGAATTAGAGCAACACAGAGGGAAACAATGCATTTTGTCCTTCACAATATGCCGATACAATCCAACAAACTGAACACAATGTGTCGTGTACATTGTCCGTGACTTGACTTGTACTTGTCTGTTTCAGTGGAACTGGGCAAAGGTGTTGGTTTACCCGGAACGAAACACGCACAGCTGGTCAACACAGTTCTGGGGATGGAAGAGGTCAGTGTTAGCAAAAGATTACTCATGAATGTTAGGTCAACGTTTGGATTAAGAGCAGAACGTGTTGTGCTGACCTTTGCCTATATTTTTTAACAGGGATTTATAGCCATCGCTTCAGATGCCGTGTTGTTGTAAACAGACAAGAGGCTTCAACTGACAAACTGGTCTGTTTAATCTATCAAGCACGGACGCTCTTCATCTCACTTCAAATCCTTAAAACCAGTGAACTAACTGCATTTGTAGACATCGGATACATCACGATACAGATGTGTTTACAAGGTGAAGCATCTGCCCCACTCTGGATTCTGGACTGTAAATGATTAACAGGCCTCGTTAGCAGTATATAATCACAACCTACAACTCTACAGCATTCATGTCAAATCAACAGTTCATCTTTATAAATGCTTCTAAAATGGTTTTCAGGCTCAAATCAGATTTTTGTTTCAAACCAAAACATATTAAAAATGTTTTGCATTCTGGCGGTGTCGTTCATATTGTAGATTGTTGGTTTTGGACAGCACGCTGTGTGTCCATATTCATAGTACCACCGCAGCGCATTACATTTAAACTGGATCCGATACATTTCTCATGTTTCCTGGTAATCTCAATAACTGTCAGGAGCCAATTACCTGCATATGTTCACTGGAAGGGGTTGATTAAGGGGGTCCATATATTTTTGGTTTGGAAAAATAAACCTCAAGAGTTCACACATTTGAAAAGAAGAACACCACCACCAACATATTCATGAAACAATGACATCTCTTTATTTTGAAACTTTTCAGTGTGCATTATTTGGATCCTTTTACACGTTCACATTCTTGGAATGTAACACCACCAAAATATAAATATAAGCCTATTTACAGCCACTGTTCCTAAAATCTTCACCATAGAAAAACATCACACTTCGGTCATGAAAGGAGACACGGTGAGGTTACCAAATGGCTGATGGGTCATTTAGACAGCTGACCAGACTTCATACTGCGTGATCCTGAGTTGGACCCGACGAGGAGTTAGATTATTATGAACAAGAAGCTCAGCTGAACTGGAAGCAGGCGTGAGAAAGACTGACCTATTGTATACACCGATCTACTGAACTAATGACAGTTGAGCAGGATGCCAACCGTGGAGCGTCTTTGAACACTTGTGATGCCGAGTTTTATTAACAAACGTCGTCAAATAGCTTTCATTGTACCACAAACCCCTTTAATGTAAACTTAAATCTGTAGAACTGTCCTTATTAAATTCCAAAAGAGGAGAAGAGCAGAAAAGAACAAACAAGAGTTACAATAATGTTGCCTTCATCTTAATGTGGTCTTAAAGGAGGGAGCAAACAGGGGAACTGAACTGAAGTCAACCTGAGAGTCTGATGTAGAATAAAATGAACACAGACTTTGTCAATGT
Organism: Anarhichas minor; assembly: GCF_050575085.1. Classification (NCBI taxonomy): domain Eukaryota; kingdom Metazoa; phylum Chordata; class Actinopteri; order Perciformes; family Anarhichadidae; genus Anarhichas; species Anarhichas minor. The sequence goes on along the minus strand of NW_027466449.1, from coordinate 3,541,313 downwards.
TCACTAAAACAAATATACCATAAATAACACCATCTATAGACATTAAGAAAACAGACAAGATCATAAATAAAGTGTTTTGGGGTATTAAATCAGTACTATTACTTCAATCTTCACATTTTCAGTTCGCACACTCAGTGATCCTGAATGTAACCCCGCAGAGCTCCTTCTGCAACACTGCTGAACGTTCACAATTCCGCACTTTAAACACTTCCTGCCTTTTTAAATGCATTTCAGTACACATGCTGAAAATAAGTTAGACATTCAGTACGCACAGTCTTATACTGTAACACATCAGTGTAAGAGACAAAACTAACAAACGGTAAGAAAGACTTCAAGAAACAAAGTCATTTTCATCCATTTGTATGACCAGAATAAAGTAGTCGTTAGTCCACCATGCTGGTAGATTTCCACCTGATGGCACACGAGTGTCAGCTGTACAAGAACTGGACAAGCACCGTAAGTGTTACAGCACCATGAAAGTACACCCACAAGGGCCTTCCTGTCTGAACTCAGATCCGACTGCAGCTCACAGCAAATCCATCTGTGAGAAAGTCCAGGTGGCGGAAAAGACGGCAGATTAATCTGGATTATCTGACCTCGCATGACCGTGGAGAATAAAAAGCCTGGAGCTTCGATACCACAAGAAACGAGTGCTGAAGCAGTGCGTCACTATAATACAGCCCGCATGTGGCTTTGAGATCATTTGGTCAGTTCTGCTGTACAAAGCAAGGTCAGCCAATCCAGAAAAAAAGTTAGAGAAAAGTGACTTCATTTCAGCGGTTACCAGTACTCAACCTGCTAACGAGGTTTTGGAAACAATAAGAAGAGAACATTAGAGACAGATAAACAAGTCAAGATGAAGGGGGGGGGGGGGGGGGGACAGACTAGAAGAAATAGATGAAATATGGAGGCACTATGTGAATTAAAAAAATAAGAGCTTAAACACCACAAGACTGAGCTTCAAATGCAGTCTGATTAAACTGGGTTTTTTTTTTTTGGTTTTTTTTTAAATGTCATCAGCTCAACACTCCCTGTCACTGCCCACGGCGGCGAGAATCAAACTCGTCTGCGCAGACTGCTGAGGAGGGACAAACGCACAGAAACAAAAAAGTACGTAGGGCCGGCGGATGGGGCTGTGTTGGCAGATTAGGTGAGGTGAAACGTCAGAGATCCATCGGTTCATGGCGGTGGACGAAGCAGTGGGAAGGCCGGCATCATTTGTCAGCGACCGCTGCCGCCATTGGCGCACGTATAGTACCACGAGCGGTCGCCGCCAACTCCTCGATTTCTGTGTTTAATCGTCTGATGACCCACTCCATTGCCTCCCGACCCTGAGGCAGACGGAGGGAGAGTATTACAAAACAGAATGTGTAGTGACGGGCACATTGCTATGAAGAGAGGGATCGTGACGAGTCATCAGGAGAATTTAAAAAGGGCAGCTTCACCTTGCCGGCGTTTGCAGAGATGGTCTTGGCCATGAGACTCTCGAGGTAGCTACTCAGACTGATGCCTTTCACACTGATCAGAGCCTCCTGGGTCAGCACCGTCCTGAGAACACAAATAAAAAGGTCACAAAACAGTCGACTCAAAGGTAAATCTCTTATAGATTATAATCTTTCAATTAAAAACTACCAAACATTTTTGCAATAAACCAAAATACTCAAACATAAGCACACATAAAAAGGGCCGAACTAGAGATAATAACATAAACAAATAATTAATCATGATGATAAATATCGCGGGTGACATTAGACATTTATGAAAGAAAACTAATCTACTTTTCAGGATCCTGCGGATGTGGCTTGTACGTCAACTTCTCATCCACAGACACCAGGTTAGTGAAGGAGATCTGGATAGACAAAACAGTCACATTTAGTCTTTGTCTCACTTACAATATTTACGTTGTCTACGGGCATTTTAGTAGATTTAACAGCAGCTGCAGTGAGAACAGAGCCATAAAGCCCCAGACACGGATCCTTCGCTTGTCGTAGTTAACGACAAAGGTCAGGAAAAACACAGGTGCAACTGATAACATTAACGATGGCTCCAGCTGCTACGCAGCAACTATTAGTGGTATAATTTGCACCTGTGTTTGACGAGTGAAACGTCCACTGTTAAGACTGTTAGACTACTATTACACAGACAGTCAGCCAACTCAATTCAACACCATGCTGAAATCCAATGTGGTGAGGGTGCAAGAAAAAAGGAGCTCGCTTTGAAATTCACCCACGCTACATGCCGATAGCGACTCTCTTCAGAGTTCAGGTCATGCGTGTGTGTTTAGGTTACAAATTAAACAAGTCAAACAAGTGTGTAGTGTCAGTAAATGGATATCTGAATAAGCAAGTCACTAACATGACATTAAACAAACTAACAATCAGGAAGTAGAAAGTCTTCCACACTATGGAGGCAGCTAAAAGGCTGGTATGTGAATGGCTTCTTAATGAGAAGCAGGTGTCAAGGCTGACTGAGGAACCTACCACAGCTTAGCTTAGTTTAGCTTCAGCAGTGGACACAAATCTATTTTGTTTTCCCAGAGATATGAAAGTTCCATTAAAAACAATGCCTGAAGTCCTCAGATATAATGAAGTGTTAATCGACAGCATTTCTCAACCAAAATAACCTCCTGTAATCAATCAGATGATAAAGAGGAGGCCATGTATTCATTTTCTGTCCTGCCCTCACACACTTTGTATCAGTGTTTCTTACAGAAACTGTGTTTATTAACAATGATGACAGCACTACTTACATTTGTAGATTTCAGCTCAAAGCTCTTCTCTTTGGGGTCCACAACTGAATGTTCCTGAACATAAGTGCATGTTCTTGTTACCCCGAACATCTGCAGGAAAAGGACACAACACAGGATTGGTTTAAAAAATAAATTAAAAAAACCTCTTGCCAACAAGTGGGATGTGAGGACCTTTAAATAACGATGTGGAGCCCTGACAGTCTTAATATCGCACATAATAATAATAAATACTATTGTCTTGTGTTTCTTTCCTCTACTAAATTATTTTAACTATTGAGTCGTGTTTTGAATTTCTTTAGCTTGCGAGGGACAGGTGATTTATATACAGCGGCAAACTGAGGAGGTCAAACCATGAACGCCGTCATGATTATCAAAGATCAGGCCAGGCGGAGTTCATCTCGAACAAGCCTATCATCAATCAAAAGAAAGCAGCAGCTCAAGCGTTTCATCATCTTAACTTACAGTCTTGGCCATGGCGGGAAGCCCCCACTCTGTGCTGAGCAGTCTGGTACTGTGTAACCGGCCCTCTGTGTCCACGCTTCTGTCCAGAACATCCACACCAAACACACCGGGGTTCATGGGGTTGGGGTACTTCTGCATCGCCGCCTTGGTCACCGTCTCCCATGGATGGCTGTCAAAAAACAATATCAACATTTAGCAACTTCCTAAAGGTCATTTAACACTCTGGAAAAGGATTGCGGACCGTCAATGTCAGCCAATTCTGTAATATTTACATTATGACACACACACACACACACACACACACACACACACACACACACACACACACACACACACAAACAAATAAATAAATAAAACAAAATGCATTGCTGTGGGTGACATCGCAAGAATCCAGCTGTCTTGCGAGATAAATGTGACAACAAACTGACAAATAACTTTGAAGTTCAGTTATTATGCACAGGACTCAGGAGGTAAAAAGTGAAAATGGTCCGTGCCCTGCCTTATAATGTAACAAAAATATGTTGTAAAAAAAGGTTCAAATGTCATATTGTCAATATTAAAGACTGGTGCAGACACAAAATGGAGGAATCACCTAGATATCCATAGACTGACAGGCGGAGCAGGAACGCCCCCTCTGCACAGCACGGACCATCATCGTGGATTTAACTACAAACTTATGGAAACGGACAACAATGTTCCGACCATTGTTCCACACTTACTACTGTCCGGTGAGCACAAACACACAGACAATAGACGCATCATGGTCTCTCGTTTGACAGACAGACCGTTATGAAACACCAATGATCGCGGCTCAGACACATTAATATCACGGAAATCATTTGTCTTTATAATAACGTGAACGTGTGGCTGAAACATTTCAGTACACTTTTAACATTTAAAATGACACACACGGCTGAGCTACTCAACGTTACAGCATCTAATAACAAAGTTAGCTTTGGGCTGTTAGCTTCAAAGCTAACCTTCAGCTAACGCTAGCTAAAGCTTAGCTTACTTCTAGCGCACAAATACCAACAAGTGTAGAGATTTGTTGAAACAACTTTAACCATAGAGGCGAATATAAGTCACATTTGCTGAATCTGATTACTGACATGAATGACACACAGTTAAGTAACATGACCGCGAGCGTGTGTTTAGTTACAGTTAACCTTAGCTCACGTTAGATAAGGTTAGTTACAGTTCACCTTAGCCCCTTAGCAGCTAAGGAGGCTAGCAGACAGTAACGGTAACGTATCACACGAAAGAAAAACAGTTACTAAACAGATTTACGTGTTTAAGGCATCGTCACAGACAGAAAAATACTCACTTGAAAATGTGCTCTGACGCCCAGATCTTCATTTTGTTAGGCTTTTCTTGTCAGGGCTCGGGAGCCGGGTGCCTGTGACCGCGGTGAGGAACGAAGGAGAAAACCTTAAAAGGACGAGACTCCCCCTGGTGGTAGAGACAAGAACTGAAGAAGAAAACCTTAAAAGGATGACGCTCTCCCTGGTGGTAGAGACAGGAACTGAAGGAGACAACCTTAAAACGACGAGACTCTCCCTGGTGGCAGGGACAGGAACTGCACTCTAACGTCCAGAACAATCCTTGTATTATATATTTATTTATTTGATAATGTCAAGTATTGGGGTTTTTTCTCCATTTTTGAGGAACTTTTACGTTACTAAAGCACATCTGCTTTATTGTACCTTAAACTTATTTTAATCCATCAGTAAAAAACGATCAAAAAACGGTGCATCCTATACTTACATTCGTGCTTTAATAGCAACTCAATAAATTAGCATTATTATTTCTTAACCTAATCAAAAGTAATTCCAATTCTACCAAAGGGGGCCATGAAAAAGATGCAGGACCCAAGCTGACTGAGCAACATCATACATCAAACCAACTAGATACCAACAGAACAGTATTGTCATCAGTAAAATCATTTCATACATACAATTAGGACGCTATTGTTATACTTCCAATTTTCCCATAAGTAATTTGATCTTCCTTAACAACTAATTAAATGTGGTGGCTACCTATCAATTTATTGTGTAAAGGAAACTTACTTCAGTTACTGCCACCACATAATCTAAAGGTACATTTACAATCAACCGACTGTATGACATTTCACCAAATCATGCAAGAAAAAAAAAGGCTGGTTGAAGTGTTGTCTGGAGGCGGGACAAATGACCGTCGAAGCTGCCAATCATGATCATAAACGGTTCTTATTGGTTCGGGGAAAAGACCGGCGTGTCTCAAATGTCGTCATCACGCACATATCCGATCTGTCCTTGAAGCATAACACGGGCAAGATGGTTGCATACTGGAGACAGGCAGGCCTCAGGTAAAAAAATACATATAATGTATATGTAGAGAGCTAGCTTTGTGGTCAGTGTTGACCACGTTATTGTAAATAAGAATTTGTTATTATAACTGAATACTTTCGCAACGTCCTTGTTGTTTTTCTATCTATTGAATCCTCAGAGGGCGACATAGCATAGCTTAGCTTTAGTTAACTGTTAGCTTTACCACCCATGCGTTTAGATTGCCGCACTAACGTTAGTTGAAAACCATCTATAACGTGACTCTTTCTGATAACGCATGGGATTATTAGTCATTAAAGCAGCAGTTGTGTTTTTCACTGTCAGTAGCGCGTGCCCTTTAGCATGCGGCTAACGAGTGTTCTCTCACTGCAGCTACATCCGCTTCTCCTCTATCTGCGCGAGCGCGGTGCGGGCGGCGATGAAGCCGCAGTTCCAAGCCAACGCTTTGAAGCTCGCAGAATCCAACGTGAAAGTCATCAAACCCAAAGCAGCAGCATGTAAGTTCATCACATATTATAAGTTACTCTGATCATACCGGCACATGAAGTCACCATGGCCCCCCGACTGTGACGAGGATAGGCGGCTGTGACATTGAGCGGTGTCAGCGGTGGAAGACTCATTCAGAGAGTTAACAATGTTCAAGTACAAGTGAAGGACGTGCGTCCTAGCTTTTATAAAAGCAGCAGCAGAAGAATTATCCGCTGCATTCATATACAGTTCAGTATCAACGGTGACCTTTCAGAGTGCTGTATCGTCATTGTGATATTATTGCTGCTGCACCAACATGTAGGTGTCATTTTAACGTTGTACCTAATCAAGGTGATCATTTATAACTAATACTAATAAGTATACGTCTATAACAATGCATTCTCTTTTCTAGATGAGTTTCCTGGAAACGTGCATACAATGTATTTTTGTATGTTAAATCTCCAAAGTAACTAATAATTAGATAAATGGAGGTTTGGGTTGAATTAAACTTTGGACACATGGCAGTCTTTTGGTACATGTCAACATCGTTCATTGAGTGCACTTGGGGTCAAATTATTCCTGATCAGGGCCCCTATACCAGAACTACTCATACCTTAAAGCTGATGCACAATACTGAACTGACCCCATGTATGGAGGTTATGTTTAATGACTGGAAGTGTCTGCACTTAACTGCTCATGACTCATTTTGGCCGACCTTTGCAAAGTTGAACTTCAAATCTTTAAAGTTTTTGTCATAAAAGAAGTTGAGAGTTTACTGTCCAAGTAGACTAATCCTTAACCTGCATTAACTGATATGAATGATTCTCGAGTTCTGTTTGGGATGCAAAATTATTTTCACTGATATTTTCAGTAATGTTTCTATTTTATTTTTTTTTCCAGGATTTGAGGCCGGGATGGAGATAGTTTTACCTTGAGTTGTGAGGTCCTTTCACTCTCCAGTCCTGCACACCGGGGAGAAGACAAGAAAAGATGGATGACATCAAGATGACCTGAATGAAATTGCTGTATTTTCCCTTTGTAATTTAAAAATGTATTAAAAATGGATATCGGAAATACATTTTGTCTCCTTGTCTTCTGGTGAATACAGTATTTACAGCACTGCAGAATGACACACAAAATACATTTTTGTTTAACAATTTTTATTTTGGTATAAATAAATCAGTACAGTAGTATACATAGTCATGTACAGAAACCTGGTATTTACAGAGGTATGCGTGTGCTGATCCATGAGTATATCAATGGTTTGTTGAACTTTCATTGATGCTGTACGATGTTGGGGAATAGGGTGTTTGTGTGTACTGTACAAGCATTAAAAATCTGAATCCAAAATCATTAGAAATGCATGCATTGCCCAGTGGTCTGAAAAAACAAGTACACTAGCAAACAACGGGCGGGCACTTAATTTGTTTTAACTGCAGTTCAGATTAGTGCCTTCTAAATTACTGTAACATGTCATTGTTTGTAGATACAGGCAAATGATAGAACATGACTCGAACATAGATGTCTAACAAGAGAATCCAACATTAATGACCGAAATGAAACTACAATCAAACAAGGAGAAGTGTTTTTGTCGGTATTCCTACTTGTAATGGTATAAGGAAAACAGTTTGATCCATTTTTATATAATTGCAATTACATTTTAATTGCATACGTTGAAATAGAAAGAAAAATGAAATGACTCCTCTGCACCAAATGTTATTTGCTCTAAAATATCCATTTTGAGTGATGGGAGTTCAGTGTGAACACATCCACAGCTGGCGATCCACCCTCCATGTCCCGTACTAACAGATGGTATTCCAACAAAACCCTAGCTGTCTTTCTTTTCCCTGGTCATCTTGATCATCGTCTCCGGCGATCGGTAGAGGAAGATGAGTTTCTCAAAGAGCGTCTCCTCCAGCTCCATCTCTCCCGTCTCGCGGACCACGAAAATGTCCGTGCAGAGCTTCAGGACCCGGTCCACACACGGGAGCTCCTCAAACATGATGGACCTGGAGATCCCGTTGAAGAACTCCCTGACGAACTTTCCGATGACCAGCACCACCGACATGTACAGGCCTACGATGCTGCGGTGAAGAGAAGAGGAGCAGATAGAGTGGACATGTTCGAATAATGTGAGAGAGATACCACTGTGAGCGCACAACAGCTGGACAGCTTTACTGTCACAATGCTGGTGAGATGTCTTGTTACCTACCCGTGACCAGCCAGAAAGCCCAGACTGGAGGGGCTGACTTTGTCACTGAACACCACGATCTCGATGTTGTGACACTTGTGGTCGGAAAAGGCGAGCACAGGGGAGCACTCCTCCACCACCCACCACTGGTCTGCCCCTCCGTTGACCTGTTGAAGATTGACTGACATGGGCCTGAAGAAAGACAGCGCCTGGAGTTCTGGCCGGTCCGATTGCGCTGAGGGGAAACATGCCGGGGTTAAAAACAAACTGCAAGTTTTAAACAAGAGATCACCACCTGATCCTTATCCAAGATGGATCCCTTTGAATGGTATCAGTACAATGCAGCTATAATTCATGGAAGAAAACGTCTGTAGTATGGTCAACATAGAATGAGCTGTAACTAACCTACTGTCATCCTGGTTGCCATTTTGGATATTGGTCCTTTGGGACCCCTGAGAAACTTTGGTAGCAGAGAATTAATGATCCTACGGGACAGAATAAGATGAAGAAAATATTCAGCGATGCTGCGCGGGACTGTCTGGGTTGTAAAATGAGAAATAGTTGATGACATACAATATTTCAGCTCTTAAAGTGTCATGCTTTCTTCAGTATTTTTAGAGTTTACTTAATTATAGCTGTAAGAGCCATTTTGTTATTATTTTGTTTTCTACAACCTCCCACCACTCGGGGGCGTAGTGACGCTGTCTATTAGGCCACAGGTTAATATAATCAGGGAGGTCACTTGAGACAGGTGTTGCTGAGTAAGCAGGAGCAAACAGTTTTTGACCGTGTGACATTTAATTTTATGATTTCTTTAGTATATGTAGAGGAAATGGATTACGACAGAGAAATAAAATACCTATATTGGAAACTGGACTTCGTTATTTATGGCACGCGTCTAAACAAACAATCAGCAACCGTGGTGACTTTTTTGATAAGCAACGGGGTCACTACAGTAGCCATTACTAGCATGTTTAACTCTCCAACATTAACATCTGTAGTCATTAAGCAAATTGCATTTCAGATCCAGAAGAAGACAAGCAGTAATAGCACAACCAAGTAAAAACCAACAGGTTGTGTGTGTGTGTGTGTGTGTGTGTGTGTGTGTGTGTGTGAGTGTTAACTGCGACTCACACAGGTTTGGTGCTGTTGCCTTTGAGCATGTGGATTATCCCTTCCCTCAAGTCATTGTCCTCAAACTTCACAGTGTGTTCTCCCACCGTCTCTGCATGCATTGATATGGACGCATCCCTGAGAAGGGAAGGAGAGGAGCGTTAAGCAGCACAGGTACCAAAGTTTGTTCAATGCTATGTGCGTCTTTGCAAAATCCAGCCAAATGATTTTAAAATTAAGTTACCGAACAGTTTAATGAAGAGATCTGCATAAAGAATTGAACATTTATAGTAAACTACTTGATTGATTTCTGAATCCCCAAGAAATGAATATGACATTATATAAATGGACAGGCACTTAATGCACAGATTACACATTAATGGAGTCTGTAACTTAACAAGTTTAAGGACTTTTAAGAACATTTGTTTTTCTTTCTTTGATATGTAAAACAATGGAGGGCTAAAAATCTGACTAATATACATAGCACAATAAGTAGCAAGAACACTTGTAAAAGGTATCGGAATAACATGTATTTAAGAAAATTTCGTATACTTCCGAATGCATTTCATGCCAGTACATGTATACATTGTCCACAAGCATTTGCGCATAAGCACTCATGAAAACAACAATGACACATGCAAGCCTACTGGATCTGCATTGCATTGTGAAACAATGACACACACACACACACACACACACACTTACCTGAGCAGTGTCCAGCGTAAGGTCATGTACATGTGAGAGGAGTTGCTGAGCTCCTGTATCATGGCCGCTCGACTTGCCGGGCTGATGCTCCACAGCAGACTGGCATCACTCTTGATCTTAGCGACAACAATGTCGTCCACCACGTGGTTCATTATGAACTGCATAGCAGACTGAGAGAGAGAGAGAGAGAGAAGGGAATTAGATTAACACGGTTATTTCAATAAATGTCACCATGGTGTTTTGAAATGAATTGAATCCTCATCTCTTTATTTACAGTATACTGTGTGTCCTTTATATTATTTTTCTCTCAATGCATTTTTTGTCTTATATAAAGCCTGTCGATTTGCCTTGTTGTTTACAGGTGCCTCACAAATAGACTTGCCTTGCTTATGCATCTTAAGTATTTGTCCAACGGTAGACACCAAAACAATCACTTCTGTATGTATCAACATACTGCAAGCCCTTTTCATGAAATCCACATTAAATAATTGTAATAAAATGCTGTGTTTTACAATAACAGGCTACCCTACAATTAAGAGAAACAAATAAAAAACTCACAAAATCATTAAAACCCACAAGTGGACTAAACAACAAATAAAAGTTGACCCACACAAGTTTACATCTACATGAACATATAGCTACAAACATAGAGGTGCTCCCCCTCGTGGCCACAGGCAGTTATTTTAATTAAGATAATTACTGCTATGACATATACAGTAGAAAGACTCAACAGTTTTATGAATTCGTTGCCCTGTTTCTGGTGGTCTCAGTTCAGTGTTTACAGTGAAATCTTACTGGATGGGTGGCGTAGACTTTGGTGAGTCTGTTGAATCCAGCTGCTGTATACGGAACCAAGTTCTGCTCCTGAGCGGTCATGGTGAACAGAGGCTGTGGAAACACAATCAGTAAAACATACACGCACACTAGACATGGACAATGACTAAATGGCTAGCGCCTGAACAGCAGTTAGAAGGGGAAGTGAAAACATTATCACTGTTATAAACCACGATGGTCCTGCAGGGGAGTGGTTGTTGTCTTTGGCTCTCGAGGCAACTGTCTGTCGGTCTGCTCCTTTGGTCCAGACTGAAATATCTTAACAACTACCCACTTAGCCCTAACTAGCTCCTGCTACCAGGTTTCTGGAAAACACGGCAACGACTAATTGAGGCGAAATGGCAGAGTTCGTCACACTATGCAATTTTGTGCCGACTTTCATGGTCCCCAGAGGATACATCCACTGACTTATCCTGTAGCGTCACCATTAGGTTGACAGTTGTGGTTTTTAGTAAAATGTTTCAAAAGTGTTTTTTTGCAAAAGAAAAACTGTTGTGTTAAATGATGGCGATGTGTAATGACCTTTATCCACAAGACACCACACCTGCATTTTGTCACTGTGGCATTTCAAGCGATACACACCTTTGCTGTTCCACCTTTTACAAGCAAGAAGTCCTCGATGAGAATAAGCTTTAGTGTTTTAGAATACGAGCATGCAAACGCTAAAAGTTGAAAGTAAGCACAGAGTTAAATGAACTTGTTTCCATCCTGACCTCATATCCTGCGATGCTGAGCTGGATGGAGACTTCCACCGGCTGATTGGTCACTCCGGCAGCTGACTGGACCAGTGACATGAAGAGGAGCGGGAACCAGATGATGCTGATGAGAGCGAAGATGATGAACCCTCCCATCCCATATTTCACCACCTTCTTCTTCTTCTGCCCTTGAGTGTGGGGGTATTTCTGGAAGAATTACAATAAAATTACCACAGTTCTCACCTTATAAAATGAGAAATTTTAAAAGAGAAATGTACGTCACAACTTATCAGATTGAAGCCTTTAAATTGAATATTTTCTCTGACCAGCAGTTATAAATTTAAATGTATATTTAATCGATACTTCCTCTTATTTTAGAAGCTCTAACCAGAATACTGTTACTATTTGTATTTAATAAACTACTAAATAATGTACTGGTCAACAGAATAGTTACATTTATACTAAAAAAATATGAAAATATTAATCTATTAACAATTATTATTAATTAATTAATTATCTGCCAATAAGGAAAGGAGATGCCAGTAAAAAAAATAAAAATTAAGCAACATGTTATCAACATTTTAAGGCAGATTATGGTGTACTTAATACTCAATAAACATTATTTAAATTGATAAACTTTGAGTTTGAGCTTCAGTAATAGTACAGCGAGCAGTATGTGCACTACACGCTCTCAATTACTTTCTCGGACTCCCTCCAGCACTTGAGGATAAATATGTTTGCATAGATGTCTTCAACACAAATCCAACTGGCGAGAGACAGCGTGGTGTCAGTCCAAACCCAATCCATCACGGCCCTCAACTCTGTCAGGAAGGGAACCAAACGAAACCTGGAAGAGGAGACGAGAGGACAATTTAAATACCACACAGAAAACAAATCACAAACACTCTCAACACTTTATCACAAGTGCTTAAAGCGTGGAAAACGTATCTGATTCGATGACGTTATAATAACTTCATGCTGTGTTAAGAAGATGTCTGTATTTATTAAAGCCAGTTACTGTTCTCTCACCCTTGGAAGAGGAAGAGGTTCAGGTAGTTGTAGTTCTTGGTGAGGAAGTTTCCCAGGATGCGGTTTGGGTAGCCACATTTGATCTGATAGGCAGACAAGCCGAAGTAGATACACTTTACAAAGTACCAGAGCTGAGCAACATGGTTTCTGTTGAATCTCCTGTGGAGCACAAAAGACATGATGAGATAAAGCAAAATCAATGAAAATATCTAAGATACAATTCTTTGCATCTTTCTTCTTTCTTTTCCCCTCCATTTATTCTAATTCTACAAATGGAGTCTTGAACAACTGGAATTAGGGTTGTAAGTTATATAAGATAAGTACAGTATGTGTGGGTTAGTTTTGTCAAGTTCATATTTTTCACAGCAGTCTAGATTAATTGTTCGATTTACTATCCTGAAATTGAATAGAAGCTCAAGAAGAAGAAGAAGAAGAAGAAGAAGAAGAGGATGAAGACAAGCACACTCAATGTGCACTTTCATGATGTTTCATGTAACTTTTTGAAATTATTATCTACCTTTATTTCTATCACACAGGCTTTTTATGAAGCCTGTAGAGGAAGATCATTTCAACTGAATTAAATGAGGAGAGTGAAAAACTAAGCTGATGACCTCTCTGTGACCCCGGGGAGGATGAAGAACATCCAGAAGTGTATGCCGAACACCAGCACCACCTGGAAAACACACTTCCCCAGCAGGGACTTCTTCAGGTAGAGGGCCCGGTCCACTATCATGGTGCCGAACTGCATCAGCAGCATGACCAGGAAGGCCTCTGGAACCTGGTCCTCCGAGAGAGACTCTGTGATGTCTGCTACTGACGAATATTTCTACAGACAGACAAACGATCAGCATGATTGTGTCGTACTGTACATAACATGCATTTAAAGTCTGTATATTGTTGGTTGGATGACAGGCAGGTCAGACTCTTACCCCAAAAGCCGAGTATCCATAGATAGTGACGATGAAGTTGACTACATCGATGAGAAACATGAGGGCATAGACGTCACACACAGGACTGTAGTCTGGGTGGATGATGTCATAGAAGAACTGCCTTATGGGTAAGTAAATGTGAAGGGCGCTGGAGAAAAAACAGAATATACATCGTCAAAAGACACTTTTCTCCAAGCTGCCATATTGACTCACTCTATATTTTAGAAAAGAACCAGTAAGATGATGTTAAAATGTCATGAGGTCGGTATGCAACAACGCACACTTCTATGATGGCAGCTTTGGCCTGTAGCATCCTCTCTTTGAACAGCTGTCTAATCCTCTGCTTCCTGGTCAGCGGTGCCTTGTTTCTTTGCCGTCTCTTGTTTTTGCTGTGCTGCTTTTTGGGCTTCACCTCTCCATTGAAAAAAATAAACGTGAAATGGAGAAATGTTAGTCATACATGGAGTTTAATGTCAACTACCAATGACAAAAAAAAAGAACAATAGACAACTGGAAATAAAGGAGAAGTGGAAGTCTCACAGTAGATTCACCCAAACTGTTGGGTCCGATTTGGATCGAAATATCTTAAGCTTTTCTGAATATTCACCATCAGATTCTGCTGAGTCGCCTTTCTTTCGTCTACAGAACATGGAGGTGGTGGAGGCCTGGATAGGGAGGAACTTCAGCCGGCGTTGACTTTTGTCTTTACTGCCCATCTTATCTCCTCCTGTCATCTTCTTCTTGTCGACTTTCTTCTTCATCTTCTTGAAAAAATCAGGCATCTCAACCTCTTTGTTGTCCCACAGCCCGTGGCACTACATGGACAACAAACTGAATGTTAACATGCAAAACTAGCTGCGCGGCAGCAATGCAGGTGGTCCCTTACAGGACATAAAGCGGCAGATGGGCATATTTGAATGAGTGCGGTAACTTTTCATGGTTACCTTGAGAATAGAGCGGTGGAAAAACAGAGCAAGCAGCTGAATGAGGTCGAAGAGGACGTAGCCGTCTTTCTTCTCCACCCCGATGATGTTGGGCAGGGCGAAGGGCTGATCAGCGTTGATGCCTCTGTAGGCAGAGGTGGTCCAGGGGAAGAAACCAAACTGGGAAAAGTACTTCACCACAACAGTCAGCTGAGAGAAACAGAGAAGAGAGGTCTGCATCATGCATCAGCTGAAACAATACAATGATCACCAAATCACATAATATGTTCTCCATAAAACTAATTTTCTTTTTTTCTGTCCTTGGTGTTCACATATGGAACTAGTAAACCAAAGATACAAGCAAAGAATTATATGTAAAAAATAACCATTTTTTAATCTGAACATTTTGAGTATTCTTCCAAAGTGGAATGAATTTATCTATCAAACATTAAACCGATTGCAGCCCTGGTGTCTATTTGTTCTAAAATTAATATTAATGCTCCGATGAAGCCCCTCAAGTTTGAAGATCATGTCAAACTCACCACTCAGTGTTGTAATAGCCTACCTCTGTGTAGATAATGGCAGTCATCCAGAAGCGTTTGCTCGGCCGGGGCACAGACAGCATGGCCCAGAGGAAGATGAGAATGGGCAGGATGAGGGAGAGCAGCGATGCCGTGACGATGTGGTTGAGGATGATGACAAAGTAGCACAGCATCTCTGACTTGGACACCATGGTGTTATAGAGGGCCATCAGCAGCTTCAGTGGCCTCGGCAACGTCACAAAAAACTTATCGGACTCTGAGATCTCGTCATTTTCAAACATACTACAGAAAGGATGGAGGGATGGGCGGAAAAGACAGAAATTATAATAATAATGTCACACAGCAGCTTGTCTCTCTCTTGCTAATTAGCTTTCAACTAATACAATTCTGTGTGTACTGACTTGTTAAGCAGCAGCTCACTGGCAGTGAGGTTCCTCGTTTCCTGACTCAAGGGTCTGGGAGATTCTGTGAGGTTGAGGCTTTTCTCTCCATCACTCTCCCTGAAGCCCAACGATGTGCCTTCTGGGTAATCAGCGCATTCGTCTTCTTCTCTCTGCTGTGCTTCCTCATTCAGGTCTTCTGTTTCCACGTCACGCTCCTCCCCTCGTTGTTCCTCTTCCTCTGTCTCTTCCTGCTCACGTTTCGTCTCACCCTCCATGTCCTCCTCATCATCCTCTTCTTGTTCTTGCTCACGTTTCGTCTCACCCTCCATGTCCTCCTCATCATCCTCTTCTTGTTCTTGCTCACGTTTCGTCTCACCCTCCATGTCCTCCTCATCATCCTCTTCTTGTTCTTGCTCACGTTTCGTCTCACCCTCTATGTCCTCCTCATCATCCTCTTCTTGCTCGTGGTCCTTCTTTTGTGGGAATTCATCTTCACAGCTTTTGAGACAAAGATAGAGACAGGGACATTTCAACTTCAAGAATCAAATGGGGAGATGGTTATGCAAACATTTGAAAGCGTTGACGGAAGTCTAGATTTACCATAGACGAACAATTTGCATCTATTTTGCACATGTACATATATTCAGGATTCTCTTCACTTGAATATGTTCTCCCTCACCTTGGTGAAAGTTCAACAGTCTCAAAGGAGGTCAGGTCGATGTTGGCTGTTTTCAGGAGCTTCCGTCTGAGCTTGTCAGCTGCAGGCGACACAGCGGGAGGATCGTCCAGCTCTTCCTGGGTCGGCTGCCGGGAGCCGAGCATCGTCTCATCTGTCATACAGCTGAAGGTGAGGAGGAGAGAGCAGGTGAGTAAACAGGGTTAGACTGAGGGGTAGACTGTGTATATATACACATATGTACGTTAATAATGCTATTCATTTATTTAATTTGTCGCCACGTCAAAGTTTACACATGCAGTACATGTATGCACACGTGTGATGAAAGACAGTAGAAGCAGAAAAACAGAATGAAAACATGAGAGATGTGAATATGTGACCGACTCAGTGTCCAGTAACCTACCTGGAAATGCTGCTGCCCCAGGACACTTTGGAAGCTTGGTTCTTTAGCTTGGCATAGGCATGGTGCGAGGAGGGGACATCATGTAGGGAGGGAGAAGGCAGGCAGTCGTCTAGGTCGTCTTGAGATGAAAGTGTGTTCTGACGGGATATCCAGTTTTCATAAAACTGCTTCACGCTCTCCTGGCTCACCTCTTTACCCTGTAGAGCGGGGGAGCGAAAGGGTGTAGCTGACCCAGAACTGTACTGTTTGTCCATTAAGGGTCCCCAAAATGTGCCATGTGAGTTAGTGAGCATGCACCTTTGATGATGCACCAAGCATCATTAATGTTACACTTGTGCTTTTTCTGCTTTGACAAGTCAAAATGTCTGCCGTGAGAAATTTTAATTTATTTAGCCAGAACTGAAACCACCAGTGTAAAAATCAACTTAAAACAAGTAACTAAATTAATATTAGGGTATGTCTTTAATTTACAATCATCAGCTATAAATCCTTTCCTCTCACCTTCTTCTGCTGTTGGCTGAGTAACGCGCGCTCGAAGCGCAGCACCTTGGAAATGTCCAGGGTTTCTTTACAGAATGAGTTCAGACTCCCTGTAACGTCGTCAAGCAGGGACTTAAAGAAGACCAAGCTGAACTTCAAGGTGCTAATGACGCGCTGCAGAATGTTTTCTGTAGGAGAGGACAAGTACATAGGTGAGCATGAATGAGTTGGTATAGTAAAGGTTTCCCTGCTCTTATAACAAATAAAAAGTAATTTAGTAATTTAGTGTTCCTTTCACTCAGACGTTAACTTGTGTTAGAACGTTGGAGGAATCCAGAGGTTTGTTGTGAGTGTAATGCAGTGACTCGTGTTTGTTTACCTTTTTCCTCCTCTCCCTCCTCCTCCACAGTGCTTTCATCCAGTTCATCCTCACTAGAGTCTGTTCTATCAATACCTGGAAGAAAGAAGATTTACTGTTATCATATTGGCAGTTGATCCATCAATCGAAAAGCTGCAGGATGTCTTCACAACTGCTGGCCAGACCGCTGTCAAATCCATGGTCGCTTCCTACGGATTCTGGTGACCTCCTGAGTTATAATTAACGCCGCTTTCCATTTTGGGCACTTAGGGCAGGATAAAACTTTGAAAACAAGACTCTTTATCTTATAACATACTGTCTTTAAACTTTCCAAGCATATTCATGCTCCGCAGAAGGTAAAGCTTTGGATTTGTGTCTAAATGTTTAAATCATCAGCAAATCATTTCTTATCATTTATAACTGCATGAAACAAGCTGTGGTTGGTGGTAGCCAGTCTGACATTTGAATTGAAAGACTGCAGAGGAGGATTGGAAGCGGTTTCATAATCACCACATGACGCTCTCTCTCACCCTGCTGTTTCTGCAGCTCTCTCTTTGCTCTCTTCTTCTCCTCTTTCTTTCTTATTTTCTTCTCCCTCTTCACGTCCTTAAGAGCCGACTTAGAGCTGGTGACCCAGGCGTCGTAGGCCAACTGGGATATCAAAGACAAAGATACACCTGTCAACTGATGATGTTACAACATAGCAACAACTCTCTCAGTGTTCACTTTTAGAGGATGATCCTAAAGCATGTAGAAACAAATAGTTCGTTTTGTGTTTCAGGGTTTTTTTCTGGCTCTCACCTGGAAAGCAGATTTCTTCTTTGGCGGTGGTTCCTCTTCCTTCTTCTCTGTAACTTCCTCCTCTTCCTCCTCGCTGTCACTTTCAAACAGGTGGTAGCCACAGTTGTTTTCCACTGCATGAAACAGAACAGTGTCAAAGCTGCATCACTATGCATACTGTTGAGCTCTTGAGCAAGGCATCTGATCCACAGCTGAGCCAATACAGCAGCTGGCTGTATCTACTGTTTCATTACATAACCTGAGGAGATGATTTTATGACAGGAAATCATTCATTCCCTCTGAGAGCACTGAGCAGTGTTTATGTTGGCTGATGTTGCTGCTCACCTCCAGGCTTAGACACCCAAGGCTTCCACCATTTTCCGGCATCTTTCTTTGCCTTCTCATCATCACCTGGAAAACGCAAATCAGTCGGTTTAGTCGTCACATATATTTGATGATTTTCTCCCTTTCAATGATAAAGAGTTCCACAAAGTAAACACTTACATGCAAGTATAGCTCTCAGTGAAAAGTGCAACACCCCATGTTGACACAAAATCATCTTTCACCGTAAAAATAAACTTCAAATATGGGTCTGATTTGAGCTCAAATGTCGATAGAAGACTGGAGCTATAATAATAGATAGAATTTGCTGATAAAATCGTTTCTGTCACAAAAGAGAAACCTATTAGAAATGTGGTATTAATGGTCTATTTCTTTATCTGAATTATTTACAGACTTTCTACCTATGTTTCATGGGCAGTAAATATAGAATTTGCTGGTTTATTAACAGTAGAAACAGAAGATAGATTCACTTGTGTTACGCAGTGCCTCCTGCTCCTCATTAGCAGGAAGAGCTGGTTTGTTTGCTGCTTTAGGCCCACTCCTCTGTTTAGATTTGATCTTCTCCATCCTAGAGGAAGAGAGTGGAAAGGCAAGTTAGCTGATCACTATGTATTTTTTATTGACAGTGAGAACAGTGAATGTTGTATTGTAAATGTACTTTGTACTGACTCTACACTGTTCTAAATGTGTCTTACTGTTTCTTCAGTGTCTCCACAGATTTCTTCTCCATCTCCAGTCTGGCTTCTACCTCCTTCTTCACTCTGGCCTCAAACAGCTCAGCGCCCCTTGGAGGTAGAGAGAGGTAGAGGAACAGAGCATGACTTACATTGTTGTGGTCACCATCTGTTCATTTCATCACTGCTGCATGTGTTTATAGCTGCGACCAGCAGCTCTGTAGCTCACTTCGTCTGTCAGTCGGTTGCTCCACGAAAGTTTCCCAACCCTTCAGCGGACACAGTTTTTGCCCTGGGAGGCTGAAATTTGGCATGGAGGTCAAATGTGTGAGTGGGAAGATGTGTGTTTGTGTTCATGCCAATTGGCAAAAAGGAGCTGTGGCTGTGAGAGTGGCAAATAAACAAAGAGGCGCATTACCT
Source organism: Anarhichas minor (assembly GCF_050575085.1). Taxonomy (NCBI): domain Eukaryota; kingdom Metazoa; phylum Chordata; class Actinopteri; order Perciformes; family Anarhichadidae; genus Anarhichas; species Anarhichas minor. The sequence goes on along the minus strand of NW_027466449.1, from coordinate 3,521,833 downwards.
CTTAACTGATTAATGTACAATGCCCAAACTGAGGAACCGTTTGTTGTAAATTATTGTGGGAGGAATCATTGCACTCAGCAGAGTCCCTTTTTCATTTTCCCATGGTGGTCAAGTGTGAGGTTGTGTGTGTGAGTGTGTGTGTGTGTGTGTGTGTGTGTGTGTGTGTGTGTGTGTGAGTGTGTGTGAATGCTACATCTCAAATGAATAATTTCCAACTAATTGCTAGCATTTGAGTCTTTTAGTGAGTTCACAGCAGGTCAGCTGAACATTTCAAAATATGTAACAATTAAATATTTATGCAGAATAAAGTTAATTAATATTTCTGCTATTCATGAAATTACTGTTTTCCTTACAATAAGAACCACATTCTTCTTGCCAGAAAAATTTCTGTGAAATAATTATGAAATTATTCATGATTACCCATAAAATAGAGCGCAACAAAAACTTCCCCTGAACAGTGAGCTGCTTCATCTAAAGCAAGTTGGACTCTTTTGCCTATCACGTCCCTTTGGTTTTCTTTTATAAACTGAAAACAGGCAAGCTAGGTTGGGTTTAATGTATTCAATTTATCAAACTTTTACCCTCGTTGCCATTTATAACCTCTCACCCTAACTGTAAAGTTCACTTGCTGCGGCTTTAAAGCATGTTAGGGACCTAAACAGGAGGTTAGTGTGGAGTACAGACCTGGAGGCCAATATCTTAGACGACTTGAGGTCAGACACCACGTACAGGAAGTAGTAGCTGAGGAAGACCCTCCTCTGTACCAGGAGGACGGTGAAACAGATCGCGTCCCAGACGATGCCGGCCTCACCCTCCGGCAGCTCGCACTCAGCATCAGGAGCAGCTGACGAAATTTAAGAAATAGTTATACTCTATTTCAATAATCTGACAAAACTATTAGGGAAATAAATAAAAAAAAGCTCAATAAAGTGTCAGATCCCTGATTTCTGCATCCTCTACTGACAATAACTCTAACACCGAGTTTATTTTTAATACTAATATCAACAAAATTTGATAACACCTATATTCTGTACAAACAATAATGACATTTAAGTTGTCCTTCATCATCATCTGTTGCAGACACTTACGGACGTCGTAGCCTTTGATGGTGCAGAACATGCTGAAGGCCTGAATCAACCAGCAGCCGTTCTTCAACAGGCTGTCCAGGTAGGCACAAGATCCGAGCTGATCACAAAATACACAGGAATGGCAGAAAGAGGCTGTAATTGATAGCGTAGAGCCCGCACAAAAGGCTCACACGTTAAGTGGTGGGTGCTTGCACTGGTTTACTGTGTGGACACTCACAGACAGCAGGTTCTTCATTGCAATCACAAAGCAGGTGTATCCGATGAGCCAGTCCCACAGTCGCAGGATGTACCTGACAGGCTGCATCAACACGCTGCCTCCAAACAACATGAAGTAGAAACAGGCCACCAGGTAGCCCAGACAGAAGATGTTGATCCGCGTGGTGCCGGTGATGAAGATGAGGCACAGCACCAGCCAGAAGAAGTAGCTGAACACAAACACCTTCACCATGTCGAGGTAGCACCTGAGGACCAGACAGAGAGGGACGCTGAAAAAGCATGCTGCCAGAACAGATAAAAACAGACAAAGAGTGATTTCTAACATGACTGTAAAAGATATATCAGAACCAGAGACGTTTTTGTATCACAGAATTTGACTATAAGGAATAGTTTGAAATGTTGTGAAAAACTTTCGTAAGAAGATCGACACCACACTCACGTCTCTGTAAAAAAATTATAATTCTATCGCCTCTTTTTTAGCTCTGTCCAAAGTTGTAAAATACACCATGCTTCATGAGGCTAGCCGTTTCCCTTTGTTCCCAGTCTTTATGCTAAGCTAAGCTACCCGTCTCCTGGCTGTAGCTTCATATTTAGCGTACATATATGAGAGTGGTATCAATCTTCTCATCGAACTCTCGGCAAGAATGTGAATAAGGGTATTTCCAAAAATGTCAAACTATTCCTTAAACACGTGTTAGTTAATGGTTGTTAATTTGTTGATGTTGTTCTAATGGTGTTAATGGCTATAGATCCATCTCATGCTTATTTTTGTTATTAATTCATCTATAGCTTTTTCTTGAATAATTGATTAGTTGATAAGTAAATATACATTTTAATAGAATATCTTAACAAAAGCATAAATTACATTTAAATAATATAGGTTATCAAAACTGTTGATAAATTTTCTAGTTAAAGATCGTTTCAGCATTTGCTATGATTGTTGTTCATTCATTATTACAGTAAACAATATCGCAAAACACCTCATCCCTTCTGTCAATGAGACCCAGAGTATCTGATGATCGACATCTATCGACATAGAAAATACAATCAACTCTCCAACTCAAAACCAACTTCATCAGCCAATGAAACAACACAGCTGCTTTGCTTTGTCTGTGACACTGACGAAGACTCTTCGTAAAAAGTGAGAAGCATCCCGTAAACTAAATGGGAGATGTCCAGGACTGCTTAGGCAGCAGTTTCAGTTTACCAGAACAGCTTTCATGAGTTTGAAAGCAGACATAAAGTAATGATCTCTAACTCCACCCCTTAATACTCTTTGAGCAACCACACACCATGATGTGTGGACTAAAATATTCTCCACCAGCGGTTTAACCTACAGAGCAGGAAGCTGTTGGAAGAGATTAACTAAATGCTGGATTATGGAGTTCAGGCTATTTCCTGTTTTTTTTAATCTCAGGTCTATACATTTAGACTCTGAGGGTGACTCACAGTGAGTGAGTCGAGAAAATAAATCAATACAATGAGTTTTGGTTGTATAGATAAACATGAAAGATTCGAATCGACATTCAGACAAAGACAAGTCTGAGATATAATGGAAAGAAAAACACTTGAAAATAAAAAGGTTCTGTTTCTGACCTGCAGTGAAGGAAGTTATCTACAGGTACGAACTGGTTGAAGGAACAAGGATCCAGACTGCGGCTGATCTCAACGTTGTCTCCAGCAATCAGTCGCACCACTGCTCGGTTCTCCTCCTCAAACACCAGCCACTGCAGAGACGAGCAGAGCAACAGGAGGTGGTCATCTGCAGAGAGCAGGAGAGAGACAGGAGGAGGAGGTCAAAATCTAAAATACAGAGGAGGAACAGGTTCAAAGTCAGCAGAGAAGAGAGGAGCGTACAGATGGAGAAGTGAAACTCACAGAATATGAATGAAGGATTGGGTCTCATGGCGAAGTCGGGCAGGTAAAACCACTTAATGACATTAGAGGTCAAAGGTTGAACTGCAGATCTCCAGGGGTAATCTGATGAGGAAAAAAAACGTTCAAGGAGACTTATATGTAGACGGTGACATTTTTGAGTTGACGATATATTTAACAGGTCAAGTGACAGAAAATGAATCAGCAAATATTTTGATAGTTGATAACCTGTTTTAGTCGGTTTTACAAGCAAAAACACCAAACTTTTGTTGGTTTCAGCTTCTCAAATGTGAGAGTTTGAAGCTTTTCTTTGTTATATACGAGAGTTAACGTAATATTCGTGGGATTCGGACTGATGATTGGATAAAAGAAGCAATCTGAAGATTTTAACTTGGACTCCATTAATGGACATCTTTCACTTTTTTATGACATTTGATAGACCAAACAAATAATGAATTAATACAAAAATAAATCATTATTTGCTGTCTATTGGTCAATAGGCAGAACATTTTTTGCAGACTGTTGAAAACAGATTAATTACATAATTGATTTAAATACAATAAACAGTCTCTAGTTCCTGCTTGTAAAATGTGATGATTTGCTGCTTTTCTCCATTTGCTATCATTGTAAACTGACTGTAATATCTTTTGTTTGTTGGACTGTTATCTATTTGAGGACATCACCTTGAAATTTGATATTATTTTACCATTAATTGGTTAATTAAAAACATGAATGACAGATTAATCAATGACATATTTCATACTATGTGTTCTTTGCTGTGATGTTTTGCAGTTTTTTTCATTAAATGTCTTGTATTTGGCACTGTAGCCTTTGATTTGTGTCACTCTTGTCTTTATCACTGCTCATGCCACCCAGTTCCTCATCTGTTTTTTCAAAGCAAACTGGTGAATTTTTTTATAAAAATGCATAATTTTCTGCGTGCCACACACCTGGTGATAAACTGCAAATGTTAAAGTTGTCAGGAACTGGATATGAATTATATATAATTATATCAATCGTTTATTTCACGGAATCACAGAATTATTAAAAAGTCCATACCAACACAGAGAGCCGGAGGGATGCCAATGCAGAGCAGGTACTGCAGCACCATGAGCCCTGCAGTGAAGCAGCAGTATTTAGGCCACACCTCCCCGATGGCCTTTCTGCGTCGCCGTGACAGGACAGCCAATAAGACGCAGGAATGGAGCAGGGCATAGAAATCCATCCTCTGACCGATCACGTTGACTGCCACGATTAAACTGATCTAAGAAGAAGAAGTGTGTGCGTGTTAAGAAGTCAATGAAAGATACTTTGAACGGTTCAGATGACACACACTTCGGGCCCTTAAAAGTACCTCCAGTCCAAATTTGTAGTAGCAGAAGTTGATGAAGTACTTGATGCAGGGCAGGACACCATGATCCAGGTGCTGCCTCGTGATGCCCTGGAAGATGATGCTGAAGGGCAGGGACTTTAGGTCGTTATGCAGACGGAAGTAGAGCTGGTGCCGATGGACGGTCGCCTCAAACACCAGCAGCCCGAGCACCATCAGATGGTTCTACAACACAGAACACAGAAAATCTGAATCCAAAGGACTGTGGAGAGACTTCAAAAACCAACCAATGTGTCTCTGGAGTTCAGTTGTATGTCTTTCTATCTCTGAGGTCTTAATTGTTCGGTCCTGGTCAGCAAGCTTCAGAGCAAGGAGTTTACTTCCCTTGGTTACAAACAGCTATTAACAGGCTTTGCAGTTTATATACATAATACATAGTCCAGAGCGTTAGAGCCTGAATCTGGTTGAGTGTATTTGGTATTATATAATGGAATGCAAAACAGCTTTGTGTGATGTTGTGACTTTGGCAGGTGTGTCAGCGTACCCTGAGACAGGGGAGGATCCTGCCCTCACATTTACGCAGCGCACCACACCAGTAGACGGGGTCCACGGGCTCGATGTAGAGAATGGACCTCCCGAGCAGCTCCACCATGTTCCCCCTCAGCTCCGCTCCATCATCCAGGCCCGAGCTGTTGGACGGCACCAGACCCTGACATACAAACAACGTCAAAGCCCACTGACAGGTGATCCAGCTGTGCCGCTTGTCAAGCTGCCAACAAAAGCATTAGATTCGTTTTAGGTAACTGTTACAAACACACACAGTAATGGCTACTCACAGCAGTGCAGTTGGAAGAGTAATCAAGGGGTTTGATGACTTTGAGCTGGTAAAACATCTTGCACACCACCATGACGCAGGCCCACACAGCAGAGATGCTGGACGCTGTAGGTCGTAATCGTGGGAACGGAAGCGCAAACACCCACAGAACCAGGAAGAGCAAGTTCATCAGAGAAACCTGTGAAAAAGTTATTAAAGGCTAAAAATGTTGCCTTTTATTGGTTGACTTTACCTTCACGTTACGTAAAACAATATCAGGGGATTGTATACACACACATACCTACACATTTTTAAACACACACACACACACACACACACGTGCACAGATCAAACATCTCACCTCTTGCAGTGACACCCAGATGATGCCGGAGGACACGATTTTGAGGCTGTGGAGTTCCAGCAGTCTCCAGCTCTGCTCCTGGAGCCTGTGGAGTCCTGACATGGCCCGAATGAGCAGCAGGCTCGACCGGTCCACAATCACAACCCACTTGTCCTCGTGACTGCTGGTAACAGTTTCTGGGAGGAAAAGAAGGTATCAAGGGTAGGGAACATCATCTCTCATACGGCTCAGTCAGCAGTTAGTGGCAAGTCATTCATGTGTGATACACTGTGGTATCTGTGTAACCGAAGAGGAAAACATAACAGTGTATGGAATACATTTTTTGTGTAATTTATCCCACTCCTAATTGACCTCACAAAGGGAGGCTGAAGAGCCATTTTTGGTCTTGAGCTATAGTTACCCTCCTCTGTTGTCTCCTCCTGCTCTCCAGCTCCTTTCTCTGAGGAGGTTTGTTGTCCAACGCTGTGCAGAGTGTCCTGACTTTTCCCATTTTCCATTTGCTCCTTTACAAGTCTGGAGGACAACAAAAAATGTACTTAAATATTTACAAAATGATTGGAAAAACATACGCAGACACGTATCCACACATTGTTTATTCAACTTTACCTCACCTCAAAACACACAAAGTATGTATAGATATGAATTATATACCAAATAAATATAATACAGCATGTACTGTAGACACAAACGCTGATCCGTTTAACCAATAAGAATCAAGAGTCAAACAACAGCCTTACCTTTTCTGAATCTTTTCAATGTTTTCTTTAATGCTGGGAATGAAATTAAAGAGAGTTGTTTGAACACTACAGTGAGCATGACTGATATTCCTGTTACTGTGATGAACACTGAATAAAGTCAATAACTCAATGTTGAAATATTTATACACAACCTAAGCAGGACTTGTCGTTCTACCTGTAAGATTCAGAGGCAATACATTCACACTATGTGTGTCCAGCTGACTGATTAAACACTGATAATATCTAGATACTGTTGTGATGGGTCATCTGAAAAGTGAGCACAACGAAACATTTATGGAGGAATAAATGCAGCTCTTACGTCTCAGACATCACATTGACCAAACTCCTGAGCTCTTCTTCTCTGGGTGGAGAGAAAGATGGAAAAGATAAATGAGACAAACAGAGATATACAATATGTTTAACAGTCAATCAGAACTTATATAAAGTACAGAAACAGTATGTGTTTGTTTTATTTTAATATCTTTACTTGTACTGTTTTGAATATAATATAAGATTAGTAAAACCACTTTAATTTACAACAACATTTTGCTGCATTGCCTGTTAGATAATGAGCAGATTTAACTTGTTTAAAGTAGTCTTTTGTTGCGGTTTTGTGCTTTTTCTTGAGTCGATTTTAATATAATCCTCATTTCTCCTTGCTTGACATATTTAGCGACACTGTCACTTTACATTATTGTTAATTGAGCAGAATGTTCCTTGTCTGCACATATTCTTGCCATCTCACCTGGAAGCCTGTCTAACAGGTACGTTGTCGAGGTCAGTGAGGGTCAGAAAGTCCGAGTTGAAGTAGTGCAGCTGGAGGATACAAGCCAATAGAAACACAGCAGGAAGCAGGATACGTGCAAACAGCTCCACCGTGTCGTACTGCTCCAAACCCAGGTCGCGAAGACTGAAAAGTCAGACAGGTGTAATGCTGTGATAACTAACCAGAAGGGCCAAGTCTGCTGTCTGACAAAATCATTTTCTTGCTTCATTCCCAAGAAACGGGACTCTTAAAAAAACTCACCCTTCCTCCGACATGCCCATGATCTGTCTGAACAGCCCAGACACACTCCTGAACTGGTACATGTAGATGGCTATCAGCACCACCATGGAGTAACCGACCACCACCGCCCAGAACGTCTTCAGGACCCGACGCCACACGTCGTAACGGATCTGAGGGGAGAGACAACAGACTAAATATCTTGTAAACAAGCTTAGTAACAGTGTTTGATGTCAGTTAAAAGCAGATTGCCTTTTTAGTTTCGAGGGTAGGATTTCATTTCAGATTATGTAGCCAAGATCTTCCTCGTTGCCAGTGTTTTGGTACATTTTGTAAAAAGAAAAACATTTTTTTATGAAAAGTAAAGAGGTAAAACACGACACTGTAAAGCAGTTTGTCCTGAATGTTCTGCATCTTCCAAACAAGTTACCTCTAAACTCTAAACACCAGTAAACAGTGTTGCTGATGTTGTCCGAACAGACAAGTGGTGTTGTCTTGTCTTACGTCACTTCTACAGCCATTAGGCCTTCCTGTATAAGTGCCTTCTGTGTTTCTAAAATGTCAGCAGTAACATAAGATGGTGGAGAAAAAAACAAAACAGGAAAACAGCAACAAAAAATGACTGTGTAGGTGTTTATGAGTCATAATCAATACTTTTAACTGTAAAATAGAATTGATGAGTGGCAAATAGTCTGTGTGTGCGTTCCCAGTTCATATAAGAGCCGAGCGTTTTTATGCCCAAACAACAGCTGAATGATTCACTAATGATAATTTAGGAGTCAACGCATTACAGTGTAAGATGAACCTGAAAGCATCGCGGCTTTGTGTGTTGTGCAACAACGTGTCAACTATAAAAGCAAATTTCCTCTCCACTTATTGAGCCCTGCCATCTCCATATCAAATTTCCGCCCATCATCTGCTCAGAGAATAAATGTAATAAACAATTTTCACACCGAGGAGTAACATACATGTAGTTACTGTACGAGCCGCAGCGAGTTCTGTAAGTTACATCTTCAATGGAGAAGCTTGGCAACTAAAGTCAGATCACTAACATCACTAACCTGATAGAGGACAACACAGAAGAGGAACAGCACAATGTAGAGGATCTTGTAGACGACCACCTAAGCAGGTGAAACAGTCAAAATGAGGTAAATTGAAATAAAATAAAATATGATAGGCAGCTAACAATTTGCTCGACATGCAGGAAATCTACCAAAGATTAAGTAGACACCTGGACCCAAAAAGTCCTGTGACGGCATGCAGATATTATTCTTTTTTTTGTAAATGTGCTCATTTTTGTGATTCAATTTTTTTGTGGCTCTCAAAATACATATATTGTGTAAAGTACATATACATTCTTTACAGTATCTGAAATAAAGACCAAAAAATAGAATAGAAAAATACAAAAACATTTTCTGTCATTTATTCTTCACCTCAGATTTTAAGCCACCTATACGATCATGTAAACCTTCCCAAGTACTGTACCTGAAATAGTATTGTGATAAGTGACCTGATCTACGAGACGATTATAGAGTGTAGTTCTTCCTCGGTAGGTCTTTGACAGCACAAATGCTCATGTATGAAGTGGAATGGTGACAGATTACATGACAGGAACTTTAAATTAACACTGTGGGAAAATTTGGTCACCACAGCAGATGATAAAATGGAGACAACAATAGGGAAAGACTATCAAGACAAATCACTACACATGTGCCCTGAAGCTCTCTCAGCAGAATAATTCTCACATGCAGCTTATAATGCTATTCCTATTACCGTGACATTCACATTATTGTTTGGCAAAGTTTGATTAGACACAAGTCATGAACGGGACTTCACCCATTCTTAGTTTGTCAATAGATACCTTTCCAGAGAAGCTGACCACAAAGAACATGGAGCAGCAGAGGAGGATCCAGTATTTCACCAGCGTCCCTTTGACTACTGAGATCAGCATCGCTGCCAAAGGCGATGGCGGACTTTCCTCCGCTGATATGGAGGAAACCAAGAAGAGAAGGACGAGAAGGGCGTGGAGATACAGGAAAGAATTGATGGACAGAAGGAGAATAGGAGGAGAAAAGAGAAGAGAGACACTGTTCATCAAACTGAAGTTGGTCACAGCCTGGCTACATGTCAGGATGTTTTTCATGAGTACACAGGTCTTACATTATGATTACTCCAAGCAAAATGTTATTCTCTAAAACAGTAGCTGTAATCTTTGTCAAGGAAATTTGAAAATAAATTACGTGGCAGGACTTTGACTTCATCTAGAGATTCCTCTTTTAAGATCTGCTCCTCCTGTCTCTCCTTCAGCTGCTGACGAAACATCAACCAAAAGCTGAAGCTGTAGAAGACCTGCAGCACGCACACAAAACACACAGACACACACGGTTTTACAATCTGCTTTGGTAAACATTGTTTAGTTCAAATTCATATTTATGTAACAACTATAATACAATCTGGATAGGAAAAAACTTGGCTATAAAAAAAAGTTGCAAAAACTAACCTGTCAATGCACAATTATCAACCTCTGATCTGCGGGCACAGTTGAAAAAATCTTGTTTGACTGAATTGATTGATCTGAAAGTGTCTAGTTGGCAGCTCTGTTTAGCTTTCTGTCCTATCTGCACCAAAGAACCTGACAACTCATTTTCCTAATCAGCTTCTTACAATAAGTGATGGGATCCACATGAACACACTGTTATAGTTTAAACAGTCTTTCAGTTTTCTCTGTGTTCTTGTCACTGGTCCAACATAAGTGGTATTTCCATGCACCAATCTCAATTTAACACTATGAAAATCTAAATCTGAACCTGATGACAGTAACTAGAATGTGTGCTCATGTTGCCAGGAAGATGTTATTCAAATCTGATCAAAACACTCGCACACAGTCTGGATGATGAAGATCAGCTATGTTAAACAATTAGTAATTTATAAGTAAAACGTATTACTTTTATTGCTCATTTAATATGATAGGCCTAGATAAATACTTTCTTTAGGCACATTAACATTTACACAATCAAACCTTTGTAAGTGTAGTTGGATTAGCAAGAAATACTCTGATATTCTACTTAAGTAGAAGTAGCAGTACCACAGTGTAAGAATACTCCGTCTCAAGTAAAAGTCCTACATTAAAGTAAAAAGTATACAGTATATTAACATCAAAACGTACTTGAAGTATGAAAAGTGAAAGTACTCAATATGCAGAATGGCCCATTTTATGATAATATATGTATCACAGAATTAAAGTAGCTAATGCATTTATGTAAGCATCAATAGCCTAATTTAACCCCTATGTTGTAAAATAAATGTAATGTTAGTGGAGTAGACTACATTATTGATTGACAACATGTAGTGGAGTAGACTACATTATTGATTGGCAACATGTAGTGGAGTAGAAGTTTAAAGTTGCACAAAATGGAACTCTACTAAAGTAGAGTACAAGTAGTCTACATCAAAATTGTAGTCCAGTACTAGTTACAATCCACCACTTTTCCTACGCCAAGTTATTAGCTGACCTCATAACGTTTTTTAAATTAACGTCAACAAAACATATTTTCATATTCAATTAAATGTATTTTGTATTGCCCCAAATTACAGATGTGTCTCAGAGGGCCTTCCTTTCACCCCCTCTCCGCCTCACCTTGGCTCCCAGGTGCACACAGGGCGCAGGGTGGTAGCTGTTCAGGTCGAAGTCCATGATCACAGCAGGGGGCAGACCGGGGTACAGCTCGGCCCGGCTCAGACGCAGCCCGCTCAGGAAGCCCAGCACCAGCAGCACGGTGCCGTACACAGCCAGGAAAGGGGCGGACAGCATGGCGTAGCGGCGTCGGTCTCGCATTATCCAAATGATACAGGACCACACCAGCAGGGCAAAAGTCAGCCAGCTGTTGTAGGTGATACTCCACACCTATGAATAGATATTTTACATTGTGACATTGTTACAGCCAAACAGCTATTCCTGTCAAACTTTTACACTATTCTTGAATTTCCTGTCAAGGAGTTTAGTTAATGCTAAAAGCTAATGTTACTAAGCTAATGCTAGCTAGCCTTAATGCCATAGACTGTGGTTAATGTCGATGTCTGTGCTGTTTTCCACGTAAACTATTGGATATTCGTTTCGATAATGATATTTGGTGAGCTAAACTAACAAACAACCTGTCAAAAATAACAATTACATTGTTTTACATCCACTCAATTCGCTAACGTTCCTAATGCTACCACAGTGTGTTAAGTGTTAGCTACTTAATTAGCCTGCGGACTAGTTAGCATAGATAGCTAACCTCAACTCAATCAAAAGTTAAAGCTAGAAAATTAATCATAACCTATTATGATGATATTTTATGTAATTTATCAATAAAAAATACCTAACAATCTCTGGTTCCAGCTCCTAAAATGTTGCATTTCTCTTTTAGCATTATATCATTCTGCATTTATTCACTTATGGGTTTTTGACTGTTGGTCTGATCAAAGAAGTAATTTGAAGACATCACCTTTAGCTCTGGGGATTTTCCTTTCCTTAAACTAGAATCAATGAATATAAAAATAATTCACTAATTAATCAATAATAAAATAAATATTCCCCACAGTGGTCTTTTGTAATAATTTAATTTAATTTAAGAGTTTTAATAAAATGTTTATAGTATTTTATAATTATCCTCTTTGGCCGGTCATTTGCACTGCTGTAACATATATGAACCCTCCTTATCTTCTTTGATCTAATCTTATGTTACGTTATCTACAGTACTGAGCAGACCTACGCTACACATACAGCAGAACAAATGATCCTTTTTAGATATTTGTTCTCTCCTGTCGACCTCCGTCATGGCACTAGTCAGGGTTGCTAAAAGACTTGCCGCACAAACTCAAACTGTTGTAAGTATAGTTCACCATCATGATGATAAGGGCGCTGACATAGCTGTGTTTTTGCACCAGCAGTCCAAAGATTACCAGGCCACTCGGGCCTGAGGGGGGAGGTGAGGTCTCTGTTAGAGTCTTCAGGTTCTCCTCACTGTTTTCTCCCACTTCTCCCCCTCCGTCTGTTTCTAGCACAAGGGAGGGAAAAAGCACGACATGAAGAGATTTAATAAACAAACCAAACAAACTAATGTATGCATCGCTGAGATTTTATGACAACCCAAAATACGGTCCGTCTATTCAAATTTATGAAAACAGTTGTTGCTGAGGTCACATATTTAGAGATACGATAAGTGTGAAAATTACCATGTGATGGTGAGCGTTTGACTTCATACTGCGGTGGAAGGTAACAGTTTGTATACCCGGCCCCTTCTAACAGAGAGCTGAGATCATTGTCATCGACATCTTGCCAGGAACTCCCAGTCATTAAAACCATTGGCTGAGGAAAGAGAGTATACCATACTGTGAATTTAGACTTTGTTCTCAAAAACAATATTCATCAATAATATGATTTACCTCTTCCGTCAAATAGGTTTCATCATCCGTGCTGCTCAAAAGCTAAAAGGATAGAGAGAATCTTAGGTGTGTTACGAAATATTGCTGCCAATTTTGAAACGCTGACTTGAAAACCATGCGGCTGTACAGATGTGCTGATATTATTATCCAGAGTAACTAACAATGAGCCGAACAGCAGCGTTCTGATAACTGACATAATACATTAACAGTATTCCTGTGATCAAACAATAATAATAAGGAGAAACATGTAATTGTTTGCAGGTTACCTCCTGCTTGTCTCCTGAGATGTAGATGACCCTGGAGAAGCTTGGAGGAGCCTCTGGACTTTCCACTGGACTGTCACACTCCTCATCATCAACAGTATCCTGAGTAACACAACTGCTATTAAATGCCTGTCACGTAAGTTAATATAGTCTGAATACGGTGTGAAGTTTATGTGCCTGCATGTTCAGCACTGCAAGTGATTCTAGTCAAATTTCCAGTTTGGCAGTAGAAGTAATATTGGAAACTAGCCTCCATCCCTCTGGAAGAAAAAGAGCTTCCCGTTTAATACGCTCTCACAAACCTCCGTGATGTGAGCCCATTTGTGCAGCAGAGCCACTAGTGTGTAGTAGAGCAGCAGTAGAACCAAAGGGTTGATGAAGTCAGGCCAGCTGACGTGTGGGTGCAGACCAAGAACGTGCGGGTCTGAACCGTTGGTTCTGACCACTCCTGTCATACCAAACAACCTGGGACAGGTAGAGGGGAGGGAGTGCAGCATGGAGACGGAAAGGAAGAATGAATGGAGAGATTGTGAGGGACAGAGTAAGAGTGGAGAGAGGAATAAGAATACATGTGAGCTTGTATATTGTCAAACTTTAGTGCAAAAGAGATAAACCAACCAGGAAAAGTGTAAAGGGCAATTTCAAACAAATCATTAGACAAAGGTCTAAATCATTTATGTGCCTTTTCTCATCTCCACCTGCTCCTCTATATAGCGCAAATGCAAACATAAAAAAGGCAAAGTGATTACATCCAGTGAATACATCCAGAACAAAGTCTAAAATGATTGACTCCATGACCTGATTCTAATGAGGATGCACCTTGCATTGAAATATTTGTCCTCAGTTATTCACAGAAAAACTAAGAGCCTGAAACAAACATGAAATTGATGAAATCTGATATTCAATAAAAAAGACCAGATCAGTCCAGTATATCAGTCTAATCCTACGTTTTAATGACTTCTGTACCTTGCGTAGACATCTTCTGGGGGCACGAGCTGCTGGGACAGAGGCAGCTGGTAGAGGTACAGAGCCAGCAGGTGTCCTCCACTGAAGATTGCCATCATCACGCACAGGGAGCTGAAGAGCAGCAGGCTGATGGAGCGGCTGAACACCCACCACCACACCAGCCCGAGAAACACCCCGAAATACACACCTGAGGTGAGGGATGGCAGCGTGATACCTGCTCACACACACACACACACCCAAGAGAGAAAAAAGTCTAAAATAGACTTTTCAACATTTTAAAACTAAAATACACCTGCATGCTCACACAACAGCTGCTGTATTGTACCTGCCAGCCCCAGCAGTAAAGTCACCACCACTTTCCCTGCTGTGTTCATGATTGCTGTCAGCAGCAGCCTCAGTCCGGCTGCAAAAACAATCAGCTTCTGGACAAACTGGGGCGGAGCCGACTGAACCGGCACCGTGGTCTCATCTGAGCTGTCAAAGGACGAGCCCTCCGTGTCGCTTCCTCCCTCAGAGTCTGTTTCAGATGTTTCCACTTCCTGCCAGACCCATCAAACAATCAGACTGATATCAACGTGCTTTGTTCACGCATTATAAAGTCATAACGGTAGATGTGTTACCTCGGGGTCAGACGGCGGTACTCCGTTCTCATGCAGAGTGACTTGGGGCACGGTGCGCAGTCGTTTTTTGCACAGCCTCATGACGAAGAGGGAAGAGAAGAGGAGGCCCACATCTGGAGCCAGGAGACGCACAACGTTCCCAGCGTCAACCGAGCTGAACCTGGAAACACAAGCATCATCATAGGTTTGATCTCCACTGATCTCCATTCATACCAGAAAGGTACGAGAATCAAATTGTTGAGACTTTTTTGACATAGTAAACATGTAGTTTCCATTTGTCAGCTTTACGTTATTGGTACAGCTTTACCATATGACAACAAAACAAAAAGCCTTGTTGGGTTGATTTTCATACTGCACTGAAATCAACTAGAAGGCTGCCTGAAAGATAGGAAGCAATCTAAAATGGTTAGAAGTCATGTTTTTTAATGTAAAACTGCATAACCATTGATATGTGACCTGAAAAGTGTGATCCCATACCTTATAATGCCCAAATGATAGAGGACATCTTCCCAGTGGCCGCTAACTGTAGAAAAAATACAATAAAATAAGGTCACCAAGCTGGAGGCAAATCTGTTTTTCTTAGTTCCTGATATCTGTGAATTGAGCCGGGTTTGTTTTTACCGTGTGGAGGGATGTAGGCGAAGGGGATCTGCATGAAGCACTGCAGGGTCAGGAAGGTCAAGCTAGTATAGCTGAGCTGCCTCAAGAACTCACCTGTTTTACCTGAACACAGCAGCGAATGAGAGAAACCAGGTTGAAACAAAAGTTAGAGTTGGTTAATGGTGAATATATGTCAAATCAGCTGTAAATGTTGAAGGTTCATCTCTCTGTTTTACCTCTGAATTGGAGCAGCTCATGAAACGTTTCACAATTTCAGATTTCACAAGTTGGATTGAATAACAAAAATAAGTATTTTAAGCATTCTAAAAGTTGTGCATGGTAGTTGTTGTAACTTGTGTATAATTATATATATATATATATATATATATATATATATCTAATTATACTGCCAAAATGACTGAAAGGAAATGAAACCAAGGAGAGAGCACTGATGGTGGTACACACAGACACACACACACACACACACACACACACACACACCCTAATTGATGGACCTCGTACTTGTCTTCAAGATATTTTTCAGTAGAATATTGTCTCCCAGACAGTTGGCAGTATTTTAAATTGAACTGGTTCTGTCTCTTTGTGAGCACTTTTACAGATCAATAAGCCAGCTAAAGTGAGGTATGTGAGTCTGGGTATTCAAGTGCATTGTAGTCCTGCAGGAGGAGTATTCACTAAACTAAAGTTTCTCACAAAGAAGCCAAACATATCTTTTGAAGAGTCAATCAAAGTCGATCACTACAGGTCCGCAAATCAATCTCAACCTGCTGGTGGCGCTAGAGGATAAATCTGAGGATCACCGTAGTCTGCGGGCTTCATCCTCTGGGAATCATGAATGTACAAAATGACATGGCAATATATCAAATTGTAATTTAGGACATTCAATCAGGACAAAGGGATAGACGGACCTATCGACAGGCTGACATTGTATACCTAGAGCCATGATACCAACACGACGGAAGTCAGTAGATTAAATCAAAAGAAGTTAGCGTCTCAACAGCCAATTTAGCTCCCTGTAATTCCTGTCTTGGTAGTTATTTTGTTGAAGTTGTTTTCCGGTTGAAGTGATTAAGGCGTAGAAAAGAGCACGTTCCTGTTCATGATTGTTTGAGTGACCGACGTCTCGTTGTATCACACCTAGCCATGGATGTTGTTGCCCTCTAATAGGAGGTGGATAGAAATCTTGTTTTTATGTATGGTTTGATGTTACACACAAACTTATTTGTGGAATAGCTGGTGCGACCCAATCCAGAAGTTTCACCCGTAATGTTAAAGCCTAAATTCTGATTAGGTAAAATAGAGTTTAATATTCCTCTTGGATAGACTGCACCTATTCAGACAAACTAATAACAAATCAGTGTGTGAGGCAACATTCACAAAAGTCATGTGCATTATATATTTCACTGCATTAAATTTAATTAGAATCAAATGCTAGAAATGGGTAGCTTTAACATGAATTTGTTTTCAAAGCAATGCATCAGTTCATAATCTCAGTCGAGAGTTTGAGGCTTGTAATCAGAATGTTGGAGGTACAAAAGCATTAATAGCTGATGTGGCTCAACATTAGCTGAGGCTGCAAATGTGCTGTTGATGTTCAGGATTTTTACTAAAAGCTTCGTTTCACTTAAACCTCTCTGCTTCCCAATGAGGTAGACACACACACACACATACTCTCCCAGGTATCGGTGGATGTACAAAAACCTCATGAAACAAATGCACACAGGATGTACACACACTTGACCACTTAGCCCAAGGAGAGTGAGATCATATTAGGGAGATGAAGATAACTGGGGGATCTATGAAGCTTTCAAAGACAAGCTGAAAGGCAAACAGTTTTTAGATGGAGGGATGGGAAGAAAGAAAGAAAGAAAATGCTGTCAGGGTGCTGACATCACATCTTTTAATTCCTCACTGTAATTACCAAGCTATGTATAATTGATTTGACCGTTCCAACCACATCCCCTTTACAAAGTACTTTGACGGAGGGGTACAGATACTTTAATTCATCAGTAGGCAGTGATCAATACAGAGCACACACACACACACACACACACACTTACGCGATATAATCTCTCGTGCGTTATGTCCGTTATTCTCCCTCTTTGTTTTTCCTCCTCATCAAACTGTGACTATCTATTCCCATAATTTAAGAGTTTACAGTTCAGCTAAATTACCAAATTGATATTACGTTCAAAGTCTGTTGCTGCCTCAGTTGGTTAGGTTGTTTGTGTTAAAATGACTGTTTTTTGTCCAAGGAGTCTTGTGGCTTTGAAGAGCGCATAGATGGATACAACTGCTTCAGTTCACTGTTGGAAAAGGTGTCTGATGACGAGGTAAAGTGTTACAAATGTTCAAAATATAGCGTAAACTTATATAATATATATTTAAAATAGAATATATGAAATACATTTTAGCAGAACATTGCTCAGCTTCTGTGCCCGGACTCTTGCCTGTTTCTCCAAACTAGGGGAATGCCGAAAGCCACCTACTGTAAGTAATACACTGACTGAGGATAAGTACCTCACACAACCCCATTTCAAATGATCTAAACTATCCCTGTAGCAACAGAGGAAATTGCTTTTTCAATGAGAATTATTTGTAACATGGAGGAATGGTCTTATTTTAATGTGATCATCTTAAATTGCAAACACAAATGACTATAAATTAATTTCAATTCATCATCGACACTTTTACTTTGTAACTATATCAGAGCAAACATAAACTGGATGTGATTTGTCTCTGGAGCCCCTCTCACCTTTCATGGTGACCAGGCTGGGGTTCGGCATCAGCGGCAAAGTGAGCAAAAACAGGAAATACACCACCGACAGACCATTGTAGCGGAACGAAGACGCTGAGGTGCAGAGAGAGAGAACACGTTTACTTCATCTGTTCCATAGAAATGGTCGGAATTCATTCACTTGTCCACAGAAAAATATGACAAGCAGGTCACATTAGCAAGCAAAGAAACTGACACACAAAAGACGTGTAGGAGCAAATTTACCTTTATTAGCTAGAAAAAGTATGTTTTTTCCCACACTCTATCACATTCTAGTTTAACACAACAACATAACTATTTCCTTTAAGGAAAGGAGAGGAAGGGAAAGCAACATATAACTTGTCTGACGGTCTGGAAACATTTTGCCCATCGGCAAATATAAACTAATATCTTTTAACACCTTACAAAATTTCAAATTATCATCACCTTTTATGAGGTCAAGAGTCAACTTTGCAGCACATGGGTACGTAAGACCCCACATATTATCTAAGACAACAGTCAAAGTTACACAGCACACTTCAATATTTTTAAATCCCAGTAGATACAAACATATTGCTCGGGTATATCTTCGGTAGTGAGCGTGGTCGATCTCAGACCTGAACTAAACACACGCTGCTTCTTGCAAAACGCCGTCTCGATCGCAACGCTCGAGACTCCACTCATATATCACAAGATATGTATGAACCTCATAGAAAGCCACGTTGATTCCTGAATTTGAATCAGCATTGTCCTCAGTACTATTCAGCTGTAAGCCCACATGTACTAGCTTTACTACAAAAACTCATCAATACGCCACCTTCAGTGAAACTTGTTTTCACTAAAGGGAGGAAATATAACCAATATATTAGAATTAATCTAATGCTGATACCACACAGAAACCACGAGGGAAAATAATTGAAGATTATTTGATTTGGTAGGATTTTATCAGCATCTCCACGAGACACCTAAAGATACCTCTTACTCTGACTTGAAATTGCTGCTGAAATTCCGTTTGTATATTTAAACCTTTACTTTCTAACTGAAGAGAGAGGACCCACCAGAAATGTCATTTCTATCAGCATAAATGCATATGAATAAAAGGATTAAACAGACATCGACTCACCAGTCAGCAGGAGCAGTGGTAGTAATAAGTTATAGAGCATCCCGACCACGAGGTCCCCTGCCATGTCTCCGTCTTTGTGTCAGAGACCGCCACACCGCTCCGTTAGGTACTATCTCCCTCTAGATGTCTGCACAAATACGCAAATGTCTGAGCAATGTGGGGGGGGGGGAACTCCAACCCGATCACACATTTCTCAGAAGAACATCTATGAAGCCTCGGTCAAAGCATCCTGAAAAGCAGCAGTGAAAAATGCAGAAAATATAGTTTGAGTCCAAAACACTCAAACTATAACAGGACGGAGATGCTGTCAGTCCAGTGACAGGCAGCTGTGAGAGAGAGAGAGAGAGAGCAGAGAATCTAGATTTAAAATTGGGTGAAAATGATCTTTGCTTGTGTCTCTGTCACACCCTCCTTTCCCTCCCTCCTCTCTCTCTCTCTCCTCCTCTCTCTCCTCCTCTCTCTCTCTCTGTCTGTCTCTCTCCCAGACATAATGGGTTGTGACCCAGCATCTCTGTTACTATCCTCACATTGAGGCTAATCTCACTCAGGAGAATATCCGCGATCACTACATCGCTGCAAAACATGCTTTCACTGATACATAAAACCAGGCACACAATATTATGACGGCTTTGATCGGGATTGTGCTTAAAGGTTGTTACAGCTCGTGCGTGCAGGTGTCTTTGTGTTCATTCACGCGTTGTGTTGAATGTCTGATTTCTTTATTTCTGTAATCCAGCTCGATACTCATACAGCACTGTGTTTTGTTTCTGTACAGCCGCGTCAGGCTAGCTCATCATATTTGCGCCGTTGGGCGAAGGGAAGTGTATCTAATATTCATGGTTGTGAGGCCATTAAGAGCTGGTGTGACTACAGAGGAATGATCAATGCGAGGACTGAGACGAGCAAAAACATTAACTTTGCTCCAAAATAGAAGAGAAAACATTGCACCATCCTCCAAGGAAGATCTGATATGACTTTTTGTTTCTACACAGCATAGACTAACAAGACAAACCTGCTGAAATAGCAGCTGGGACTAAGTCTGCACAAGTGTTAACGGGGTGAGTCTGGAGAATGAGTAAATTGCGGTTTTATTACCAGTGACAGACATTTAAAGAGCCTGTTAACTTAATGGATCACCAGTTCAAGCAGGTATTTTATGCACTGGATGCTGTCAAATTTCTGTTGATTATTCTGTGTAGTGTATCCTGTTCATTTCTTAATGTGAAGCACATCAGTACAGGGTCAGTGTGGAACAGAACAAGCAAAGACTTGCTGCTTAAAATACCAAAAATAGCTCAAAATGTTTAAACAAAATTGTGTCTCGTGTCAGTAGTGCCATGAAATCTCCATGTCTCCTGCTTATGGATTCAGTTTCTCATGTGCATCGCATCCCATCCTGCTGTAAAGCACTTTGTAAAGTTGGGTTTTAGGAAACATAAAGATTAATCTTATTTGTATGCTCACTTAAGTTTGAATTCACACTCATTGAGACACGTCAGTTACGTGTTGAGGGTGTAATCAGCTGAGTTGTGGGTTTTCATATGTACTGAACAAGGTCACTACATAAAGTACAGCAATGCTTCTATGCAGAAATAACATGTTAGACTAAAGCTTAATTAATAGTCACAATTATTTTGTGAATCAATTAATCGTTCAAGTCATTTGTCAAGCAAACTGCCAAAGTTCCAGCTTGGTATTTATGAGGATGTGCTGCTTTTCCCACACGAGAGCAAATCGAAGGCGGATCAAAGTACATCAGGTTCTATGAAATGGTGATGGGCGTTTATCACTATTTTCTGACATTTTATCCACTAAACGATTCATCAATAATGAAAGTAATTGTTAGTTCGTGCGACTGCTGTATTTAATGACAAACTATTTTGTGAACAAAGTGGTGTTGAAAAGAAGACATTCTGGGTTTACGCTGCAAAGAAATAATAAGATAAGAGGAGCTTCAGTTATTTTCTTCTCCTCAGTTTTACAAAATGCTCAGAATACCATCACATCTCATTTATTCATCTCCATTTAATCATTTTAACACCACAAGCGATCCAGGAGATCCTAACCTTGTTAACTAAGCCCAAACCAAGCTAATAACTTCATTGTGTGCATTTGTTTGTAGATTATCACCGACGAGGCTCCTCTGTGGACAGATAAACCCTCGGACTCAATGAGAGGAGATAACACACACTCAATTACTCCGCAGCAGTAGATCTAAATTGATTAGGATGAGAACGAGTGCTGAGTAGGTAGCTAAAAGTTCATGACAGTGCAGTTAAAAAGAGCTGTGAGTGGACGTGCTGAGAAGGTCTTGGGTGGGGTTGTAGGCAGAGAAAGTGTGTGTGTGTGCGTGCGTGCGTGTGTGTGTAACTACTTATGAGACACAGGAATAGGAAGATGAAGAAAAGTGTTTGGGAAGTTATTATTATAGTCAAAGTTTTAGTTTTAAGATCAGAATTAGGTGTAGTTCAGAGTGAGTCAAGGATCGATTGATCATTTATGCTCAGCTTGTGAGCTAACTGCCATCATGTCGATGCATGATTGGGAAATCCTTGCAAATTTTTAATGCCCGGGTTTTGATTGAGTGCTGAGCCAATATTGATCGGTTGCCGGGAACGGTCTCACATCAGTTCCTCTGACATTTAACATATTGTCCGACCTCCACCGCTGCTGTCCAAGCTGTTGATACTACACTCTCACGGTGTGCAATCTGAGGAATGTGCACTATTAGTGTGCACATGTAATGTGTGAAAAGGAGCTGGGATTTGCAATTTTTTATTTCAATGCATGTTTTGTCCCAACACGTTCACGATAAAGGGAGCGTTTAGCACAACTAAGAGCTAAATGGGAAGCACCAACGTTCTACAAGGGGGCCCTTCACATGGTAGACTGTGTATGTAAACACACTGACACAACTAATGTTTACAAAACAAGCTTGTGATTTAATGCTTGACGTTATGACTTGGCTCCAGTTTTAATGTTAGCTAGGGTTTTTTCTGTGTTTTGCATAAGCAAAGGAAGGTAAACTTTTCTATCTGTGCGTCTGGTCTCTCAATCTGTTAATAATTACTTCATCAAGTTGATGTACGGAGACATTTAGAGATGTCATACTGTGAAAACCAAATGAAGGAAAGGAGACATGGCAATCATTTTTTCATGTGAGCCTAACAGATGGAGGATGGGTCCTCTGAGATTTTGACTGATTTGGCCTCAAGCTCCAGAGGGAAGCAGGTCAGCACAACACTCAAAGCCCACCGCAAAGCCCAGAGGACGGCCGGGGGGATTAACATACAGAGCCACAGCTTTTAGTCCTCTGATCTATTTCACTGTTTCTGGGACCAATCATCTTTTGACTTTTGCCCTTCTTGTGTATCTGGGTGGAGTGTGAAGGTTTGGGCTCAGGGTACAGGGTGTTTTCATAAGTCACATAGAGAGAAGGAAAAAGATCATCATCAGGAAGTGTGTGTTTTAAAGAAAATGCCTCAACAAATCAAATCAATTTTAAATAGTTTTATTTGTGTTCAGATTTCATCTCCAAAACTATACCCAGAACATTTAAGACTATTTAGAGAAAAACTTTAGGTGGCAGTCAATGTAACTTTGCAAAGTAACTTCAGAAAATACTTTTAAATAAACGTTGTTGTTTCTTTTTACCTGTTTACATACAAATGTATGACAATTATGCAGCTGTAAGGATAGAGTTGACAGAAATAAACCCCAAACCTGCTGCTCAGCGTTAGAAGACTGCTGCCACCTAGTGTTCAACAGACCTAACAGCAATATAGCTGGTGGTCTGCCCCTGTGACTATATATGAAAGGATAATTAGTTTGAAGAACTATGATTTCATCTCAAATGTACAGAATTCCCACAATAAGCCTAGAAAATAGGACAGAAATAATTGTTGGTATTTTTTTGTTGACATATATTCTAATTATAAAACCTCATAAGACCTGTGTATGAACATTGTTTATAATAAGTTTGTTTTAACATTAATGATGCTATAAATATTATTAGTCTGGTAAAGATGTTGACTGTGCAGTAACAGTAATTTAGGATTAAAGTTTAAAGACATGAAACAAGGCGTAATAATTCACACTTTTCACCACTTTCATAGTCTACTCACTTTAGTCTCGTGTTCTAATATAAGTTTTAGAGCGAAAGGATTTGTTGCAGGGCTATTGTATTAGTATGCAGTAGATGTACCTGTTTACCTAATAAACTGGTTGTTTTGACCACAGTCTGACTACGTTGCACCTAATGACTGGACATCTTGCATGTGCAGGGATGCCTTCAAGTGCCCTTCAGTATGAAGGTCCTGGGCTCCAGTACTTACTGTGTGCCGTTTGCATGTCCTCTATCAAAGAGGTTCCTCCAGTTGCTGCTGTTTTCTCCCACAGTCTAAAGACTTGCAGGTAAGATGAATTGTAATCGTCCCGAGCACACACCTAGGTGGAAACGTCTGATTGTGTCACCCTGCGATGGACGGTTCAAGGCTCTCACCCAGAACATGCTGGGTGGATTGAAGGAAAGATGGATGGATAAATGAGGTCCTATGATATTTACGCATGCATCCTGTGAGCAATTTAGATATAAAAGATACAAATGTATGTCTAAATGTTTGTTTTTTAAACTATTATTGTTGTTATTATTATTATTACTAATAGTAGTATTGTTGCTGTTATTATTAGATGGTGTATAAAATATGCTTCAACCAAACAAATAACACTATTTCTACACTTTCAGATTAAAGGTTAATCTGTATAGGCTATGGCTAAACACAGCAAACATACATCTGTGTTGACTTGTGTTTCATTGTATGTAGTAAATTTGTGTGTTTATTTGTGTTTGTGTTAGGGTTGGAGGTGTCCTCGGTGACAGCCCGTGTAGCAGTAGCTCTGGGAGCCCCCGGCCCGGCTGCTGTACGTGACGCCCACCCTTCAACCCGTGTGCGGTCGTTTTCTTTGAAGAGGGCGCCGTTTTCTCCGCAGAGCCGCGCCGGTGACGCTGCTCCGCGCCCGGGCCACGTGACGAGGCGAAGCGGCCTCTCCTCTCCTCGGTCCTTCCTTCCCAGGGTTCAATGAGCGCCGTGTGGCCCCACCCCGTCTCTCTTCAGCGCTGTCTATCTCCTCAATGTAGTGGGTTACTATTTTCGGAGAGAGGGAGAGAGAAAGCGAGAAAATAATAACCTCCAAGAATTGGTTATTCCTGTCTTTCACCTTCCACGACCAGCGGCCAGGAGGGGAGCGGCCTTCGCGGTGGGAATGTGCTGCTCCAACAACCTCGCGTCCTATTTTTTTGTCAATGTAAATGCACATGCAGTCTCAAGCCTGTAGCCTGTTTACCCACCTCGGATTCAAGAGGAATATTGATATATATATGTTTGTATGAGCGCGTGTAGCCTATGTGTGTACACATATATAGGCCTTATGTAGGCTACATAAACTGAGCCTGACAGCAGGGGTTGCTTTTTCACCTGCAAGAAACGTGGATACATTTCGAGGGATTTTCGCATCTTGGTCACGTTTCCGTTTTCTTTGACTTTTTTTAAATGATTTTTTTTTTCCTTGAAGAGATTCATCAGAGCCGAGCCGGGAGTTAAAAAAAAAAAAGTATCGGTGCGCAGTTTTGGAGGCTCGGTGGTGATGTGAGGGGCTGATAACACATTTCAGCAACAAAAGCGAGGGGCAGGGAGAGAGAGCGAGAGAGAGAGAGAAAAGGCCCTTTGGAGGAGAAACACAGCGAGGGACAGCCATCGCAAATGAGGACAAATCGGGGGGTATAGGATCGTTTCGGAGTTGGAGGTGGTGGGGCATCCAGCCGAAAAGACAACCGCAGTGAGTTTGGAGCTGTTTGGGAGTTGATTTGATGCAACGAATGCAAAGGAGCCGGAGGATGACGACGGAAGCAATGAGAATATCACACATGTAGCTCGTTGGGGTGTTAATATTATTTTCCTTCCCCCTGTCTTGCTGCCTCCCCCACCCACCCACCCCTCCGACCAAGACAGCCGTCGGGGAGACAGAGACATAGATAGAGAGAATAAGTGCACGCCTTTGGAAATGTTTATCATGAAAGAAGACGCGGAAACGAGCCGCGCCACAGCACGGGCGAGGTTTTCGGACACGCCGAGTTCGGCTCCTTGTCACGGGCAGCAGTGAGACGCAAGACCCGGGCTTTTGGAGATGCAAATTAGGCTGTTTGTTCTGCCTCCGTTCGAGGTGAAACACACCGATTTTGTGGCGTCTTAACAAACGTTGTGGATTACAAGTGTTAATGTGACACGGTTGACGGGGGGCAGAGAGTGGGAAAGCAAAAACAAACACAAAAAAAACTACACTGCATGTGAAGGAGGAAAAAGCTCGAGCAGGATTCAAGCTAACTGAGAAGGCGGCCTCGGTGTCGTCAGCCACAGTATCCTGCCCTTTCTCTGACAGCAAAATACGCGTTATGGACACATAATTCCTACAGTGCTGCACCACGGACAGTTTTTGGAGCAGGCCAGGGACGTTACACGGCGTACATGTGGGTGGCATTGCTACCGAATCCGCATGTCAAACGAGGGAACTAGACTAGTTTAGTTTATTTATTTATTTTTCTTTCAACATAACCACCTCCACTTCTTCTTCCACCTCCTCCTCCTCCTCCCCTGGACCCTCTTTTTTTCTTTTTCTTGCGGGAAGATGGGTTGTTTGGGCAACAGTAAGACTGAAGACCAGAGAAATGAGGAGAAGGCACAAAGAGAAGCAAACAAAAAGATAGACAAGCAGCTCCAGAAAGACAAACAGATATACAGAGCAACACACAGACTACTACTTTTAGGTGAGTTTGATTTGTGATTTTGTTCTCTATGCTTGCTGCTTTACAGGCAGGTTCTCTGTCTGCACAGTTGAGGCCTCCCGCCTCCCTGCATAACCTTCTGGGATGTTGTTTTGGGAAACATTGTCAACAGTGTGACTTTGCCATTGCATAAGGCTAAAAATGCAGCTCTGTGCCGGGTTTTCAGCATGTTACTGTCAAATTACCAGTCTACCATTGGCAACAACAAAACATACTGAGGCAGAGTCAATAGGTTGGTTTGAGAGCGTATATAGTGATGTCGAGGTAAATATATAAGTAGCGTGAACTGCTGTCAGTGATCATCATAGGAGAAACAACCACTTGCATCAATAAGAACTGAATGTATTGTCATTTATGCATGTATTTAAACAGAACATATATCATCAGCTGGACCACATAACATGCAGTGCATTATTAGTTTTGCATGTAGGCCTGAAAATTTAACACTAGGTTACCATTACCTGCCAGTTTGTGGGAGTGTAGCCCCCATACAGTGTCTTAAGAGAGTAGTGACTAAGAGAAATCCCAGAGACCTACCTAATGTAGACGTGAACATGTATAAGACTCAACATGTGGTTGTGTGTCAGAGAGTGAACTGGAGGTGGGCTGGGTCTCTACATTACATAAGAGACAAATAAGAGTGTCTTAACTTTCCCTGCCGTGCTCCCTTCTGTACCCTCCTCATATGTCCTTTCGCAGCAGGCTCACCACTTCTAAGAAGCCGTGGTGTTCTTTGTCAAAATCATAATATTTGATTGCCGAGATGCCAGCGAGGGTGCGTATTGTACGACACGCCTGTATTTATGTTGGGGAGGAAGTTGTGGTGACTTAAGGAAAGCAGAAGGACGGGGACCCACATGAAAACCAAAACAAAGATGTCTGCCGTCGTCTTTCTTTTATGTCATCTACCAGTTTGAGTTCATCACAGACCTGCAGGCTGGTGTTTGTGATTCTGCATGTTTTGGATGATCTGTTTAAATGGCAAATGAAGCCAAATGAAGCACAAAAGAGTCACTCAACTCAAACCTGGTGCAGCTGAAAACCTGAATGCTTTGTTTGTATCCATGTTGGGGGGGAAAGAAATGTAGTACAATCTACATTCTAACCAATGCCATTAAGAATGTAGCATCGAAAGTGTCTCGAAGCAAAACATGGTCAGTTGCTGTGTCGATCTGTACGCTCATTGTAGTTGGCACACACGCATTGTGGCCATCTATTTGCAGAGTGTGTCTGTCCACCAGGATGAACTTGTTGATCATTGGATTATGTTGCTCAGCAAAATTGTAACATGCAACTACAACTACACTGGTTATTGGATTAAACAGATCACCCAATTAACGTGTTAATGGGTTTGTGGCTCATGTTAGTAAAGTTTGCTTCACTTTAAAGAGGGACGCCTACAAAAGGAGTGGTGTTCACAAAGTATGTGGTGTATTGAGAGCTAGCAGTTATTTTAAGTCCTATCTTGACAAAGTAACATGTTTACATACTAGTCTCTATACTGAAGATGTGATGACCTTCAAGTAATATCATTGCAGGTATTTTAATTGACGGCACGATTCTAACGCTATATCGCCCCAATATTTGCAAAGCAAAGGGGCAATCCTGTCTGCACAAAGCTCTGCGAATGGAATTTTATTTGCTGTAAATGTTAAATTGACTAACAGTGTTGCATCCTTCCCCAGAGATCTCGTACATTTGAGTTGATCAGAGTTCATGACTTTTATCTGACGTGTTGCACTGTTTACATCCGTGTCTGCTTTACGGTGGTAACTTGATATGCCCTGTATTTCCATGTCTCCGGGTTCAGAAGAGACAAATTCATCAAGGACACGTTCAGCGAAGTTGTCATTAAGGTTATCGATCCTTCAGAGCGGACAACATCCACTAGCAGCCATGCTAGCTTTCAACATAACGTGATGATGAGTTTTCTGATTTGTTTCATAAATTCTCTCGTGAAATAAACAACTATATTGAGAATACAATAGTATCATCCCTGACCTCTGTACTTGGTCTGTTTCATGTCGGAAGAGAAATACACACAGTTTGGGACTTTTTAAATTGAGGTTATTTCGGAGTCATATAAGCAACTTTCAGCAGCCTGTTTGATGCATCACTGATGGCCAGAATCCTCTTATAGCATTGGAAAGTTTTACTTTTGCCGATGGTTTGCTTTGTAATCCATCTTAACTTCTCAAATGCATCAATGTGTAATGCTGTCTCAACAAACAGCTGTACAACAACTTTGCACTGATTTTAAAAATTTGAAATTCTAAATGTATGATCTGGAAGTATCTTTTAATATAATCAATGTAGAGACAAAGACTCTGACCAAGCATTGCGGGCCAGTTTTTGTGTGCTTATCTGTTTTTAATGCTTTGTGCTATGGACACACTTCTGGTACTCAAAAAGATTCAGGTTCACGCATCAAACATGCAACCCATCGCACACAAGAGGGACACGCTACGCTATTGTTCTTTATTCTATCGTGTTGGTATTTTGCAAGATGCTGTGGCATTTCTGCTTCATCTTGTAGTGTGAGAGAGAGGAGAGCTGACATTATGACATGAGGTCATCTGTTAGATTTGAGAGCATGATGTTTTGAGTTCATGGTATGTGCTGTAACTTGCTGAGCCACCAAAATGCCCAAATCCCAGAGTCTTCTGTGACTTGTCTGATAATGTGCCCGACTACCACAAATGCGTCTCGTGGGTGGGGAACGTTGGCTATTAAACAACCATTGCAAACCGCCAACAATAGGATTGTCATTAGAAGGCTGTTATTTGGAAATGGTTTTTTCCTTTACCAAACATCATAGATATACTCGAGAAATCCAACTTGACCAACATTTATGTCTCCTTTCTGAAATCTCACACCTACGTCTTCATATCAAATCTTAATATTGGGAGACTATTCTCAGCTATAATCCAGTTTTCACAGGGTTGTTGGAAAAAGGTGTCGGTACATGCATTTATCAGAACTCCAGTCACCAAAATCTCCACTTCCTGTGTGGAACATACATCGCAGCATGTCCATCCAAACATGTCCCTTAGTCACACGTTAAGCTGTTTTTATAGATTTGGCTAAACATGACCAACATTGTCATAAAGTGAGACATGTGGCGATACAGCTAGCTGTAATAATTTAGACATACTGGATTGAAAATGATCATTTATTAGTTTATTTAACAGATGCACTGCTGTAAATGCATCAGAGAGAAGTGGCCATTTTCCATCTGTACTGAAGTGGCCATGTTCCCTGTACTGATGTTACACACTGTACCTATCAGAGATTTAAATTAAGACAGTTATTGAAATGGTCTATAAGCAAAAAGAACAATGTTAATGTTAGTAAAGTAAATCATGAACCTCACTGTCTTCACTTTTAAGAAAAAGACTATTAGCTTGAATAGCTTCTTAGGATTAATATTATGGCAGATAGGTGCATTATTTAACTTCACATACAACTTTATTTTGGATTCTACATAAACTGTACAACTTATTTGGATCCCTTGCTCAAATAATTAAAAGTTTGAGTCATTGTTAATCTAACCTTCTAAAGATCAGATGAAGATGAAATAAGAGGCGACCGCTGAATGAAAGAAACAAAAAAAGGTTTAAGGTCTGAGACAGGAAAGGCATCGGGCCGTGTGAGAACTGAACTTGTTGAGCTTTAAGCGGCTCCCGCTCAGCAGTTGAACATACTGCAGGCGTTGCGTTACAGAGCCAGAGATGTGAGTTTCGTTCTCACAGCAGTGCAGGCCATCCACAGACCTGCAGCATACAGCTAACCTGCTAGCAATGCTGAACCAGCTCGTCTCTCATAATGCCTTTTAGCAACATTCAGAATGTTTGCAGTTTACTGTTCGTTGACAGCAAATGCCACACAGACAATAACGATGATCACATTTTCCTCACAGGACATAAAGACATGAAGAGCTCTTTTTTTATTCTACACCTGCTTTTTGACGGGGAAATATTTAACCCCACTTTTCAGGGAAAAGTCTAAAGGCAGTCATCATCATGTCTCAATCTCGTGATTCTGATCACAGTATCAAGTGGCTATTATTTCAGCCATGACCATGCAGCACTGTCCTTGCCTCTGCTCCCGGTTTTGCCAAATAATGTCAGTCGTGTGTGGAATCGGCTGTTTGTTCATTGAAAATGTCCTGTTGGGCAGAGTGATTTACAGCCGATGCAGCTTATGAAAATACCTTTTAGTGAGGTACAGAAAATGGGACTACTGTAAACATACTGTAGAGTGACGTGTGTGTGTGTGTGTGTGTGTGTGTGTGTGTGTGTGTGTGTGTGTGTGTGTGTGTGTGTGTGTGTGTGTGTGTGTGTGTGTGTGTGTGTGTGTGTGTGTGTGTGTGTGTGTGTGTGTGTGTGTGTGTGTGTGTGTGTGTGTGTGTGTGTGTGTGTGTGTGTGTTACATGTCAACAGATTCCTAATATTTCTTCTTTCATCTCTGTCTCCCAGGAGCTGGAGAATCAGGAAAGAGCACCATAGTGAAACAGATGAGGATCCTTCATGTCAACGGCTTCAATGCAGAGTGAGTACGATATGAGTGAAGTCTTACTTCTAAAGTAGCCCAACACGAGGACGCATCCAAAGTCGGTTGCAATATTAATCAATTGGCCAGCATGCAATGGATTGCAATATGCTGATGGCCACTTTTGGAGGAGCCTTTAAAATGAGACGGTTCCGTAAACCAATCCTCATGATGTGCTTGTTGTGTGAAGTGTGGACTTCACAGGAATTTTAAATGCAGTCTTAAGGTTTACTTAAGACTGCATCTCTGTAAGGAGAACATGTAATGCTGAATGAATTGGGTTAACATTTGTTTAGTTTCCAAACGCTGATCTCCATGGTGTCGGCAACTATATCTTCCAATAAACTTTGTTGGAGACATGCAAAGCCTCCTGGGAACTGTAGTTGGTAAACGCTGATGATTGTTGTTGTATCTTAGTTAAAATAAGGTATTGATAAGTATAGGAGTAGATGCCCATTAAGCTTAAAATAGAACAGAATATCATGGCTGTACTTTTCAGAAACATCTGTGCAACAAACTAAAGATGCAGGCCAGCAGCTTGTGGGTCTCCACATGACAAACAGAAACCTGTTCTATTAAACCTGGATCCTGAGGCAGGACATACATTTACTGCTGTTGGACTGAACAAGTTCAATAATGGCTGCCATAAAAGATTTTGGGTGAATGGATTGAGTATTGTGGTAACCTAAAGGTCAGAGTAATTGGCTTGTGACCGGAAGGCTGCTGGTTCCAAGTGCTGGCCCGATTTAAAGAATGACGGAATGACTGACTCAGCTCTCTCTATTCTTCTCAACTATGACTGAGCTGCCTTTAGACAAGGCATATAACTGCCAACCTCATCACTGGAGCTGTTAAGTGGTCAAAACTAGGAGCTGGGAAGTGTGTATGCATGGGCCATTTGTTTTATGGCTGAAGAAGCTCTGATAAACCCAAAAAGAGTTACATTTTTACGGCCCGTAAAACCAAAACAATCAGCTGAAAGACACTAAACGTTAGTTCCAGCTATGCATGTGCTTTCAGCTGCCTCACTTATACTGTCTACTTCAATACAAGGAACATAAATTTAATTATATATCATAAGATTTTGCAGACAAATTTATTTAGTGACGTACTGAATTATAACAAAATTGTAATTACTGTGATATTGAATTCAATCCCTTTCATTTGCATTTCTTTACCTTAACTTACTCTCACCAGACGCCATCAATGAAGCATGTCCTGTCATGTCTCTCCAACCACCCACAGGCATGCAGTCGTACTCTCATGACTGGAGAGTACGCGCACACACACACGACCATGTGATTTTTAATGACTATCAGGTTGAAAAAGTAAACGGCCTTCTCAATTCCCCTCCGAACCCAATAAACTCTGTCTTACCCCCTCTTTTCTCTCTCTGTCTGTCAACATTAATCAATGAGCATTACACAACTTTAATAAAAAGTAGTAGTTGTATTGTAAGTCTGCAGGCCTTTTCAGTCTAATACATAAAGTAAAATGGTTTTAGTGGGAATGCAACCACTCACTATAGTGTGTGTTTATGCGTTTGCATTTTATAAGAGCTTTTGTGTATTTTGAGTTAGTGTGACAGAATACGTTCTCCTTATTGACCTGTTTATGTTCTTCCCGATGGAAATTTCAGATCATCTGTGCTCTTCCCTGATCTTCACCCGTATTGAACACGATCTCGCCTTTAGCCCACGTGTTAGCAATTAGCTTTACGAAGAGCCTGCGCTACTTGAGCTTCTTTGACTGTAGGTGGCGATATTGACATGACTGCAGCTGCATGTCTAAACTGCTATTACAATTGCTTTCCTTCTGTAGTTCTCTGTGTGGACAATCTGCAGCCTGCTACATATAAGTGGAAGCATTTGGGAGCGAGTAAGAAACCACTTCCAATCTGATGCAAACATGCAGCTCCAACCTGGACTGAGAGCAGTGACTCTCTAATAGAGTTGACCGGTTAGGTGGCATTGTGAAGGAATTGTGCAGCCTCAGTTTTTGGTAACCAAATGGATGAGTCAAACTAATGAATGCAAATTGCACTGGTGTAAAGACATTGTTAAACATTGCATCAGTTTGGTTGAGTGCAGCAGAGTTCCTTGTGGAAAATGTTTAAAAACTGGCACAGACCAAAGAGGCCCATCTTGCCCTTTGTCACTGACACAGAACTATTGTAAACACAATGCGCTGTTGTCCTGGCAGGCTCAAGGTGAAAGATAGACTCACTTGCTCTCTGGTTGCCTTTTAATACAAACATTTCTGTCACAGAGAGTTCAAATGTCTTGTATAAACAGCTATCCTTCACAGCAGACAGACATAATTTCTCCAGCACGCATGCCAATGAAGGTCTGTTTACCCGTCCCAGATCAAAAACAGTCTCCCTGCAGCTCACTGAAGTGCACCATGTCACTGTAACATGGAACTCCTTTCCTCTTTTTTTTTTTCTTTTTTTTTTGCCTGCACTAAAACAATACTTTCTAATTAAACCCTCTTTTGTGACCAAAACAAGAGCACGCCATCTATGATGGCTGGTTATAAACAGCGCTGACAGTTTAAAGGATCCCCTTCATTCGACTGACATATACTGTAATATATATATATATATATATGACTAAAAACCTGCATCAGGATCCACAGTGTACCACTGTACCTCTTTCTTTCCTCATATTCCTTCTTCGTGAGGACACTCCCAAGTCTGTGTGTTACTGCTGTACGTCAATAATCCCTCACATGATCATCACTGAATCTGTGTGTCTGTTTCAGAGAGAAGAAGCAGAAAATTCACGACATCAAGAATAACATTAAAGAGGCTATTGAGGTAAGTGGCGAAAAAACACCAAAGCAGCACCAAATACTTAGTTCATAAATCCTGTCCCTCTTCCGTCTCTCTGTCATCCTCACTTTAATGTATTTTGTGTGTGTTTGTGATAGACCATAGTAACCGCGATGAGCACCCTGGCACCACCGGTACAGTTGGCATGCCCACAGAGCCAGTACCGGATCGAATACGTGCTCAACCTCGTCAACCAGAAGGACTTTGAGTTTCCCTCTGTGAGTAGTACAATATCAGAACACACACAAATACACACACACACACACACACACACACACACACACACACACACACACACACACACACACACACACACACACACACACACACACAGGCATATCAAACAGCACAAAGAACACAACACCGTATTCTTATTTTTGCCCTTTTACCGTGTGGCCTACAGTTTAAACTTCAATTAGAACTACCACGTAGTTAAAGTTTTATATACTGCACTTACAGTAGTTGTTTAAGCGTGTAGTTTTGCGATGCAAAATTCAAAGATCGAACATTTCAGGTGCACCCGCTAGTAGTTACAGTGACATTGTGGCCGATATAATCCATTATCAACAGGTGCAGGTATCCTCAGCTGTGTGTGTTTCAGTGTCTGATGGTAGGTAGTAATAGTCCCAAAATCCCAGGTGATAATCCCTCGACGCAGGTAGCAAACACTGAGGTTTACTAATGACCCGGTGGTTAAAGTCTTTGTGAGTTTAGTTTTCTCAGTGGGACGTTACTAATTGTCTGAGCCAAGAGACTAAACCTGGAAGTCTGTGAGTCTCACTGTTTATCCACAGACACCTGCGGGGCCTAATTCACTTTTCAGTTCCCTAAGTCATGTATGAATAGAAGATGTAGTTTCATTTTTTAGCAATGGGAATTAATTTCCTTTTAACATCTTGCCACCACGTTACTCGGCATATGTCCGTTATGTTGTCATTGAGGTATCGGTCCGCCAGTTAATGATAAAATCTTTAAAATTACACCAGAGGTCCTCCTCATACAGTACATGTTTGAATTTTGGAGTAAATTAGAGAGAAATAAAAACATGTTTCCCTGAAAATACTGCAGTTTGTTGAGCAACCATACCAGTGTTTTTAATGTTACGCCCATTTATCATAAACTGTATTTTAAACACATTTGCTTGGAGGTGTGAATTATTTTGAACAGTCTGCACTTCCTTGTGGGAAACTAGAGTCCTGAGAGCTGTCAGCTGAGCAGTATTGTTATCACAACCTCTTGTTTGTTTGCTTTTAAGGAGCACTATAATCTGTGCTTGAACTACATTTCCACACTGTGATCATTTAGATTTAGATTTCCTTTTTTAAAACAGATGTTCACACTGTTGATGGGAAATGATTTTCATACCAATCCAAACTGAATGGAAAAAAATCAACGCCCGAAATGTCACACATTCAGAAGTCTGAACAACTCTGTTGCTGTAGTCGGCAGCAATGTAATGTTGTGATTTGTAGTAAATGAGCTAAAACACTGGCCTCGTCCTTCAGTGCTTCGAGGGCACAGAGTTCATGTTAATGGCGTCCATGGCTTATGGGAAGATGAGTATTCTTGACTCGCCTGCTAATTAATGCATTCGTTGGCGTTAGGGCTGGGCGGTATACCGGTATACTGGTTTTAATTTCCCGTACGATATGAATTTTTCATATACCATCATACATTACAGCCGAGACAACTTCTGTCGCTCTTCAACAGGCAGTACAATATATTGTTCGCCGCTGAGAGCGCTGCGATCGGAGCTAGTTGTCTTAACTGTATTGAGAGGGAACCCTAGTCATGGTCATAACTTTATAATAATTAACAACCCACAACTAATGCTCTTTAGCGGGGCAAAACACCACGACACAACAGTTTGTGACACATAAACAATTTGTAACACTAATAATTGTACATTTATAAAATTTCCCTGCCAAACTGCATGCTGGGTAAAGCTCGCTAACAGTCTGCTAACAGCTGGGAGAGGCTCTGTCGCTCCAGTAACGTTACATTAAAGAACAGAAAAGAGCGATGCGGGATGAACAAAGATCGAACAACAAAAGGTATTTTGGTTAGACACATATGCAACGCTGATTACCGTGTAATATGTGTGGTATTTGTTATAAATGTAATGTTACGTTGGTACATAGAGGGTGATAAGAAGCTGTACATGGAGGGACTTAGGACCCAGGGGAATGTAGGTGAAGGAAACAGGAAGTGACGGAACGGAAGACACGCCACACAAACAGCTGTTCACCGCTCGCTGGCCGGTTGACCGGCAGGTTCTTTTCGGCGTTAATTAATTAATGCTTTAACGCGAAGGGAAAAAAATACCGTGATATACCGTGAAACCGACAGAATCTTACAAAATACCGTGATATGCATTTTTGGTCATACTGCCCAGCCCTAGTTGGCGTAATTACCTAATTAGCGTAAATGCTTGCATTTAATGTAAGATTTAGATTACGGACCTCAGGCAGCGAAAGCGCCTCTTGTTTCGTTCCAAACAGTCCCAGATGAAGACCTTCAGCAAACCGGGTGAACTGTCCTTACTGAACTAGTGCCCACACATGAGCCCCTGCTGAAGTGTCCTTGAGCAAGACACTTGTTGCTTTCCAGCCCCAGTGGTTCTGTTTTTAAACCTATGCTGCGCTCTGACCTCCTTGTGGGGATTGATAGTGTCTCATCGCACATCAAGGATTTATTTCTTCCTGGCTGCCCAGTTTGAAAGTTTGTTGTAGTTCTGTAACAGTAAAGAAAGAGAGAGAGAGGAAGAAAGGGAGGCTGTGAAAGAGGGAGAGTGTTACATCAAGGGACGAAGAGTGAATAGCATGACTGATTATAAAAGAGTGCTCTGTTAGTAAACACATGATGAGTTTGCTGTCATGGAAAAACTGCACGATGAAAGAATTTTTATTTTTAATTTATTTTTATTTTTTAAACACGCAAGTGACGATGCAGCTGACGAGATTCCTCTCGCTAACAGGTCGTTAACGTTGCAATTAAAGGCACAAAGCGAGTGGTAGTGAAGCAACTGAGCCAAACAAGGGTGTAGAACGATGATTAGATCAGCTGATTAGTTAATCATCAGAACATTCATTTGTAACTACTGCGATAATTAAGTAATTGTATGCCAAACATTTTTATTAATAACGATTTTATTCATGATCACAAAGCAAAAGAGGTAAAAGGAAGGAAAATGAGATGTAGGCTGTGTAACCTGGGCCTTTACATAAATACAACTTGTTGCACACCATGTTACTTTAGAGATACAAGAATGCAGAGACTGATGTATAGACGCTACAATCCAGCAAACAGGCTTTATATAACTCTGAGGTTTAGCCATATTAGCGAAACAGAAAATCTGTTGGATTTTTCAGTTGCTGTCATGGTTCATCTCTGGCCCTTAATATTCACACACACACACACACACACACACACATACACACACAGTTTTACTTTACAGTGGATGGTTTTAATTGAATTTCACTTCACTTATGATAAACTATACAGAAATGGATTAAATATAAGTTACTTATGGAAGATAATGATCAAATTTATATCCACAGGGTTCAAAACTATTAGAGGGCAGCACATGTATAGTCAAGTCAAGTGACCATCTTCACCAGATGCATTGATTTCTTTATTTATTTACCCACATGGTGGCTTTCTCTGCTAATTAATTTATAGTAAGTAAGCAGACAGCAAACTGTCTTACTCAGCAACACTTCAGCTGCTACAGGAATCAAATGTGTGAGTGTTCCTCTGCGGGAGGCTCTCTTTAACCACCAAATCACCGTGCTGCCCCAGGAATTCCACTCGTGCAGAGCTGTTGGGAAGCAATTATTTGTTTACGGCTGCTATTTGGCTTTACTTGTTTGGTTGGTTGACTTGCTTATGACGAGCATGGCATAGTTTCCAAGTTACAAAACAGGGTGGCGAAAGTCTATTCTGCTTTTCAATCTACTTGAGAGACTGCACACTGGATGTGGATGTCAATTTCATTGTCTGTTTTTGCATTGTCGGTTCTTAAATTTAGTCCCATAAGTATTTCTTACAAAGGATTACAATTCCGCTGCCCTCTTCTTCTTGCTTTTTGGTTTCCAACTCACATCCCTGTCTTGTGTTTGTTTCAAGGAGCTAAATGGAAAGTTGTGTGTCTGCGTATCTGTGACTCGGCGTGTATTGGTCTGGTGGTTGTGATGGGGATGTAAGCATCTATGCAAGGTTAGACCAGAAAATCAGCACCTAAGGCAAACAAGAGCGTATGACCCAGCGTGTGACTCCCCAACACTGAGGTGTGTGTGTGTGTGTGTGACACTGTGACACTGTTCATTTATCTGGTTGTCTTTTATGCTTTACTAAACATGGGATAGCAGATCATTACACATAGCTAATTGATCTATTCCGTTCTAGTTTTACATAATTGATATAAATGTGTGTGTGTACAAGGGCCAGACAGACGGGCGTCTGCGTATTCCCACTCTGAAACAAGGAAGTAGCCCGTGTTTATGTCAGTGAGTAGTGTCTGTGTAGTGAGTAGTGGTGCAACGGATCATAAAACGATTCGGATCAGCACAAAAGAAAAAGGGAAACGAATATAACTTTTAGCTGCTGATACTAATTGCTGATCATTGATGATCCATATTGACAGATACAGATCCATTTGTTGTTTGATTATAGCAGCTGATCTACAAGGCTCCAGACTATTTCTTTTTTTGCCACCGTCCCAAAAATTATTATTAAGTCTGTAAACCATCAAAAATTCTAAATGTTATCCTTTTACTTTGTTATAGTCATCTAGAGTGTTTTTTTTTCTAAATAGAAACACACATCATCAGAGATCGGCGACAAGAAAAGCATGAATGCCGACGTCCTGATCACATATTTTACTTAATATTGGCGGATAACGATCGTCAGTAAAACTTTATTTCACACTGTGATGGTTAACGTTAAACGGTGTAATTAATCCGCGGTTCACATGTGTGCCGATCCGTGAGGGGGGATCCAGACGGATCACGGATCAACAGTGGTCCGTTACACCACTAATGGTGACGTGTCTCTGTTATCCTCCACCACTATTGACCTTTACAGACATGTACACAGGCATCGCCTCAGCACAACGTACACCGCATGTGGTGTCAACAAAAACGTCTTCGCTCCCGGTGCCCTCAGACACACAAGCCTGCCCTCCTCTCTGTCTTCTTGCTGTCATATTTGGTGTAAGCTGCACCGTAAACAACACAGAATGTCAGTTAATGTTAGTTGACCCCGTTTAATCAAGCTTTAATCAAGATTGCAACTTTTTGCATGTAATTATAACATTGCCACGAGACGAAACTGAGTGTTTTTTATGTATTTCTGTTTCCTCCTCAGGAGTTTTATGACCATGCAAAGACACTGTGGCAGGACGAGGGGGTCAGGGCGTGCTTCGAGAGATCCAACGAGTACCAGCTAATCGACTGTGCACAATAGTAAGTACCAGCCACATGGTGACATGGTCTCTACGCTGAGGTACCAGTTCATTAGGTGCACAGTCCCATTTAATGCCATTTAATGTGTGTGTGTGTGTGTGTGTGTGTGTGTGTGTGTGTGTGTATTTGTGATAGATCTGCCAATCAGACAGATTGATTTAATTTCAGGCTAGGTGGTGTGCCTCCAGTATAAAATGTACAAAATACATTCTTAGAAGTAAACAGTTCCTGTACAATCACAAAGGTGCTGTAGGATTTGGCTCTTCGGTAACATCTAGTGGCAGCCGTAGGACACCACCACGAGCGTGGTGCCCATTAGGTAACTTCAGAGATATGACTTGAGCCTCCACGTGTACCTAGCACATGTTGTTATAATGTTATTTTACACTGGCATGCAGTGGAAATTAATTCAGGTCAGATTATTCACTGGAGAATCTTTCACCCTGTATAGTCTCCAAAAACATAACCTTTCTCATTGTCAAACTCTAAATGATACATTATGTATTTCATTGCACAAGGGCATCTAAAATGTGTTTTTACAGCTCAGAGTTGACTGGAAATGATAGCTAAGACAAAGCAAAGGCAGGTAAAAACACAGAGAAAGAAGAGAGATTATGGTGGAGTAGTTTTCATGTAACAGCAGCAGTTTGCAGTGTTTGTGAGCAAACATGGCCGAGGCTGAGTCATCTGCAGATCAGAGGATGTTTAAAGGAGAGGGGGTGATGTGTGAGGAGGACTGTGAGCCTGTAGCCTCAACAGCTTTTTACTGGTAAATCTGGTAAGTTAAGTGTAAACTGGTGAATATAACATGCTTTTAATTCAGCACTTTAGGTTGGTGTTATTTAAAGTTTACACGGTGAGAAACTCTCTTCCCCCTAATTCCCCCCCCTCAGGTGGTTGAGATGGTACAGTCCAGTCTTTTGTTCCCTCCCTTCTCTCGCTCACACATTAAAGCATAAACATTCAAACTCATCCTGTTTCTTGCTTTCTTCTTCTCCCAGGTCTTCCTTTTCTACATCTCCATCTGCCTGTCTGCCTGTCTGCCTGTCTGCCTGTCTGCCTGTCTGTCTGTCTGTCTGTCTGCCTGCCTGCCTGCCTGCCTGCCTGTCTGTCTGTCTGCCGTACTAGATTTGGGAGCTGATAGACTATTATTAGCGCCTGCGGTTGGGTCTCCATGGTAACCGTGCTGGAGGCCAGGGCGCAGGGGAGCTATTTTTGAAACGTGCTCTGTAATGTCAGACAGACGGCTCTGTGCTGTCATTCTGTCTGTCTGCCCCTCCTTCACGTGCACCCTCATCTCACCTTTCACATGCACTTCTTTTTAGCCATTTCTTTTTCACTTTGTTCTTCAGGAATACACAGAAGTCCTTAGACTCTCGTACTGTTGTGAGACGTTCACGGCTCGTTTCCTTTTCCTGTGACCTAGTTCACCTGTGATGCTAAGAACCAGCACTGGGCCACATAACAAGTCCACACCTTAATGAAACCGTTTAGATCTCACAATCTCAGCAGTAATATCCCCATAACAGTGTTTTTACAGTCGTTTTCTTTTCTTTTCTTTCTCCTCAGCTTTCTAGACAAGATTGACATTGTGAAACAGAATGACTACACTCCAACAGATCAGGTGGGTGAATCTCACAAAGTTAATATATCCTACACGTGTGTATCTTCTTTTCACACAGAGGTATTTCAAGATGAAGACGGTTTTGAAAGTCTTGTCTATATCATGTCATTAATAAGCAGTCTGTTACGGTTTGGCATCCCTGATAACACTTCCTCGAGTTGAACAACGCACACCCGTGTTTGAGAGTAAATAGAAGTGTTGTGTCTTTATCTGAGTGGTGCGTTTTCTGTTTACATTTTTAACCTGGAGTAGAGCAGCAGAGCTTCTTTATAGTGTTATTAATTAGACATATTTTTCTAAACCATCAAAGATAAATCTTAAGGAGTCTTTTAACCCAAGTTGCCCGATACGAGTCTGAAAGTAGGGGCGGAAAATATAAACATCTCGTGTCCCAGTTTCTCACCCTGACTTGTAAAATACGTTCAGGCCACAGAAGCCATTTGCAGAGTCTAAAGCTTGCTCCAGTTTCGCTGTGTAAGCATTCAAAATCCTGCTGGATGTCTTTATGATCTTAGGAACTTTTTTGTTACATTTCCTGTTTGTTTTTTTTACCAGGATTTGCTGCGGTGCAGAGTTCTGACTTCAGGCATCTTTGAGACGAGATTCCAAGTGGACAAAGTTAATTTCCAGTGAGTAAAAACACAGGAAGAAAATGGCAGTGAAACAACGGTATACATTAAAATGTCCTCCATCGCTTCAGTATTAAACGCGTACAATGACTCAGGATATAAACAAATGAGAATCTAAGTTCTAGTTTCTCCACATGATGGCAGTATTTGACCCGTCAACACCGCTGTCTCTTGTTCTACACAGTATGTTTGATGTTGGCGGTCAAAGAGACGAACGCAGGAAATGGATTCAGTGCTTTAACGGTAACTTGTGTTTTATTTCTGCTCCCTCTCACTTGCCTCGGCTCTTGTCTTCTTCCGTCCCCGTGTCTGATTTATTTCTGTCCCTCTCTCGTCCTCAGATGTAACGGCCATCATCTTCGTGGTGGCCAGTAGCAGTTACAACATGGTGATCAGAGAGGACAATCAGACCAACCGTTTACAGGAGGCCCTCAACCTCTTCAAGAACATCTGGAACAACAGGTGACGAGACACAGATACTGCATCTGCATGTTGTTTTCTGTCATTCTGTAGAACTACACATGGTAGGAAAAGTGTGTTTACACAGATTCCCAGTTCCAAACCTTGAAAAGAGTGGACCAATTCTTCCAGTCAGTGAAAACACATAGAAAATGAGAGGAAAATGTAAAATGTCTTTGGAAATGTTCTGCTGTCCTGGAAAGTTATTTCAACTTTCTCCTATTGTCCTTTTAGCTTAGATTGAACTAGATTATCATCTGAAAGGGTTAAGTTATGTTCAGGATCATATTAACGTTCAAATGGTAGTTTATGGATGAGAGTATGAACAGGCTGCTCTCGGTTATGTTGTGTGAACGCACCACCGAGTCACATGGTAGCATGTATGCAGGTTAGACTGTCGCATATCTCAGAGTTTTAAGGCCTCAGTTAAAATGTATTTGTCCGAGCTCTAAACCCAAACAGTCAATGTTCTGAGCCGTTAAGTCTTTTCAGGAAACACAACTCATTTTTCTCCAGTTGGGATCCATCCAGTATTAAGTGTTTTCTAGGAAGCATCTAATGTCATCTGCAGATGGAGCCGTCACCCACTGACCCCCTGTTTGAATTTATTTGTCCAACTCGTAGCGATTTCTTCCTGTGTCTCTGTTCCCACTCGGACCCGGTGCTATGGTTCAGTATGTGATGTTGATTCGTGGTGTTTTGCTCTCCTCAGGTGGCTGCGGACCATTTCTGTCATCTTGTTCCTGAATAAACAGGACCTGTTAGCAGAGAAGGTGCTGGCAGGGAAGTCCAAAATCGAGGAATACTTTCCTGAATTTGCTCGCTACACCACACCCGACGATGGTGAGCAGTTGCCTCCACTTCTGGACACTTTGACCTCATTCGGCCATTAACTTAGACAGGGAGGTGTGAAAGTAGTTAAGAGGTTCACTATAGCTTCTCAGCAGCACTGTTCATATTAGTAGCTGCGCAAATACAGCTGGCCCTTTTCAACTTGTAAATATCTCCTTTGGAAGCTGCTTTTTTTTCAGGAAATCATCTAGTTGTTGTTCGTAGAGTAGGGTGACCAAACCAAACTGCCTCAAAGAGTCCCAGCTGGAAACTGGTCTCTGAAAAAACATGCCAGATGTCCCAATTTTCCACCACCTGTGCCAAATATGTCACAGTTTTTAAAGAAATGCCTTGCTTGTCATAATAACCCTTTCCTGAGCATACAGAAACATCCCTGTGCTTCCACAGAGATACACCAACACGTACAACGATAGTTCTGCTTTTAATATAAAGTTTTTCCTCTACATTAAAACAGTTCCGCCAAACAATAAATCTGTGAGGTACACGCACACACACACACACACCTGTATGTGAAGGATTTTTACAATGCCGTGGAATATAACTCACTTCCTCAACTTGTTACATAATTACAGACGACATAATGTATTCCTGCTTACTAATGAAAGCCCAGAAAAGCCATCCTGGTTGTTGTATGGTCCATTCGTGTTTGAATATTCTCCACCTGAAAAGATTGCCTATGATAAGAAACGTGGGTTCATTAGCCTCTCCCTCCTCTTCCAGCGACACCAGAGCCTGGAGAAGATCCGCGTGTTACAAGAGCAAAGTACTTCATAAGAGATGAATTCCTGGTAAGTGCTATAAGCATAGGTTTGCTTTTGTGCTCTGTAACATGCAAAATGTAAACGAATCCCATGATAAGACCAAAACCAACAATAAACTGATCACATTAACAAATCTAGTTTGAGAGCTTATTTCTCTCTGTCATACACCTCTATTGTTGTTCAAATTAGAGGTTTATCCCACATACACTGATCTACTGCTGTAAACACTCACTGCAGCACCAAATGTGTATCAATCCGCAGTGGAAAATAGTCCCAGATAAATGCACTATTTGCTCCTGTTTGAGTAACGTATGCTTACAGCTGCATTGCCCAGCTGTTTTAGGAAACTATTTTTTCCTCTTTTTTTTTTTTAAACGAAAAAGAAAAAAACTATGTATTTGTGACATGTTTTTAAAAATGTATCTTCAGTAGGAACCACTGGGTCTTTGTGTGTTTGCTTTGCATCGGCTCTCTGTTCAAAATAGGAATTGGAGACAGCTGCTGAGACGACAGTCAATCAGCAGCTGTGTTAGTTGTACTATACACAGTGAAATAGTTTCTCACTCTTCCTTTCTCCGTCTACAGAGGATCAGCACAGCCAGCGGGGACGGGAGGCACTACTGTTACCCCCACTTCACCTGCGCCGTCGACACGGAAAACATCCGTCGCGTCTTCAACGACTGTCGAGACATCATTCAGCGGATGCACCTGCGACAGTACGAGCTGTTGTGATGGGAGAAAAAAATAAAAAGAAGTGTTCGGCCAAAAACACATGAACTGGACTATGAAAAACCCTGAGTCTCTGAACTCCCCTCTTCCACAAAAGTGTGTGAGCTCTAGTGAAGGAACGGGGGCCAAAACATACACACACACACACACAGTTAACACACCCTCAACACAGAACTTCCCCTGATG
Source organism: Anarhichas minor (assembly GCF_050575085.1). Taxonomy (NCBI): domain Eukaryota; kingdom Metazoa; phylum Chordata; class Actinopteri; order Perciformes; family Anarhichadidae; genus Anarhichas; species Anarhichas minor. Next base: position 3,477,707 of record NW_027466449.1, on the reverse strand, counting down.
CAAACTCCCTATCTGCAGTAGACTGAGCTATTTTGATGGAAGGGCTTTTAGGGGTTAACACATGAACGGATTCTGATCTCCACCTTCAGCCATACTCCCAGCTCCACACCTCTCAACATCATCTATCGTCCACACACACACACACACACACACACACACACACACGTTCCCCTCACCTTTCTAGAAACGCAGACCGGCCCAGTCTGTGGACCGTATGTGCTGCAGTGTGGAGGCTTGAGAATGTGAGATTTCCCTCTTGTTGAGGCCGGAATAAATAACGGAGCGAGCTACTACTTCAGTGCAACTCGGAAAATGGATAACTGTTGAATTATTGCAAATAGAGAAGGAACATGTCATAGCAGATCAGCTGAACACTGTATCTAACAAGAAAAACTCACAAAAAGCACTGTGCTCAGAACTCAAACCGTGAACACCAATCCTTCCGATCACTTACACACATTCAGAATTTCCACGACAGGATCTGCTCGCACACAGAAACGTATCACACCTGCTTTTAACTGGACTGCACAACCGGTTGGTTCCGGATATGTACTGATCTGCAGACGAGTGGCAGGCTGGTCGAGCTGTCGGCTGATTTTCTCCGGCGCAGTGCTTTGAGATTAAAAGGAGCTGAGTTGACTGAGCCCCGAGCAGCAGCGTTGCCACAGACTAAACGGACCAGGGGTGTGTTGTGACCAGTTGGGCTGCAGTGGGGGGGAGGGGGGGACAGGACAGAGCCAACTCCGATGTGAATCCCTGATGGAGTCTTAGACACGTTTGACAGAGACGACGATGACGGTCCCTCGACTTCTCCACAGACCTGTTTTGCCACCTGACTTCGTCTCGTTGGTAGTGGAGCAAAACATGAGGAGGAAACATTGAGTTTAAAACAAAAAGAAACAACAAAAAAAAGAAAAATACCAACTTTTGCGGAGCTTAACTGACGGAGGGCAGAAAGCATCCTTAAAGAGAGCTCTCGTCTTGTCATGATTGACCCTGTTTTACTGTCTCCACAGCTGTTTTTGTCTGTGTAGACTTTGTGCCATTGTGCCCTGTGCGCTCTCTTTCTTTATCTTTACTCTCTCTGTCTCGGTCGTTCTCTCTCTTTTCTTTTTTTCCACCCCTCTTCTTTCGTCTGATGATTTTACTCCCCCATCTTGACATTTCTCCTACCCCCCCCCCCACCCCCCCACCCCCCCTTCTCTCTCTCTCTCTCATGTTCTCCTTCACTCCCCCTCCTCCTGACCACCACCTTCCCATCTGCACTTCTACCTTCCTGGCAGTGCTCTTTTCAAGAGAAAACTAAATATAATAATCCTGAAATATAAAAAAAAAATAAAATAAGACGACAACAACAACAAACGGGACACTAATGTTTTTTTTGTTTTTCTGTTATTTTTATACTGGTGTGGTCAAACAGCCTGCTCGCACCTTCTTGCCATTCCCTCCCTCTGCCTTCCTTCCATCTTTCCTCTTCTCACCTCCTTCCTCCCTGACCTCTTGCTCCTATGTATGTCTGTCTTTACATTACTGCTGAACTATTATTCTTGTACAGACTGTAAAATGTATTATTTTGTACAACTTTATTGAAAAAAAATAACTTTTAGAAGATCCCTGTGCCTTGATCACGACTGTACGTGTGTAATGAGCTAAAGTGGGTGTCATACTGCGCTGTATAGCTTGGCCAATCCCCTCCTAACTCCCAGCCTCCCTCTCCACTTCCTTCTCTCTTTCTTTAGCCCTCTTGCTCTTTATCTCTCACTCTCTCCCCTGTCCTCTCTCTCTCCTCGGGGACGGAGGGCAACCATTCGTAGCTTTTTTTTTTTTTTTTTTTTTCTCTCTCTCTCCCATACCCTCCCATTCTCTCTTTATGATTTAAATGTCTATTTTTGAATCCATATACCCCAAAAAGATAAATATATGAAATGTATATGGGTTTTAAAAAAAGTATTTTATTAGAATCAAATGAACCTTGACAAATTGTACACTTGATAGTGTGCGTATTGCTATAACTTAAATGCTTTCAACTGAAGTTGTGTTCAGGTTTCTTTTGTTGTTTTTCAGTGACATCTGCAAAGGACGTCCTGAAGGGTTAAAGAGGAGATGACCGATGCAAAACAGTGCTTGTTTCTACACAAATTGTATTCTTTTGCTAAAAAAAAAAAAGGCCAACAAAAAAAGAAATCCATTTCAGTTAATTATTTTGAATCACAGCAGAGACGGCCTGTACAGTATTAGCATCTCTCTCCTTTCAGAGCCCTCGTCCTTATTTAATGTGTACAACAAATATGGGTCTCTAATTTCTGAACAGAAGCTCTATATGATAATAAAGGTTGTTTTTTTTGGTGCAGACAGCGACAGGTCTGTGATGACGTATGTAAACACACTCACAGACACCGGCCACAATACTCTCTACTTTCTCACAAAAACTGTGTTTTTGCAATCTTATCCCCACATTTTTTTATATAAGTGTTGTAAATCCACGCTAGAGGAAGTGAAGTTTCCTGTTCGTTTACCAGTCATTTCCTCCTCAGATTCGCAGAGTATGTATTTTTTGGGACGACCATAAAGATTGCAAAACCAGTTCCTGACAGGACGGCCTCTGGTTTTGAAGGTAAATAATGTGGTAATTCAGGTTGAAAATTAAATAACGAGTTGTTCCCTAATGAAAGTGTAACCAGTGGCCTTTAACCTGCAGCTGGCTCCTCAGGGGGTCCCTGAAGGTAAAAATATACTGAGGAAAGTTCTGAATATCCAACCCAATTCTGGGAAATACTACTCCCGATATATGTTTATGGTTTTTCCTTGACCACAGTAAGAAATTAAACTGTTGAGAAGAATAATTTTACCCCAAATTTTGCCAATTATTCAACCAGTCCCTGTGTTAACTCCACACCACCAAATACACACACACCGAGTTAATTCACTCAAAGTGTTAAATTAAACTTTTGTATCTTTTATACTGCAAATACAAGACAAAACTTCATTTCCCCCCAAGGGAATGAAGTTTTGTGACCAAATATGCTTGATATACATAGTGGATATACACAAGTATCCAATCTTAAATTTATCCAAAAGCCCAAGTGTTTTATAGCCACAATGTGAGTTTTCAAATGCAAACATTTATCTTGTAAAAGTGTTATATTTGATGCTTTTTGAGCTGTGCAATGATTGCTATGCAACCAATAGTTGAGCTTGATGTTCAGGAGCAAGTTCCGTCCGTTTGGTGAGACTACCATCTTGATTAGGAGGTAAGTAGAAAATTACTGAATTTTGCTTTTGGTGAGAATTGTTGCTTTACAGTATACAGGATTAGATGCAACACAAGTAGCAGCCTAGCGCCTACCTTAAATTAGTTTTCCATGAAAAGTGGAGTACGATGGGATTTGAGGCGGCTTTAATTCCCCCTGGAAAATAATCCATTTGTAAAAGTGAACTTAAAGTTAGTAAAGGTGAACTGTCTGTGAAAGGAAAAGCAAAGCATGGTAAACAGTCGTACCCGACATCTGATGTCTGTATTAAATGCAATTAAGTGTCAGCTATTAAGACATGCAGCAAGTATGAAATTCAACAAATAACTCTGAGGATCACAAAATATGAACATTGGTGACTGTAAGGTAACGTATATCAAAATATATAACTGGTGTTACGGTCTACCAGGGAATTTCTCTGTGTTTCAGTGAGAGACATTGGGCCCGGAAAAGAAACTGAATAGTAATTTTGCTCGGGAAAAGGACAAAGGTAGTATGATTCTGGGAATTATGGAATAATCATCAATCACAACTTTTGTGTCAGAGTGTAATAAAATGCAACTCCCAACGGTTGGATCTGATTTAAGACTGCAGCTTTGTACCCCTCTGATTCAGCTCTTTCATGATTCATGTGACATAGAAATACAAAGTTAGAAAAACATGAGGGATAAAATACTAACATAAACTGTAATATATGAACTAGCTCGTAAGAGTATTTCATGGTATTGTAGATGTCCATAGTAGGGCCATAGCTACTATTAAGGTCATGTTATATATTTGTTATTTAGTTTTATGAATAAATAAGAAAATGTTAACAGCGTTTATTTTTTAACGTAAACATTTCAAGGCGTGATAGTTTGTTTTTGCAGCGGTCAAGCAACCACGTGACATTTGGCCCCAGCACCGCCCCTCTCGTGACGTCGCCTTCCTCCTTCCTTTCCGTCTTTCCTCCTCTGTTAGCAGAGTTAGCGCTAGCAGGTAGCCCCCAGCAGCTGTCGGTGGCACTCAGTCAGCCAACCAGTCAGTCCGAGTGGTGGTGCATTTGTAACCGTATCCTCCTTCCATCCCGTAAGACACACCGTGGACGGCCGGGTCGTTTCTCCGGGAGCCAGCTGCTTCACCTCCTCGGGCTAACGTTACCTGTGGTAAATTACTGTTGTCCTCGCTGTCACGACAGGAAGAAGCTCCGGGACATGGCCAGACCAGAACAAGTCCTGGTGCTAGAGCCACAACATGAACTGAAGTTCAGAGGTAACGTAAACGCTGAACCAGAGGGCAGGGCCGGGTGCTAGGTAGCAAACGTTCACCACGAAGTCGTTATTAACGGCCACCGCATCGATCTCTGCATTGGCCAGTTACGTGTGCAAATGTGTCGTTATGAGTTGGTGCCGTTATTAAAATTAGATAGACGGTCAATGCTAACGTTAGCTGTAGTCTACACTGTGTGCACGACAGCAGTGGCGATGACAGATGAAACGACACTGTTTCTGTGTGCGACGATGCTAACTAGCTAGGTAGCATTTAGCTAACCTAGCTAGCAAGTCAAACTCCTAGCTGTCATTGCAGCGTCAGGGCAGGCCCCCCGTCACATTGCTCTAATCCACATTCACTGATTTGCTCCATATGCTTTGGTTTTTTTAAATGGTCTGATAGCTCGTAAAACACCGTGATGTGATCTACCGTAATACTTTTGACATACGCCTCCCTGTAGATGTTACGAACACCCGATTGCCAAGCAGCGACTATTCTAGCAATTTCTGCGATCAGGATGTAATTTCTTAGCCTCATTACCATGCTTATTTCACGGGTTTCTAATCTAGCAAGCTGTGCTTGGGAGATTTGCCAGTTTACTTTCACTGTGCAACCTAAAATCCTTTCCAGCTTTTCTGTATACAGGCAGAAAGATTGTGAAAATACAGACTTAGCTGGTATGCCAGGGATAATGGCTACATTCTGAGATTACTGCCTTTGGGTGTGTGATATTGCTGTAGAAATGGGTCAAGTGATGGCCTAAAGAGATGGGCTCAGTCAGTAGCTGTTTGTTCTCTGATTGATTATTGCAGAGATTGGAATGCAGCGATAACCCAAGAATAAGATGCATACGTCCCACCCAGTTACTGATGCTCAGTGCATCTGATTAGAGCAGAAAGGGAGGTGAGGTGAGCGACCACAGTGAGGTTACTTGTCCAAAACACATTTCTAAAAACCAAGGTTAAGTTTTCAAAAGCTGTTAAATGTTCCGTTAAACATGATCAGACAGTCTAATGAGGGTGATCTACGTGCTATACAAGCAACAAAACAAAAAACAGTAATTTTCCTACAGTGTCCAGGTTTTGGCTGAGGGCGGGGCATGATTAGTGACATAAATGCTTGCACACTTTGCTCCTCTTACCACTGTTTAAATGTTTAATGTGCAATGTTTACGACAGACTCTGAGGAGCCCCTCATAAACACTAATTGTAAATTCATCCCTGCAGACACACAATGTACTTATGTACTTTATCATACATGCCCACTCGGTTTTGAATCTCAACTAGATAACTAAGCCATGCACACAAATGACAAAAGCCCATTCCAGTAAATACGAGTGTAAATTCTCCCACCCTGAAGTCACCGTGCTGTTTCTCTGTGTCCTCCTCAGGCCCGTTTACCGATGTCGTCACTGCCACGCTGAAGCTCACCAACCCCACGGATAGAAATGTGTGTTTCAAAGTCAAGACAACCGCGCCTCGCAGATACTGTGTGCGCCCAAACAGTGGCGTCATTGACCCCGGAAACTCCGTCAATGTTTCTGGTTCGTACAAATGTTTGCATCTTCTGCCAGCATCGGTGAAAAACCCGGTCAAAACCACGCATCTCCTTCAGATGATACTGATGCAATCAGATATCTGTATTTTTGACTTGGTGCATTATTAGTGTGATGATCTATATTTACTTTCAGACTATATGTCTAAATTAGGGCTAGGTATTTGGTATCTGAGGGGAAAAAATCACTACATCTGTGGATCTAATGGCCAAGCAGGAGGAGGCATTTATTGATGAGTTCACCCAGCGCTACCGCTTACATAAGTAGTATCATTTTACTCGAATGTAGGCTATAACAAGACCGTGTTAAAGTTGTATCAAGCTACCATACATTACCAACATGAATCTTCCAACCTCAGTTCCATCAGTGATTGTACGGATACATCAGGAGGCATATCTGTACAATCTTTAGTCACTGGGTAATCACACTCTGCACATACTGATAAACCTCTATCGGTTGTATGACTGTCATGGAAATCAAACTCATTGTACTCTTCAATGACTAAATAAATGATCATCCAGGCAGGTCACAGTGTAACCCAGATCATAAACCTGACTGACGTCTTTTCATTTACAGGTTGCGTAATACTTGTTATGAGGCCAATAAAGGAAGTTACTCTTTCCCTAACGTTCTGGCTCTCCTTTCTGTCATTGTTTTGGTCCACAGTTATGCTCCAGCCGTTTGACTACGACCCCAATGAAAAGAGTAAACACAAATTCATGGTGCAGTCCATGCTGGCTCCGTACGGCATGACTGACATGGAAGGAGTTGTGAGTACCAGAGCATAATATCTGATTTGGGATTATATTCTTGTTGATGTATTTATTTATTCCTTGTTCTTGCCCACAGTGGAAGGAGGCAAAGCCTGAAGAGCTGATGGATTCAAAGCTGAGATGTGCATTTGAGATGCCTCTAGAAAATGACAAAACTGTAAGTCTCACTCACGTACTTCACAGGTTTAAACGTATGCAGATTTATGAATCATATCAGATTAAAACATTCACATTGCATTTTTCTAGTCTCCTACCCATCAGCAACACATCACTGTATCACCCATTACATGCTTATTTATTCATTTATGATTCATTTGTCCTTTCATTTCACTCTCTACCACTTCTCTCTGCATGTCCCTTCATCCCCTCCCCCACCCTCACTCTCTTCCACAGCATGAGAGTGAAACCAACCAAACTGAGTATTCCTCTCCCTCTTCTGTTAAGTCTGAGCTCTCCACACTGCCCAAGTCAGCCAGTGCCTCGCTGGATGACGGGGAGGTGAAGAAGATCATGGAGGAGTGCAAGCGGCTGCAGATGGAGGTGCACAGGCTACGGGAAGAAAACAAACAGATCAGGGTGAGACGCGCACAAACAAAGAGGGAATATGTCTGCGTTCTCTTTCAGCCTCGTTCCGTACACAGACTGACATTAAAATAATAATCATCTGACATGAAATGATTGTTTAAATGACGGCCATCATACAACTAGAGGTGAAAAATTATTTGGTAGACTTTGACATGTGCTGTATTGCTGGAAACTGAACATGAAAACTGAACTGTCAGTCATTGCCATTCACCCCCCCCCCCCAATGAGGCTGTAGAAGTTAAAAGCTGCACATATCAGGTGACATTATGTACCAGTGCCAGGGACAATGTTGTCTCTTCCAGGGGTACGTCCAGCAGCCTCTAAATGATTCAATTAAAAATAAATAACCTTTTCTTGCATTGGGCAGAGCTTCAGTCCAAAGGCTCCTCTCTGCTGTGCAGGGAGAGTAGCTATCTGCTGTTAAAAATGTCACCAAATTACATCCGGATATTACTGTCAAAGTAATCCGCCTCAGAAGTCGCATGCCTCCAACAGTCAGGTCTTTACATTAAATCTACGCTTTTCTGTATTTCAATCTAGAGGCTTGTGTCTTCGTCACACCGAGGCAACGAAGTTGTCGTGAGACTATAGTGTTGTATTTAATTAAGGGGATTTGTGTGAATTTAGCTCGTGATTGGACGTTTCCGACAGCACTTTAAGACGGCAACATTCTACCTGCTTACAACGTGTGTGTGTGTGTGTGTGTGCGTGTGCGTGTGCGTGCGTGCGCGCGTGCGTGCTGAGCTGACTCCTCTGTCTCTTAAACGCAGGAGGACGACGGGCTGCGGAAGAGAAAGGTGACCTCAATGGGCTCGCCTCACTCTTCCTCCTCCTCCGCCATGGCTACCTCGGCCATGAGGGACGAAGGCCTGAGCACCCGCGTCCTGGCACTCTGCGTTCTCTTCTTTGTCATTGGAGTCATCATTGGCAAGCTGGCCCTGTAGAGACTCAGACAGACAGACAGCACAGTGACAGACGGGGCGGACGGCGTGCTCGGCAGGACACGTGTCGATGGCGGCAACGGGGATGTCTTCTGGGTTTATGTTTGTTTCTCTTTCTTTTCTTTTTTAACATTTAAGGCAATACCATGATAGTTTGTCTGGATGGAAAATAATTTAATGTGTAAAAAGAGAATGAAGCAAGTTAAACCGAGGGTTTTTGTCACAGGTCTTGCCTTTTGTCTTCTTTTTTTTGCGTGTGAAATAATCACCACCTCTGATCTGTCCTTTCCGTCCATCCCTCCTTCCTAAATGATCTTCCGCAACTTGCACAGGTAACAGTTTAGTGGTGTGTGGGAGTGGCTTCACGCTGGCTGAATGTCTTCTGTTGATTCTTAAGTCTTCAAGTTCCTCTCTCACATAGTCTATAGGAAAGATCTAACACTCTTCTGATAATCTCTCTTCCACTTATTACTGATAATCTACAAAAAGAGGTGAACACAAGTGATCAGTGAAAGACTTTTTTTTTTTTTTTTTCTAGATTAAAACTCAATGTATTGTTTTCTAAGCGGTATGTGGTAAAAATGTGAGCCAGTAGAAGCCGTGTGTGTGTTTGTGAGTGTGTGTCCTCTTGATTTTGCCTCCTGCAGGAGGGGCTGATGTGACTGTTTGTGGCTGTTTTTATGAGAGATCACAAACGGTGAAATCACCGGCTGTTTCAGAACGAAGGAAGAGGGGGTGGTTTGAAAACGAAACCGTCATCTGAATAGATTTCCTGCACACAACTGAAAAATGGGGGTCTTTGTTGAAAATCAGATTAAAACTTGATTCTTTTTTTTTTGCCATTTGAAAGCTATAACCGTCAAAATAAAGAATTCATGCTGCATGGTGATGTAGTTAAAAAAAGCAAAGCTGTTTTTTAGATTTAGTTCAAGACGTCACACTTGCATGTTCTAGATAATTGTTTCCTCGGGTTGAGTGAGAGCCACTCGACCAAAATGACAATAAATCCCCTAAATCAGTGCACTCATCATGCAAAACCGACGTTTTCCAACGGACTTTTACAATATATAACATACAGTATGTAACAATAGCTTTGGCCACCTTGTTTAACTTTGCTCATGGAGTATTGTATTTGCGTTCTCTAGTGTATTACAGCAATTTATTATTTTTTTCTTTTCGTATATTATCTTGTAGTCGGATGCTTCTGTTGTTTATAATATTCAAATGCACTATTTAAGTGTCCACTCTGCAGTCTGCATGTAATGACCTGGATTTATTATGATGATTATTATTATTTGAGTGTTGACGTTATATTGGCAAAACAAAAAAATAGTTTTCTCAAAAGGGACCATCCTGAGTCTGGTTTATCTGTGTGTGTGTTTTGTTTCCTTTTCGATTATCCTTTTGTTTTATGTTGGGCTGTGGTTGTGAGATAACTGAGACAACACAGCTGTATTATCTCGGCTGTCACATGACCATCTTAGCAGGTTGTTAAAGAAAAAAAAGAATGGATATTTGTATTTTTCGTTGCCTGAGGGAGCTCGGGGAGCAGAGAAGTGGGAATGTGGGCGGCTGGGAGGACGGCCGACCTGTGAATACACACTACATTAAAGAGAGAAACAAGGCATCAGTGCTTCAGACCACACATGCAAAGATAGTCACACAATGATGTAATCACACGGTAATTGGATACTCTTTTGTATGTACATAAAAAATACTTACGATAACTGGCAAAGTTATTAACATACTGTAGTAAAGGAAGGAAATAATTAAACAACCACCATGGATGATGTAGCATCATAATTAATTAAAATGCATAAACCCCCCAACTGTCTGCTTCTGTGAAAAGTTTCCTCTTTTAGATTGTAGTGTGTGAGAGAGAGAGAGAGAGAGAGAGAGTGAGAGTGAGAGTGTGTGAAGCTGCAAAAGTAGTTTGATAGTGAAAGAGCAAAAACATCCTGGATGCAGAACCACCAACCCAATGCCCTTATTAGGGGATTATTCAATACTGAAATGGAAGACAATTTTAAAACAATTTTAAACTTAATGGCATAAACTCCACTGATTTTAGAGATCAGTTCAGTTTTCACGTGAAAACAGTTGTATAATGTCTTCTGGGGCTCATAATCAGGGGCCTTGAGACTACAAACTCTTTAAAGATGGCCTCCATTACAAAGTGGGAGTAGCCTACATTTACTCCTACCTGATTGAAAAATCAAGTATTTGTGAATATGCAAACACTTCATTTCATACGTTTAAATGTTTAAATGACACAATGTCTTCTTCACTGAAAAGTCTATTCTCAGTTTATTTGCACTGGAGGCTTGATGCTTCCACATCACACAAGTGCATCTTGAATGTTGAACCACGATTGGCTTTCAAACTAGTTGTGACGTCACAAATCCTGTCCGACACATTGATGAAGACGGCCTTCAAGTACAGAACTCTGCACATAGATCATTCTGCACATAGAAGATAAAATATCCACGTGAAGTATAGGAACGTTTTTGAACGGAGAGGGTCTTAAAGGAATTAACGCCTCTGCTTACGTTAGTATTGATAATGTGGTAAATAGCCTAATATAATTTAAGGTTTAACTAAACCTAAAATTTAAGTTTGCAAAATCTCATTCATGCATATAAAAGTGTCTGAAGTTCTTTCTTTGTTTTTTAAACTAAAATTACCAATGTAGTGAAATTAATCCAGTACTCTTCAATATATGCATACAAAAAGACACTTCTATGCAGATTAGTATCCTGTTTCAGGTACAGAACCGAGTCTTTTGATATGGCTGCCTGCTGACACCTGATCTAAAACACCTGTCGTGACGTCATTGGTTTGGGCGTGGCCACAGGTTCACCGGTATCCCAGCAGCAGGGCAGTGCACCTGCAGGTTCTCCTAAAAATACTCAGAAATGAGTTGAAGCTCTTCATTGAATGAGACGAAACTGAATCCTGAGAATTAAATAGAGAGCACGTTCCAATACGTGAGAACAACTAAATACACAATAAGGTCATACACAGTCTATGGTGACAGTGAGGGCTCCGGTTGTTCAGCAGATGGAGACAGAAACCCAACAAACCCCGCCCACTCTCCATCGGGCAACATGACGTCATCGGGCCTTATCCAGGAAGTAGGAAAACGTCAACAATCCTTCCAGCTTCCAGGCTAGGGCGAAGTGTCAGTGTAGCCTAGCGGCGAGGTAGCTAAACTTGCTTTTCTCGGGTGTTTCGCAGATTTGTTTTATTTATTTTTTTATATTTATTGTAACTGTAGCACTCCAGATATGTCGCTGTTCGCGAAGATATTCGGAGGAGGAGGAGGAAAAGGAGGAAAGGGACCGAGCCCACAGGAGGCTATCCAGAAACTCCGAGAGACGGAGGAGATGCTAACGAAGAAACAGGAATTTCTAGAGAAAAAGATCGAACAGGAACTGCAAATTGCCAAAAAGAATGGCACGAAAAACAAAAGAGGTGAGACATCGGGGCGTATTTTCTGACAGTTTCTCGGCTTTATCACAAAATAGCCCGGGTCAACAACCCGGAGCTAAATGGCAGCACGCTAGCTAAGTTGGCTAACTTTCCCCATCTGTCAGAAGTGTCGGCAGCCTCACCTACCGTCGGTATCGTGGCCACGGCTGCCACCCGAGATAAGTGACTGTTACGTCGCTTGTGTTACAGATGTAATCATCTCATGCTTGACTATCGCTGCGGTAACACTAGCCTTGTCTTCCCCCCCACATCTCTGTGATGATCATTTTTTCGGCTGATTGATCGGTGGCCATTTAAAAAAAAATCTAAAAGGTGTGGCAAGCGGTGCAGCTCCAGCTGTTGGACTACAGATAGACTATCAGTACAGATGTTGGCTCGGTGTGTACGGACAAGGGTCGAGCATTGGAGGTGCTCGTGTTAAAAGGACGTGCTGTCACTGTCAGAGAGGTGGGCGTGTTTGCACCTTGGTCTGAAGTCTCCAGCGGGTCCTACAGCTGTCTGACATATTATTATTATTATTATTATTATTATAGAGGCTAATAATGCTAGAATACAAATACAAAGACCCATGAACTTTGTTTATCATCAGGAGGAACGCTTGTGAATGTGGTGGGTTGGTTGTTGAGTTTATTATGATTGTAAGTAGACGTTCCGGGCTGACGATACTGCTAGAATACAGATCAAGAGGTCATCCAAAAATGTAGAATAAATCCTCGGGGATCACGAATATCCAAAACAAATGTCATGCCGACCCAGCTAGTAGTAGTAGAGATATGCTGCTCTCGATTAAAGAACTGGAGAAGGAGAAAAAGCGATGGACGGACTAATGGATTGATTTATGTCGCCTTAAGTGGGGAAAAAATGTAATTTGTTATTGCAATGATGGGATATAAAACTATATTGCCCTGCCTCTCCTCATACTTTAAGTTATCAGTTCAGTGAAGACTCACTGAGGGTTGATAAAGAAGTGGCCGACCTCTTGGTGTTACACTACATTCAATATAAAGCAATAAATAATATAATATCAAGCAATAAAAAGCTTTGTTATCGCTTGAATACTTTAATCAACTTTAATCAAATCGATCAAAGGTTGATTGAATGAGTGAGCCCAGTCTTAGTCTTGAACATGTCGTATAGTTTCACTGCACTCTATCTGAGGTTATGCTCATGTGACAGCTGTGGCTGAATCATTTCTACTTTCCGTCTTGTCAGTCGAGTGCCAGTCACAAGCTATATCTAACACTCCTCCCTGTTGACCTAAGAGTCACTAACACGGTAGATTGGTGAGTAAGCATTATGTCAATGATTCCACTCGGTGCTGGATCACTGTCATTTCACAGGATATGCCATGCAAATGTTTCACCACGTTTTCAGGCTCTCGTTGCTGTTAAAGGACAAAACAATCCCCACCCCCCCCCCCCCCCCCCCCGATTCACAGTTTTACTTCATGTCAGTGGAATGCAATCAATCTATTTTTGGGACAATAAACTGTCTTTCTCTCCTCAGCGGCCCTGCAGGCTTTGAAAAGAAAGAAGCGGTACGAGAAGCAGCTCACCCAGATCGACGGCACGCTGTCGACCATCGAGTTCCAGAGAGAGGCTCTGGAGAACGCCAACACCAACACTGAAGTGCTCAAGAACATGGGCTTCGCCGCCAAGGCCATGAAGTCTGCCCATGAAAACATGTGAGAGCGAGCACCCAGTCACTGATTTAAGTTCTTTACAATTGTATTGATTGTGAACTGATGTGAAGCCTGTTTATGAAGGCTGCTTCTTGATTGCGTTCATGGGAAAAAGAGAGGCAGTCTGTTTTCCATCAATAGAAAGATTATGAGGAATATGCTTTGCTCGTAACAAAATACAGAGGATTTGAGTCGTATGCATTAATACCTCGCTCATCCAAACCCATTAGCACCGGATGTTATTATGTTATCAGTGACAGGATCAGAAACAATAGCAATATATAGTAAAAACATTCATACACATTTACCTGCCAAAATGACAATAAACATACTTCTAACTGTATCAAATGGTCAGTGTGTGTCGGTTAGAAGGTGTAATTCTGTTTAGCTCACGTATGACTCATCCTCTGCTTGTTGTTTCAGGGACATTGACAAGGTGGACGACCTAATGCAGGACATCACAGAGCAGCAGGAGCTGGCCCAGGAAATCTCCGACGCCATCTCTAAACCCGTCGGCTTTGGAGAGGAGTTTGATGAGGTTGGGCAGCGCTTTTCAGATAATATATTTAGATAGATAGAAGATGGATTTCCTCTGTGTTTAACACACGGTAATAAGGACTGATGATGATGATGACACAGGGTTGACCACAAAGTTGGTGCTGCCCAGCGTTGTTGCGTTTGTTGACCCCTTTGTGTTTCTTGAGTCATGACTCGGGCATTAAGGCTTCCTTATTTTTGAAAGGTCTCATTCATAGACCAACTTCACCACAATTGATGGTATTGAGTCATTGGGGGACAATATGGCAGAAAGAATGAATACGCTCTCTCGCAAATTCTCAGTCGACTGACTGGAAGTATTTAGAAGTTAAACTCACCAAGTGGACAGACGCACCAGATGATACCCCCCAGAATGATTTTGTAAAAATAGAAAAACTATTATTTAAGCTGCTTTGATTTACTACAGGTTTTGCATGAATTACTTTGTGATTACCCTCACCTTCAGTGTTGTTCTCTGTGTTTTGCCAGGATGAGCTGTTGGCGGAGCTGGATGAGCTGGAACAGGAGGAGCTGGACAAAAACCTGCTGGAGATCGGCGGACCAGAGAACGTCCCCCTTCCCAACGTGCCTTCTACTTCATTACCTTCCAGACCTGGTGAGAGCCTTTTGAACAGCTGATACAAGGACTCTGTGAGCCTGACTGTGTCATCCATAGAAACAAAATATTCTATTCTATATATGACACAATATTCTACTCTATGTATAATATTCTAGTTCTATGGCAGCATCTTTTTTTTTTTTTGTCAAAGGAATTGTCAACGCTTTGGGAAATATGGTTAATCGTTAAAAGATTTTGCTATTTTACGTGTGTGGTGATATTTCTCGGCTCTGTGCAGCTGCCAGGTAACCAGTGGAGACTCTATTAATTATTGTTCAAGGCCAAGAAATGGTCCAGCACATAAGCACATTGTTATTTATTAAAACAATGGTATCCGGTACCAGAACAGCCCATTGTCACTGATACCCGATCCAGCTATTTGAGTCAGTATTGGACCGATATGTGATATGAGTATCAGTATCAGTATCAGTGCATCTGTAGTAGAGATGGAGATATATACTTTTAGTTTATTTTCTAATACACACACCAATGTTTAGAGTGCTCTCACCATCCCTATAAAAAACATATAAATGAATGTATTATAAACTAAAACCGTTTAGAAAGGCTTCAGGTCTTTTACATTAAACTGGCTGACAGACCTGTGGCATTATTCATCCTCTCCTCCTCCTGCTGTTGATATAAAAACACTTCAACACATTTTAAGACGCATAGCTAATTACACTCAACTGTTACCTACAGTTAGTTTTCATTTTGAGCTTGTTCATAACAATTCTCCCAACAGCTATAAAGGTGTGTGTGTGTGTGTGTGTGTGTGTGTGTGTGTGTGTGTGTGTGTGTGTGTGTGTGTGTGTGTGTGTGTGTGTGTGTGTGTGTGTGTGTGTGTGTGTGTGTGTGTGTGTGTGTGTGTGTGTGTGTGTGTGTGTGTGTGTGTGTGTGTGTGTGTGTGTGTATATCGTGCACCCCTCGTGCAGACATCAGTCAATCCTCTCGTCTAACTCCTCACCAGAAGGCAAATAATCATATTTTCTAAAATGTTGACCGTTTGCTTCAGGCTCATCTGTTAAAGTAGATGTTTGAGGTGGAGGTTGATCCTGGTTCAGGATGAGTTCTGGAAGCATAACCGCACCCATTCATTCATTCACATCTCTCACAACTGTTATTTCCATCTTTTCACCCCCACAGCCAAGAAAGAAGAGGACGAGGACGACATGGAGGACCTGCAGCGCTGGGCATTGGAAGCCATGTAGACGCAGCGTCGGCCGCATCATACCTGCATCGCAGAGGGAAGAGGAAGGAGCAAGGGGGAATGAATGGACTGATAGGATGTTGTGTATGAGTATATTTTTGTGTGTCTGAGGAGAGCTGACGTTATGTAACACTAGCAAGCAAAAATGCTGTAGACTTTTTTTTTTCCCCGTCTCCTTCACAAATACAGAGACCCCTGGGTGCTCAGCAGACGAGCCAGTCGGGGGGCTTTTATATTGAAGCTCTATCACTGTACTTTGGCAAAGTCACCTAATGTTTTTACCCTGAATTTTAACACAATACTAGCACTTAATGGTCATCGTACTGGGCAGGGCTATCTCAGCGCCCACAGAGTTCATAGTGAGGTGTAATCTTATGAGCTCTGTGGTGCGATGAAGGAGTTGTGGTCAGATTAGTGTTAAAGGCTGCATGGCGTTGCTAACATCACTGGAGGACAGGGGCATGTTCATAGATCCTCAATGAACTGTTTCTGACTCATATTTACCTGTGTTTTGTGGCGTTAAACTGGCTGTTTTTTTTTTTTTTCCCTTCTTGACAAAAATAACAATCCTTTGCTCCTTTCGTTTTTTGTTAATGCTGTTGGAAATAGGACAACAGCTGAGCATGAGCTGGCTGAAGAAGCTATGAGCTGTGTGTTTGCCAGAATGCGAACCTCTTCTTTTGTCTACGGCTGCGTGCTTTTGTCCTTTTCCCTCCTCCGCCTCCTGTCGCCATTTCAGCGACTTCTCCCTCCCTTCAAAGGCGTTCTCACCAGTGGTTCTTGTTATTTGGTGTAAATATCCCAAATGTGTCTCTTTTTATATCCTGTATTTCTGCCATCACGGAGAGGTTGTGTTGAGTGAAGCATGCAACAATGGATAAATCCCAAATACAGATCACAAGGCACGGCTAGAAAGAGAGATGTTAAACATTTTCATCCTGCTCTGTCTGTCTGTCTCGGTTCTTCTCATAAAAGATTTTTGTTTCAAATTGTATAATGTTGAAAAAATAATAGTAACCTATTGTCACACCTTATTAACTGCATCTTGAAGGAGATAGTGGTTTGTAAAAGATTAGATGATAGTCAATCTACAACATTTTGGAGTTTAAAGAGTTAATTACTTTAGTTTTTCAAAGTCATTATGTACATTTTTTTTTACATAAGAAAAAAAAACATAACACAAGGATGTATGGACAAGCATGTTTGCATTTCTATGTTTTATTTATCAAGATGAGAATATTATTTGCAAAATCATTAAAGGTTTTCAATTCTTTTCTTGTAGTTTTGTCATTTATTATATGTCAGAACACCATAATCCATCACAATGTTCCATAGGTCATGTCCGACCAGCTGACCCCAACCCAAAAATATCTATCAAAGGAAACAGAGGCATTTTAGCTTAAAGAGAGGAACTTACTATTATATTCACGAGTTTTCCTGCCAGTTATGTTTATACTTACAAGCTAAGAGGTTTAAACTTCTGACTGTTCAGGTTTGCTTAATATGGTATGCATATTTAGAGGGTCATACTTTAACATTGCATGGGGAAAGCAGAATAATTGTCACCATCATGAATACACAGCTAATACATACATAATATCAATAATAATGATTACAGACTTTATCTATATGGTACTTTTCTAAACCAAGTTACAAAGTGCTTTACAGTTAATGCTAGCACAGAAGCCAAGCAATGTGCTTTCATAGTAGAGGGGACAACCACAATTAATATATCGGGAAATAAATATACAGACTTCTTATTTAGCAACAGATTTGTTTTTTCAATTCTGCTCTTGAACAACCAAATGCAACGCGACGTCGCAAGGTAATGACGTCAGGATTTGGGGTGTTCACGCTTGCGCACTGCAGATCCAACGCTGATGCAAGACATTTTCGGCGCAGCATTGTGCCACTGTTCGAGGGACAAAAATTAACCAGATTCCAGTCACTTTTCAGCCCGCAAACATGTCAGGAGACGAGGTAAGTCATCTCGGGTCATCCGCTGTTCACTCCGTGTTAGTGCGTAGACTTGTTTGGTGAAAATACGTGAATTATCAGCTCGCATCGGTGTTGAGCATGACTTTGGGCCTCGGCACTCCTTCCGATCCGCAGCAGCTCTCACATGGCTGCAGCCGAGCTAGCCCGACCAGACAAAACGTCAAGAAAACCCCCAGCAACGTTACACCACCGTATCACGATCTGTCACATGTCGCATATTATTAATCCTCACCGTGTTTCATCCATCCGCCCTGTCACATCTGCTGGATACTCAAATTGAAGGATTGACGTGAGCTAGCTAGCTAGCGTTAGCTGGCCGGCATCGAAGCTGCGGTGCTAATGGACGATGTTCTCCAGCAGGAACAAAAAGCGGCCGACACCGGCTCCAGAGTTAACGGCTCAGAGAGAGTCGAGACTGGTATAACGGTCAGAATTAAGATGTCCAACATTATCAAAATGAAATATCACGAAATACATTTTTTATCTTACTGGCTCTAATCACTACACCACCGGGGCTGCACCGGGGCTGCACCGGGGTTGCACGGTGGTGTAGTGGCTAGATTCCAGTCTGTCACCTCACAGCAAGAGGGAGCCGGGTTCGACCCCCGATCCCGGGTGGTCCTTCTGTGTGGAGTTTGCACGTTCTCCCCGTTGCAGCGTGGGTTCTCTCCGGGTTCTCCGGCTTCCTCCCACAGTCCAAAGACATGCAGCTTAGGTTATTTGGAGACTCGAAATTGCCCGTAGGTGTGAATGTGAGTGTGAATGTCTGTCTCTATATGATCGGCTCCAGCGCCCCGCGACCCTCAACAGGATAAGCGGTTTGGATAATGGATTGATGGCTCTAATCAATAAAATGTTCTTACTGCCATTAAAGATATCTGTTGTTTTAAGAAAACAGATTATCGTGATTTAACCGTTACTAAATTATCGTTAATACGTTAACGTTTGCTCATCTGGGTGCGAAGGCAAACTGGCCCGGTCATTCAGCTGCAACCGTTAACGTTGCAGTATTTCACAAAATTGCATCAGTTAAATGAGATAACAATGGCCCTTAAGACGAGGAAGAGTATCCCAATGTTGCGTATCAAGTCCTGTATCACAACATCTGTAATAACGCTTTATATCAGTTTTGTGCCGCTGTCACACAAATGACTGGTGTCTGATTGGCTGACAGGTGGCTGCTGTGTGGCTTCATCTCGATTATTTTCATAATTAATAATCTGTTAAATCACAGAAAATAGTGAAACATCACAATTTCCCAGATTTCAAGTTGACACATTCAGGTTTCTTGTTTTTCCTCTTACAAACTGTCTATTAGATTAACTATCAGTCAAATTAAGAAAAAGTCCTCTTTGAGCCTGTAACCTGATAGTTTTATCATTTGTGCTAAATATGACATAAACAGATTAATTTTTGGTCAATTAAGTCTTCATTTAATCTCATCTATTTTCTATTATAGCACACTTCAATCATGGCTGGTCAGTCGTTTAGTCGCTGTTTTATATCAGGGCCCAAAATATGTGACAGCACTTATCTGTCATTTATTGTTATCGGATAACTTTTATTAATGTAAAAAGCCATGGGTTGTATGACGACAAACACCCTGGAAATATCAAATTGCATTAAAATAATCAGGTATTTTTGTATATCACATTTTCACACAGAAAAACACCAATGGATACAGCTGATTTGAATGTTTTAAGAAAAAAACAATGTTAAAAAATACATTTTACACCTCCCAAAACATGAATCAATAATCACAGAAGTGCAAGCTAGGAAACGATACAACTACTTGAGCAATGGGAAAAGTCGGAAACTTGTCGCAGTTGTAAAACTTAATTTCCTCTCTTTTCTTTTCCTCTTCTTCAGATGATTTTTGACCCCAACATGACCAAGAAGAAGAAGAAGAAGAAGAAGCCCTTCATGCTAGATGAGGAAGGAGGAGAGGGAGTAGGAGGAGAAGAGGCTAAAGAGGTGGAGGCGAAGGAAGCCGAACCAGAGACCGGAGACGACAAGGAGATGGATCTAGATGAAGATGAAGGCAGGAAGAAAGGTTGGAACGGAAAAAGAGATGACTTAGTGTCTGTGCATATTCCTTCATGAGGGATGTTACATCGTATTGAACCACCAGCCTGCATTGAGTTTGTTTTGTCTTCTCTAGAACCGTCCGATGATCTGAGCGACTTGAACTTCTTCAACCAAAAGAAAAAGAAGAAGAAGCCCAAGAAAGTATTTGAGAATGATGTCGAGGAGGGATTAAAGGTCAGTCACTGCGAAACCACAGCCAGTTCTTCTTCTTTCTCCTCAATAGTAGTAGTCTGCTTATTCCTGTTTGCTTCCATCCTCTCTCTTTCTGATCATTCTGCATGAGCACTTCTTCACTCTCCTTTCATCTCCTCGCTGAACCTCACCTCTCGTTGATCCGAACCAGGAGCTGAAAATTGAGGCAGAGCAAACAGAGGTGGTGGAGGAGGACAACCTGGACCTGATGCTTCCCACCAAGAAGAAGAAGTCAAAAAAAGTGGACTTTGATGAGGGAGAGTTGCTGGAGATGGACGACGGTGAGAATAAGTCACTGCGAGCTTGAAGCAGAGAACTAATGGGAAGCACGTGTTTCATCATCATTTTTGTTTTCCAGCTTTGGAGGATGATGAGGGGAAGGACAAAGACGGGATCTCTTTCAGCTCCTCCACAGGACCGACCTGGGCCGGTACTGAAAGAGACTACACTTATGATGAGGTAGGACCGCTGTAAACGCACTCGCAGCCATATTATTTATATATTATTATACAATTCATTTTACATCAGGAAGGACAGCTTGTTTAGTGCAAGGAAATTAGAATATGTACGTTTTGGAAAATGCTGTGATACAGATGAAATGTCGCACTTCCTTGTTCTGTATGCACAAGCGGAAAAACAAGTATCATCAAAGAACGTAGCTGAGAATGAGGAAGGTATCTCAATTCTTACATCCTTATTTCTTGTAAACTGGAACAAACTATACTAAGTACAAGACTGTCTTTTTTTAGAAATCACAGGAAAATAACTTTTAACTCCAGAACAGGCATGAGAATCATCATGTTGTCTGTACATCCATGAGTATATTGCAAACAGCAACTGCCAATAGTTTATTCCGCACGATTTTAATCATGCCAAATTGCTAAAATGTCAATAATATTTCAAACAATTCAAAATGTTTCTCTGGCATAACTTTTTCAGCTCCTGAACCGGGTCTTCAACATAATGAGGGAGAAGAACCCGGATATGGTGGCCGGAGAGAAGAGGAAGTTTGTGATGAAGCCTCCTCAGGTGGTCCGAGTGGGAACCAAGAAAACCTCCTTCGTCAACTTCACAGACATCTGCAAACTGTGAGCCTCCCGCTCTTCAGACAGACACGTGAACACCTCTCAAACCGTCCCAGTCGGCACCAATACAACATTTTATTAAAGCGATGTCTACAAACTGACCTTTTATGTACTTCATCACAGGTTGCATCGTCAGCCTAAACATCTCCTCGCTTTCCTGTTGGCTGAGCTGGGAACAAGGTACATTTTTGTATTTGCAATCACAATTCATGGATACACTGTAATTGGATTTTATGTCAATTTTTGGCTCTAGTTCCTCAAAAATATTTCTGTGCATTGTTCTGAAAGTCTAATTTATGGGGGGGGGGGGGTTTCTGTTCACAGTGGTTCCATAGATGGAAATAACCAGCTTGTGATCAAAGGCAGATTTCAACAGAAACAGATAGAAAATGTCTTGAGAAGATATATCAGTAAGTAATTCATTACAGTGAATACACTAGACTGCAAATTTAGGCTTTGGTTCTCGCCTTTTTTCCACCAACGCACTCAATGTCTGTGTTCAGCTTTAGTCTGTCGAGTGAAAACAGAAATCCATTTACCATAACATCCATTTATAATGTGAATGTAGCCTATGCTTTGTTCTCCATGAAGGATGGAAGTCCCCAAAAAAAGGAAATGGATATAAACAGAATAAATGAAAGAAGATATCAAATTTAAATTGTTTTGAAATGGAAAACAATGTTGTTGTTTTTTACCTCTCCACCAAGAACGTCTCAAAGGACATTCATATAACTCCTGCGAGTGCTGCGATGCTAACAGCTGTCTTCTCAATCCCGCAGAGGAATACGTGACGTGTCACACCTGCCGCTCCCCGGAGACCATCCTGCAGAAAGACACTCGCCTCTACTTCCTGCAGTGTGAAACGTGCCACTCCCGCTGCTCCGTCGCCAGCATCAAGACCGGCTTCCAGGCTGTGACGGGCAAGAGGGCGCAGCTGCGCGCTAAAGCCAACTAAAAGACCACCGAAACTGGGCTCCCCTCCTCCTCCTCCTCTCGGCTTCCCCTTTCCCCGAAGCTGGGGGGTCGGGTGCCCCTCTGATTTGCTAAAAGGACTCTCTGGATCGAACTGCGGGAGGGTTTGGCTGTTAAGTTGTGTCGTGGCCTGACAGGGCAGAGAGAGTATCTAAAGCTGACAGATTGGGTTCAGGCACCGTAAGCAGATGACGCGTACCACACACACACACCATTGGATGCATTTGTTGTCTGGCTGACGAACCCTCCACCACCTAAGGTTGTTTTTGTTTCGATTTGCTGTGATTCTTGATTCCTGCCAGATTCCTGATTTGATACGGCTTCTTCATTCTTTCCTCTCCCGCTTAACATGCACAAGAGATGAATATTTCTTTGGATGAGGAACAGATGTCTCCATGCAAATTACAGTTAAGCTAAGTTGATCTACAATGACAGAGCGTAGTTGCTCTGGTAATTGTAGCCATGCGGCTCATATGGTCACTCCGCTTTTCTTGGATTCCAGATTGCGTTCCTGTTTCTGTTCTGGCCCGAAACTACACAACTGCCAGTCCAGAATTTTCTGCTGTAGCCTTTCAAGGATAGAAATCAAAATCACTACACGGAGGAAGGTTTGTCACTGCTACTGGTCTGTGACCGCCCCAACGCAGAGCTCATTTTGATCATCTGTTAGCAGGAGATGAACACACAAGTCAGAGAACTAGGGGTTGATAAAGGGGAGAGCAACTTCTCACTGGAGACTTTGAGAGATCCAAATGATGGTGTGTTTGTAAGTGGCATTGATGAGCAATTTTGTACTTCATTATTGCTTCCTTTTTGACTTTTGAAGTTAAGATGAACACACATTATCAACCATTTGAGATCTGATGTGGAAATTATTAAAATGACTTTCGTCAAGAAGAGCAGCTTTCCCTGAACATGAACGCCCAAATGCTTCCCCCTAAAAACAGCTTCTGAGCAGACGCCTCTATCCTCTTTATTTTCAAGTATAATTTCAACAAGTTTACACCACAAGCTAGCCAGGATGTGAGGATGTTTAGTCCACTGATGCTGGTTACTACATGATATTGGTTCTGTTGATGTTTGAGAAGGATGTGGATGAGTATGACGGGCTGGAATCATTTTAAAACCTGGTTTTTACAAAAATAAAATATTCTACTCTCTCTCCATTTCTGCTCTCTTTCTGTGTTTACACATTTTGTTTTGTACAGTGTGCCTCTTAACTAGTTCAATATTCAATCAGTTGCTGTAAAAATGTAACCATTGGGACCAGAGACAGTTTGCTGGGTTGATCACCCAGCAGGTTTGCTCCTTGCTCGACATGGTTGCCATGTTGCTGCTTTTACTTAGAACGGCCAAAAGCTGTTACTTGCAAGCAATGTATTTATAGCTGTCTCATTATTTTTAACCAAATATTAATTTTAAGTCTGTTCTAAATGCTTATATATTGTGTAAAGGCCTTAGATTGTTCTTGACTTTGTTGGATCAGCTCTTACATGCAAAGCACTGAGATTCATGTATTTAACCAGGCAAATACTAAGACAAGTAGTTTCTCAGGTCCACTTAAACCACACATCAATCCCAATGATTATATGCAGCCAACATTTTATTACTAATTATATCCCTTCTGACAGTATGTGATAAAATGGATAATAGAAGGAAATAAATAAAACCGATATGGCACCTGAAACCTTCTTGCACGAACATTCATGATATCTGGCAGATCACCATTTAGAACATAAATGATCAAATTATTCCTTATAGTGTACAGGATGGACATCCTTTTGGGTTACTGCTCATGTTGGTGTGGAGGGAAATGAGCAGGTGGATATTTTAGTCACACTATCACTCAGAATTAAACATGTAGATCCTACAAATTCCATTAAGTGTTGCCGAAGCAAGGACTTTCATATGTATGAATCGGGCATATACACAAGCAGGATTGGGATGATAATGAAACTGGAGGACATTTATAATATTTACACATGTTGGTGGGTGACGGTTGGCTGGAAAATAAGGGAAGAAAACATCAGCACCATTGACTGAATATATCTTTATATAATATATGATTATCACTGAAATAAATCATACAGGTCTCAAGCATAGATTATATCAAATAGGCAAGCGCCCAACTGGAAAACACGCACTCTGCAGCCAACCAGAAACAGTTGAACATTTACTACTTCATTGTAGGAAATAATATCAAGAGAAATCGCCCTCTTCAGCCAATAAAGAAGACAAAACACTATTACTTTTAATTGTCAAGTCTGTTGGTGAACAGCAACCATTCCCGCCTTCTCCTCTTGCTTGTCTTGTTGCACACCACAGTCCAGCTGGTGGCGGTAATGCGCCTCTAAAGTGGGTTGCCAGCTTCAAATAAACACTAAAGAAGAAGAAACAGAACACGACCAAGAAGAAGAAGAAGCAGTAACGGCTCTCTCGTTCAGCTTGGTAACGGGCCCCGCAGAAGAACAGTCGAGAAGTCATGCCTCGTATTTATATTGGACGGCTGAGCCACAATGTCCGCGAAAAAGACATTCAGCGGTTATTCAGCGGATATGGAAAGCTCATGGAAGTCGATTTGAAGAACGGGTGAGTGTTTGATAGAAATGCAACCGCGGGTTGAATAATATCGCCTAGCTAGCATTAACGTAACCTTTCATGTGAACGACGTCAGTGCTGGTACAGAAACACGATACGATTTTAACCAAATAGCTATATGTCTTACTCTGCAGGCCAGTCGGCTTGTAAACTTAAACCCCAGAGTTTGTTTCGCGGTTCTTTTGTTCCATTCCTCTACACGGAGTCCCGCTCGTGTGACCAATGTAGCATGGCCAACATGGCGTCTTTGTGTTGGTTTCATCGCAGTGCTAGCGGGCCCAGATGGCTACAGCTAGCTAGCTTGTTTGATGTACATGAACACATGGCGTGTGGAAAGACACACGACTTCAGCCGCTGTTATAACTTTTTTTTAAAATTTATATTAAAACTGTCTTTCTATTCCAGCTATGGATTCGTGGAGTTCGAGGACAACCGGGACGCCGACGACGCAGTGTACGAGCTGAACGGGAAGGAGCTGTGCGGGGAGCGCGTGATCGTGGAACATGCCCGGGGGCCGCGGAGAGATCGAGATGGCCACGGTGGGGGTTACCGGGGTGGTGGGCGCAGTAAGTGCAGTCTATTACAAGATACCCTCTCTAACCCCCTTCTCCCTGGGGTTGAGGTGTCTGTGTGGACTGCACAGATAACCCGTTATGTTGTTTTGCGCCAACTGAGACTTGCGGAATAGGTTTACACTTTGATTATTTCAGGTTCACTTCCACGGTTTATAATCCCAACCATCCCACGATAGTGTCAAGTGACAACATGTTTACTATGGCTCAGATTGCATGCTAATTTTGAGCGCCGCTGTAACATCTGTAGCAGTACTATACTCTATATCATGTTTATTTTATTTATGTAACCGTATGCCCACATGGAGAAGTTCCTGATCTATATTCTTCTTGCTCACACAGTTAAACTTTTTTCTTTTTGGCATGTTCGGCCTCATCCTGCTGAACAAATCTCATTTCCTACCGTTGAGGGTTGGTGACCTGCTGGTTTTTGCTCCTCCCTAGTGATCATGGGCCACCCTTGATTGGTCTGTAGTTCATTATCGGGGCGGAACAATAATATGCAAGTCAGAAACCTCAAATAGCAGAACTCTTTAGGCTTTAGAAGTTGGCATTAGCCAAGACGGCTTGCTTTCCTAACACCGATTTCATGGTTCTCTTAGATGATAATTGCTAGTCTGGCGAGCCATTTTTTTTAAGGCCTAGACATTCAAATGTGTTGTTTGCACCACAGAAGGAAGCTAATTGCAAATGATCACGACAAACCTAGCATAAACTTTAGCGTCATCATTAGAACTAGAACATTTTCATGTGAAATGTGTATTTTTTTTTAACTTTGGTATATATTTTTTATATTCCATATTAACAAAAGTCCTTGATGTTTCAATTTGAAAGAGTCCAGTTGCGGGCTGAGGCTGAGAGTCCATTGAGGCTAAAGATGACTGGCTAAGATGACTGCCTGTCCCGTTTGGCCTTGGCTTTCACCTTACAATGTGTGTGTGAGACCTTTGCCCCCCCCTTGATCCTTGGCTGACCTAACCGGAAGCCATGATGACATCAGCCTTTTGCCAATAGACCAGGGGTGATGGTGAGGATTGCCATTGGTTTTTATGTTGACAACAAACATAAGTGGAGCGGCTCAAGTAACGAACTTACAAACACCAGAAATGTTGTAAGTGAGAGAACGGGAAAACCAAATTTCGGACCGACATCCGGTCGAATGCCGAAAGATTGGCGTATGCGTTTAAATTTGATCGAACAGTGTCCTTGACCGCAACTTATGTGGATACCTCCTTTTTGTTTGCGTTACAGGGTTCGGAGGTCTTGAAAGAACATCACTGTTCATTTGTTTACGCAGCTAAACCATCACAGTGTGATGTACCGGAGTAAGGCAGGTTTTTTTATTGCCGGAAACGGATGCAGTGGTGTTCTTTGCAGCAGAGAACGACATCAAAATGCTGAACAATACAAATGATACAAAGTGGCCACTAGATCATTTATCTGAAGCTTTGTGTTTTGAAAATGGGATCAAAGGGACCCCATGTCATTATTAAGTTCAAATTAATATGCCCATGGATGTTAATCTAGCAGGTCACTGCCTTGTGTTAATTTGATAACCCAGGCCAGTAGTTCATTGTGTCTCGACCGTTTCTAACTTTATATCATGTGCTGTTGTTTTTAAAGGTAGCGGTTTCAGCAGCCGGAACCACACTGGCAGGGATAAGTACGGACCTCCAGTCCGTACCGAGTACCGCCTCATCGTGGAGAACTTGTCCAGCCGCTGCAGTTGGCAAGACCTCAAGGTACATGTTCGAACACCAGCTATTGTTTTACCATGGTGAGATGTTTTACACCGCAACCGCTCAGACAGAATGAGATTGTATGCGTATTTGGTGGTTAACTCTTTGTGTGCGTGTTCCACAGGACTTGATGCGTCAGGTAGGAGAGGTGACGTATGCAGACGCCCACAAGGAACGCACAAATGAGGGTGTGATCGAGTTCCGGTCCCAGTCGGACTTGAAGAGGGCCATTGACAAGCTGGACGGTACAGACATCAACGGACGGAAGATTCGTCTCGTGGAGGACCGGTCTCGCAAACGAAGGTCTTACTCCGGCAGCCGCTCCAGGTGGGAACACCGCTGAAGCTCTTTAATGCTTCTGACTTTTTGTCGAAGATGCACGCTAAACTGTTGCTAACAAACTTGTAACACTGATATCTATCCGACATTAGGTCTCGTAGTCGCCGCCGCTCCCGCAGCAGGAGCCGCAGAAGCTCCAGGAGTCGCTCCAGGTGAGAATGGGTCAAATCTAACAAAATAAGATTCAAGTACAGATTAGAGTTAGACTTGAAGTTTAGACATAGATAAGTAGGAAATAGAGGTTATGTATTGGGTGTTGTGCCAGAAATGAATGAATATCGTTAAATGGCACAGTCATGTAAAGCATTTGCCTCTTAAAAAAAAAAAAAAAAAAAAAAAAAAAAAATGTATTCCCTACAGGTCTCGTTCCCCTGGCAACAAGAGACGTCGCCATTCCCGCTCCAGATCTGGAAGGAAGTCTCGCTCCAAGTCGGGAGGAAGCAAATCACGATCTCGCAACCGCCGGTCCCGTTCTCGGTCCCGTAAATCTAAGTCCCGTTCACGCTCCCCCAAATCCCAGTCTCCTTCAGCTGGCCGGAAATCAAAGTCCCGTTCAAAGAGTCGCTCAAAGGTAAAGTCGGAGCGGGGTTCTCGCAGTCGTTCCAAGGAGATTTGTGGCGACAAGTCCCCCAGTCATTCAGGGTCCCCGATGGCGAACGGGAAGGAGGAGCCCGTCGCTAAGTCTCCCTCCCGCTCCCCTTCGCCTCTCAAGGATGACCGCCGATCCAAGTCCAGGGAGAAACGCTCCGCCTCCCGCTCAAAGTCTCGCTCAAGGTCTCGATCAGCTTCTCAGGATTAGTGATTAAAAACGGGAGCGTTTCTCTCATTGTCGAGCTTGATCCCTACGCTGTACATAGTGAGCAGTGTTGTCATACTGGCTTATGCTTCCTGGCTCGTCTACTTTTCTCCTTCAAGTGTTCACTTGTCTTAAACATGTTTTAGATTCAGTTTCCTCAGAGGATGCAGCACAGTAATTATTTTGATTTCTGTATCGTCTGCCTCTAAAAATAAAACTCGAAATAAGCTAGACTTAAAATCTTTAGAGCTTTTGATTTGAGATCTATTCCGATAACTTCAACTTGACTGGTAAACCGTAGGTTTGTCACACCCGTCTGTTATAGTCCAAAACTGATTATAGCTTAGTGAAAATGAAGTTGTCTTTATTTTACTTTCATCATTTTAGACACTCAGTTGTCACTCAGTTGTGACAGTGATAGTTTGATTTTTAGATCCAAAAAACGTACTAGCATAAGTCCATTGATGTCTGGAGCAACCATCAGACCGTTGTTTTCACAGTCAGCTGTGTGGTTGTGGGAGAAAAGTAACGTGTGGCCGGAGCATTGGAGCAGTTTCCCTCTGTGAGCTGCAGTCTCAATACTCTCTTTCTCATGGAATTTGCCGATCTTTGTGTTTTGCGGTACTCCAGAATGTACATCTGGGATGCAAGAACTTGTACTGCAGAACTGCATATTTACAAAAGAATAAGGGTTTGTATGTCATGTTTGAACAACTTGCATTCTAGGGGGACTCTTCTGATCTTTTAACCTCTTGTACATAAACAGTGTGATCAGCATCAAAAAATATTTCATTCTTTGTTGCTACATATTTTTTTTGTAACCTTGAGCAGTTAATCTGTGGAAGATCCTTTAACTTTCTGGATATTTTTTTTTTTGGTTTGCTTAGAGCTCTAAATGTCTTGTTTTTTGCTTTGTTTTGATTGCAGCCCTGATAAAGTTATTTTCATTTTCTAGTTCATCTCTTCTGTGAGTTTGCTCCAGAGGTTATGTTTTTGTCAAGCCTCTGCTTATTTAAAGTGTGCCGCTAGTGCTGGAGTTTTTGTACTTAAAAGCTACACCATTCAAATCTCTGGAGTGTCTGTGTGTTATTACAAACACCATCAGACTCAATGAAAGCACCCCCCCCCCCCCCCTCTCCATCTTGTGGAATACATTTATTTTATTTTATTTTTCTCTGTGCAAATGAGATCTAATGGATAATTGTCTTCTTTTTTTTTTTTTTTTATTGTATGTTCAATTAAAGATCTTGATGAAAGAATGTTGCCGTGTGGTGTTGCTTTGTGTCTGCATCACAGAAACCTTGTCTGCAGTATCGACATGACCTATATCCTGCTAATTATATAATAAATGGTGTTCCATGGAAGGGCGGCTCTTTCTGTTAAAGTGAGCCGGATCAATGTGTTGCAGACGTAAGCGGGTCTGTTTTTACCGTTTGAAACGGAAGCGGCCGAGCTCCGGTCTCCCGGCTAATCGATAGTCCACTACATTATTTTCACATCTCGACAGTGGAGCGGTCGCGCTCGAAGTCTTTTTTTGGCGTTACATTATAGTCAACGAGCGGTGACTGTACTGGGGGCTCACGCATGCGCAGTCAGAGCCCCGGAGCCGCAGGAGATAATAGCTGGTAAGCCAAATTTCAGTTCCGAATTGATGTGAAACCACGAATTTATTTCACATTTATAATTTGTCCCTCTTATTGTGGCAGATCAGAACATCTTTTAACCACAAGCGGTTTAAAGGGACAGGTGTAAATGTGTGTTTTAAGGCGGAGCGTTTCGGCGTTTAGGATGTAATCGACCACAAATGCTTTCCGTTTTAAAATGTATATCTGAGCTTTCACGCGCCTCATTAACCTACCGAGTTAAATACTTTGAAACAAGCAGTCGCGCGGGTGTTGCTGACATATCTAACACGCTTAACGCTGTGGTGAGGAGAGAATGCTGCTCATTCATTTGAGATGCAGCTGGAATGGGTAACAGGGTTCATTTTTCACTAAATGACATTTTCACAGGGTTTGAGACACTGCTTTTATTCATTTTTTTTCTCCTGGATGTGTTTGCCTCCGCCATTTTAACTGAAATGTATTTTTATTTAGTGTGCGTGTGTGGACTTGAGCTTGTGCGTAAATATTGATGTGTCACCATTATTGCCTTTTTATTGGAGGCAGCCTAATGGATGTCTGATAGAAAGTCACACGGGGTCATGGCTTTTGATGGAGGAAGGTGCTGCCGTCATTCTGTAAATGGCATCCTCAAAATACAATTATAAATATAAGTATTGTTTAAGTTGGGGGAAATATATCTAATAAGTATTTTCTTGTAGATTTACATTTGATAAATCTTAATTCATGTTTCTCAGTCATTTTTGTGAAAAGGGAGAAAGAAGTGCCTATTAGCAGAGGCTTCATAGTCATATCTAAAAACTCAGTCTTTACTTATCTGAAAGTGTCTGTTCTTGTGAATGTGCATCGTATTAATACCCTTTTTAATGATAACTGGTACAAGAAAAATGAAATCAGATGAATCAAACAACGCAAAAAAAAAACACGACAGAGGATCCATAACTTTTTGTCAAGTCAGTATATACATATATATATACATTCATACAAAAGACGGATTCACAGTCTGTCCACATACAACACCCTGAGATCACACCCATGATTCAAATTCATAAAAGGAAAATCTCCATAAAAAACGTTGAACTTTGAGTGCTGTAAACCTATTTATTCCATTGAGAGCACTGCTTTGTACTGCCCCTCATGCTCTTTACTCTCCAGTGCTCCGGAGTAAAGGACTGGGACGCCGTTATGAGTGCCAAAGTGAACGTGGAGGCTCTACCCAAAGAACCCGATCGCACCCCTTTGGACCCGTGCTCCTCGTCCCCTAGCGAGGCCGTCCTCATCTGTGGGAGTGACGGTGTGGCCAAGAAGGCTCGGCTCCAACCCCACACCACCACGGCTTTCCTTCTACCAGGTGAGCACGGGGTCTGCACTGTGGTCACATTCACGGAGACCTTCCTTTAACTCGTGGATACACGTTGAAGCTACTGTCTCATCAGGTGTATTGTGACGTGGGAGACATATAGAGAGCATCTAGACCCTTCTCACGTCGGGAGACGGTCCTCTTCCACCGAGCCTGTCTTGTTGCCCCGCCATGTTTCTATAGTGGCCCAGACCATATAGAAACCAAACACTGACCCTAGAGAGGGCCGTCCATGTTCTCCGTTGAAGACCACTGAAGGTTCTTCTACAGGCTTGGAAAGTGAGTGCAAGGGAGAATCTGCGACCTCACCGCTAGATGCCACCTAATCCTTCACACGGGTCCTTTAAAGGGGAACTCATCATCTTAACACATCAGAGCCGGTCCACACAGGTGTTGGGGGGGGGGGGGGGGGGGGGGTGCTACTGCCCTTGTGGGAAAAAGTTGTACAAAGCCTTTTGAGGCTCAAGCGGGAGCTGGGTTCTCAAGTGATGTCACTTGAGTCAGCGTCGGTTGGGGAGGAAGACTAAAAGTTAGAAAAGAAAAGAAAATGAAATCTGGGGATGTCTATAGAGAGAAATAAGTGAGCTTACCACACCTCTCTGCTCCTCATGCCTGATTGAGACTAGTGGCTAGATGCTACATTAGCCGCTACTAGCATAACACATGGGAATCTGACCAAACTGTTGGGGGGAAATGTAAGCGCCAGGTTTAAGGAAGAGGACTGCCTGGAGTAAAAAGACGATATTTCATGTTTCCAGTATCTGCTGCATTGATTTGGATCATTTTTTGAAAACTATATATTTGAGTCAGACGATGTCACTTGAGTGCAATGCTGAATCTGTGGAGGATGGTAGATAGACTATAGCATTTGTCTTCGGGGAGCAATTTGGGGTTCAGTATCTTGCCCATGGGACACTGCGGACTGGAAGAGCTGATCTTCTGATTAGTGGACGATCCACTCCTCCTCCTGAGCCACAGCCAACCACAGGACTGCTTTAAATGATTGTCTGTACGGTGGCGGGAGAAACATTGGTCTCTAGTAACACAGGTCAACATGTCAACATAGTACAACTCAGTTTTTTGTTCCATGAGGTAAGATATCCTTTTTAGACAAAACAGAAATCAAATAGTTACAATTCAATTAAAACATGATGTGGCAAACAAATTGTGCGCTCTTTGGTAGGGATGGAACAATATAGGATTTTTTTTTGCAGATCACGATAAAAAAAATACACTCACAATAAATTGTAGTTAAGAAAATACAGGAATTATCATGTAAAGAAAAACAGAATGTTGCTTTTTGATCCTTTGTTTATTTACTTTATATGATACTAATAATACTGTTGATAATATCATGAATCACAAATATTTTGGGCAGGATAATCCTGACATAAAATGTTCCTATCGTCCCATGTCTACTCTTGGGTTAGCTCAGGCAGGAAGTTGAATGAATTTGGATGCATGTCTCTCCTCAGCTCCCGCTGCCAGTCATCAGAAGCTGGAGGTGACTCCAGCTGTTTCAGTGGGAGACTCGGGTAAAGGAGGCAGGGCCAATGAGACGGCCACACCCACGTTGACAGCACAGGTGGGCGGGGCTTGTAGCATCGTCCACGTCCTGGAGTGGAAGGAAGGGGTGGCCATCCTGCCCAGCAGCAACCTCAAGGTAAAATGAAACAGTGTCATTGCCTAATTGTTTATCCACCTGGACTACGATGTGAATTTGAAACGTACCAGTCTGGTTTAAATGTAGGCGAGGGCATTGTGTCTTGTCTATCTCAACTTGCATCTGTCATATAAAAGCAAAAAAAGCCCAAAACAATGACAACAATTAGAGCGTTACTGTGGATCTGATGATCCAGTCAGAGTTCACTTACTGGACGGTTGATGATTTTAGTCAGAAAACTTTTAACTCACTTGTGTGAAAGCAATCAAGATGCTCTCCAGACACAGATTAACATACACACCTATTCTATTTTCAGTTGTTCAGAGAAGCATTTTGCCACATTGACAATGAAGAATAATGTCTCACCAAAATCCTGGATGATTAACAAATAGTCATATTTGTTTTGCTGTAAGTTTCAGAAAGCACTGGAACTCACTGCAGTAATTTAGCATAAAGGAGGCCGCAGTAACAAAGACAAACTACCAGACAAACAAAACGTAACACGTGTTTTCTCACACTATGAAGAAACATGGAAACAAACCAGGCACCATTGCATCTTCAAAATTGTCTGATCAATTGTTTTGAGGAGGAAAAAGGGTTGAATTGACAAAACGATATCTCCCATCAAGACACATTTTAACAGATGGATACATTGAGGCATGAGTGTGTGTGTGTTTGTTTTTGTGTGTTGCAGTTCTGTGTGAGTGATGTGGGAACGTTGAGCACACTGATCACCCCAGGGACCATCAGCAGCATCACTGAACCAGCAGCCGGGACTTCTGGGAGATCCGCTGATGCAGAGAGCGCTCCAGCAGACAAGCCAGGTAGAGTCGTAAGGCTGTCATGATCTGAACACAAAATACTGCACCTTTTCAATGCCTCACACTAAATTACACTAATACTATTTCCTGGTGTTGCAGGTCACGCTAGTTAATGACTGTTACTTTCTATATATGGCTGCACTGCTATTCTAAGTATTTCACAGCATGCCCCTTTCAACGATCACTGGAGCAATAATTACATCAGCTGAAGCAGAGTACTCTTGACAAAGGGAAGAGAGAGCAGCTGCAGATCCATGTAAAAATGGCAAACAGGCATCACTCACGTGTTGAGAACAAATTCAAAATCCAGCTGCAAAATGGTTAAAAGTAATCAATAAGTAGTGCAAATGATAATACACTTATTAGTGCAGTAACATCGTCCATGAATTCAGTAAAGGAAATACAAATCATTTGAAGACACAAGAGAACAGCAGAGTATTTAAATGAGATTTGAAATGTTAACCTGCATCATCAGTCTTCACCTGAAGCCTCTTCATATCTTCTCTTGTCTCCCACATGTCAGAGGTGTCGGCTCCTGTCGGCTCTGTGAGAGGTGCAGTAGTGGAGCCGGAGAGGTTGCTGCCGGTCAAACCTGAAGTCCAGGTCGGACTGAGACAACAGAGCTATGATGCCAGAGCTCAGAGGACCTACAGAGAGGAGCTGCGCAGAGAGCCCATCACTGACAAGTATGTTGGTAACAGCTGCTTCCACATGCTAGAGGTGGGCGATAACGCAAAATTTGGTTATACAGGGCCAGAATCGCAGGTATCAATACTGATACTTTTTATAATTAAAAGTGGTTTTCGTACTTTCATTTTGTGGTCCAATGTTAATTACGTAACCATATACATATTAAAACACAGGACACTTTTAAAGGCAAATAACAAAATATGTGTTTTTATTATTGTAAATTGAATGTACAAACATGAAGAAAGTTTTTGATTGAAACACGACAAAAGCAGTGAAGATTACAACATAATGTGTTTTGGGTTTTTTGATTGATGCGAGTATTTCTTTTGAAAAGCACCTTGAGTCAAATGAGGTACAGCGAATCTGTAAAGTACAACAAAATCAATCCTGCAGTGGAGAGCACAAGGCCGGAAATACATACCCTGATAATAGAAAATAAGGAAAGAGAGTACAGTCTGGTGATGTGTTTAGACTTGAGGAACACTGCATCTGTCCTCTCGGCACCTCAGGAGGATTGTCGGGGTAGAGAAGGTGCCAGCAGGCGGGAGGGTCTCCTCCCTTAACCCAGATCACCTGAAACCCATGAGGAAGAGGAAGAGGAAGGAATACCTGAGTCCCTCTGAGGAAGACTCTGACATCGAAGGCACGGTGGGACGGCATTGTTATTTACATTTAACATCCAGATACAAATATAGATGTTCTCCTATCTGATGAATTCAGAGAGATACACGACTGAAAGTATTTTAAGCAACGTGTTTGTTTGCTCTAATTCAGTGACGATACTTTCTTTCTGCTCTTAACTCTTGCATCATTTTTATTACATTTATTTTAGGATGAGAAAATTGATGATTCTAAAGCAGACGGCAGACACATCAGAGGAGGTTGGACTAATCTTTTATTTTTACATTTATCTGTTATATCATCTTTCATCCTATTTTGCGCTTCTTTGCTTATTTGCCGGCTGTATAGTACATCTGTTTTTCCTCCCTTCCTCCTTTCCCCCCCTTACATACAGATGCAGTGTCAAGTCAAGTCATAATAACATATCCCGGACTATATAATGTAATTCCATACAACATTGAACATTGAATTGTGTTTTATTGTAGTGTCATGTCATTATTTCGTCCAGCCCCTGTATGTTCTCAATACCTGTTAGATTATCCTTCACTAACCTTTGAGTACTTTTCTTTCTTTTCTTTAAATATTTATCCCTTAAAGAGGAATGGAAGTGCTTAGAGATTAACATTTTCACTCAGAATTTGTGCGTAAGATTACGCGTAAGATCCTTGCATACATGAATCAACTAATTATTTCATTTGTATATTTGGTGAAGCTGGAGACAGTAAGACAGAGCAGTGGACGTGGGCTCAGTATCTGGAGGAAACCAAATCTGTTGCTGCGCCCAACAAGCTTTTCCAAGAGGTACGTGTGAGTTTAATATCCAGACTGCAGTTTCAGGCTCAGCTACAGCCTTGTACACACAGGTTCACCCAGTGCACCCATGATTTTTTACTACTTTCATTACTACCACTGCAGCTCTTCCTATAGCACAGGGACAAATATATCGCCCCGGAGTGAAAAAATAATGCGCCATTGTCAAGGAAGGACGTAAGAAATGCAAATTTACCTGGGAGAAAGAGGATGTATGCAGCCAAAGGGCATTCATTAATATTCGTATTCTGTTACACAGTGTGGGGTTGATTTCATTTAAAAGTGATCTAGTTTTTGAACAATCTAAACATTTTTTGCAACACAAGCTTTGCCTTTGACTTTCTGTTCCAACATTGGAAGTAGTATGAGAATGATACACTTTCCATTTGCTGTGTTTGCTGTCCTGATCCTATTTCCCTCCATTCTTTGTTTTCACCTCGTTTAGTTTGAATCTCTGTGATCTGTCACTGAAATATTTGCCTTTGTATCCCACGTGTCCAGACCCAGAGAGTGCCAACAGTGAAGAGCGGCTTTAAGCAGGGGATGAAGCTGGAAGGCATCGACCCGCAGCATCCGTCCATGTACTTTGTTCTCACCGTGGCCGAGGTGAGCCAGACGTCCATTAACACGGTCGAAGGATCTTAATGGCCGGGCTGATTAGTTAAGATTCAAATCATCATTCACTTACAGGCTGCTTTGCATGCAGGAGGAGTTCACCCCGGTGTCGCCCTTCTCCAGCCGGCTTTTGTTTATCTAACGTATCATGTCATCATCCAGGTCTGTGGTTACCGGCTGCGGCTTCATTTTGACGGCTACTCTGACTGCCACGACTTCTGGGTGAATGCCAACTCCCCCGACATCCACCCAGCAGGCTGGTGTGAGAGCACGGCACACAAACTGCACACTCCCAAAGGTGAGAGGTCAGGACCCTCTGGACATACTGAGAGACCAAAGGGCAAATAGAGTCTAAAGAGAACAAAGTATCATGAACACACAAAAACCCGGTCTGTCACTTGTGCTTGATCTTACCTTTCACAGGATAAATCTTCAGGAATAGTTTGACATTTTAGGAAATACACTCATTCTCATGTTTCTGCCTGTTTCCTTTATGCTAAGCTCCCTTCAATATAGCGAAGTAGCATATTTCCCAAAACGCCAAACTATTCCTTTAAATGATGGGATGTTTTACCACATATGAATCATTTTAATCTTCTCTCTGTATCTCTGTTTTTCCTGC
This sequence comes from Anarhichas minor, assembly GCF_050575085.1. Taxonomy (NCBI): domain Eukaryota; kingdom Metazoa; phylum Chordata; class Actinopteri; order Perciformes; family Anarhichadidae; genus Anarhichas; species Anarhichas minor. The sequence continues at coordinate 3,440,612 of NW_027466449.1, read as the reverse complement.
AGGCTGTAAAGAGGAGGAGTTTACCTGGACCAACTACCTGAGAATGACTAAAGCACAAGTGGCGTCCAAAGAACTCTTTGCCAGTCCTGGGAGGGTAACTGCCACTATATAATATACGGTAGTTGTATTATCTACAAGCACGAATGGATGAGGTGAATGATTTGGGGTTGGGGAAACTCCAACTCTAACGAGCAGCAGTTGTAATAAAACTCTCTTTTAAACAATTTGCAGCTTCTATCTGTTTCAGAAAACATTTTCACTTCAACAAGACCAAAAGTGGCAAAGTCGGGCCTGTTGTCCTGTCTGATATTTGTTTTAGTATTCATATTTAACGCCAGGACATCAAAAAAGCTTTATGCTTGTTTGCTTCTGCAAGGCAAGCTAATGTTTAAGCTTCATCATATCAAACTGTTTCAGTTTTTTTAATGATTGGTGAATTCATAAACAGATTTAGAAACGGTCACACAGCACAATTGTCACACTATTTGTCAGCTAGCCCACAGCTCTGTCTGTCTCTACTTCCTTATGTGCACATGCCGAGTCATTTCTAATACTTCTGCTTTCTGTTTAGATCGATGTGAAGTGCAGTTTTGAGATAGGAATGAAGCTGGAGGCCGTCGACCGTATGAATCCCTCGCTCATCTGTGTAGCAACCGTCACTGACATGGTGGACGAACGCTTCCTGGTTCATTTTGACAACTGGGATGATACGTACGACTACTGGTGAGTCTCAAAAAACATTGGGGATGTATGGGCTTTGGAAAATGACTGAAGAAAAAGATCTAGAAGAAATATTTCACTGCGCAGCTGTGGAGAAACTTAGGCCTGTTGTATTCTATGAAATTGCTAAAGAAGCAATGCAGATTGAACTGTCCAATCTTTCAGTCTGTTTAACTTCATGTTCACAGATTTGGTTCATTTGTAAAAAGCCAGTGTGAACCGGGAGAGGAACAGAACTTAAAGACAACAATGTGGTCCCGACCAAATGAACCAAACTACAGGTGTAGTAAGGCTACATTAATCTAAACATGGCCACTAAGGGGAAGAACGACTCAAAAACAAATGGACCCCCATGACATATATCACCATATAGAGTTGCTATGACTAAAATACTGTAGAAACAGTAACATTCATTGTGGAGTGGAGGTGTCCTGCTTTTGCTCACCTGATGAATGATCAATATTAATAAACTCTGCTTTCAGCTCTTATTTGGTCTCAACCAACTCCGACAAAAAATATGGGACTCTTTAGCCGTTAGATGCTCTTCTTTCTACATTCACGAGCTGCTAACTGTGTCAGTGTTAAACTGTTTCTTTTGTTAAACAGCATTCAGGGTTTTAATCACTATGTTGAAAACAGCTGCTGCTCTGGGTTAGTAACGTTGCTGCGACTGAACCAGTTTAGGCGTCATAAACCCCAAACAATGAACTAAAAGAGGTTAACAAGCACAGCAGCGCTGTACATTTAAGTGATAATTCTCTCTGGGGTTTGTCATCATGAGTGAGGTCTTTCACATCACATGTAGTTATTTGATTCAGTGTTAGTATAAAGCATCAAATAAACATCAGTCAAATCTGCAGTAAAAGCTGTTCCAGTAGCAAGGTGAGCAGCTCGAAAACACGAAAAAGCTTTTTCTTACAATGAAACTATTGAACTGTTGGACGTTGTTGTTTGTCAAACTATGCAGGTGTGATTCCAGCAGTCCGTACATTCACCCTATTGGTTGGTGCCAGGAGAGGAACCTCCCCCTAACACCACCCCAAGGTGAAAAGTGTGTTCAATGTTAATCATTGATTTAATCATGTTCATAGTCATAACATGGCTCATTCACTTTAAAAACATCTCTGCCCACTTAGTCATCTTGTCTTGACTTTAACATAATCCTGAAGGAAATAAGTTGAATATGCAGCGGAGGAGTTTTTATGTTTATATTCACTGACTGATTTTTTGTTGGATGTATGTTCTGCTGCACCAGATTACCCAGATCAGGCCCGGTTCTCCTGGTCTCACTACTTGGAGGAGACTGGTTCCAAGGTGGTGGCCGCTGACGCCTTTAAAGTGGTGAGAACAAAGAATAAATGTCAAAAACAAATATATAAACAACATGGGGAAATAAGGGGGCAACTGGCAATACACTAAATCAACCTGTCAGCCAAACTTTAAGCATCGCCTGCATCCACAAGATCACACTCCAAGATGTACCCACACTGTTAAATCATCTCCACACATATTTCCCCGCTTATACACACACTTAATGTACCTACATGCATACACGTGCATACACATCCCCCGGAACAGTCCACAGTTATCTTCCTCCAGTCAAACTTCCAACACTCTGGTCCAATTTGATGGATTGTATTGTTTCACAGTGAGAGATGAGACACTGCCACTGATTGTAAAAAAAATTCAGCTGATTCACAGACAGCAAATGTTATCTTTTCCAATTTCAGAAATTACATTAAGTCCAGCAACCAGGAGGTGTTTGCGGGGGGGGGGGGATTTTTCCATTAAAGGAGAATTTGACGAGGGGCAATCAAAGAGGCAGAAGAGATTACATTACTTTGCTTATCAGTCAGTCTAACAGCCTCCCATCATATATCAGAGGTAGCAATTTGAGACGATGGGTCCAGAGTTAGTTCCAATGTCTCCGATATAAAATCAAGAAAAGATCTCCAGTACTCCACCAAGCTCGGGCATTAACATGCGAGTCAAGTCGGCTGGTGCCTGAGAGCATCTGTCACAAATACCAGAGAGGTTTGGATAGATCTTCCATAAACTAGCTCCTATGAAGTACTTTGAACTGAATCAGGTTAAGACTCGCACAGGAGGAGGATGAATTCAATGCAACCAGAGCATCGTCCCGCTATTCATCTGACAAAGGGATGCCCAATTCAGTTTCCCAACCTGTCTTGATCATATGCAGAGCAGTAAGGTATGAAATGATTACTGTTGTGTGGATCTGTCATATGAGCTGACAGAACACAGAGCAGTGACATTGGAGGCAAAATAATTAGAGGCAAGGTTTGTTACAGTCCCGGTCAAATCAATTACTTACAGTATATCACGAATGTAATTACAGCTGACGGATCTTTTAAGAGCGCTGCAGTAAGTACATTAGGCACAGTTCAGGTGTTTATATAACAGATGATAATGCATATGTACTGATTGCAAAAAAAAACACCTTGAGATGCGGACCATGAACTCGGGTCTCGGGTTCGAGTCCGGCCAACTTTGTTGCGTGTCGTTTCCCTCCCCTCATTTCCTGTCATCATTCTACTGTAAAATCTCTAATAAAAGGCATAAAATGCCCCAAGTTAAATAGTAGAACGGATGTTTGGTGCAAGTAAAGCCAATGCTTTTATGGGAAGTACATTCAACATGTTTGGTTGTTGAGCTGAACATACAAGTTACTGTGTTTTTCAATCATCCTCTGCTCCGTCTCCAGCGTGCGGCCCACAGCTTCCAGCCTCAGATGAAACTGGAGGCGGTGGACAAGAGAAGTCCTGGTCTGATCAGAGTGGCTACAGTGGAGGAAGTCGAGACTCATCGCATTAAGGTAATGCTCTGTTTGTGTGTTGTCAGCTTGTATTACATGAACATTTGAGTACTAAATGTTTCAGGTTAAGAAGGTCATGATCATGTGTGTGTGTGTATGTACAGTATTATATATTTCTATTCCTCCTTCAGGTCCATTATGACGGCTGGAGTCATGTCTACGATGAGTGGATGGACTCGGATCACCCCGACATCCACCCAGCAGGCTGGTGTGAGGCAACCAGTCACCCACTCAAAGTTCCCCCACGGGACGCCAAAACACATCAGCCACATGGTAGCAACCAGCACTTCAGTCAAAACTGGAAGTAGATTTTCTTCAAAGTTCAAATCAAAGTTATTATTGATACCTAGCATTTCATCTTAGCAACAGTAATTGTTTTGAGCTCTGACTAAGCTTGTTTTAGTCCCTGTAAGGCCCCAGAGTGTCATGTAAAGGAAAAGTACACTGGCAAATGGAAAATGTGAAAGGGAAATTGAAATGCTAATTGAAATGTTTTTTATTACAAAAAATGCTTCAGTTTCAGAGTCCTGACATTGTGCATGCTTGAATACAACAGTGCCATCTTTAATGTTACTAGCAACACCTGTGGTTTTCCTACTATGAGAAGTCAAAATGTCTGCTGTTAAAAAAGGCCTCTTGGTATTTACACCACTTGTTAGCTATAGGCATAATCTCCCAATAATATGTATGAGGGTGCATGTCTGTATTTGAATGGATGTAGGTGTGAGGGAGCCTCCTGCCACAGGCCAGTCCACCTACCCCTCCTCGGTTCCCTGTAAACCCATCAGCCACCCCAGATCCAACAAGTACAGCTTCCACAACAGGTCAGCTGAACTCAACTCTATCATCATTTCATGGAGGCTTTATACACCAGGTCAACCATTCAAGATACATATCAATACCTGACATGAAAACAGTTTAAAGTCATGCATCTTCTTAATAAACTGCACTACGGGGCTGTGTCTTTGAAACAGGAAGTGTCCAACTCCTGGTTGTGATGGTTCAGGCCATGTGACCGGCCGCTTCACTGCCCATCACTGCATATCCGGCTGCCCACTGGCTGAGCGTAACCAAGGCAGGCTGAAGGCCGAGCTGTCAGACTCGGAGTGCAAGAGGACTCTCTTCTTCGGCCAGAGGACCAAGAAGACACATTTCCGTGGCAGGTGTGTGTGTGTTGGCCTACATGTGCATGCATGTTTGCCTTTGTCTCACAATGATCTTTTCCTCTGTTTTCAGGATTGGTCGTCCTCCCAAATACAGGAAGAACCAGCAGAGAGACTACCAGAGTGAGTTTTCTAAATGCATGATACATATCTTTCTCTGATGAGAGCATTTAACTCTGCAGCTTTAAGGGTGTCTGCCTGTCAAACCTGCTTTAAGGAGCTTATGGATTTCAGTGGAAATCTTTCATGTCAGTAGCAGGTGTGAATGTTGCATGAGGCTCACATCTGTCCTCATGTGCAACACAGTCTGCTCTGCAGTCATTTGTGACATGAAAATGGTTACATTGGAAAACCGGATAACAAACTTTTGGTTCTAAGCCTTTTCCACAGCAGACATTTTGACTTGTGTTAGCAAGGAATGCACAATTATAATTAATACTGTTAAAAACAAAGAGGGATTTGTTGCCGTAAATTAAATATAATATTCACAACTATGTTTTCAATTAGAGTATAATCACCTGATACTTCGTTACCTTAGAATGAGGCGTTTGTATCCACAAACGAAGCAGGTTCTCTTCACAATCTCCGGCATGTTTCACCGCCATGTTTCTACAGTAGCCCAGAACGGACAAACCAAACACAGACTCTAGAGAGAGCCTTTCCCATCTTTAAGTTACCTCAAGGCCACTGTAGTTCTCCTACCTCACAACTACATGCCACTCAATCATATACACTGCTCCTTTAATGATGGTACCATTTAATGATGGCACCATATAAGACGTGTCCAAATGTCTGCTGTGAAAGCAACGCGTTGGCAGTTTCAATCTGAAATGTTTGTCCGTGTGATCATAAATCCACATATCTTTGTGTGTGTGTTCGTCCTCAGACATGTCCTCAGAGGGCGTGTATCCGTCACTGTTCATGTCAGCTCTGAGCAGCCAGTCAGACAGGACTCTGTCTCTGTGCTGGGAGCAGCACTGTAAGCTACTGCCTGGCGTTCAGGGCATTCACGCCAGCCAGGTGGCAGCATGGAGCGTTGAAGAGGTAAGCGAACCTTATAACTTACCTTCATATTCATTTATTCTCTCTCTCGGTCTAGTTTGATTATTTGAAATCGGTTGTATTTGTACTTTAGGTCTTCATGTTTGTCCAGAATCTAATCGGCTGTGAAGAACAGGCTCGTCTCTTCAAAGAAGAGGTGAGACCACCAAGTGTATTTCAATCAGGAGAGACTTGTTTTATAATTTAACAATGATTTATTATACAAGCGTCAAATATGAAAAGTGCAAAGTCTTTGGCGATTGGACTCCATCCTGAAGTACTATCACCGAGGGTAGGGATACTGAGGTCCAACAGGCCTAATCCCCCCTGGAGTCCAGACACTGGTGGTGGTGGTGAAAGGAGTTGCTGCAATCTGATGATGAATCAGGAGCCTGACTGGAGGTGACTGGGGTGGAGGCGGGTCGCATCTGCTTAACGCTGAAATGACAACTGACAGCAGCAGAGAGGAGAACGCTTTAAAGTTTGACAGCAACGATCTGATTGGCTTAAGGAAACTGTGTGCCGAATCTGGTTGGTTGCTTAACAGTGCACGCCCCCAATCAGCTGATAGAGTAATTACAAGGAGAGGAGAGACAGAGATCACAAGTGAATGTCTTCCTGACTGAACTTGTGCTTGAGCTACATGTGAATGAAATATGAAGTTAATGCACATTTGCTGTACACGTTTTCAAATGTGACCAATGTAAACCGGTATTTATTGTCATGTTACACTGCACAAGTGAAAACTATGAAAACAACAGTCTGTTAAAGGGATAGTTTGTATTTTATGTAGAGGGGTTGTACGCGGTAAATAGGTTTAAGTGGACGTTGTATTTAAAATATTTTCACCGCTTGCAGACGAAAATCATCTTTAGAAAACTGTACAAAGTATAGTATCAGAAATTACCATTTAGTCAAGTGAACACCTCAGATCATCTATTTTATTATAAAGGTGTTTCTGTTTTAATTTGATGTACTATGAGTACCCATGGCAGACAAAACAAATGATTTCTTGACCTGTCATGTCCAGTTGCATCACCACTGTTGTGTCTGCGTCTCCCCCAGATGATTGACGGGGAGGCCTTCCTGCTGCTGACCCAGACCGACATTGTGAAGATCATGAGCATCAAGCTAGGCCCCGCCCTCAAGATCTCCAACGCCATTCTCATGTTCAAGAGCACAGACGAGATACTCAAGTGATCCCGCCCTCACCTGACCTGTGGCGTCGGGCCGTCGATCATCATGTGCCAAACTCATTCTGTTGCAGGGAAAAGACCCTGACCTCTTTTTTTTCATGTGTTTGGTGTCCTGTACCCATCAGAGAGGGGGGGGGAGGGGGAGGGGGAGGGGGGGGGGGGGGGGATAAGGAAATACAGATATTTTTTGGGAGTAATGTCTTAAAGACATTGGACAAATTGGTGTGGAGGTGGATAGAAGGAGGGTGATGAATGTGAGGTGGAACATCAGGAGTTTTTACAGTTTAGTGGTTTTACCACCCAAACCTCAGTGTTTCACATCTGTTTCGATCTGCCAGTCTATGGTTTGCCTAGTAATTTCCAACCGTCTGTTTTTAATGCTGAGTTTTAATTTGTGCATTAGAAGCCTGAGTGGGAATAGTAGAATTCAAAACAAGAATCACATTTAGTAAAAAAGTTCCTACACTTAGCTGAGGTTTGGGGGGGAAATGTGGCCAAAAAGAGGAGTTAAATGCAGTAGACGAGGCTGGTGAGTGAGGCTCCTACAAGCCTCACGTTTTGTGCAATAAAAAAAGTTGAGACAGAAGTACTATATTTGGTAACCCTTAATGTTACAGCTCCTTTATGTTATCAGACTGTTCTGTAATACAGTAAGATGAAAATTAAATAAATTTGCTGTGTTGTTCAGACTGTTGGGAAAAGGTTTCTATTTGTTGCAGATGAGCAAGTTGAAACGGTGAGAAAGCCTTTGCTCAGTTTCACGCTCGTCCTGAAGTATTAAGTCATTTGTTTTTAAATTCTCCACAATGTGCTTTCTTACTGCAATATTAATGTGAGGACTCGTGTGATGCAGGAGCTGTAATTTAAAATGTTTCCCTCTTATATGGAATCTGAGTCAGAGAACTGAAACAACACGGTGTTTTTATATCTTTATGCAAAGATCTGAAATATTTTTTTTGCCATTCTTGATGAAAAGGACACTTTTAGCACAACTGTGAAACCCAAAGGGATTTTACACAATGATGGTGCCACACTTGGTCACTAGAGAGTGCAAAAATTCACGTTTGGCTCTATAAACTTGGATTTGGTAGCAAGTCAATGGAGCTCTCTGCAGTTTACATGTGATGGAAACAACATTCAAAGTGTGTTCTGCAAAATGTTTACATTATATGTCAGAATTGGTTAAAAAAACACTGTACGGATTTGATATTGTGAGATGAAAGTTGTTTTACAGGAGTATTTTAAGGGCTCTTGGAATCTTACTTCTTTGTGTGTCTCTCTGGTGGGATTTGTGTGTGTGTGTGTGTGCGCGCGTGTGTGTGTGAGCGTGCGTGGGTGTGTGCGTGTCAAGATAATCTTGGGTCACAAATGTCATTCAATCCATATGAATTAATAAACATCCAAAGCTGTCTTGTCTGATTAAAGCCGCTGCCTCTTTTCTTTTTTGAAGGGATCACACACACTGCATTCCTGTGCTTGTGCAGCTGTGTTGTGTGTGTGTGTGTGTGTGTGGTGCTATTGACTATAAACCTACTTTGCTTACATCACATCCCCTTATTGACCTTCCATATTCTCGTCAACAGTTGGCTATGGTGGTGACAACTCGTTTCACGCCCCTCCTGCTTATCTTCTCGTACTGCTGCAGAGGCCAGAAAACAAGCTGATAACTTGCTGCTGCAGCTAGACAGCAAAATTAAAGAAGTATAATTGATTGTTGGGTGGTAAATGTGTCATACAAGAAAGAATGGCAGGTTTTTTATCCTTTTTTATCATTTGAAAGGGGGATGTTAAGGAGAGACACTCTTGCTCTCTTGCTTTTCAAAATCATTTGCAAGAGTGAAAAATGCTTAAATGTTTTAAAAGCCCCCCTTCAGTCCAAAAAGAGATTTGCTTATTGTGTCATAATTTGGAATTTTTAGCTTCACTGTGCATGTGCAGTGTTTGACACTAGAAGGCTCTTTTCCCATTCATGTGCTGAAGAAAGTCACCTTAAAGGTTCAATATACGGGATTCAGAGCATTATCATAGTGTAGTGCTGTCTACCTGAGCAGAGACTGAAGTCCGGCTGCGCATGCATTTCAGTGTGAGTCTCTCTGTTGTGTCCCACTGGTTAGGTAATGGCCGCCCTCGGCACTTCGCTCATACAGGAGTTACTACTGATAACATCCTCCCAACCCACGGGTAATCGTGGAAGCGTAGCACCCTCCCTCCGGTTCCCCCTAAGGTTCACACTGTTAGATCTGTCAGCAGCTTTAACATTGCATGCGCTGTTAGCACCGTTAGCTGCTAGCCGCTGGCTCAGCCATTACTTTTAGTAATACAATTTAAGTGAAAAGCTGCTCATTTAAAGTGACTAGAGACGCTTATAAACCTGTTTCTAAGGCTGCTCAATATTTCCGCATAATATTTTAAACAGAACTCTGTGTTGTGCAAAAGTTCATCCATCGTTATTTTGGAGAGAGGCAGGCTAGGCTATCACCGCCCCGGTTAACAGTACTTTATGCTAAGCTAGGCTAATCGTCACCTGTCTCCAACTTCGTATTAAATGCACAAATGTATCCATTAAGATTAATGAGAAATGTTTCATCTCATTTAAATCTTGGAAAAACATAATAATCATGTTCCCCAAAATATTGGACAAGTTCTGTAATACAGTGCTGAGCAAATGAATGCTATTGTCAAGAAAGATAGATATTGGTGTCTTACTAACATTACATTAGTCGCAGTAGTATACATATTTCGTCATCATCCCATGTGAACAAAATATATGTCATTTATCCAAAAGTAGCTTTCTGCTCATTTTATTCCTAAATTATAGATAAATGGCCCAAAAAAAGAAAGTAGGTTACTCGTCTTATTTTGAAAGCGAAGAGCAGAGTCCGGAACTAAAATTCTTAATGAAGTTTGGACAACCAACACTCTTCTTTTCCGACACACACGCACACGTTTTGAAATACGTTACAAGTGAAACTTTTCATCAATGATTCACTCTCTTAGACGACCTTCCTTCATGAGCATAAACAATAAATAAAAAAAAACTGAGCTCAGATCAGCTTCCGCCGTCCGCGAGCCTCCAACAGCTCCGTGAGCTTTAGAGTCTCCTGAGCAGAGCGCGCACACTGACCTCATCCCACAGGTGAGCAAACTGTTACTTTACAGGTTTCACACTGACAACCCAGATTATCCGTAGAGTGCCTGTTTGTTTCTAAATTACATCGATTATATTTGTATTTTGGGGGATAAAACATGTGCCAGGATATTGTCTTACCTTTCTCCTGATCCGCATTGTAGGCTATTGTTCTTGTTAAACTAATAAACGAGCTAGTAACCTTATAGTGCTGCTAATATTAGTATACTGCTGCTAATATATTCAAAATAACATACATGATATCTGAATTACTTTAGTTTATAATGACCTCAAGTTATTGATCTGCCGTGATATCACTATCAGTCTGTGCAGAGTTCAGTCTGTTTAGTTAATTGTATTGGTCTTTGAAACTATTCAGATCACCAACTTATTTAATAAGTTACTGCTGTCTTCTTTCATTCATAATATTGGCTCTATAGTTAACTAAATGGGGAGTTTATATTTAATTTGTGGCCAGACATATTGTGGGATACCTTGCCTATATATTCCTGAAAAAGTCAAATTGGGTCTTTTGTGTCGGGGTTTAAAACAAACAGACTTGTCCTGTCTGATGCACTGTGGCAGGTTATTGGTGTTGATTTGGTGGTTCAGAGTCTCCTACCTCTTCTGAGGAATAAACACAAAATAAAATTAAACAAATCTTTGAGTGTTGTCAGCAAAGAAGGTAGCCGTACTTGTTGTGGAAGGTAAAAAAAACAAAAACATATCAATTATGCATGATCATTTTAACCTGCAGACATGTCCTCTTTGTATGCCTGTATTTATTAATGAGGATTCAGATCAATTTGGTGGATTTTATTTATTTTATCTTGCAATAAGTCACTTATCCAAACTGCAAAAGACAAGCTGAGAATGCTTTGCATATGTATGTGTTGCCTATTCTATTCACATTTTTGATTGAATTACATGTACATCAAGTCCAGCTTTGCCCTGTTTCCTATTCAGTATGTCAATCACGTGTTACTTCATGTAGATTAATGTGGGAAAACTGCCATAAACACTAGTAGGCCTCCAGCTTGGGATAAAATGCACAATGCAAATAATGTAAATGCACTGCAGACTGAGGTGCCTTAAGTATCAGTCTTTTCTTAGGGAGCAGAAAGAAGTTAGCAATAATATGTAGATTCATTTACAATGGGGGAAATAAATTGTCGGACCACAACTTTCGGCTTGAGTACAATAGTGTGAAGTCCAAAACGGGACTCAGTCAGTGTTAAATCGATCTTTTTAGCCCAGAAATTAAAACTAGAGATGCTTGTTTTTTAATCTGCTATTTTGCGTGTTTTTCAGTCGATACACAGCTAATTTGGTGATAAAATTATTAATTACTAGATTTCATGTAGTTATGTGTCGCCTTAAAATTTGTGGGGATCACAAACAAAAAAAGTTTTTTTTGGAAAGCTTTAAATGTTTGAATTTGGCTCCTCCATCGTCTTGAAATAGAGAATAACAATAGATAAACTGGCCTGAAGCTCCTGAAGGGAAGAGAAACTGTAATCATGGGGACGTTTGTTTTATTTCTGTGTGTGTGACCTTTGTCAGATATGATAATGAAACAACAATATTTACCATGTAAACATGTTCACTGATGTGAACCTACACGCACGCACACACACACACACACACACACACATAGAGAATATGTAGACAATGTCCTTCATTGCGTTTCTGTTGTTCCAGCATCTTGTTCCTTACAAACCAGAACTACGAGCTCCTTAGGTTGTCATACTGAGGTCAGCAGTTTATTAGGACACACACACACACACACACACACACACACACACACACACACACACACACACACACACACACACACTGAATCCAGGCTCATGAGAACACATCTTATCTGTGCAATGAGAAAAGGCTGAAGAGATAAAGGTTCACCACCACGGTTGCATCCTGCACAGCTGCTGACCTCATGACCCTCAACATCTCCTCTCTCAGGTCTGTGAAACACTGATGCTGGACCAGTGGGAGGGGAATAGATAATGGCCATGGCACACTGTAATGTGAGTGTATTTATGTTTGCATGATGCAATTTTGCCTTATTTCATTTTGGGCCATGTTACAGGGGTTCTGCCTGCAGCCAATGTTTTAACTCTATTTTCTAGAAATGGATGTTTATTAAATATCTCTGAGTATATTTTTATTAGCGATACATCCAGGAGATCTGAGGTGAATGTGGTTGTTTGTGTTTTAGTTTTCACAACACGATTTCTTGTAATGTCAAGATATCTCCACCCCCCCCCCCCCCAAAACAAATTCCTCAATATATTAGATATATCAAACGGATGATCTCTAACAGTGGGATCTTTTCATCAGATGTTCTGTAATTACACAGTGATCATGCAATGAGAGGAAATGTGACTCCGATCCTCGTGGTTTTATTGTAAGGCTGAATATTATTTCCCTTTTGGTGCCACTGCATGTCAGAAGTTCATGGAGACCATTTTGTCTCAAAAAAAGACAATAAGTAACTGTTGCTGTTAATGGAGAACGGATGATTTCCCTCTACTAGACTGTTTGTCTCTCAGCTACGTCAAACTAGTGCAATTGAGGCCAACCTGACACTCAAGCAGCCGTGTCTGAAATCTTAAAAGCATAAACCAAATTGTCTAATAAGTTTTGCTTTACAATCTGAAAAAAAGATTTTCACAAAAGTTGTAGAAGTTGTTCAAAGAAAACAGACATTCACCCCTTTAGTTAGAGGAGTAGCTGGCCTGTGTCTGTCCCATCATCTTTGTAATGCACAGTCAGGTTGTTTGCCAACCGAAACGGGACAGAAGAAGACAGTTTATTAAGGGATGCTGATGTTTAATGGTGCAAGCGATTTTAAGTTAATGCAGTCTAATCTTTCTTTCTTTTGTTGACTTTTGTTGTGTTTGTTTTGTCCTCCAGTTGCGGTCACCATCCTCGTCTCCTCATGATGATGTCAACCTGGGACCTTCAGCAAACCCTCAGTCAGTAGCTCTGCTCTCACTAAGCAGCATGTCTATATATTACCACACAAGATATACAGCTACTAACCCAGTAAAAATGAGCTTGCATTGTCTTCACTAAAAGTGTATTTCCAGTGGTCTGGATTAGATATTTTCAGAAAATAATGCGAGGCCACTGTTAAGAGAATGGTCCATTTGAACTAAGTACTGTTTGCTCTTTGTCGGTCGCTTTTCTACCATATGTAAGCTATTACAAATATAGTACTTCAGAGTTATTATGTAATTCTGTCCACCATTTAATAAACTACTCTCGGTCTTGTTTCAGTGCCAGGCCCACTGACTTTGACTTCTTGGCCGTCATTGGCAAAGGGACCTTTGGAAAGGTAACACTGAAACAATTACTTATGTATCGATCTATGTATCTCTTTATTGTTGAATAGATATCGTGTGTTTTTCTTTCAGCAGTTTCCTGCATCTCAATCAGGTTACATATTCACCAGCAGGGAAAGTGGTTTGAACTAGACTAGTTCTCTGTGACACCAGCTGACGATAACAATGATAGACGCTATCGCAGGAATTATTGGTGGGTCGTATAGATTATAAATTACTATCAGTGGTATACTCTCAATTAGCAGCAGCTGACCTTTTTAGACAGAGGAGAGAGAGAAATAGTGAGCTGTTGCTGACTTTGCAGTTATCTGCTGACTGCTGTCTGATGAAAATGTGCTGCCTGCTTCATGAATCATTTACTTTAGAGTCCACTGAGGCCTCTTAAGGTTGACCTGAACATCATCCAATCAGACGTGTTTCATATAAGGTGTATTCCTTCTCTACTAAACTCTTCATGTGATTACGTTCCTTTGTCGGCAGGATTGTATTTTCTACATAAAAAGTAATGTTAATGAGGTTTGTGTTGGCCGCAGGTCAATGTCAGAGCTTGTATCAACACACTTCTCATATTTCTCAGTGTCATCTGTTTCCACAGATCACATATCTGTGTTGCGTTCTCAGAGGGGCTCGATGTAATGTCGTGACAGCGGTGTGTCGAGATGATGGCGCAGTCTGTTTACGAAACAAACCACTGACAAACACACCTCCATGCAGGTCCTGCTCGCCAAGCTGAAAGCGGACAACAAATTCTACGCCGTCAAAGTGCTGCAGAAGAAAGTCATCCTCAAGAAAAAAGAGGTGGGCTCCGCTCCAGCTGATCCTCGCTGGCTCCATCATTTCCTTTCCTTTATGAACGAATGAGAGTTTGGATTTTCAGAGGCGAACCATTTTTAATTCAAATCAATAATACAATGTTGCCTTTAAGCATATGATCTGATACAAACTTACCAACTACGAAATACATACTGTATTACGTTTTAGGTGATTAAGCAGATGTGATTTTTTGAGATTATGACCAGGATGTCAAAATATATACATTTATTTTGAATTACACAGTACTCCAATGTGCCAGGCTAAAGTAGATGAAGATGGAAAATAGCTCCATGAGCCAAGAGGAAAATATGTGTGTGCGTGTGTGAGAGAGAGAGTGTTATTAGTAAACAGTGTTTTAACCCAGCAACATGATCTCAATCTTATCTAATCTACAGCTTGTTCTGTACAAAGAGCAGATTTTACAACTCCCAGAAAATAAACGGAGCCACTTCTTTGTTCGTGTCCGACAACACGACGACAATATCTGATCAAACACACTTGTCCTCCTTTGATTCGTTTGCTTCTGCTGAAGTTGAAGTGCTCAGTGTTTTTTTTCCGAGAGGAAACGATTGGTCTGTTTTTTTCTTCTCTTTTAGTCTCTTTCTGCCGTCCAGTCCTAGAAAACGGATGACCCTTTCCCTCATTAACAAAGAGTCAGTGTTTCCATCAGACAGGAAGAGAATCTGAAACAGCATTTAGACAATTATTACGCATTAAAACTCTGTTGACGACCAGATTCATATTTTCTCGTCAGTAGCTTTGATACTTTTTCAATATATGTTACCTTTTTAATTAAGTAAAAAATAACTTTATTGAACAATAAAATTGTGCAAACTCCACATTGTTGTGTGGACAACATGCCTTGACAAATGTGATCAGATTATTATTATGAATTTAATGTACATTCTAAGAAAATAAATTCTGAAGAAAATTAAAATATGCTTATTTACAATGAAAGCTTAAGATAGAAATAAAATATTTAAACTGCAATTGACAATATGTACTGCATACTTCTACTGAGCAGCTAAAGTACTACAAATAGGCCTGTTTCACAGCAGACATGTTGTCTTGTCATTGTAGGAAACGCCCAGGTGTTAACGATGGCTCTGTTCAATTAAAGTGACAGTGAGCGAACTATACCAGGACCCTGAAATCAAAGCAGCTACATACAAATGAATTAATCATTAGATTCATTATTTACACCTGTGCTTTTCATTCTGTGAAAATGTAACTGTACCCCACAAACATTAACAAATACACTTGAGTACACAGTGGTGATGTTCAGGAAAATGTGTTTTCTGTATGATTGGTGTATTTGTGGCATTTTAATTAAATGTAGTCATCACTGTCTCACTCTGATGTCTTCTCTCTTTAGCAAAAGAACATCATGGCAGAGAGAAATGTACTGCTGAAGAGTCTGAAACATCCCTTTCTGGTTCGGCTCCACTACTCCTTCCAGACTCCAGAGAAGCTCTACTTTGTCCTCGACTATGTGAATGGTGGAGAGGTATGCGTCTTAAACTAAATAAATAGTGAAAGAAACTTGATCACCATATTTCCTCAAATAAACACCGGGGCCTGTATTTAC
Source organism: Anarhichas minor (assembly GCF_050575085.1). NCBI lineage: Eukaryota > Metazoa > Chordata > Actinopteri > Perciformes > Anarhichadidae > Anarhichas > Anarhichas minor. Next base: position 3,424,778 of record NW_027466449.1, on the reverse strand, counting down.
CTCAACAGCAACTCTGTTTTATAAGTAGGATTGGTCGTATTTTAGTACAAAAACTAGTTCCCGCTTGACCTGTTAAAGATTACGCTGTTATTACAAACTCAACACTTCTTGTAACTGCTAACAACAAAATTATATTATATTTTTATTTTTACACACACACACACACACACACATAGACCCGCAGTGACTGAAATGCCAGTAGGCAACTATACTTTAGATGAGTACCTTAATCCAGAACAACAAAGTGTTGAAAATAACATGATTACCAGTATATTGTTGAATTTATTCAATTAAAGTGGTAGAAATGTACACAGGCACCAAGAGTTTATCTACACTTGTGTTTTCCCTGGCCTTAATTTTTTGGGCTTTGTGTCGATCACGCCCCCTGCCGTTATCGGAAGCCCGGCTTTTAACTAACTACCGTTTTTTATTTGAGGAAATACGTTATGTTTTTATGGCATAAAGTTAGAAATGGTGTGCTAGCTGTTTTGGGGAAAATGTTAAACTTAGCTGAATGTTAGTACCAGTCACCATGTTCATTTTAACACCTTGTAGACTTTATAATTTGTGTGTGCATGTGTGTGTTTGTGTTACCTATAGTCAGATTTCCTGGTTTATCATGACAGAAAGTGCTCTGACTGCACATAGATCAACATCCTGATAGAAAGGAGGCAACAGGATCTTTATTCTAAGAAGCATTATAATGGCAGAGCTGTTATCATCAGAAAGATGCGACTCCTTTTCTCACTTATGGACTCATTTGGATAATTGTACCAAATTGTCACTAATTTACAGACAAAGCTGTATACAGTCTATTGGACAGAGCCAGGCTAGCTGTTTCCCCCTGCTTCCAGTCTTTATGCTAAGCTAGGCTAACAAGCTGCTAGCTGTAGCTTCATAATTCACCTATAGACATGAAAGTGGTATCAATGTCCTCATCACTCAAGTGCATTTCCCAAAATATTGTACTATTGGTTTGATAAGTAAAATTGCCACACATAACATCTTCTATTTTCTAAAAATGTTCCTGGGAAAACATTTTTAAAACTATAAATAGTATTTAGTTTACTTATTCTGCCAGGGTTGTATATGTTTTTATGGCTATTAGTGTCAAAAAGTCCACATTGTGAATAAACTGGAGTAAGACCTGGTTTAGCATCATATCATCTTATCCTTGTACATTTTGGTTCCTTGTTGCTCATCTGGACACAGCAGGCTGCACTTTAACAATGTCCAAATAAGTAATCCTTTATTTACTCATATCAAACAAAGTCAGACACAGCTCGTTGGCGTGCAGCCAGCAGAACTGTTTTCTAACACAGAAACTTTGCTGTCTCTTCATCCCTCAATAATTCTCTGTCCTCCTCTAACAACTAAATGTAATTTTGATTTCTCCCTCCAACCTCTCCACGCTCTGTCTATCTGTCCATCCACCTTTCTCTCTCTTTCTGTAGCTGTTCTTCCACCTGCAAAGAGAGAGGTGTTTCTCCGAGCCCAGAGCAAGGTTCTACGCAGCCGAGGTAGCGAGCTCCATCGGCTATCTTCACTCTCTCAACATCGTTTACAGGTCAGAACATTTATGACAATACCGTTATGAGAGTTGGCCCCAATCATTATCTATTACACCCGAACCGTAGCGACACAAAACAGTAAATTCACAAATGATCTATCATAATAATCTTCTCATTCTTATCTGTTACAGAGATCTGAAGCCAGAAAATATTCTCTTAGACTTTCAGGTGAGTCCAATTCCTCACATTTGTTTTTTGTAAACTTCAACTCCTCTATATGTTTTAGTCTTTTTTTGCATTGCATTATTTATTGTTGTGTGCAGGGCCATGTGGTGCTGACAGATTTTGGGCTGTGCAAAGAAGGTATAGAGCCTGAGGGCACCACCTCAACTTTCTGTGGGACTCCAGAAGTAAGTAAAGAATACAACTGTATATCATAAATGATTAGGTCTTTTATTCCAAATGAGCAGTTGACAACTCAACTTTTTACTGACTAAGAACTGTGGCCTTTTAATCTAGTTAGAAAAACCAGTTGTAGAAAGAGGATTTGTCCATGCCCATCTGTTTCTATCTGTTTCTCTGTCTGCAGTATTTGGCACCAGAGGTTCTTCGTAAGGAAGCATATGACAGGACAGTGGACTGGTGGTGTCTGGGAGCAGTGACCTATGAGATGATCTACAGCCTGGTATGTGAGTTTGTGTGTGGCTGATTGGTACGGTATCCCTTTTTAGAAGCATCTTCATGTTTGACTAGACAATACAGTATATCCTGTGTGCAAGGTCGACATTTTCATTTGAGGGTGGGGCTAAAGTAAATCTCAGTGTCCAAATAAGAACAGGTTCAGCCTCTAGGGACCATGACCACATGCTTAGTACATTTCATGGTGACCTGTCTGTCAGATTTTTATGTTTTCTTTATGTACAAGTACATGATTTGGCCTGGTAGTGATGCAAGAGAAAAGGTCAGAGCATCTCTGTCCATAATTGTCTGCAGAAAATGTTGTAGAGACTAAAATGTCTCAACAGCTATTGGATGGATTGCCATTAATTAAGATTAGTTTCAGACATTCATGTTCCCCTCAATGAATTGTAATTACTTTATGTACCCTTTATCATTTCCTCCAGCACCACCACAAGGTCAACACTTTAGTTTAAACAAAATTCACCAGATTCCTATCAGCCTCCGCTGTACTTTCTGTTTAGTGCTAATTAGCGTTAGCATGCCAACACACTAAATTAAGATGGTGAACATAGTAATATTACTGTATCTGCTGAATAGCGGCTGTTAGCATACTGATGTTAGCATTTAGCTCAAAGTACTGCCGCTATGCCTGAGTACAGTCTCGCGGAGCCACTAGCTTGGCTGAGGACTCTTGTTTACACAAATAGAATATGTTGATTTAGCATTTATGTATTTCTATATGAAATGCTACAACTTGTGCCCCTTATAATATATTATTTTTAATATACTGTTTATACTGTTTGCACCCATCCCTCCGCTTCAGCCTCCTTTCTACAGCCGTGACGTCGATGAAATGTATAACGGGATCCTTCACAAGCCGCTGCCACTTCCTCCGGGGAAGTCTGACGCTGTCTGCTCTCTGCTGGTGGGTCTTCTGCAGAAAGACCAGCACAGACGCCTCGGGGCCATCGCCGACTTTGTGAGTCTGTCTTTCAACTGTTGCTACACATGAAAACAGGCGGTTTCCCAGACAAGAAATAAGCCTAGTCTTAGACAAGGGAAGATCAAACTCCATTAAATGCTGCTTTAGTCAAGGACTCGGCTTATTCTAATTTTGTGAAACTAGCCTCTTACAGTATGAGACATCTTTTAAAGGGATTTGGACCTTTTCTGAGAACCCTCTGAGAAAATTTACCAAGATGACATCACCTTCATACTTTATTTCTCATTGTTTGAAACAACATAGAGTGCCGTGAAAATCTCTATTGGAGTGCCAGTTTGTCCTCATAAATGTGTTTTGGGATTTCTGAACAGAAGGAATGGAAAATGCCAGTATGTACAGTACACATGTATAACATTTCTCTATTTTATTTACAGTTAGAAATAAAGAACCACATATTTTTCTCTCCAATCAACTGGGACGACCTTTACCACAAGAGAATCACTCCTCCTTACAACCCGAATGTGGTGAGTTTTTTCAGGCTGTCTGTATGTGTCAACTCATCCATTACTTGCATATATATAGTCATGCTTTATCAGTTACAATGATTGTTTCATCTTTTAGAGAGGCCCAGCTGACACTCAACATATTGATCCAGAGTTCACCAGAGAAATGGTTCCTAACTCGGTGAGTCGGAGCCCGGAGCTCAACGCCAGCAGCAGCTCCAACAACGCATTCAATGGGTTCTCCTTTGTCGGCACTGAGGACAGTTTTCTGTGAGGCAGGAGTTAATTGTTCCAATGTTTCAACACTGTAATCGAATCAGCGGAGTGAGCACAACTCTTTTGAGTCTGGTGAGAATAAGAGCTCCTCATGTACTATTGCCGAAATCCTACGTGGCATCTATAATGTTTGACTACTGCATGGATTTCAAAACGGTTCCTCTTGAGGGTGTAGCAGTGAGGGATCACGCCTGCAATGGACACATTTACGGTTAAAATATATAACACTTTTTTTGCCTGGAAGTCACAGGTCTATTCTTAGAGAGATAGCGAGGATCGTTATGAATGTGTTACCTAATATTCAGGGCTGGCAAGAAGTAGGACCATCTTTAAGATGCAGTGCAAATTATCTTTATTCCATTCCTTTACAATGGAATTAAGAGTGTGTTTTATTATTATTATTATTATTATTTTATAAACAGATATTGTCATATCGTGTGGAAAAAAACACAAAGTTGTCTTCCTGTGTACATCCATACTTAGAACTCAATTTTCCTGATAAAGGGCGCAAACGCAGGCAAAATCTCCGGGCGAAACACAAATGGGCATGACCATCAAACTTTCGGCAATTTTTGGTGACCACAGAAGTTGGTGAAAACCAGGCGCAGCTGCAAGAGGTGTGAGTGTAATCCTCTGCCATGGAGTTTGCTCTGAGCGGAAGGAAAATAATAATATTAAAAGTAATAACGAGGAAAATGTAATGAGTAAGGAATAAAGTTGCTGCTGTGTAAAATCACGGCCCATCACAGCCCATCTCTCAAATGAGAGACTGCAGATGAAACACATGCATCATCTGTCACAGTGATATATATATACATATACACATATATATATATACACAGTGATGTATAGATGTTTAAACTACACAGAAAAGATCTGACGTTCTACGTACGATCTTCTTGTGCAAAGACAGCTAAAGACGTGACAGACTGATGATAAAATAACGTCCAATATGTTTTGTTCTTCGTCAAAGACCAAAAGAAAGTCCTCACCACAGTGGTCTCGTTTGTTTATAACAATTAAGAGTCAAAGGTAATTTGTAGATGATGCACTGATTTTAGAAAACGGTCCTTGTAGCACCTTTTAAAAAAATAGATAATTACATAGCAGATGGTGATAGCTATTAGACATGCTAAAACAGTTAATGTTATACAGAAAATACTTTATGCAACATACAGTAGTATCTTTGCAGTAGGATTATCTACCGTGGTAATTAATGTAATTATATCAATGTTAACCATGAAGTGCCTCTCTGCCTTAAATATGAAGTTGGTGATTGATGGTGCTTGACGTTGGCAGTAACGGGTGATACACTTGCATCTGAAGTCCTTGCATTTTATTTGTATTATGTCATTTATATGTACTTAAAGCCCTGTTTGTACACCCGATATTAAAGATGCTCTTCTCTTCCAAATCCTAAACATATCATGTTCCCATTTACCTTCTTAGAAAAACGTCTGCTTCTAAAACTGTAACCCTGCATGCCAAGCTGTTGATCCCTGACTGAACCTGTAAACAGAGAAGTTAAAGGTGCCGGGTGTGTGTGTGTGTGTGTGTGTGTGTGTGTGTGCGTGCGTGTGTGTGTGTTTGTGTACATAGAAAACGTGTTAATAAATCAAATATGTCAAAACAGTTATGTGTTCTTTTGGATGAGCAATTAAACATGTGTGCATAACAGAAACAGTGTTCAGTGACCAGCTTGTAAATGTTGCATGTTATCAAAAATCACCTCACCTGAGTGATGATGACCTTTGCTGAGATTACAGGTAGACTATTTATCTGCGTAGTGAATTTAGATTTAGACCAATAGGTAAATTATTAACCCCAGAAAGAAAGAAATAAACAGGTGGAGAATTGTGACCTTATTAGAATATTATCTACATTACTGTACAACTGCGCCACTCAGAGGTCAAAATGACAAACACAACATATGATCAGTGTCTGATTCTGATGGATTTAAATACATATAAATAAAAACAGAAGTCAGAAGGCTTCGAAATAAACACATGCAGAAATGTGCGTAACATAGCAGTATGTATTACCACCTTTTCATTATGTGGTAAATAGAATTTTACTAATTTTGGATAAAGATAACAGATTTAATGTGACATTAAGGTGCAATGCTGTCAGAAATAAACATTCAAAATATGGCAATATGCGGACGTGGAGAGGGCCAAAGTGTGATGGAAAAATATTGGTTTAAGTAACAGTGAGGAACCAATTAGCAACACTGTTGAAGACTGCAGGGATGATATGAAACAAGCAAAGTGAACAAGGATGTACAACTTAGGTTCACCACATTAACATTAAGAATAACAGAGATGAAGCCGAAATAAGTACAATGATGCTGGATTACATTAAACTGATTCGTAGCCTATAGCAGAAATGCTCACTGATTTCGTAAATAGGTTAGTGTGATGCTAAGTGTCCTTAATACACAGTCAATAAAACGTTCACGAATACAATATATGTGTGCGCAGATTTAGTTTACATAATGGACAAATACCTTTTCACTTCGCACATCAATTTGCAATAACAAATTTGCTACGTTGTGGTCAGAATGGGTGTTTTATATAAAGCGGGCCACACTTGATGGAATGCATAGCTTCTTTGTTGGATTGTCTCCCAACGTGTTACTTGACATCTTTGTTACTATACATCCATCTTTTTGGAATGCTTATATATTCAGATAATTTTTATGGGATGCATATTGTTTTAAAAAATGATGGGAAAGGTTTCAAGATATGCTGTTGATGTGTTGTAGACTTCTCGTGCTAGCTGTAGCACTAGAACGGCTAACTGCAAGGCTATTACTTGGTGAAATATTCTCAACTATCCTCTAAAAAAAGAATCGAAAAATATACCGTTCAGGAATGTTTGATCGACACTGGTTATTTATTTTGTATTACCAATGTGTTAACGTTAACGTCAGAGGGGGAAATGGAGAGTAACCAGTCAAAGTCTGTGCAACAGCAGTCGTTAGCCGTTAGCCTCGGTTGAAACCGTTTCTCACGTGGACCGTTTCCGGGGAGTAGTGTACTGGATAGCCATGGTAGTAGTGTTCTTGAACACATCCTCTGTTCAGTCCCGGGTAATATTTCTATCGATACAACATCGCGAGTTATTTAACTGTTAATGCATTTTAATAATTAACACACATTTCATTACGCGTGTGTTATTTGAACTCCGTAAAAATACTGATTGTTTTAGTTGTTGTTAAACTCATAACTACTCCAGCAGCCGTTGCGAGCTCCAGTCTGAATCTCGAGCAGAGTAGCAGAGACAGGAGGGATGTCGCGCGGGTAAGTGAAGGAGGCATTAAGGTTCCTAGATGATAACGTTGCCTATTTTATTCGAGGGGTTGCATTGCGTTGTAGTGTGTGTGAGAGTGTGAGACGACTGTTTCCTCTCCCTCATGTCGTTTAAAAGCCGTTGTTCTGTTGTGTCATGGTAGTGAGCTGGAACAGCTGGACCCGGCGGTATTCCAGAAGCAGTTGCACAATCTGAAATTTAGGTAGGCATTTCTGTGTTCTCAACACTGTCATGTCAGCAAACTTTCTCCATCACAGTCGAAATCGACATGATCACAAACGCCTCATATTCGCCGATACAATTGTTGCGGTTGCGTTACGTTACATGCGCCGCTGGAGGCGCTATACTTTCTGAATTTAAAGTCAACGTTTCTTCAAGCGTGCTCATGGTGTTTGGTAGGCACGTTAGCTGAGGTTAGCTTGAAGTTAGAGCCAAGTTGCAATGTAAGTTAATTCGTTTGGCAATCATTTTTGACTCATCAATCGCAATAATTCTGTCTTGAGAGTTGCCCCGTGTGATGTTTGGACACACACGTTCGCTGCATGATTTATATGTATGTCGTGGTCACTGTTTGGTTTGCACAAGCTAATGTTAGCTACTAAGCTATGTCAACTTTTCTGGGGTCAGTTAAGCTAATGCTAGCTCATGCTAGCTCGCTGCTCTGGAGCACAACATGCATGCTTGTCTAGGTTTAGGACGGGAAAGTGAAATACAGAGGCTTTGTACTCAAGGAAACAGTTACAAGTTAGCTAACTATATGTCAGTGTAGTGTTAATTAACTATTTGTATATTGTATGTTAAACATGCAAGGTTGCAAGTCTGTGGCAACTCTGTTAGTCTTGGCTTCAACTAATCTCTTTGATGCATTGCGAACAACTGTCGGTGTTATAGTAATATATTCTAGTATTTTAATGTTGGGCACTTTAAATGTACCACTTAAACACACTTAATGAAGACATAAGTTCTGTTGATTTAAACCGGAAAGCTAAACATTAGTCTGTTTTTACATCTGCAGCTGAAACGTCTGACGCTTCACCAATGCAAGCTGGATGGAATTGTGTTCAAATGATAAAAATTAAATTTAAACTGAACAGCATCCATTATATAGTCCATATCAAACATGTCATATGTTCATATTTATTTACACTTTGGAAGCAGAGATGTCTAATAATTCTCTAGTATGTCTTCTCACTCTTAATAGTCTATAAATTGATTGGCCCAGCTGAAGGTTTTGTTTTCATGACAAAATCTATTAATACATGTTTAAATTATTGGTTATCTGTCTGGTTGCAGCATGGATGAAGAAGATGATAGTACAATGTGCATTGACACTGACTCGGACGCAGCAGATAAGAACGATGGTACCAAGTCAGTCAAATGGACTCAGGAAGAGGTGAGTGAAGAGAATACTTTGACCTTAATATGTATGTTTCAGATATTCATCTGATTATATTATCTTTAGAGCAACACCCGATGATTTCCAGTAGATTATTATGTTCGTGTCAGTGAAGTAACAAAGCTTACACTAAACTATACTGAATCTGAACTGATTCCTTTTTTGTGTGCAGGATGAAAATCTCAAAATCCTGATCAGCAACTTTGGGAAAAAAGATTGGAAAACCATAGCCAGTTTTTTTCCGGTAAGTATTCAGCAGAAGCAAAGTTACTTGAGTGAGAGAGAATGAATGAAACAGCAATGTAAACTTTTAAAGGAACAGAGGATGCAGATCTCTGATTGCTTGCTAATCTCTTCTTCTTTTGTTTTGGTAGGGGCGGACAGAATTCCAGTGTATGCATCGCTGGAGAAAGTACCTGAATCCTGATTTAGTCAAGGGCTTCTGGTCCAAAGAGGAAGACGATAAGGTAGAAGAAATGACACTGAACATCAGATACAGACTATGCTTGAACCCAGTTTGTAGTTAAACTGTCCCATCTCACTCTCTCCTCCTGTGTTAACATGCATTTGCTCTGGACAGATAGTAGAGCTGGTGGACAAGTACGGCTTCAAACACTGGTCGTTGATTGCCAGGCACCTGAAAGGACGGGTGGGGAAACAGTGTCGTGAGCGCTGGCACAAGCACCTCGATCCACTGCTCAAAAAGAGCTCCTGGACCAACGAAGAAAACCTCATCATCTACAAAGCCCACTCACTTCTGGGAAACCGGTGGGCTGAGATTGCCATGCTGCTCCCTGGAAGGTGGGTTAGCTGTGATTGATTTGTTGAAGTTTAACAATATGGATGACGGGCAATCAAATGCATTATTTGGTAGTTATTGTTAAAATAAGAGGGTGAATGTAACAACGTATCAGCCTGTTTAACCAGAAATGACACAGAGACTTGAATGTATATTTTTGATTCCTCTCGCAGGACTGACATTGCTGTGAAAAATCACTGGAACTCAACCATCAAACCAGAGTTGGACTTGTACAAAGACGACGCTGACATTATTTCCCTTGATATTCAACAGTTTGAAGGAGAGGTACAGTACCTGTTTAGTTTAGCACATACTGTGTAATACTTATCACTTTCAGCTTCCACACCGTTTGTACAAATGTTTTTTTTCCTCAATGATTTCTTAGCAAGCAAATATGAATAGATTATAAATGAATGAAAATGGTTAATGGATTAGATTATGCCAGTTGATTAATCATCATAGTGATGTAGCAGGTAAAATGTTGGTTGGTTACAGTTTTACATTTTTTTTAAAGAAAATGCTACTTGCTACATATTATGAAATCAATAATAATATACTAATCTAATCATTATATGGGCTACAGGTCAGACTATGACAGAAGAAAACGCTTTGGTGTCATTTATTGTACTACACTATTGCGCATTCACATTATATGTTGTTTTACAGGTGGACTTCAAGTGTGACGTTGTATTAGACACTGAACCAGTAATTCCTAAAGTGGTAAGCTTGCTATGATGATTTTCTTTTATGACTCAGAAACTTTTACCAAAGTACAAACACTCAAATTTCAAAAAAGTTACTATTAAGTAAGTAAGTTAACACAATAATCACCAGACTTGACTGGATTTGTAGGGGTGGTCCTGGACTCATGCCTGTCATATTCTGCTGTGATGTCTCAGCTGGCAAGCTTGGTATGGCTCACCTACTCTCTGCTTTGCTGCAGGTCAGGCCAGTGAAGGAAAAGAAGGCGGCATGTCAGAAAGTCAAGCAGAAGACGGTCGCTCTGCTTCCACAGACTTTAGCGTCCACGAGTCCCTCCTTGCCCCACAGTTCGAGTTCCAGTCCCAGCTCCAGCTCAGGCGCTGCACCAGCAGCTGCACCGGTGGACCCGAAGAAGTTTACCAGCGCGGCACTGAGGATGATCTCTGAAGACATGCTGCCGCTCAGGTGACCTGTTGAAAGTGTCCTTGTTGGGTTGTTGTCCAAAGTTGGCAAAATCCCCAAGTTTGTTAATCCCTAAGTCGAATAGGTGATCTCATGGGTCTATATACCCAGGATGATGTCGTGTGTGTCAGTAGACTTAACAGCAACAGAGGGCTAGTTGTATATTCTGTATGAATACTAAATACACATCAAACCACCAATCTAGATCACACACACTCGCACACATCATTTGCAAATGCACAATGCCAATGTAGCTTCCTTTTTTGTTCCCCACAGTTTTGTTGAAGGCGCAGGCTTCCGGTCATTCATGAGTACCATCAGTCCTGAATGCAGCAAGCTATCCCAGCGGGCCATGGGCCTACAGCTCTATGATGAAGTGGAGAGAACCATCAAGCCTCGGCTCATCCGGGATCTTAAAGCCTGCCTTGCCAAAACCAAAGATGGCGAGAGTGCAATTCATGTCACGTTTGACCTCTGGGCAGGGAATCAATCCCACCCAGCGGAGGAGCCCATTGTCGTTGTGCAGCTCCACTTCGTCAGTGATTCCTGGCAGATACGCCGTCCCATTGTAGCCTTCCGCCACCTCAGCCACAAAAACCTCAGCACGGCTGTGGCCAGGGAGCTTGAAGGTGTGCTATTGAGCTACGGCCTCTTTCCTCCCAGCATCGGCTACGTGCTCGCAAACCAAGCCAAAGAAGCACTGTCTGGGAACAACTTGTTCTGCGACTACAAGATCATGTGCTCATCCAACCGGGGAGAACCCGATGGAGAAGAGATGGTGGCATTTCTGTCAGACCAGATGTCTGAAACAGAGTCCCCCTTTTCAGAGCTACAGATTGGGACTAGAACCACCTGTGTGGCTCACACATTGCAGCTTGTGATTAAGGAGGCACTGAAGAACTCCAGGGTGGTGGAAAACCTGCTCTCGCAGGTCCACAACGTGGTGGCTTTCTTTAGGAGCAGCGCCTACTGGAGCGAGGTAAGAGAAACTAAAAATGATTTTGCAATTGTATGTTACACTGTGTTATATTTGTCTTGCAAAGGTACATAAACCAGGTCAGCAAGTCTGTTTTTCAGATTTTTATAGATTTTACATGCAAAGATGAAACGACAGCACCAGTGTGTCTTGTTTTAAATATGTATTCATTAGCACTGATTATTAAACCTTTCAAACTCAGAGTGTGCAGACAAAAAATAAATGATATCTTCATCCCCAACCTTCGTCTTAAAGGTTTGTTTCTGAGCTGTAGAGTTATGTGAAACCAAAGCTGATTATTTGAGGTGGAAAAGCTAATTAACATAATCGTTCAATTGAGGTCTAACAATACTATTTTTGTTTATGGACAGACATTATATGATTTTCTTTCCTGTGTTGTTGACCGTTTTGTATCATTGTCTTGTTTAGGTCCTGTTGAAGGAGTGCAACGTTTCCCTGTGCCCTTCCTCCAGTAGCTGTCGCTGGAACTCCATGATGCTGTCTTTACGCCGCATGGTGCAGGAGTCGGCCTGGACCGCCATCATGGCTCTCCTGGCCCAGGCCCGCATAGAGGCTAACGACACAGCCAGCGCCCCGCCTCTGGTCATGGCCAAGAGGGAGCAAGTGATTGACATCCTGGGTCTCCTTGAGCCCTTTGAGGAGGCCTTGCAGGTAAAACAGAAAGTTAATTTCATGGATGTAGTGTAATATAATGTTTTACAAAGATCACACACAATTGTAAAATGTAGTATTACTTGTAAATATTAGTTGTTTTTTAGAACCCTAACCTTTTTAGAAATATTTAAATTGGAATTTCCACGTTTTACTTGTTACTTTTTGGGATATTTATTCTGGTAAAATATGAACCAATCAGCTTAAGAAGAGATATAAACAGGGTTGATATCACTCCAAGTAATGACATTGAAATGACCATCTTTTAATATTAAGCACTTTAGCTTCATGTCAGCCCACATTGTGTTACATGTTCTTAAACAAAACCTATTATTGGCTTATTTGGTGTTAAATACAATGAAGTCTGTTGACAAATGTTCTGAATTGGGCAGTTTGAATTACTGAAACAAAGAAAACAAAAACATTACGATCATTAATGTTGCAGCACTAATGCCCTTATTTGTCAATTGTACATTGCACCTTGCTTCATGGATTAGAGACTATATATTATATACATGCATAGAAATACAGTATTATAGTGTTGGGGTATTGTTAATAGAAGATTATGTGAGATCATTTCCCGATGCTTCTTCTAACTCAGGTCCTGCAAGGAAATGGAGTGACCATCTCTTTCATCACGCCATCCCTGATTGGCCTTGATAAGACATTGGAGAGCCTGGTCACCAACTACTCCCACTTCAACAAGGCCCTGCGCACAGGCATCCACACACACTTCCAGTCCCTGATTCACCAGAAGGACATGATATTAGCTGCTGTGCTCGACCCCAGGATCAAACTGCAGGTATTGAATTGAAACATTGCCGTTGTGTCATGCTTTGCCACTTTGCATCCACAGAGCGGAATCAGAATCACTCGAAATCAGAACTCTCATCCTTTCTTGAATGTTTTTTTCCAGCCGTTTTCTGATGCCAAACTGGAGGACCAGACAGGTTTCCTAACACCCCCGTCAAAGTATCAGGCTCGCACCATCGTGGAAGCCACACTAGGAAGCATGGGGGCCTCAGCCACTCCCTCTGTAGAGGCAGATAACGACCAGACAAGCAAGGAGCAAGGTGGCAAAGAGGCGAGTCGAGACAACGCACCGATGGAGGCATCTGGTGGCAGCTCAGTTGACGGCAACTGCAACGGAGTCGGCGAGAACGATCTCAAGCGCAAGTCCATCTTTAACTTCCTCCAGCCTCCGGCAAAGACCATGAAGACGGCAGAGCTCGATATGTACCTCTCCGAACCACTGTGGGAAAGCAACAGCAGCGTGTTGTACTGGAAATCTGCAGCTCGGTTCCCCCTGCTCCAGGGCGTTGTCAAGAAGCTGCTGGCAGCACCGGCCACCTCGGGGGGCTTCGACCGGCTGTGTCCGATGGCAGCGTGTATTGTAAAGGCCAAGAGGAACCGCCTGCCTCCTCACACCACAGAGAGACTGCTTCTGTACAAAAACTCTTTGAAGACAAAGACTGTGAAAAAGCCCAGTGGGGTCGCCAAACACTGATTGGTTAAGTGACAATTGGGGCCCACACATTTGCTTCTCCATACAACATGCTATGCTTCCACACCCAACTGTCACCATCCTTCTTAAATTAAATTCCTTTGAATGGTGAATTTAAATAACTGAATTATTTTTGCAGTAGTAGTCAACAGCAACATAATATATTAAAAGTATATTGAAAATAAGGGCAATCCACTCAGAAATATCTCTTTAGTTGAAATAGCAAGATTTAGCACGATGGCAGCCAGCAGGCTACAGTCACAGCACACAAACGGTTGCCATTTCTCTGTGGACTGAGAGTGAAAGGCAGCTTCTCTTTGTCCTTCACACAAGGTAGCTTAACTGCATTCCAAAAACAATGTAGAATAAATGTTATATTTGAGTACAATTCAACACTTTAAAAATGTAATCCAGTGTGAATTAAGATGCCTTGAGAGCATGCATTCTCTGAAGGCCTTGTGCTGCTGCTAACTTGTTACAGACAGGAGAAAATGAGGCTTCTGTGGTCAAACATTATCTGACTTTGTGACTCCTACTGGTCGTGGTAAAAAAGACCCTGGCAGACAGCAATGCTCCTTATGCCACTGAAATTATTTGAAAGATGCTTAAATCTGCAATATGAGTGCTGCACATCACAGCTTTAACACCAGCTTGTGTCTGTGCATTGAATATTTGTTGCTGTACTGTGCATGAATTGTCTATTCAGTATCTAAATCAAAACGTTTAAGTGATATTTTCTCGTAAAACAATGTAGGAGTGCCAGAAAATACGCTGTACATTTTTATGTTTTTCTTCCTTCTAATTTATTTGTTTTGTATGGCGTACAGCAGATAGACTGTATCGGATCACTTGGTGTAAATTGAATGAGAGACTGTCCTTTTCCACTTTAAAATCCATGTTTATTATCTTAGTCTTTGACAATTTTTCTTATTTTTGTAAGGTGCTGCAATAAGTGTTCTCAAGAGTCTTGATGTTCAGCTGTTTTTGCTCCTAAATGATTTGTAATGTCCCGATGGGAAAGGTCAGTTTCTTACGTTGGCAGGTAGACTTTTACACAAACTAAAGTTCACATTGAATGACTAACTGATTTTAATGCAGTGATGATTGTTCGTTATTGTGGTAAACAGTAGTATGAACTTGAGCCCTTTGACCTCTCCACATGGGAATATCCAGGGAATGAATTTGTATTAAAAAATAAAGCTATTTTCTGTACCCCACGATTTTCACGTCCATTTCTGTGTTTTCTAAGAGCACTATCTGGGTTATAATATAACTAATACTACAATCAGCTGGGAGCAGTTAGTTAGTGTGCAGAGTAATTTAACCTGAGCACTCCAGACTGAAAGGATTAAGAATAAAATCTACCGATCAATACAGTCAAAGAAAGCTATTTGAATACCAATGTTTAGAATGTAATTTAAACGTTTATATAAAAAAATAAGATGCGTTTAATGAGTAATCATAGTTAAAAGACATAAGTGCTCTATGTTCAGCCAGTTGCTCCGTGATTGGCTGGACAGACCGCCTACGTCAGACGAAAACAGTGCGTCTGCTAGTACTTCCGGAGTCACGCGTCTTCCTCCGCCATGTGCATGGTGGGAACGAAATAACGACGCTGCTTTTCTGAAACGTGAATGAGGAAAACAAAGCTGCTTGTTGCCGCTCAGAGAAGAGGAAAGCCCCGGCGGGACGAGGGACGTGTCCGGACTGTTGTCGAGAGGGAAACACCACCAAGTAGCCGATAAACTAGCGAAATAGTGGAGTCGTCTCTCTCGTCAGCTAGCTGGTAAGCTCGTACGTTTTCGCCATGGCTCTGTACATCAAAGCTGCTGAGGTCCTGGAGAAAGCCGAGATGAAGCAGGGCGCTTTGAAAACTCTGGTTTACGACAGCAAATTTGCAAACATCAAGCAGCTGTTCGCTCTGGTTTGTGAGACCGAGAAGTTTTCCTCCATCCTGGAGGAGATCATCGAGTCCACCAAGCTGCTCAAACAGACCAAGCTGAAGATACACCTGGCCAAAGTGCTGGTGTACGACCTGTTGATCGGCCGGGGGCTGAAGTGCGGCGGCTCCTGGAAGACCATGATGATGAAGCATCGCTCTCGACTGCAGGCGGCGCTGGCCCGCATGAAGGTGAAGCAGAACGTCAGCAAGAATGGGGACCTGCTCCCGGTCAGCGTCCAGAGGGTTGTCGGGGTCCAGCTGCCCAGGTATGCGCGCGTGAACACCCTGAAGACCACCGTGGAGGACGCTGTGGACTACCTGAAGAGGGATGGCTTCTCCTACATGGGACAGGCCTCCAGTCTGGAGGACTTAACCATGAAGAGGAAAGACTTTGTGCTGGACCTGCATCTGCCGGAGGTGCTGGCTTTCTCTCCTAAAACTGACTTCCATGACCACTTCCTGTACAAGGCCGGCCACATCATCCTGCAGGACAAAGCCAGCTGCCTCCCCGCTTTCCTCCTCAACCCCCCACCTGGCAGCCATCTCATCGATGCCTGTGCTGCCCCTGGCAACAAAACCAGCCACCTGGCTGCCATCATGAAGAACAAGGGCAGGCTGTTTGCCTTTGATTTGGATGCCAAGCGTCTGGCCACCATGGCGACTCTCCTGCTCCGAGCTGGGGTCACCTGCCAGCAGCTGGCCAACCAGGACTTCCTGAAGGTGGACCCTGACAGCCCGCAGTTTAAAGATGTTGAGTACGTCCTGCTGGATCCATCCTGCAGCGGATCAGGTAGAGTAACAAAGGGTTATTTCTGTGTGTGTGTGTGTGTGTGTGTGTGTGTGTGTGTGTGTGTGATCTAGGTTTCTGATCACCCGTCTGCTGTCTTTACAGGTTTACCCCAGAGGCTTTGAGGTCCCAGTGAGCCTATGAATCATGTGGCTATGGTTTTACAGTCACATGATTCATACATCGTACAATTATATGCAATCACAATATCCCTCGAGCAATCAGGCAGCAAAGCAGCACCACCAACCAAATTACATGTTATTGCCAGTGGTAGATATACACAAGAATATTACTAAAGTAAAATTTCTCTCACACATTTATGATTTATTTAAATCATAAATACTGAAACATAAAAGTTGCAGCTGCATGAGTGAATGTAACAGTCGGAACATCTCCCATTCCTTACTCACAACTCGTATATCATTTAGGATTTACATGCGTTTCTTTCACCAGTATGTAGTTTACATGCAATACTAGTGTACCTGTACACAAACAAATTAGATTTAAATGTAATTCATGATGTATGATCTGTGTGTGGGGTCCAGGTATGGTGTGTCTCCGGGACGATGCGTCTTCTGCTGACGATGTTCAGGCTCGTCTGGCCTCCTTGGCCTCCTTCCAGCTGCGGTGCCTGAACCACGGCCTCAAGTTCCCTCGCCTGAAGCGCCTGGTCTACTCCACCTGCTCCATCCACAGACAGGAGAACGAGGACGTCGTCACGGCCTGTCTGCAGCAGAACCCGGGCTTCAGGTAGGAGCAGTCCACTTTCACTCACTCAAAACAAACCGAGAAGAAGAAGAAGAAGCCAAATACCACAAGTGACCCTGCATTCTGGGGGCACAGTGCTCTAGTGGGGCAATAGGGTACTATGAGCTAGATATGATGGTCCCTGAACATTTAGGGCTTTGTAGGTGAGAAGAAAGATTTTAAATTCAGTTCTGGATTTTACTGTTCCCTGAATACATTTCATATTTTCTCCTCCAGGTTGGTTCCACTGCTGGCTCAGTGGCCAGAGCGTGGCCTGGAGCCACTCACTCAGTGTCTTCGTGCCAGCACCACCAAGACTCGCACACACGGCTTCTTTGTGGCTCTGCTGGAGAAGCACAGTGAGGCTGGGAATAAGAGGCCAGAGCCAGCAGTTCAGATAAGGTAACTACCCGGCTGCCATGTAAAGTAATGAAGTGTGAAATCCTATTGTAATACACTGATTAAGCCATAGTTGCTCAGAATTTGTAATTCCAAGGGAAAATGTCACAAATGTTAATTATAATGCTGTTTTATTGCATGTAAATTGTAAAATTGAAACAATCTAGACTACATATTTTGTGCATTCAGTCACATTCAACTTTGATTTTGTTAAGATATTGAGCTTGAACTAGAATGTCGCAGGTCTGTGGTGTAATTTTCTGAAATCTACAATTATATCAAATCAGACTCTGTAGGCTTTTCACTTTCAATTGACTTTATGAGCACAAACTACATGGAATTTGACATGTTTTAGAGCAGCTGTTGGTACAGATGCACAACTATTTTGTTCTGAAATTGACTTTAGCCGTCTGCTCTGTCACAGCAAGCCGGAGGCTGCGGCACCACTCGGCCCGTCCACCTGCGAGAAGAGACCTGCGGCACCACTCGGCCCGTCCACCTGCGAGAAGAGACCTGCCGCCTCAGAAGAAGAGTCTGAAGCTTCAGAGACGGAGGACACCCCGACAGCAGCAGCAGAACAGGCTGACGCTACACCTGGCAAGAAGAAGAGGAGGAAGAGGACGAAGAAGAAGAAGGCAGCAACAGTGGAGTGATGAGAAATGTAACATGGGACTGCTACAGCATGTTGTCTGGAAGGCATGCTATGTGTACGAGGCTTTATTAATGTGATGTAAAGGAAAAGTAAAGATTATTTTTTACTGTATCCCGTCTCCGTGTTTCATTATTGCTGCCCTGCAGAGAGGTCTTCTTTCAGAGACGGCTTCAGGTGTTTCTCCACAGAAGTGACCGTTTATTTCCAGTAGAGGGCAGGAAAGCAGCAGCAAACCTGCCGAAGAAGAAGAAGTTTATTTCCGGCTAAACAGAGTCAGTGATTGGTGGAAACGCTCGTGGCTTTTGTAACTCATTTACGGAAAACACGTTTTGTAACTGCAGGACGTTGTTGTGACTTGTAGTTTATTTCTCTCCTGG
The DNA here is from genome assembly GCF_050575085.1 of Anarhichas minor. Lineage (NCBI taxonomy): Eukaryota > Metazoa > Chordata > Actinopteri > Perciformes > Anarhichadidae > Anarhichas > Anarhichas minor. The sequence goes on along the minus strand of NW_027466449.1, from coordinate 3,406,137 downwards.
CGGTGGTTCGTCTTGACATAAAGTCAGTAACTTGTATTGATGTATCTGATCTGATGTTAATATCCTGCAGTTTTAGAGCGGTTAATGCATGAAGTCGACCCACAACGATCTAACGCGCAAATATGTTTTTGCCTTTGTGGAAGAAGGGCATAAATCGTGTGTGATTTCAAACCGCAGGCCTCTTCCAGCAGCTTCTTCCCCGGCACGGACAGCAGGATGTCCCCGGTTCCCAGAGTGAGACTGTCCGGAGGTCTGGAGATCTGCCGCGTGCTGAACGGAATGTGGCAGGTATCCGGAGCGCACGGAGCGGTGGACAATGCTAAAGCAGGTGAGCGATCATGTGGCCAAAATGAAAACATCTGGGTGTTTTGGGAGATCTGTGGAAACGATCACTAGCAGAAGACGTGTCCTGTAGTAGATTCAATGTATGATCTGATAAAGACATCATGAAGGCTTTAAAAAAAAATTCGATATTATACCATTGTCAAACATGGTTGTGTTTGCTTAGAAAAGCAAATGCAAAATCCCAGGAAGGTCATACATTTAATCTAATAGACAGCACTCCAGTCTGGCTGTGGAAAGGCTTGTTACACTAGTCTAGTGCCATGTTTCTGCAACAGTTCCTTTGTGTTCAAACAGACACTTTAAATAAGTTACACATGTTAGTTGTGCAAAATTAGGATTTCTCAACTAGTCTCTTTCTAACTATCTATTCCATAGCCTAATTATGATTGTGAATATAATAACACACATATTAATGATACATTTAATCTAAAAATGTGTCCCTCTCATCTCTCCAGTGGAGGCGATGCAGGCCTACGTAGACGCTGGTCTGACCACATTTGACATGGCAGATATTTATGGGCCTGCAGAGGAAATATTTGGACGGTTCAACAGCCAGGTACACACACACACACACACTCCCTCCTATTCAATACATGACATTATTATATGGGGCTATAATGTGGCAAAGATGAGAAGAATAATGCAATAATAATCAGATTTACTTTGAATCATGTTATTCAGTTTCTTTGTCAGGATTTAAAAATATATATCATTGTACGGTGGGAGCTATTGAACTCCATATTTTCTCCCCTTTAATGAATAATAACTGATACAAACTGTCAAGTCATTGATGTGGCTGTCATGCCATGCAACACATGTCCCTGTAAAGATTTGACCATATCTGATGTTTTAAAGTCCTTCTCTATGGGTTGAAAAAGCATTCCTTCTAAAACCTAATGGATAAACTCACATGTATGTTAAGGTTCAACTGGCCTGCTCATCTTTGACCCGTTTGCATGACATGATGCTGGAGATAGTTCTGGAGACGGTAGTTTATGAAGTTTAATTGATTACTGGAATTGTCTGTAGAGACATCAGTGTTCACACACACACACACACAGTGAGAAGCTCCATCTCCATTTGTTACGATTTCATCATAGCTGAATAATAACCTTTAAAACACAAGAGGGAGCTGTTCTGCTGCAGATTGAAGTTGGCGCTCCACAGAGGCTTTTGTGTGTGAGTGTGTGTGTGTGTGTGTGTGTGTGTGTGTGCCTGTGTGTCATCTACAAGAAAGAGACGGAAAGGAAGCAAGAAACATCAACAGATCCTAAGACACAGATTCTCAAAAAGAAAACAGTCTGCTCGAGGAAAAATAAAAGTTTTAATTTGCTTGTAAAAACCTGTGACTACATTCCCAGGATATGTTGGGGAATAAAGCTAAGCTAGGTAAAGATGGTTAATGCTTTTACATTTTCCGTCATTGAGCTACAGCGGTAAAGTAAACTGACAGCATTCAGATGAAACTGTATTATTGAACATAGTTGTATTGAGCTAAGTGTGATGGACACCGTTGTCATTCATACTGTATAATCCCTGTGAGCTCAGTCGTGCCAGTTTATTGATTCGTCAACCCAACTGTTAGTGTCTGTGTTCTCCACAGAGCTGCAGATCCTCAATACACACACATTAAGAAATGCTCTCACACACACACACACACACACACACACACACACACACACACACACACAGACAGGTCCCGGTGTGGCTCAGATCAGAGTTCTTGTGGCTGATGTGCTGTGACAGTTTAATGATGCTGGCTGTGGTCTCAACCGTTCACCTGGAATAATGTGCAGAGAGCTTTTTTCTCCTCCAACCAGCTTTTTCTCTCTCACACATTTGACCTCATTACTCGTGCTTTCCAGGCTTTTTGACACTTTTTGATTTAACTAATCAACAGACACTTCTATCCTTTTAAATGCTAAATGTGTTTAGCAGTGCAATATGGTTTAAATAGAAGCTACTGTGCAGTATTTAATAATTTGCAAGATATTTAGCATGGTAAGATTATAATATATAAGTGCAAGATACAGAAGGAAGACATAGCTCAATTCAAATATTTGTAGTTTGTAATTATAATTGTTACGACTCTTTGTTTGATCTTTTCTTAGTGCAAATCATCTGGGAACGACATCCCAGCTCTGCAGAGTCTGACCAAATACGTGCCGAGACCAGAACCAATGAACCGCAAGGTGAGCCGTTTGACAAATGTGTTGAGACAAGAGTGGCACCTGCACTCAGTCTGCTGTGTTTTACAGAGAGAGTAGTTCTATCCACTAGAGAGCACTGTGTGTCTGTTATAAAGAAGCAGGACATCACCTTACTGGCCTACTGAACAAATGTAAGGCTGCATAGAAAATTCCCAGGAAATATGTTGGTGTTGAGTCCTTTTTAAAGGATTCCCTCTGTAGCCTTTGTTTTATGATTTTGAAAACAAATAACTTGAAAAGTAATCTGATTTTATTTATGGTTTAATGTTATTTGTACCTACAATATGCTAGTAAATCAACAGTAAGAAACATAAGCAAACATAAGCAACTCATGTTTATTTTTATGTTAAATGATTTAGGTTGTGAGATTCACCGGTATTAGAGCTTGGTAATGTATCGGTTAATATTCACTTACAGCTGATACATTTGTGATGGTGTATGTGTCTTTATTATTTTACTGTTGAAAGTAGAAATAGGGGCTGAGGTGTGTGTGCGTGTGTGCGCAGGTGGTGGAGAAGGCCCTGCAACGCTCCATGACCCGTATGCAGGTTGACAGTCTGGACTGTGTTCAGTTCCACTGGTGGGACTATAAAGACAAAAGATACCTGGACGCACTGGGACACCTCTCCGACATGCAGCAGGAGGGACTCATACGTACGAACACAATACATACTGTAAACGTCTACAGATAAACAGAATAAACAAAAACACTAGAATCTGACTGATATATTAGCAGGCTGATATCGCAGGTTTAACAGTAATTGTAATATATTCTTGTTTTATAGGCTGCATTTTCTTTATATTTGTTCAATCTTGACCTGGAAATGGTTCTTTGGAAAAGGCTCGTAAGTGGACCTTGAGTAAAGCTTATTTGGTCAGAGCTTTCAACTGCATCTCAAGGGCTTCATTAGCTGTTTGAGTCATTATTCATCTTAACACAAGGTCCTCTTACTTGGGGTTTCCACATTTTTCAACTACAGTAACTCTCATCTGCTGAGGAAGGCCATGAGGTGGCGCTGAAAGCTTCAGAAAAATACCTGGCGGACCTTGTGTTAAGAACTTTCATCAAGTTGCTATTTTTAAGGTTGAAAATGAACCTTCAAGTCCAACATAAAATGAATAATTTATCATATTTGCATTAGCGAGTTTGATATATTTTGTGCTTTTTATTTCTTTACAATCATTTTATTTTCTACTTATGTTTACTTTATATACATATATACATAGAAGGTTATTGTTCATCTATGATCAAATCATAACAAAAGGATCAAACCAAACATATTATTTGATTATGTTAAAAACTAATTTGGAGCAGTATTTCATTGTTGGATCATTTTAACTTTAATCACAATATGAGCAGACTTTTCAGCAGACTGAAAATGAAAAGAAAGTCCGGCTCTAATGCTGATCTCACACACCTATAAGGATTCACACATATTCTCTGGAGGCAGAACAGTAGTGTGTTTCTTGTTCCTTCCTGTTACCAAAGATTTTTATTTTTAAGAGACCTCAACCTGTTTCTTCCTTTTTGTTTCCCTCAGGAGAACTCGGCCTCACTAACTTTGACACTCAGAGGCTGGAGGAGATCACCAGCAGAGGTATCCGCATCTCAAGCAACCAGGTACCTGGCACCACGCACCTGCATGCTAGTACAATACTCCACGAGACCCTCTCCTTCAGTGCATCTATTAATCATGTTTTCAATGTGTTTGTCATGCAGATTCAGTACTCTTTGATTGACCAGCGACCTGTAGCCAAGATGGAGAAGTTCTGTCTGGCTAACAACATTCAGCTCCTCACGTACGGCACTCTGGGTGAGATACAACACATTAAGCTTTAAATCCAGTCATCATATATTCATGTTTTCATCATTTTCATTTACTTAGATACATGAATATCACTCCAGTAGAGCAATTACAAAGATGAAGGTTTCCTTTACGTTAAATGATGTAAGAAGTGCATTTACCATTGTGATGTAAAATGGTGGGTTTCTAAAATGGAGTCAGTCGCTGTGACGACACATCCTCTGTCCTCTTCCCTCCCCGTCTATCATCGCTACTCCTCCCTCCGTCTCTGCATCCCATCCTCCTCCTGACCTCAATGGTCTCTGCATTGCCCTCCCGTCTTCTCTTTTCTCTCCACATTCTCTCGCTTCCTCTTCTCCACCCTTCTCCGTCTCATCTTTTCGTTTCCTCCATCCCTTTATTCCCGCCGCCTCCTCCTCCCACCTCTCCTTTCCCTCCATCCTGTATTCATCCCCCCCCCCCCCCCGACTCCTTTTTAACTCCTCCGTCTGCCTCTCTCTCCTCCATCCCTCACTCCACTCCTCTTCCTCCATCACTGTCCTCTCTTAGCTGGCGGTCTACTCTCAGAGCGTTATCTGGGGAAGGCGGAGCCTACTTCCAGGGCGGAGCTCTACACCGCCTCCCTCTCTAAGTACAAGAACATGATCAACTCTTGGGGTGGCTGGAGCCTCTTCCAGGACCTCATTGTTGCCTTGGAGACAGCTGCTAAGAGACACGACTGCTCAGTGGCCAGCGTGGCGACGCGTTACGTGCTGGACCGCCCTGCAGTGGGGGGGGTCATTGTCGGCTGTCGGCTAGGCGTCGCAGGGGCGGGGCAACACATCGGTGACAGTCTGCGTAGCTGCAGCCCTGACTTGAAGTTGACAGTGGAAGATCATGACGCCATCACAGCAGTGACGCGACGCTCCAGGGACCTCGTGGCACTTATCGGGGACTGTGGGGATGAGTACAGGAGCTAAAGGGGGAGGGGGGGGGGCATCTCACACAGAACAGCCCTATAAGTAGAAAAAGCATAAAATACATATACTGATCAAAATCTGTTCAATTCTCCATTTGGCCACTTCTATTGATGTTGATTCATATCAGTTTCTGAGCACAAAGACCGAAGCTGCTGTTTTGTTCCACATTATTTACATTACATTAGAAAGCGCATTCAGGAAGTGGGGAACTATAAGTTTTAACTTGCCCGTTCCTTTTACTTATATACAACCTCTGAAGATATGTGCCTCATACAAAGTGTGTTTTACCCACTTAATAATTGATGCCGTTAAACAGTGTAGCATGTGCTGTAAGAGAAAAGTGTTCAATGTGTTTAAGTGCTTTTTAATGTGGGAGAGAAGCTTCTCATTCAGGCTTGAATATAGTTGCACTGATATGCACAAACACACAGTGATTACTGTTTACATTTAAGTGTCTAGTAAGTTTTTTTTAATTACAGAATTAAGAGAATGTTCAGAGTCTAAACTATAATTTTAATCGTTCACGCTGTGATTTAAATCAATATTGTGTAAATAAAAAGATATGGCATTGGGAGTTTTCTTTTCTGTTTTGAGTTGAATTCAATGTATGAGTTGAGTGTGTTGCATTGGTAAATACAACTTTTCTCATCACATTTGCTGTTTATCTAGCTTTTATTTATTTTAAGATAATTTAACCGAAATCACGAAAAAATATTTTCTCACTAAACTCTAGCCAGACACATAGCTACCGAAGAAAACTGTTCTCACTGAGGTCTTTGGATTATCCTAACTACATCTGACCTTGTTCCTGGAAAGAGATGTTGCTGCTGAGTTTTTACTTTTCCAATGCTTTGAGCTTCAGAAATGATATTCACTTCTGTATTCTCTCAGTATTGGTGTGGTATTGACCCTTAAAGATATATAATGAGACAATGTGCTGTACATTAATATTCCTTTGTGTCTGAGAAACTGGCCAAGTGGTAGACTGTTAATGTGTGTGCATCGGGGGCGGGGGCTCAGTGAAGCGGAATAAAGTGGGGAACCCAGTAGCACTGTCGACATACAGATGACGAGAAAGTGACACACTCTCTCACACACACACACACACACACACACACATCCCATGCACACAGATAATTCAGAAATGTTAGGCTCCTATCGTATACATTTTCTTTTAGGATAGAAGCACGTGCTGCATCAGAAATGGTGAGGGATTGTGTCGATGTTATTCTAGTTTCAATGGGTGAGTGTATAATTAGTGTGTCATGTAAGTCATTAATTCACGTGCTGAAAGCATGTTTTAATATATAGCTTTTATTTTTGTTTGCATGTACCGTATGTGCGCTTGGAAGGTGCTGAAATAGCAGAAATTATGTTTGACAGGAGGTGTGAGCTGCTCCATGTGTTCATATGTACTATCGAGTGTGTGTGTGTGTGTTAGTGGAGAACAATCCATACGACAGATTGACAGATGCTTCGACGGCCGTCAGGACAGAGACGCCCAGCCCGTCTGCACTCCCAGCATCTAAAGTGTCTGAACAGTAAACACACACACACACACACACACTGTACATGCACTCACAATCTGTCAGTCCATTTCACTTTTCTCCCTCACACACACTTACAGCTGACACACACTGTTCACCTTAAAGACCAGACAGACTCCAGCTGCGCTATATAAACGAGGTCAAAGGTCCCAGATATCACGTTCAATCTTCTGTAGTCCTTTTTACAAGCTGAAGTTCAGTCAGCACCCTGTACCGAAGACTTTGGAGTTGAGTAAGACAACACTGTTAGTTACAAGACTGAAGGGGGTCTTATTGTAGTTATATACATTGCTGCAGCAGCTTTGATTTACATGCATTTCGAAACACCCTAAAACAATTTCTTACCTTTGACGAACGCTTGTGTGCAGAGCCAGTGGATTTCTATATTTCATTAAAATGTATACATCAGCAGACCTCTTTACTTCCATTTCTTCGTGGATCTGACATGCTGCAGTATGCGTGAATCTTTCAATAGGCTTTTTAATTATTAAAGACACATTTAATATGCACACCACATGGTGGATGTGGGCTTAACAGACTTCAACCAGTCACAAGGGCACTTTGACCTAAACTTAACCAAGACATGGGCAGCAATAAGGTGTGGCTGAGATCTTTATACAGAACTGTGCATGCCTAGATAGATAAGAGGACATTACAGCCTAAAGGACCAACTTATTTTCTGCTGACTGTCTGTCCCTATAGATTGGACAGAGATGGTTAGACAAGTCTTCAGGATTGCTGCTCCTGAAAGGGAAACCTGCATCATATTCAAAAGACAAATAATTCTTAGTTTAAAGCAGTTCATTCAAAACAATAATTGTTTAAAGCAATTATTTTATTTAGGAGTTTTCCAGGTCTAAAAATGGTGGAAGATCTAGAGCAATCAGGCAAATTGACTTTTTGATAATCCTGTCAGGACAGGTGTTATCATTATGCTTTAAAACGATGTCAATGTCAAGACGCTTGTCTCGGTCACGTGATACGTTACCTCAAAAATTAAGCCGGCAAACTAGCGAAAATGAGTAAATAACTTTTGGAGAGCTTCTTTGCAAAGGGGAAAAGGCCCACGAAGGAGACAGAAGAAGAGCCTACAACTTCCAAGAAAATGAAAGCTTCATTTAACAGACAATATCAGGAGTCTGATTAAATATCAGGAGTAATTCTGAAACGCCAAGCCCGCTCTGTAGAATATGTGGCGACAGAGGAAGATCAGCTGCTGGAGATTGTAAATGACGGTGGCCTTAAAAGTATGTTTGAGACAACAACTCTGCTGGTGTTTAGGATTAAAATCAAGGCTGACTATCCTGAGATCGCCACTAAAGCACTGAAAACCCTGCTTCTATTTCCAACATCCTCTTTGTGAAGCAGGATGTTCTACAGTGACGGCAATCAAAACAAATTAAGGAATAGTCTGGACATCAGGAACAGACTGCAGGTGTCATTGTCTCCCGTTACCCCCAGATGGGACCGTCTCGTTGCAGAGAAACAAGCTCAGGGCTCCCACTGATTCAGCGTTATTGTGAGTTGTATTTATTTATGCATTTTATATTTGTTTTCATGCTGATCGTATCATTTTATTTCCTTGTGTTTTTCCGCCACACCTTGAAGGCCGGTCCATGAAAATATTGTCTTACATGAAACCGGTCCGGGGTTATATAGTAAGTCATGAACAGGTTATAGTATAGTATGTCGAGAAAAGTTATAAGAAGACATGAAAAAGTCAATGTACAGTATTGCAAAAAGATCATAGGTCATACTATGTGTATAAAAGACACAAAGAAGTTAATAACTATTATCCACCAAATAATTCAGTTCAAAACAGTTTTAAGGTCTTAAATCCATCAACTGACTAATTCCCAAACTCAAGGTGCAGGTGAAATGTGGCTATAGTTACCATACAGTAGGACGGGATGCAATATATTAGCATTTGAATATGAATTTGCAAACATAGACAGCTTAACAATGTTAAAAGGATAATTTGCGGATTTAGCCTACTTGCAACAGCTTCAACTTTTGTTGTGACTTGTGTTTTCTTTGCAATATACAGTGTTATGTCATTACTGCTAATGGGTCATAATGTGTGGAGTTTTGTGAAAACTGTGCCATGGAAAACATGATGAACGCTGGACTAGCAAATAGTGAATTCATAAAAGGAGACATTATCTGCCCTTGAGAATAGAACAGAATAGAACAGAATAGAATAGAATGCTGGATGGAAAGTGAATGTGTTAGAATGTTGACGTGTCTTATGTATGAAGCCAGGTCTTGTGCAAATTAACCTCAGTATCTTCACACACTCCACAGAGGACAGCTGGACAGCTCTGAGGTAGGCCACGGCAAAACCACTGCTCATAATTTACAGTAAATTTGTATTTTATTTGACTGTGGTCAGGCTTCCTGAGGGGCTCCCTGGTAGTAGCCCTGGCTTCTCTTAGCCAATGCTGATGGTTGGCGTTGAACTGTGGGGAAGACTCAGTCGCGCTCTTAAGCCCTGCATGGTAGGTGATCGCTGTGTGGGGCAAGCCACAGGCTGCTGTCAGCATTGTGTAAATAAGGTCGACCAGTCTTCAATGCTACCAGGGGGCAGGAAGTCTGTGTGCCAGTCTGCCTCAGAGCTCACTTCAGGCTTCCGGTGTGCCCGATGTAGGCTGCTGTGGTAAGATACTCGCACCAAACTCCTGTCGTGTAAACCAGCAGCATATCTGACCTGTAACTTTGGATTCAGAATAGACTTTGACTGCTACCACTTTTCATAATTTGGCTCAGGATGTTTGGTGCCACCATGATGATTTTAGGATTACCAAATCCCTCCTTGAATATCAAATTGTTTTACTTCAAGTAAAGTACAGTAAAACCTTGTAAGAGAGCTGTCATGTCCAGTCCGTGCCCCCTGCTTGTCCTGTGTGTGTGTGTGTGTGTGTGTGTGTGTGTGTGTGTGTGTGTGTGCTCTGACCTGATCTCCTCCCGGCTTCCTGACTACAATTCACCTCCCCTGCCCAGTCAACCCAGCTGCCTTCCATCAACTCATCACTCAACAGTATATCTACCCCGGTTCTTCATCCACTCTTCTTGTTCGTTGTTACAACTTAACGTGATAGTTCGTTCGTTCTCGGCCGCTCCGTTTGAAAGTATTTCAGAGTTTTTTTTCCCCAAGTGTCTTTTCATTGCATTGACCCTGTCTTCCTGTTCCTGCAGTTTGGTTCATCCTCCTGGTTCCCCAGTCTGCCTGCTCTGCCTCATCCTGCCTGGATTCCACCCTCGCCCTCCTTGGATTTCCCCGCTGTTCCCTGACTGTTTTGCCCTTGTGTTTTCCCTGCAAATAAACCCTGTGACAAGAGCTTTGCTTATAGGAGTGATATTTTGAAATATAGTATTTATAATAATACAGTTGTTAAATAATACACTTAAAGTTTCTGGGGTTCAGAGTGATTGACACATCAAGTTTTACTACATATTTGTGTTGTCCTGTATACATTTTAATCCAGTATAGTAAAAGAAAAAAGGGTAATATATATAAACAGGTCAGTCAGACAGCTTATTTAAAAGTTGCAGCTACAGCAGATCGTGAGTCATTCTGACCTGCCGACGAAGAAAAGCTGAACAGCAAACAACAGACGGGTCAAACTCCGTCTGCAGCAGCTGCAAGACATTAATCAAATATGATAAAAAGTCATAAATAACATCATAAAAAGATTATTGTATATCATTTCTATAAAATGTCAAAAGATGCATAGTATAGAATGTCACTGTATAGTCATAAACATACCATAAAATATAAAAAATCCCATAGTTTTGTAAGTCATACAAATGTAAAAAAAGAGGTAGTATAGTATTGTCTAAAGTAAAGAAAGCAGGTTTTGTACATTTTTGTTTCACTGTAAAAATTGACCTGTGTATCATGCAACCGCAACCTACAAGAAAGACCTCGGACACAGATATTGTGAAGAAACCTTCCCTTTATTGGTGTGAAGCAGTCGCATCCAAGTCGGGGTCAACAAGGTTACAAACAGTCAGTGCTCAAACAGACCATACCAGAGTTTCTCCACACCCTGCTGGATCTAGTGGGGTGGGATTTAAAGAGTCGAACCGGGTGCAGACGTACGAAATGCTGGGCCGATGAAGTGAGAGGGGATCCACAGAAAATATAAAAAAGACTTCACTTTTACTCCAAACCACGTTCACTGCTTTTTACTGAAACACTACAGCAGCACCAGAGCTTTCTTTGGGAGGTAGGACGAGGTTAGAGGGTGGCGGTGTGGATGTGAGCTTGTGAAGGGAAGGGGTGCGTTTACACAAACTAATGGGGCAAAACCACATCAATGACAGTTTAAGAGAAAAGCTGGGTTATGTTTTTTTTTTTTTTTTCTCAAACAAATGCTTTAGATAGTTTTACGAGGAGGAGAGCGTGAGTGGGCCAGAAGTGCTTTCCCTCCTTTTGTGTTGGGTTACTTGTTTGTTGTCTCCATGGTGATCAGCAGTTAACCACAGAGTCCATATTTGCCATATTTGTTGCCGCTGCTGCTGCAACGTTCTTACTTGGCATTGGCGGAGCTGGTGAGCACCTTACGGACCGCTTGAGTGATGGCGTCGCGGTCGATGCCGAAGATTCGGAGCAGCTCTTGGGGCTTGCCGCTGCGGGGCACCTGGGAAACTGCCAGGCGGTGAACAGTGAAGCCAGTCTCGTTCACTACCGCAGAGCACACCGCCTCGCCTAGACCACCTGAGGAATCAGAATATACAGCAGTCAGGACTATCGAGTAAAGGGTCAATTCACTCAAATCACAGACAGTTTCTCACTTGAAGTCTTTTATTTGTTCCTCTGTCATATTAAAATCTCTCGCACCTTCACGGGCGATTGAGCTCTGCAGCGATGTGATGTGGACTGACAGGACGGCCAACGCCCTCCCTCCACTTTCTCACTCCTCACTTACACCCCCTTAAGACTATCCCTCTCCTTCCATCTTCCCCTTCTCTCTCTCTCACACATTTCTTTTTTACTTCTCACTCCAAACTGTCATTCAAACATTTCTGACTGAGTGAACATGAAAGCTGAGAAATGACAAAAAGAGAGTCATTATTACATGTTCTTACATGGCCTTTAGTACTAGATGTTTCCCATCCGTTGGTTGATATAATTGCTGGCAACCAGTGTGTGAGCCAGACAGAAAAAACTGACAAATGCCATTTACCCATCTGTTCACCACATCCCCCTGTTCCCTGGATACTACTTGGTTTCTACTGCCTGTCTGTATAACACGCACATGTTAAATATGGACATATTAAAATGACTGCACACCTGTGACATTTTCACTTGCATGTAATGAACTAATGAATGTGAATAAAGGTGTGTGTGTGTGTGTGTGTGAGACCAAACAACAGTGTCATCTTCCTTTTTTTTTAGGCTGTATCATGGCAAACATACGTATTGTCGACCAGCAGAGAAAGCAGCTACATGTAGGACAACAGAAAAACAAAACAGAGAGAGAGAGAGAGAAAGCTAATTCTGGACACTCTTTGTCATGCTGGTGCTGTATGTAGGTCAGCGTGAGCCCGAAGGTCAGAGCTGAAATTAAGAAACCCTGACAAGCTCTCCCAGCTCCTCCTCCTTCGCCCCCACACCCACTGTTTATATCCATTTCACCGTTTCTGTATCTTCCATCTCTCTCATGAAACCCACAACCTTTACCCCAATTCTCCGTCACCTTCAGAATCCCTATACCTCCGTCCTCTTTCTCCCCTCCTCATGCTGCTCTTCTCTCTCTTCCCTTGCTCAGACTCCAGCTTCCTCACACTTTCCCTATCCGTCTGCAGATTGTCCTTTGCTGCTCCAGGCATTTTTATTCATGAGCACAAACATGCAAGCAGCTGCATAACAATCCTCATGCCTGCTAGTTAAAGCTCTCCTGTTCATACCATGGGATCCACAACGATGTGACTGTTCTGATTTTAAATTAGACATGATTCAGTAGATGAATGCATTAGAGTGGCACTTTACATTGCTAATCTATTGAGACCTGTCACAACGTATAATGTATTACACCACGTCAGTTTATGTGACATTATGTTGCAACGTCCTGTGACCAGAAATTTAACTTTTGGGGAATTAAGATTACTTTGTGACCATGCATTTCTTGCATTTTATGATAGTTTATCCATCAATGGTATAATATTAATCAAACAGATATAAAATCATAATTTCAGGAATATACCGCAGGAAAGAAAATGTAATTCTCACCAATATGACTTCCCAGTAGTTCTCAAATCAGGTTTAAAATTAATTTGAAGTTATCATTTTTAAATGTTTAATTTGATCTATTGGTGGAAAGAGGCTGGATGGATCGGAGACCGAGGGTACGGACATGTGACGAAGGCTACAGGTCAGAGTTGAACCCTGGAAGTTGTAGGTTGAAATGCACCTTGTTTGATCACGTTAAGAATATCTAAAGAAAATAATTCAGCCATTTCTCTACATTTGTTTTGTTTTTGGACGGTCATTCACAACCCCCCACCTTCATAGTAGTGGTCTTCCACTGTGATGATGCGTCCTCTGGTGGCCTTGGCGTTGTCGATGATGGTCTTGGAGTCCAGGGGTTTGATGGTGAACGGGTCAATCACACGGATGTTAATTCTTTCTGAGTGAGGAGAGAGGAAGGTGGAGGATGCACATCAGTCCAACTGATGATTCATATAAAGATCGTATACTGTTATGCTGACACGGGTTGTTTTCTTTGGTTAGGTCTTTCTTTATACCTTTCTTCAGCTGTTCAGCAGCCGCCAGAGCCTCGTGGAGGGTCACTCCTGCTCCGATCACAGTAACATGGTCGTCATTGGTTTTATACACAACCTGAGTGGGAAGTGAAGACATATTTGTTTGTGGACTCCAAATGGAAACATGCACACACTCTAGTCCGATAAGTCGTTTGTGATAATGAGGTATAAAAAAAGTTCAAAGAGCATGAAATGTTTGACTAATATATAAAACGCTGCTACAAACCTTAGCCTGACCAACATGGAAGTCCTCATTGCAGTTGTAGATGATGGAGTTCTCTGGGCGGCTCGTTCGGATGAAACACAAACCCTGAAACGAACCACAAATCATCTACATGGGTCTGTGTTATTTAACACAAAATCTGTAAAAGATTGGATCCCATAAATCTCGATATGATGAAGCTTTCATTCTGCTCTAAACCTACACATTTTCTTTTCAGGATGTCCATTTTTAAATCTTTTTCACTTCTTATGATGGTGACTATGGGTACCTTTGTGTTGGCGGCGAGCTCCACAGCTTTCTCAGTGGAGACACCATCACTTGGGTAAAAGATGGTTGCCGTGGGAATGGCCCTAAACATGGCCAGGTCCTCCAGACCCATCTGAGAGGGCCCGTCCTCACCTAAAGATACACACATCTCAGCATCAAAGAGACAAGTAAGGTACAACAAGACTCATGTTTAACGGAGACTGGAAAATAAATTCTGGTGGACTGGCATGCATTCAGTCTGGAAAGGTGCGCATGCAATGTACCTGGAGAGGTGAAGGAGTAAGGGGAGGAGGAGGAGGAGGAGGAGGAAGAGGTGAAAGAGAATCAGGCCGCTCTGTCATCACCTCCATGACACAGTGACAGTGAGAGGGGGAGGAGGAAGAGTGCTGACACCAGGAGAGGAAGATGGAAGACAGAATAACAGGGGAGGTGAGAAGTTTGGGGAAAAAAGGTTTAGGGTCAGGAACATACTGAGGGTCGGTTCAACGCATGTTGTAGTGAAATTAAAGCAACAACAACATCTGATAAAATAAAGAATTCAATATAATACATTTTTATATTCTTATATTTAAAAAATCTGTTTGTCAGTTATCATAAATGAACTGTATAACTATGATACGATGTTTTTGGGGGAAAAAGAAGAAGTAAAAGGACTTAAAAATGAACCGCTTTAAAGGTCAAAGGTCAATTCTTTCAGGTCATGATTGGTGAAAAGAGAGACAGGAACTGACCAATAGAGACACCACAGTGGGAGCCGCAGAGGTTGATGTTGCTCTCAGAGATGCCGGCCATGCGGAGCTGGTCGTAGGCCCGGGTGAAGAACGTAGCAAAAGTGCTGGCAAACACCACGTTACGGTCCCTCACGGCACAACCCATTGCAACGCTCACCTGCAGGAGAGGGGAGAGGGATAGAAAGGAGCGGAAAGGAGGAGGGGAAAAAAAGGCAGAAGTTGGCGTGGTCTAAGAAGATAAACGCTGCTGACTTTGTTGATCCCCTGAGTTGTCGTCTAGCTGACCATGATGTTTTACTTTGGTTTTTATTGAAATGTCTCTGCTTCGCCTTCTTCCAATGTGCATGGAAAAGTTAAAAAGTCTGAAGAGGTCACAACTCCAGCAACACTTGTAGTATTAAGTGACTTTATTGTGAGACCAGAGCGTTTCAACTTGGCCAATTGGTCTTTATACCACAAGTGTTGCTAATCACATCCCCATCAGCTTCAGCTGTACTAATTGTTTAGTTGTAATTGGCAAATGTATGCATGCTAACGTGCTAAACTAAGAGAGAGGACATGTTAAAACATTAAACCTGCTTAGCATCAACATTGCATGCTGATGTTAACCTGTAGCTGAAGGTACAGTCCTACAGAGCTGTTGTTTATATTAATACCTCTCAAGTGGTGATGTGTCAGTATAAACAATATATTTATGTTAATACTTACGACATAAAATGAACCTGGTATTTCATAGTGTCAAAATGTAAGAACCAAATGCCCTTATTTTATTTATTGAATGGAAGTTTTAATAGCCTGAATGATTTAAAACCTCTCCAGCCATCTAACTGGAGCGCTATTGTCTCTTTCTCACCATGTTCTGCTCTGCGATGTAACACTCCACGTAGCGGTTGGGGTGTTCGTTCTTAAAGAGCTCGGAGAAGGTGGAGTTCTTGGTGTCTCCATCCAGAGCCACCACATGGTCGTTGTAACGGCCCAGCTTGGCCAGAGCCATGCCGTAGGCCTTCCTTGTAGCAATCTGGTGACACAGAGACAAACCGACAACTAGTCAGTAGAAGATACGCAAGCTTGGCTGAAGCTATGTTGTGTACTATCTGAAAGGTTAAGACACATTTATTTGTTTAGGCCAATATAACATACAATTAAAAACCCGAATGATGAGATTTTAAGGTTAATCAAGACATCTGAGCTCGTCTGTCACCACTTGTCACACCTTCTCTCCAGGTTTGTAGCTGGGTGCGCTCGGCATGCGGACGTTACGGAGGCTGACAGGTGAGGCATCCTCAGTGGGCGAAGCAGGATACAGGCGCTTGTTGCAGCTGACGACGCGGCTCTGCATCTCCTTGATCACGCTGTCGGCCATGTCTTTGGGCAAGGGTTTACCATGCCAGCCCATTTTATCCTCAGCCGCTGAAAAACACACAAAACACAACGTAGGCTAGAGCAAACAAATGCAGCTATTACTGTTGTAGCGGTACAACATACTCTATAAACTCTATATACTCTATAAACCAAATTCCTCCTCATATCCTGCTTATCTCCTCCACATTTATGCATGTGCATTAAATAAACCATGGCCAGCTGTCACACTCATAACAATCATCCACTGCAGTGGGTCCCAACAGGCTACTTCAAAGATCCACAGGTTAGAATCAAGAGGCCACAGGCTTATGACAACACTCACCATTTCTGACAAAATCCTATGAATACAAAGACATACTCCTCTTTTCACCTCTCTCTTTCTCACTAACACACATGGTCACACACACACACACACACACACACACTGCCCCTTACCATTATCACAACACAAGCATAAAGGGCTGTTGCTGCGAGTGTATCCTACACATTCTGAAGGATTACTGTGCTGCAGCAGCTAAAGCACTAAAGCACTGTCTGGATTACAGCGAGTTAGGGCCCCTTTGCACTGGCGGCGGGTCCCCGGGGCAGTTAAGAAAGCTTCTGACAGAAATATTGTTCCCAGTGAGTTGCCACCGTTTTACCAAGTCATCATTTAGAAACAGGTTTTTGGAGCAGGAATAACCGCCCAGTGTCGTGGTTATGTAAAACTGTGCTTGTTATGATAGTTTTGAATTCCTTTGCTTGAAATATGTTATGTAAGATTACATAAGAAAGACATCTACATTCAAACAAAACAAAATAATGATGGTACTTATAAAAAAAAGTAGGTAATTTTGATCCACGACACACACTCAACAGCTCACATCCTTCATTTATTTAAGGAATTATTGAGTTTTTCACGTAAGAATCTTACTTATAATCTACACCACACTGATATTTTGTACTCGTACTGTGGATCACTGCATGTGTGCCTGATTATTGTACCTGGGATGCCTTTGCCCTTGATGGTCTTGGCGATGATGGCAAGTGGCTGGTGGCGGGGTTGACTCAGCACCTTACACAGCTCCTCCACACTGTGGCCATCCACAATGATTGCATGCCATCTGGTAAAACAGAAGAGATCAAACTTTAAATGCAATCCTACAGGTGCATTTTTAGGAATGAAAACAACTCTGGGTTTTGTTTAATTATTGAAAAATCCTACTGGAATTCCTGTAGGATCCCCTAAACTCATCACCACCTTTCACCCTACTTATGATGGCTCTGCAGCACTTTACATCGTGGCAATATTTTAGCATTTTAGCTCATACCAGTGCTTTGCAAGTGCTGGATGGAGGGATGACATGAAGCAGGCCAGATTAAACTGGCAGCTCATAGCATCTTTGTCAACTTATTCAAACATTAGTCCTGAGGATCAGACTTTGGGTCACAAAGTTAGACTGTATCTAATACACAAATTCTTACAAGTTATAGTCTGTGAATATTGGGCATTTCTTTCTTCATTAAATGAAAAACAATTAATTGATTATCAAAGCTGAATAATTTCTTTGGGTTTATTACCCAAGTAATTATCTAATCATTTCAGCATTCAGATGTACGCATACTTCACATCCACCCACCAACCCAGCTTCCCCCCCTGACTCCCCCTGCTCACCCAAAAGCCTCACAGCGTCGCTGGTACTTCTCCACATGGTGCTGAAGTGGAGCCGGGTCGCTCTGACCCAGACGGTTGATGTCCAAAATGGCCACCAGGTTGTCTAGCTGGTAGTAAGAGGCGAAGGCCATGGCCTCCCACACCGAGCCCTCGGATATCTCTCCATCACCAAGCAGGCAGAACACCCGATAGCTACGACCAGAGAGAGATGTTAATTTATTCAGAGCTTATAAAGACAGACCAGAAGAAAAAGATAAATAAATAGTAGAGAGCTGTCATTTTCCGTATCAGCTCCATTTTCCCTCTTGGCACATCGTCCCATCTTCTGATTCCTCCTATTGGGCTCAATGTGACAGCTGACCCTCACACCTAAACACACACACACACACACACACACACACACACACTTCACTCCCCCCTCGCTGAGCTCTGATGATCCTCAGTTGCTCCGGCGGTGTAACGACTCCTGACAGCTTTCCAGTCAAATAGACACATTCTCATTAAAGCTGGAAGATGGACTGAGACACGCCGCATTACACTACGCATTCCAACCCTGAATACACAAACGCCACAGAAAAAAAAGAGAGGAAGAAAAAGAAGGGAGGAATTCCACAGATGTGGAGATGGAGAGATGGAGAGAAAAGAGGTGGAGATGAAAAATGAATAACCAGTTAGACTGATCTCTAATGGTCGGTTTCTGAAATGTGTCTGCTGAAACTATCCGCAGTAATATATATACAGATGCATTGAACCAAATCTTGTAAAAGTGCCAGCTTGCGTTCATCATTCAAGGTCTCTAAAATATAGAACATTTTGTTAACATGGATGATCATTTAAGCAACTCAGCTTGAAGCAATCATTTATTTCAGTTTAGTACGAGCAGCTGTTAAGGTAAGACGTACAATAAGAGCAGGTATTGAAATCAAGGTAACTCATCTATTAGATATTTTTAAACATTTTTACATTTTATTGGTCTAAAGAAACAGCAGGATCAGGAAGGTAAGGCTCCTCTCAGATCTAAGTTTGAATTAAATGAATTATACAATCTCAGTAGTGTTTTTATCTTTAGCGGCTTCAGATCACTTTACCATATTTGGGAGAAATTTTCAAGGTTTCTACTTAAATGTCTTCTGTGTCACATTATTTTATTCAAATATAGAAGTTTCACCCTTTAGGTATTTGTTGTATTTCATTTTTCCATGTATACAGTATGCACATGTGTACGATAACGACCTAATATTCAAGTGATCCCAGTCGTGTAAAGTCGTCTTAGTCTTCATTCTTTTTCAATTCTGAGGTTTTCAAAATCGTAAGTACCAGCGGTAAAAATTGCAGATTGTGAAAATCTGCAACAGATTGTGCCAAAGATGAAACCAATCTGGTATCAAGAACACAGTCTGAAGGGCATACAGTACAACAGGTTGATCAGTGCTTCAGCTGTAGGAGTAAAATAATCCCCGAGTAGGTGTGAGGAGTGTGTGCTTCTCTTTCATCCTGTCTTTGCAAGGTGAGGATAACAGATCAAGACAAGGTGATACCTCCCCTTGACAACATCCCAAACCCGTCCACCCACACACCTCCCTCACATTTTGTGTCACCCCCTCCATTAAGCCCTGCCAACACAAAATCAACGAAGATGAAACTTCCAGCCAATACACTCAGTGATGAGTTCTCTTCTGGGTTTGGTGCGTGAAGCGTGAATGAGCATGAGGAGGAGAACCCTGCATGAGTTTGCAGTTGTAAATACGAGGTTATTGGATCAGAGCACCAGAACCAGAGTCACATAAGCATGAAGCAATGAGAAGTGTCAATTATTCAGTCCCTGTTGATAAGTGTATTTGACAGGTTCATTCATGTATTGATTTTTAATAAACCACACCCTCAGAGAAGCTGAGCGGCAGTTTGGTTGTTGATTAATTTCCTGATACAATTTGACCAGAACATAAAATAAAGTCCCATTGATCGTGCAGCATAGGTTGTGTGTATGTGTGTGTGTGCGTCTCTAGGAGGGGTTGATATAGATGCCATTCAGCAGTTTTTGTCTCAGGTTGTGTTCTGAAACCAGTGATGCAGCCCTCTCTCAAGCGAGTGCTGAGCCGCTATGTTGCAGCGAATTAGTTTGACAAGCTGCTCTGAGCATCGCAGGGGAAAAGCATACGCCCTTGTGCGTGCACGCTCAACCACACACAGTGTTCACAATCACAATATAATCTACCGCGCATACAGAGATGCAACCGAAGCATGGGGATGGGAAATGGCATTTTTTTGGTGCGAGAACGAGAGTAAAGGGTGAGGCAGAGAGATGAGGGAGGAGCTGTGCTCTTGCATGTGTGATTATTAGAGCAGAAACAATCGAGTGCACACAGAATGCAGAGTGAGAGATATCAAGGGCCGCCAACACAGACTGCACATACGGCATTCCCTGACCGCCTGTTTTCACTACGTCTGTTATGTGTAAAAATTTGCAAAAATTTACAAAATTGCCGCCTCCCTTTGTTCTGTCCGCAGTTAAATTTGTCAAACCATGTTCCTGTGTTCAGCTCTGACACTTTTGAATGGCATGCGTTCCCATTTCGCTCTCTCTATTGTTGGACTGGAGACCATGTGGCTCTTTCTAGATCACACGAGAACAAAGGAGACGCACGAGGACTCATCTGCAACGCTGCTAACATTCAGCTGAGTAGTAGATGACCACTGTCCATTTCAGGTCTGTTAATCTATTATGATGTAAATATGTTTGAAACCGTCAACCTTAAATATAAAAGAAGCAGCTGCAAATAAAATAAATGAATCTCTAATATATGAATTTCACCTTTATGAAGAGACAAAATAATCCCCATCACTGATTTATTTAGCACTTGATCTATCCCAAGAGTTATTTCTGATTTTGGATCACTTAGCACATACTCATCCGGATATGAAGGTAAACTGATCAAAGGTCAGATCTCCTGGCGCTCTGAGTGACTGCCTATATGTCAACCCAGACCAGGCCTGTCAGGTAAGGTTTGATCCAAATGTATAGGCTGGAATGTCACATGTCAGCACCGCTCACTGCAGTGTACATCATGCATCATGCATCATTTCATACCGTCTACCTCAATATGTGGAGATGCAAGCTGGGCTGCTGTGCTCCTTCATGAATGTCTTTTGTATTTCGGGAGGGTCTCTAAATCACAATTTGTGTGCACGCGTTTTTTTTGTGCATGTTACCTGGCCTTGTCAAAGTATTTTCCAGTGTAGGCCATTCCACAGGCAGCTCCCAGCCCCTGACCCAGAGATCCAGTGGCCACATCCACAAACTGCTGCTTCTGTTAACACACACACACACACACACACACACACATATCTCACTCTTTAGATAGCAGGAGAACTCAAGATTGCAAACACAGAAAGCATGAAATTAATTGGATGGATTATATCATGTTGCTATAAGTCTGTGACTAGCAGTGTGTCTGTATCTGGGTTTATGTGAACAGTGTCTTATTAATGTCTGCAGCAAAGGAGAAAGGAGCCGGGGACAGACCATCTCTGTCACACAAGAACATCTTTGTCACGAGGTCCCTTCGTGCATACAGTTTGTCTGTTATCTGTGTAAATGTGTTTATGTCTCTATGAACAGAATGTCTAGCAAGTGTACATGTTGTGTTCTAAAGTAGTAATTCACTAACTTTTTGGGCTTGCAAAGATCCAGTATTTTAAAGGGAAAAGGCAAAGATTACAGAAAGGCTTGAAAACGGAAACCTCATTTTTGTGTTGCACGAAGATATTTCTTTCTTTTTCACTCTCCTATTTATCTTGCAACCACCTTGGATGGTCTAAATTCCCAGCTTGGGAACCACTGTTCAAAAGTCCAAACCATCTCCAACAGGAAAAATATTTTTCCAAGGTCATGTCATATCAATATTTTAAGATTCTTAGATGCGGTCAAAAGGTTTGCCCACAGCCCAAATGAGCAAGCAGAGTTTGACAGATGGCTACATGCAGGAAGAGGTAGAACGCAAACTTGCACAACACGTTAATATGATCTTTGAGTTGGTAAAAGACATCATGAAAAAGCTCAGGAAACTGTTGTGAAGTCAAATCAGAAAGATTCTGACGTGGTTGAGGAGCTATGAACGTTTCCTCAATGTTCATTCACTGGTATAGTCGTGTCTTAAATATTGTCTTTCACATCAACATCTGTTTACTGTCCAAATACCAGTAAACCCAAAATGAACACACAGAAGGGTAGTGTGAGGCTTTTAATGTGTTTCTAATGCACATGTGTTGGCATGTTGGAGTGGATTGCTTTCAGACCCAGAACTTCTTGCAAGTCTGAACGTCACCTCACCGGCACAGGATGTCCCTCCAGGATGGAGTCCACCTTGCGGAGGTTGAGGAGCTCGTTCTCCTTTAGGTAGCCCGTCTCCGCCCACACGGCGTACAGCACAGGGGCTGCATGACCCTGAGGAGGCAGAGGTGAAAGGTCAATGGTTAAGAGTGTAAGATCACATTGTAAGAGCCATTTTGTTGTTTTTGTTTTTGTACAACCTCCCACCACATGGGGGCGTAGTGCCGGTGTGATCCTGGCCACAGGTAATATAATCAGTGGGTTCATTGGGCACAGGTGTTTGCTAATAGGTGGAAGCAAACAGTTTTTGACCGTGCAGATTTAACAAATGCAAATGTTATGATTTATTGGTATGAGGAGAAAATGGATAACTGAAGAGAAAGTGGTGAACTCTGATTATGTGATGAATAAAATGCCTATATTCGAAACTGGACTTTGTTATTTATGGCACGCGTCAGAACAAGCATTACAGCAACCGTAGTGACTTTTTTATTGGGAAGCAACGGTCACTACACACATACTGTTCACCAGATTTGCTGGTGCTGGTGCTGGAGCTGGAGCTGCTATCAGAGTTTATAAAACGCTTATCAATGTTAGCGAGCTATAATATCCTGTTTTTTGCTTCTATAATTTACATTTTTCCTCCTCGGGTACCTTTGACTACACCTGACTCCCAAGAGTTCCCTGCTAAATAAAATCTGAGAGAACAAAGAATAAAATGTCATTCTGAAGTGTGTGTGCACGTCAAATTAGAAGTGACATTTGGCAAAGTAAAGTCTGGAATTTGCCTCTGGCACCAAACACTATACAAAGAAATATGCATGTGAACTTAGAAATGAATGGACATTCTCTCAATATGCGTCACCTCATAATTCGTTAGTAATTTAGTTGTCCCTTGTGTGTTGTTTTTGTGCATGCATCAGAGGAACACCTGCCACCCACCTATTTATGTGTGGTTGTGAGTGTGTTTTACCTTGGAGAGGATGAAGCGGTCGTTGTTGGGGTTACGGGGGTCTTCAGGTCGGTACTTCATGGTATGAAAGAACAGCACGGACATAATCTCTGCCACGCTGCAACATGATGTGGGATGACTGCAACAAAAGGATGGTGAGAGAGAAATTAGACACACAGCAATGACATTTTTAAAACTTGATGTGCCTCCTAATTGCGCTGTGGAAATCTATAAGCATGTTCAGAGCATACTGTCCACACACAGATGCAGAGGAGAAAGGAGAAACAAAGTGGCAATCAGAAGTTGAGTTTGGCTCTTTCAAATTGGACCTAGTGGGTTAAGTCATGCCAGACCAGGTTATACTATAGGTCAGACCTCCTCCATGAAGGCCTTTTCCTTATTCTCCTGGAATGGAAAACGTGATCAAATAATAAAAAAATGGGCAAAAGCAAAAACCAGAAGGAGATGAAGAATAAGATTGAGTTTATGTGGGATGAAGGGTGCTCTATGAGAGGGTGACGGATGCTAGATCTATGGTTGCAACATGAAAACTGGCTGCGATAAAAGAATGGAATTAATAAAACATGGGAAACGGAAAAGGTAGGCTAGTTTACCATGTGCCTGTTTCAGTGATCAAGCTGGAATTTCTTGTTCATAGAGCCCTTTACTCACAGCATGTGCGAAACTGTCTTAAAGAAAAGTAGCCTTCCTAGATCACCTATAATCAAACACTAGAGAAAATTAAACAACTAATTATAACGCCAAGGGAAGCAAAACAGAAGGCGATACACAGGAACACATTGTAGAGTCAAAACAGGGCTGTCTAATAACCCCCCTGCTTATATTCTGATGGGAGGGTCCGCTTTGAAAGTTGAAAAGGCACGCAGAAGTTACAGTTCCACGTAATCCTATAATCTATTTTAATTTCAATCATTTATTTTCCATCACTCCGACAATATTGTAGGCCTAGTCCGTTTTTGAATTCGGATGTTATTTTGAAATTTCTCAATGGACGTAGCCTATTTGTCCGGTTTTATCATAGCTACATGACATTTGTGCGAGAGGCTGCACCGGCGCACGCACGCATGCGTGGCAGAGCTGCAGGAGCGCGTCCGTGCGTCCTCAGGTCCCATCCCGCTGCCTCCTCACACCACGTCGACCCATACGGGCTGAATGCACGCGATCATGCACTCACCGATCGCGTCTTTGCTCACCTCTTTTATACAACCGATCACAGAGTACGCGAAGAGTTAAGGGAGAACGGAACACTGGTACACCTGCCGGAATTTATGCCGGGCCTCCAAATCCGACACAATATTATAAATATTTTATAATTTGAAGGGGCGTTTGTGCCAAACCAACACGTCTGTTAATTTAATTGAATATGTCTCATTGTGCACAGAAAAATGCTAAGTAATCAACTTTCTGACGCGTTACACCTACCAAAGTGCGTAAATTACGCATAACGCATGTTGGCACAAAACTGTTTTACGCTCAGAGAAAATATAAATAAGGAGAATTCAATGTCAAGTCCCTTATTTTGGCACACGGGACGTTAACATTAACATATTCTGCATGCTGCTTTATACTGCTGATGCTCCGGCACGCACTCTGCTGCGGACAGTCAGTCCATTGGGAAACAAGCTTTGTGTTGTGTAAATTCCAGCCCGCGTTTCCACTTTATTATTTGCCCTTTATAGCAGACAAGTGCATGAGTCATTTAGCAACTGTCCCAGGACAGTAGCCTTGTTTTGCTTTGTTGTGTCATACTATTATACATCTCAGGCTCGGTTTAATCTCTCCGTATTCATCCTCTTACCCGCTGCCCGCTGCAGTTGTCGCCTTGATGGAGTTGATCCGGAGCTTGGTGGCGATGTTCCTGAGCGCCAGCACAGTCTGCTGGTCGGGTTTATGGTAGTCCTCCATCTGGCCGATGAACCGAAGAAGAGCACACACGCACACACGAGCCGGTTAAATGGAGTGAAGAGTTAAAAGTCCACGGTCTGCTGTCCCGAGAATAAAGGCGATAAATGTGCAGCAGACGGTGGCAGGGGTTAAAAAGAGGCAGTGGTGTTGAACCTGACGGACAGAGAGGAGGGAGGGGGCGTGTTTGCAAGCAAAGACTATGAATATGGCTAATCTAAGGCTAAAAGCAGACGACAGTTACTGCAAACTGTCACGCATGAGCACCAATAAGCAAAATAGTAGGAGGGCTTTGGGCTGAGACCAAGGCCACACGCACACTGGCACGCTCACGCACATAGACAGGCACGATTTGCGCAGGTTCAACCTCCATAGCTCCATAATGTATTGCGATAGGAAATTTAGTTGCACTAGTACATTTACTGTGATTTAGTTTATGTGCCTTACTCACTAACAAAACTATATGTGTGACATATGATTGTGTACCTAAGAGAGTGGTAACAGGACCATATGGGGTGTCTCTGTCTTGGCTTTGATTAGGGGAAGTAACCAAATGGGGGTTACAGTTAAAACAGAGAATGTTTGGGTGTGAAGATTCCCAGAGATAATCAAAGGTAATAAAGACATGTCTTTGTGTGACAAGGCTCAGAAGAGGAAGGGGATGACTGGGAGGGGTCAATGGGGAGCTTGAAACTGCTGATCAATTGTTATACTGTAAATACCTGATGTTCCCCCCCCTGCTGTGTGCGGAGATGCTTAAGAGCAGGAGACAAACTGAACTCTTGGCTCATCCTCTGCGGACTGTGTTGCAGTCAGTATGACGGTGGAGCCTTCTCTGGCCAGAGAATAAATACTTTAAAGACAAACTTCTTCTCTCAATGTTTCAGTATTCAGTATTATAGGACTCACTCGGTATTATTGAATAGCTTTTTTTCCACCACAGTATCTAATGACAGAAAATTCAAGAGTTAAATTAAACAGAAAAACATCTAGTAATGCAAACAACTTCGTGCAGTGTTGTAGCAACTTATAGATGAATGTATTATAAACAGCCAGAATTGTAGAATATTCTAAAACCACAATGTTGCTGCACAATGTGACAGTATTGGTGTGGAACTGTGAATGGTCATAATCTGCACAAATGTCATCAAGAAACCACTTCTACTTTTAATTCATATGGTTTCTGAGTGAAGTGCAGAATGATACTGTATGTTTGGCTTGAGCTGTGGTCTATGGTCCAATTTAAAAGCATTCTGGTGTGATTGACATGAAAAAGTTTGCAGTGCAAATATTAGGCAAACATATCAGATACATTCGAGTGTAATATAATCAGTTCTCTCTTAAAACAATTAGGTGTGCTTGTCTTGTGAAGCCACGGCATTTACGTGACGAGAGCAGGGAAGGGTGACATGCAAAAGGAAGGATCACAAATGACAGTAATCTTACTTTAGTGACGTTTCCCACGGAGGCTGACCTGATTACCTACAGCGCACAGCTACACCTGCAACCTGCACTTACATTCAGGTAAGGTCTGACTCAGCTAGTAGACTGATTTGTGATTTCCAGGTTGAGTGTTTTTTTTGGTTTGACAAAGTCATAAAAGGTTAATTTTAGAGGATTAACCTTTTCTCTTGGATTTTCAGGGGACTCCCGCCCCTGGCTGAGACTGACCACATTTGGGCAGCAGGGGGCCTGGGCAGGGGGATTCCAAAAAGGAAATAATGACATCCTTGACAATCTAGTTGGACAATATCTCCCTGTAGATGAGAGATATTTGTTTTGTCACTTAAACCCAGAAAGGCTTACGGATCACGTTCTCGGATTAAACAAACCCTTGCATGGGCCTGATACCAACTGATTACAATTTAATGTTGACAGACACACAACCGTCACCGATCCACAGTGAGCACATAGTGACCTCTGGTGGTCCAACAGAGAGTCTACTGAATGACGCACTTTAGACTCAGGAACCCATCTGTAAAAATGTAATTAGATTTTCTCTGAAATTCATACTCGATTACAAAACTGGAAAATTCGGAACCTTCTTCAGAAAATGTGACATAATTTTGATTCACAATATTGTCCGCTTCAAAACATATACTAAAACAAAAAATAAATAAATCACAATCCTGTTTAATCTGCTGACAGAAACACAAACAGACAACTCTATTTACATTTTTTTATTATCACAAAATAGTCAAAATAAACCAAATTATATACAGCGACAACAGTCTTAAAAAATTATTATAATTTGCAAAGACTTTCCCCAAATTATATCTCTGGCCAATAAGATAAATTATATCAAAGCACAAAACAACCTTAAAATCTTAAATATATGCCCCGGATTAAAAAAAACAAACACTACATTTCAAACATTCTTCCTTTGTGCGTTTATTTAAGCAACACATGGCAGAAGTGTTGGAAAGATTATAAACGGGGCAAAAAAGTGTAGAAACGATCCGATCTGCTCGCTGGCTGTGGACACGTCCTGTTTAAGATTTAGATCTTAATTTTGCAAAAGTCAAAAAGGGAAAGAAAAACACGATTAACAGTTGGTGCTGAAAGCATGTTCAACTTGAGGAAAACAAGACTGGCACATATATATACTGCGAGTAATCAAATACATTCAAATAGCAGAACATAATGCAAAGTTGTAGTTTCACTATCGAGACAGATATCTATGCAGAGATTCATATCGCTCCCTCGGCTATTTCCAAATGTTGATTACATGACATTCAGCAAGAAAACATTCAAAAAGAGCAATAATCTCCATTTGTTAAACCTAAAAACAGTATTATGCTAAGGTTACCATCTGGAGTGACTCAGTACTTTGAGTGCTTCTAGAATTTTAGTATCTGGAAAGTAACGCGTGAAAAATAAGCCACATCACCCATGAGCTGACTATCGACATCAGACATCACTGAACAAACGTAAACCTAAATGTCTGCGCTTTTACATTGTTACACTGTTTTAATGATCTAGTAGGTGCTGAACATTTGGTGACAACAGGGTAAATGAAACCCATTAGCAATCTGCTGCGTGTGTTCAGAAATGCCCACGAGACGCATAATAAACCTTTCTTCCCTAAGTCTTTGAAATCTGATTCTCTCATGTACATTGGATTAGTTTCCTTTGTTCACGAAAAGCGTAAACTAGCCACTCAGTGTTGCACATGATGAGGAGACAGACGAGCTTCTGTTCCCACCGGGGTCTGCAGGGTTTACGGTTCTGTGCTGCAGTAACATTTTACTGCAAAATTAAAAAAATAAAATAAAAAAAAGACGAGTTTTTCTTTCAGTCTTTGTGACTTCTGACTCAACTGTGTTCTGGAAAAGGGAATGGAGGTAGTTTATATTTGTCATCATTAGTTTGTTTTCATACACATAGTGAAGCTACCAGTCGTCAGCTCTCTATTCAAGCAATTTAATATCAACGGTGGGCATGTTAACAATGATTCAAAATCAATAGATTTAAATTTTTCTCATATTTAAATTATACATTGTTGCAGAACCAGAATCCTGAGGTTCAGATAAGTTTAGCTACACCGTACCGTCATAAAGTATCCCAAAACGCTGGTGTCCCTAAAAGCAATGCGACTGTCGTCTGTTGCACGTTCCCCTCAAAGAACATCAAGCACTGAGCTCAGCTGGTGGAGGAAAAATGAACGACACAGACAAGGAGCACGAGCGAGGACAGGGAGGAAAGTGGAGAAAGGACGGGGAGCGTGGAAGCTGGTTTGTGCGTTCGTCTCGGTGTTTTTATGAACATGTCACAGTCCGTAACATAACATTTAAAAAGCAGCAGAGAGGAAATGATTCCCAGATTGAGCTGCAAGTGCTTCTCCAAACAATAACGAAGGTTCTTCATCTTCCTTGGACAAGAGTTGAAAAGGAAGAGACAAAAAGTCCACAATAACTGTGATGGCTGTTCGCAACGGCCTCAGCATTACTTAGAGGGAGGTTTGATGAGTGAAAAAAAGGAAAACGAGAAGTCCACACAGAGACAGTTTGTCTGCAAAGACCCACACTACAGTTCTGAGGTCCTTCTTTTAATCAAGCAGTCTTCATCACTGTTCCCATACTCTCGCACTGCGAGAAGTCCAAACATGTGAGATGAGTAAGAGAAGCAGCGCCTTGGATTCCCACAAAGTTCAATCTGCAACATCGTCTTTCACGAGGTGAAAAGTGACAGCAACAGCTCAACGTCACCAGTACGTGGCCAACTGTTTCATTATATTTATAAAGTCAAAAATAAAAGCTCAAGGCCACACCGGGATATTTGATCTGGTCCTTCTCTCCCACAGAAGTTCTGGTTAGACAAAGCAAACAAAAAGTTGATCCGAGGTACCGCAGGTAGCCGGGACAGCATCAGTGTTCAGCTGAGAACTCAAAAAAAAAAAAAAACAAGTTGAGAGGAGGAGCGGTGGGTGAAGTGACGCGCTGCATGCTTTAATAGGCCGTAGAACACAGATCGGTTTTGAAGAGTTGTGGTGTGCAGTGTGTCGAGAACCTGTTATCTGCACTTCCTTTAAGTCCCGTTAACTTCTGGATTCCTCAGAGATCGGGGAGGGGGGGAGGGGGGGGGGGGGGGGGGGGTAGCACTGAAAGAGACAGTGGTGATGGTAGACGTTGACTATAGCTTCATGTTGCTGAGGTCCTTGGACAGACTCTGCAGGTAAGCATCATGAATGGCACCAAGGAAGTCTGGGTTGTTCTAGACCGGGAGGAAGTAAACGAGAGAGGAATGAACAAACTACACTGTGTGAGCATACAGACAGGAAGACGACATTCACTTAGTGTCTGCGTTCCTCAAAGGGTCCTCCGTACCCTGGGAAGCTCCACATCCTAAAATTAGACCAGGATTTCATGTTTTTGTAATTTGGGTGAACCAACCCTTTAACTTGACACTAAAGTTTTTACATTTTGAAATTGTAATGGTTAAGTAAGAACAGCTTCTACACTCAAACAGGCCAACAGTACTGCTTTAATGTATTCTAAGCCCTTCGTGTACCTTAATGAGGTGTATGAGAGTATCCTGCAGCTGTGTTTTGCTGCAGGCTGCTTGTGGAGGCTCTAAAGCTCCTACAGAGGCGCAGGAGGGCTCGGCGGGGGCAGGTGGGACCACTGACGCTGCTGCTGTGGTCCTATTGACGGACTGCAGGAAGGCGCTGGGGGAGAGAAGCACAGAAATCGGCAGCACTGGAACAGCAAAACCTGGACTCATGGAGACAACCTGAGAATAGAAAAAGAAAGATGGAGACGTTCAAAGGAGCACAGGAACACACAATATGTCGGATCATAATCAAATGTGCTGCGGTATACTGATGACACTGATGAGGCTGATATCAGCAAACAGATCCACAAAAACTGCTGCTAAGAAAAGCATTGAACTCACAGACATTGGTTTGATCAGGTTTAGAGGCTGAGAGAAAACATCCATCTCACTGCTGTGCTGGAGAAGGGGTTTCCCCACGAGCTCTTGGAAGCTGTGGGGTGGGAACAGCGTGCTTGGCAGGAAGTTGGGTGCGAGGATGGGTTTGTGGA
The DNA here is from genome assembly GCF_050575085.1 of Anarhichas minor. Classification (NCBI taxonomy): domain Eukaryota; kingdom Metazoa; phylum Chordata; class Actinopteri; order Perciformes; family Anarhichadidae; genus Anarhichas; species Anarhichas minor. The sequence goes on along the minus strand of NW_027466449.1, from coordinate 3,375,518 downwards.
TGTCCAAATTCACAGAGGGCACTGCCGCTTTGAGAGAGTTGAGTATCTCCTGTCCTACAAATGCTGTAGGAGCTGCCGACGGTGCTGCAGGGACAGCGGCACGAGGCTCTGAGCCAGCTGGGAGCACCATAAGAGGGGAGACTGAACACCGAGGTTGGGGGTCAGACCTCGGGACCACAGACTGGAAAACAGGGCTGGGGTGTAGCACGTACGGAGCTGGGAGCAGGCAAGGGACTTGGTGCCGCTGACTTGACACGGGGTCTTGGGCTGAGAGATGGGGAGGGAAGAGCGGGTTTTGGTGGGCTGGAGTGGGATAAGACTGGTTGTGGAGGTAAGCGGTGGAGGGGTCACTGTCACTGGAGGCAGCGGTGGTGTTCTGTGCCAGCATGGTGGGTAGAGGGGGGTCCTTGGGCAACGACGAGCCAAAGAGCTCCTCAACTGTGATCTGCTTCACCATTGTATGAGAGGTCTGGTGTGTGAGCTGTGGTGGGAATTAAACACATACAGAGCAGTGCTGAGAAACAGAGAGACAGAAAACCTATCCATAAACAGCTGTTGATTGATTTTCTGTCATATATATATATATATATATATATATATATATATATATATATATATATATATATATATATATATATATATATATATATATATATATATATATATATATATATATATATATATATATATATATATATATATATATATATATATATATATATATATATATATATATATATATATATATATATATATATATATATGAGATATATATATATATATATATATATATATATATATATATATATATGAGATATATATATATATATATCACAATGAGTACATTTTAAGTCTTAAATCTTTTAAGATTTATGCTTAATACGTGTTTTGTAAATTAGCGCTATGTGTCTGCTTTCACAACTTGAAACAGCAAACGCTGTGAATTTAAGAACTATATATATATATATATATATATATATATATATATATATATATATAGAGATGAGTATTTGCTGCTTGTCTTTCTTTTATATTGCTGCAATATGAGGATGTCACATTAGACTCTGTGATTTAAGATGGGCATTGTTTACTATTTTCTGCATAGAGCAATTTTTATATCATAACAATATAACAGCATAAAAATAAAGAGATTCAAGATAATGCCTTTAGCATATTATTGTGTCAAAATGCTGCCTTTCCTGCTCTCATGAAATGATCTTTGTCAAACTCAATTGTCCAAAAATTGTTTAAGCCAGACCTGTGCCTCACATAAAACCTGACGGTTGGATGACTGTTTGCAACATAACCTACAAAACCAACAGCTGCAGTCTGCAGCCAAATACTCAATTAAAACATGCACCATCTCTTTGTCCTCCTCCGGTCTCTGTATGTAGGACTGAACAGGATACATGGATCAATATCAAATCTCTGCATAGATGTTTGTGTAAAGTACGTACCTTTTCAGGATGTGCTGTGCTGTGCACATGCACTGTGGCGTTGATAGCTGCTTTCCCATTAGGCTCTGCAGACACATCTGTTTCACCTGCCTGAGCCTGCATCACACACAGAAATGAAATGGTGTTTTCAACAGGCTACATTTTTACTTAAGCCATGTACAGTCTGTGATCCAAATTCATGTTTTTGTATAATCTGCAATAACAATTTGTGGTTCTGTATCAAACCAAATGGCAGCACTACAATAATACATATTAGGCTAAAGATGTTTGCTCGTCTAAGAACATAAACAACATGGTACGTGTGTTTGCCTCCTCACTCTCTGGTATTCCTCTTTGGCTTTGCTGAGCAGTTCCAGGATGTCGATGGGCCGCGGTTCTGCGACTCCATTGGTCCTCGCTGGCACTGCCCTCTCTGGCGACTCTCTCTGGGCATGGTCTGCCTCTTGTTTCACAATCCTGGGGAAGAGTTGAAGCGTGACATATAGTGTACACACTTAACTATTTAAAGCTCCTCGTGATGCGAGTAGAGCTGCTTCTTAAGCAAACACCTAACGGGTGAAGAACTCTGAAGAGCTTTTAGTGTACCGTTCCATCTTCTCCTGACACAGATACAGTAAACAGATGTTCGGCTACTCACTTGACCATCAGCTGAGCGATGCGTTGACAGTCCCTCTTGTCATAGAACCAAATACTGTAGATACCCACTGCAAAGAAAATCACAAATACTATACATCACAATGTGTAGCGGAGACAGCATTACATGAGACAAAGCTCTTCCCACATAGAACAAACCAAAATAACTCATTTTGAGGTTTCACATTTTGTTTAGATATGAGTTTTGCAGAACAATAACAAAATATGATCATATCACCACAATACAATTACACCAAAGGTTATTGTCCTGGCCTACTGGGCCTCAGGATTGATCAGTATTAAGTTATTATTATTATTATTATTATACCATATACCAGCACCCAAAGGGAACCGACTATTTGTTGCACAATGAAATGTAAAAATGAAACACAAATTGTATGTCAGCAGTCTTTGCTGAAACAATAACTAGTTAATTCTACATTGCTTGTGCGTCATGTGTGTGTGTGTGTGTGATGAAATACTGGCGTATAGAAGGTCCCTCTAGAGGCTGAGGTAACCTAGCAACCTGAGTGTTTGCCTCCTTGCAGCATCAACTGCCACCAAGGGGAATATGGAGAGATGTAAACAGGTGTGTGTCCAAAGTACACTGGTCTCTCTAAACAACATTCTCTGAGTCTGAGTACACTCAGGCAGCACGTTCACCAGCACTCAAAGAGGATCAAGACACACGTAACCATGAATGATCAACATCTCTCTGAATAATCTATCCTCCTCGTGTTGGACGTTTTAATCAAACTACAATCTTCTTGGTGCTTAGCCTTCATCGTTCCGTCGTCAACGCAGAGGGAGGAGTCTTAAAACCATCTTGAAGACATTTCACAACAACCACAACTTCACAGGAGCGCAATCACCAGGACAGGCTCTACGCGATGACCAACTGACGTCTGAGATCTACCAAAAGGATCCTCAGCCAGTAAGTTGCATTACTGAAGAGCACTAATGGACTGAAGAGAACTGGGGAGAACTACATACGCAGTCAAAACCAGCCAATGGAATAAAACAAAAAAACCAGGGGAGGACACGACCAGAGAAAATTAATTCCGACCGGTCCTCCAGGTGACTGAGCGCTGCCAGAGGCTCCAACAAAGCCTGAGGAATATCATCAACCAGTATTTTACGCAACAACTGTACCCTACAACTCAACCCAGTCTCAGGAATAAAAATGCTAACAAGAGCGAAGTGAAGCCATCAGAGAAGCTGCTCTGGCCTGAATACTAACAAGAAACTGCATCATGTCTTCCATACCAGGCAGGCTGATGGGCAAACCAAGCCCGAAAGGGGAGCAGTCGACTCTGACGTTGACCCTGGCCATGTTGTTTTTTCTTATCAGCAAACAAATGGGAAAACAGTCTAATTCCTTATTCATTGCCTTAATGAAACTCCTGTTCAGACTTCTAATAGATTACCTCGGTGGCAGCGCCGTCAGTTACTTTCTCAAGATCTGAGGCATTTCATCTCTCTTTTCGTTTCACCGTACTTCCTGCAGAACAGTTTCCAGAAGGAGTCTGACCGCAGCGTTGGCAATGCAATCAGTAAATAACACAACTTAAATAGTTAAATGTATATTAAGAAGTAGTCTGATTTATAATCAAAATGATTTCTGGCTGTTGCACCGCATGCAGAATGACATTGACCGTGGCCAAACCGAGCTGAAACTGTTGCCGTCCGGTAGGCTGGTGTGAGGCCATGAGCGGAAAAAACGCTTCAGAAGAAGTTTTCTTGATAAATGAGACTCCAAGATGCCAAAATGACTTCAAGCAGAAGGGAAAAGAGATGTTCCAGAGAACGCTGGGGAATTATTTATTCGGCATTTTCAGAGGTACCATCATATTCTATTCCCTTCTTTTGTGTGTGTGTGATACTGAATGTTAATAACACCAACACAGCTGTCTCCTAGTAGGACATGTGCACAATGTGTACATTTCCTGTGATACAGAAGGGTTTCATGGGAGGTGGCGGATCCCCGACATCAAATAATAATCTCTTATCAAAATGTCGGTACTGTGTATGATATCTACTCTTTTAGCTTGTTTGAGCTTCTATTCTACAAAATACTCACAGTTGCCGTTCCTATAGAGGAGGAAGGGGTCCTGCAGCTGGAACTCCAGATCTTTGTTGATCGGCTCCACCAGGTTCTCTGTGCTCAGTCGGTTCATGATGATGAAGCCGTGGTGAGGCGAGGCAGACCTTAGATGAGCAAAGATAACAAACACTGTAAGATAATTCTCTGACGGTACAAAACATCCCCGGTCACACTGTACGACACCTTTCTCATGACTTGACACTAGCAAACTGTCTAGACTTGCATTTCTTTGAAATATATTAATCTAAATAAATACATTTTAAAATAAAGTAATCTTTAATCAATATATCACTTTTAAAATGTATATGCATGACAGATGCTGACATATAACCGACAGATATTTTCATTATTGATAAATCAATTATATTAGTTCTATAATTAACCGATGCATTATTTTGTCATATGTGTGTCATAAGTTACCAGGGCCACGGCTGATGTCTTAAAGATGGCTATTTATTTAAATCAAGCCAAAAAGAACTGAATGTAAAGGCAAACAAATGCTAATACAAGTTATGACCTAGTAAATATTCACAAACAACTTAAATGTCAAAACTGTGGACATATAAAAGTACATGGAGTCTAATAAAGAAGCACTATGTGCAAAAAGGCTGCAAAAGAGAGGAAATCCGATAAGTCTCTAAACGGACCGCAGTAAATGTTTGTTTACAAAGACTGCGGCCTACACGTGTGCGCAAAGTGGCAGCGCAAAGAAACGCACGTTGAGTCTTAACAAGTAAACAACATTCATGGTGGTCGTGTTTAATAATTAACATTATTCACACTTTATATGCTTACCTCGCATAAACAAACAGGGTACCCTCGATGTCGGTCTTCTCCTGAAACGACATGTGACATTATGTGTAAAAAAACAACAACCGCTAATCCAAAACGTGCTGAATAATAGCAACGAACGTCACAAGCTAACTTCACAACATAGCGTTAGATAACTATAACCTATTGACAATAAAGCAATGGACACATTAACAGAATGAGAATATGTGACAGTTTGACAAATACCAACATATTTCTTGGTGTTTACCAATGTTTTTATCATGGCGCTAGCGTTAGCATACATGCTAGCATCCGTATCATACTTTTGAAGCCTATCCAAGAAGCTGTCTCGGATCTGTGCACAAACGTACCCATTCGTTGGCTTTGGAGTTGAAATTGTAGAGAGCCACCTGGCCGGTAACATCGAGCAGTTTGTTTATGTACGGGTCTTGTCTCTGTAGAGCTGCTAGGCTCATCATTTGTCCAGCATTAACGGTCTCCATCTTGGATATGATTGTTGCTCCAGCACGGACGGATTTCTGAAGACACAGTTATAACTTCCGCTGTCCCCGGAAGTCATGGCTCTCAAAAAGTTTTACAGAGATTTATTTATTCCGCAGAGTTTAATCTGCAACGTAAAATAGGTCATTCCCAACTGGTTAAAGTGCCGTTTATAAAAATTAATGCATTTGGTAAATGATGGGCAGCCTTAAGACAGCCAACGTGCTTTCTAAAATTAAACAGGTTATATTACAAATAAATAAAATTGATGATTTAAAAAAAAATCTTCGTTTTAAGGTGCAAATTTGTCGATGATTAAAAATTAAATTAAATTTAAAAACTAGCTACACAATTCAGAAAATATTATTTAAGAAGACAATCGTTGCACTGTAATCATAACATATAGTTGTGATTTGACTTTCAAAAAAATAACGTGAACCAAGGACTGATATATTTCTCCTAACAATGTAAGGCCAATAGGCCTATCTTTATACACATATTGCCAGTATCTTCATGCCATATAAACCTCAGGACTGCGCTGCAACAGGTATGTTTGAGTCCAATCTCTCTGAGAACATTTGTGCAGTTTAGGTTTCAATCAAAATGAACCAGTTGTTTGCATCGAAGTGAATTTATTCAAGATGTATGTTAAGTCTTGACTTTTTTGTTTTACGCATGCGAAAATGCCAAATTGGTGGAAAAAAACAATAGCCTAAATGTAATAACTCAGTATACTTAAAACCATACTATATAACTTCCAAAGATAAACATACAATTCTCTGCTCGGTCATTTGGTCCAGTTGAGCTGCAGCTGCATGCCCCACCTGCCTCTGTTGAGGGAACATTGGCACAGGGATTATAATCGGAGGATTACGCGCTACCGTGAAACTGTTATCCTCCATACAGGCACAGGTAATCCAATCACTGGTAACCTTCCAGCACAGCTCCGACAACTCATTTCCTCTCCAATCACTGCGGAGTGAGGGCAGAAAACGGCGCAATGAGGCCCCAGAGAAGAGCCAGGTGACAGAATGCCGTTCATTATAAAGGGAAGACCCCTGAGGGGTAAGTCCAAGGACCCTAAATATAGCATAGACCTCAATGGGATGAAGGCATGGTGTTTATCTTGCTATCCATAAAGGGGAAATCTAGAGTGATTTACAGCATGATTTTGCATTCTAATGAGTCATACACATTGCTATGACCGCACGCAAAGCATTGAAGTTAAACATTGACATAAATATGCATTAGGCGGATTAAACACATGTTGTTAAATGCTGTTTAGTTGTTTTTGAGACAAGGCCTTAATTCGTGGGCGTCTCTCTGTGTGTGTCTGTCCCAGTGGCACATGCTGCTTAATTTATTGTACGATTTATGCAACTAGATCTAATTAGATACTGACTTATTGGTGTCTTTATTGGTTGTTTGTTGACATCTGCCCAGTCTTCATGAAGAATCATATCTTTCTTTAGTCGCATGACATCCATTCTATTGATGATTTCTGTTTAAAGCATAAATAATTACCTTTGTCTGTCTTAAAACATTTGGCAATCCTGCCAGACTTCATTCTTGAGTTGAGATGTTTAATAAGCGCTTTTGACGTTTAGTGGGCAGCAACAGGCGCATATCCAGTTCGGATGTGATTCCAACAGGCTATACTGTAGATTGCTGTAACTTGAGTCCAGATAATAATTGACGGTAGTTGGATTGATTGCTGCTGTCAGCGCGTCCCCTCGGATCCGCCGTGAATCTGCAGGCGGGCACCCGGATGTGGCGAAAATGTTTGGCGCTGCTCTCAGGGTTTGCGCTCGGAAAATATTTTATAATCCAGGTTGACGGCTCGGTTCAGGCTCACGCGTCGACACCTTTGGATGTTTTTCTTCCAACGATGAGTTGGACATAAAACGGACATTTTCAATGTGGATTCGAGGATGCAAGAAGCAGATGAACAGTCTGAAGGTAACACACTGTGCGTGGAGCGCAGTAGGGGAGTTGGAGCGCTGCGAGAGAGGGGGCGAGAGCGCTCGTTTGGTTTATCCTCTGGGTGCCTGTTCATTCTGTGTGGTTTCATGATCTAATTCGTATCTGTGTCGATGATTTTTTTCTCCAATTAATTTGGGAACACAGCTGTAATAGGGTATTGACATTGTCAGCGCTTGTTATAGGCTGCGTGATTGTAATGACAGCAGTCATCAAATCCATTGGGAAACGTGTTGCTTGCTGTAGTTCAACAAAAAATGGTTGACCACGTTCGGTCTCATTATGGCCAAGTGCGCGTTTTAGATCTATGTGACAGCTTGGGGAGGATGCTTTGGATGTGTGCGCCCTCCACAATGAACTGAGAGACGCTAAATAAACTTTTCGTGTGGGGTGAATCCCGTTAGTTTAAAATCAGTTCCACGTTCAAAATGTGCTCTTAAAACATTGTAGTGTTTTAAAAAGCCACCACAGGTCAAATAAAAGTTGAGAACAACAGCAGGGAGTCAACAGTTGTTATCCAGCAACGTGTGCCATACTGTATGTGTGAAGTCCAGCAGAGCTGCTGGTTATTCCTGTCACACCCCGGATCAGAGAAGCTGTGTTCATCTTTAAATAACAGGTTGCACTTGCTATTTTGCACCTGTGGCGATGTTGTGTCCTGGAATGAGGAGGGTCCTGCAGTAACTCATTCAGATGAGAAATGGTGAATTTCTGTTGAAATAGCTTTTATAAATGCAGTAAAAAAAAAAAGAGCAAATCATTCGAATTCAGCAAACAGATCTAAGATTCAACAGTCAGTGGCAACCTTCTCTAAACAATAGTTGTTAAGTCTCTGATTTGTTTTGACCATTTAATCACCCTCAGTTGTTCGCGAGTGGCTTCATTCATCCTTCTCTCTAGGTGTCTTTCCCCCTCTCACTCAGTCTTAAGAGTTATCCTGATGAATAATCAGTGTTTTACATTTGATCATCTCAGTGTGAGAGCTCTTCTAGTTGAACACAATAGTTAGCTGTGACTGTCTCTAATGTGTTTCTGCTGTAGAGCTGCAGTGAACCAAAGTGAATGTGTCAAGGGCACTGTCTTTTTCACTCGAGGTTTGCATTGATTTTAATGACTCTCTCTGTCTCTCTCATTAAGGCAGTCTGTCCTGCTCTCTCCCTCTTTTACGCTTTCAAAACAATCCTCTTCTTATTCTCGTTCTGGTTCTTGTTCTTCTTCGTCCTTTAACTTTTCTGCCCAGGTTATTGTTAAATATTTTCCTTAAAGTTCAGTTTTCATCTTCATTTGTACCAGTGTACAATTACATACATTGTCAGCACGTATTAAAGTTGTACACGGCAGTGCTTAAATGTGAAATGACACTGCTCTTATCTGCAAGAATTAAAAGAATAGAATCTCCAGTCCCCTAATAAAGGTCTTTATATTTTTTCCAGTTTGCTCAAATTCAATTCTGGCACTTCTCTGCTCACAGAAATAAGATCACATTCTAAACTGAAATACACGTCATCACTTAACTCACAGCAACTGCGCAATCTGTTTCGTGAAAGTCAGACTCATCAATGTTTGTTTCTTTGCTTCCTTTTCTCTTTCATTATTGAAAAAAGCACCTAGTTGCACGAGCATTTTTCGTCCAGTCTGGACATATAGCATATATGCAACTCTATGACATGCTATTGCACTTTATTTGACCTATTCTTTAAAAGCATTTCCCCCCCTTATTTTAAGTGCCCTTTATGGACATAAATGTATTATTGCATCCCTATTGGCTCATTCTAAAATGATATGACAATTTTGAGTTGTTAATGTTAAAGCTGCCATGCATAGAATGTGGTGCCCCCCTGTGGGTGCATCAACAATGAAACAGTGGAAACGTTGGGGGGGGGGGCAAACATCATGTTCCCCAAAGTTTCATCAGGGAACATGATGTTTGCACATGTTTCTGTTTATACTCAAACTTACAGTCTCTAAATGTCATGACCATTTTGTGTCTGATCGCACCCTCTTCCTCCAGGGGCACAGTATGCCAGCAACAAAAGGACCGCTCCCCCCGGTGACTCCTCAGCTCTCTGGTCAGAAAGCCAAACCCGTCTGCACCAGCTCCATCCCCCCGAGCCCCTGCATGCCCCGCCTAGCACCGGCAAGCTCGTCGGCTCGTCTTGTGGCCTCTTTGGGGCAAACAGTGGCATTCAGGACTCCGGTGGCACTGGTTCCGGTGTCAGCCCGGTCCTCGCTTGGCATGCCGCCATTAGTGCTGCTCGCCAAGCGCAGGGCGATGTCGCAAAGCCTGACTTGAGTTCACAGCCCACAGTTTGCACCACGGGACCAGCTCCTGTGGGCTCACTGGCGCAGAGGAAGAGGCAGCAGTACGCCAAAAGCAAAAAGCAGGGAGGATCATCCAACAGCAGGCCACCCAGAGCTCTGTTCTGCCTCACCCTCAACAACCCGATCCGCAGGGCCTGCATCAGCCTGGTGGAGTGGAAGTATCCTTCAGCCCAGAGACAGAGGCTCTGGTTATATGGATGGATGGCAGATGCTTGGGATTATGTTTGTTTGTATGGATAGATTGCCTCATAGCTCAGCAGATGAATGGTTGAGAGGTTTATGAATGAATGTATAGCTTAAAATACACAATATAAATAAGCTCATAAATAAGTTATTAGCTTAAGCAACTTACATGCCCTGCTATGTCCAAGGATTCAGTAACTTCCAAAATCCTAATACCACTATGTATTTGATTAATGTCCTTAACAGTTTCTTTTCCAGACCGTTTGATATCTTTATACTGCTGTCTATTTTTGCCAACTGTGTGGCCTTAGCCATCTACATCCCTTTCCCCGGAGACGACTCCAACTCTACCAACCAAGAACTGGTGAGTGGTGCTGGAAAATACAGAAACAAGGCTTGGGCATGAAATGGATAAACTGGGGTTTGCTGAAGTATATTATTCTTCCATTATTAAATGCTACTGCCATGTGTATATCCCTGCTGTGGATATAGCCTACTGAGTGATGGTACAGATCAGCATGTCAGAGTGATTTCATGGGTTTGGTTTAGGGGTCAGAAGTTACACATTGGCCAAAAATATGTATTTTCTGTCACCGCAAAGTGTGTGTTGAGCTGAATTCGATCGTAAAAAAGAACACACTGCAATTTATACAACCTGTAATATCTCTAAGAGTAGTTTAGTTTAGCTTAGCATTCAGAGCAGGCTTGGTGTTGCACGTCACTGTGCCACAGCACTTAAATTTGTTTGGATAAAAGAGATGCCATCGTGTCTTATTACTTTACCCAAGTGGCATCAAGCCATGCACTTGCACTGTGCTGCTAGTTGCTCGTGCCACTATTTGTCATCAGATGACACACAAAGGCGAGACTCAACACCTTTGCATGAGTGTGATTGGCTTGACGTGTGGACTGCGTCAGAGGGTTTTCCCGGCAATATTTGGATGGATGTGTCTGGTTTCATTCTTTTTTTGACGCACACAATTACTGGTGCACACACACACACACACACGCATACACACACTACACACACCCAGCAGGTCATCCCCCCGTGTGTCACAGCAGCTCCCCATGATGTGTGAGAGCAGCACTGAGTTGAAAAGACAGAAAGGCAGTGAGAGATGAAACGCAGTTTGTTTTGGTGCCAAAATTACCGTGTAATCTGACAGCATCAAACTACTGACAACATAATAATTATTACCGTTGAATACAATGCAATGTGTGAATGTAACTCAGATTTGATTACACATTACACTCAAATGATGTTCATCCTGTGATTTGGTATCAAAAACATTTGAGATTTGGAGATTTCTTGCAAGAATTGCATTATTTGGTGCTTGGATTGTGAGGGCTTCAGTTCTGGAAACTGCTCAAGCAGGCCTGTTAGCTTTAATTCAATTATTTACGCCTGTGCTTCTCCTACTGTGACCTGTCAAATAAAGAGTTTGGTCAGATTGGTTGCCAGCATAACTCCAAATCAAAATATAAATGCAGAGACGGACATTTTTTCCCCCTTGGCTGCTCGTAATTACGGTCTGAACAATATCACATGAACGCGGTATTACACGAAAATCAGGTTTTTGACAAAGATTTATGTCATCATCATGTAGCTTGTTAGCCAACCGTTTATTATTCGGTTTTCTTATTGTTGTTTGGGTGGTTTGATAGTCAACAAAACTTGAGACTTTGTCACGGGACCGCTCCCGTTTACAACCGACAGTCAGCGTTGAATTCTTTTAACCGTGACATCATTGTTCCAATTGTTATGAAGTAGTAACTTTAACCCCGCAAGTCTACAGCTAGATTTTTGTATTTGTAGTCATAGCAAAATAGTCAGAATGAAAAAATCATGAATAAATTATAGGCACATGTTTAAATTAGACTGAGAATTAAGATGAAATACATCTACAAGGAAAGCTTGTGCTCTAGTAGATATGTGGGTTTATTCACTTCACCAAAAATCATTTCACCGCAGATTGTATTGCCAAAAGGGCAATATAACTTTTTGCGTAGCAATGTCATCAGAAAACTTTGTCATGCAGTGCAAACATTAGCTTTTTTCTTTGAGGCTGGCAAGGGGGCTTTTTAGCTTCATAGGGGATTTGTACTGTATGTGTGTGTTATAGTGCGAGACGGACACAGAAATGTAGCATGTTCCCTCAACAGATGGGGATTACTCACGCTGTCCAAGTCATCACTGACTGCATAATGTACAGTATGTGTGTGTGTGTGAATGTTTGTGCAGCTTTTTGCAGCTCTGTAGGAGTCACATGACACACTGCTCTTTTCTGCTTTCAGAGATGAGATGTCTAATCATCTGTAATTTATCATTCATTTATATTTTCACTTTGCTAACAATTTATTTGGTCACCGTAAATATTTTATCAAAGGTGTATTCGACACCTGGTGTGTGTGCAACATTGTGCTCAAATTCTGCTCAAATTTGAAAAGCTAATGAAGTGATACTTTGGTCTAATAGCCATTTATAGAAAAAATGGTTAAGTGAGGCTCCACTCACAGCCAGTATTTCAGTGTATCAGTGTCCATAGCAACTTCTCCAACCACTCCTGCGGCATAATCCATTTCTGCTCTGTCCACCCTCACTGTGTTCCCAACACACAGTAAAGCTAAATGTGCCACATCAATTTGTTGCTATGTAAGCAAACATAGTTGTGTGACTTATTATACATTTACAGAACATTTAGAACATATATTCTAGAGACGCCATAAGTTATTTTAAAAAACAACTCATTCAAGTTCTGGGAACACGGGTTTTCTCTCTCACCACAGTAGTATTTCCACAACCACTGCTTGCTTTAGAGCATGTAGGTGTTGTTTAATCGGCTCCTTCATAGCAAAAAATGGGACAGAGGAGGAGAAATGGACAGATTGGGGGACACAATAAGTCTTCACATAGTAGAAACTTGTGAGGACTAGCAATACTCCAAATTATTAAGTAATTTGTGGAGTCTGGTGTTTGCTGCTTAGCTTAGTAGATTTCATGCTACAGCTTTTAAATTGCCATACAATGATGCTTTTCTATGTTTTATCTTATTAAACAGGAATTGTATATACTTTACATTACCGAGCTCACCAACGGGATTACCACACAAAGAAAATATACTTGGAACAATAATGTAAGAATAACAAAATGTTCACTGTGTTTGATGCCATTTATGCTGAACTTGACGGATGAATGAATAGTATGAAAGTAATCTAACAATGTGTGGGGTGATTACAGCAGTAATGTAAAATATATTTGACCTCTAGTTGATAAAACCCAACACATTTCAATCTGCATCTTTCAAGCCTTTTTGCCGAGCGCCAGTTCTGTTTCTCTGTTTCACATAAGAATTTTCATTCCATTCATACGAGTAGAACAATCATTTATGGCTGTTGTTGAACTCGTAAGTGTTTTCAGTGACAAAATGTCACCGTCAGTGTGTAGCCTACTGAGCTACTGCGTATTTGAGTATGTGTTTTATTTTATGTAAGAGATTGTGTGTGAGTGTGAGGGGCTGAGTGTGCAAGAAGAGAGCTGTGTGTGTGTGTGTGTGTGTGTGTGTGTGTGTGTGTGTGTGTGTGTGTGTGTGTGTGTGTGTGTGTGTGTGTGTGTGTGTGTGTGTGTGTGTGTGTGTGTGTGTGTGTGTGTGTGTGTGTGTGTGTGTGTGTGTGTGTGTGTGTGGAGGTTGAGGTTGAGGGATTAATCTGGGCACTGGATTAGTCGTCAGTAAATGAGCGGAGGTTGCAGAGAGAGAGGGGGAAAGAGAGAGATGCAGGGCAGGAGCTTTAAATTCCATCCATTCACCCATCTATCTATCTATCTATCTGTTTATCCATCTATCTATCTATCTATCTATCTATCTATCTATCTGTTTATCTATCTATCTATCTATCTATCTGTTTATCCATCTATCTATCTATCTATCTATCTATCTATCTGTTTATCTATCTATCTATCTATCTGTCTATCTATGTATCTGTCTATCTATCTGTTTATCTGTCTGTCTGTCTGTCTTTCCGTCCGTCCGTCCATGCTGAGAGATGCTCTGTATCCGAATTACTACTTTCAATTAGCTGTAAATCAAAAAAATAAGTAAGTAAATAAATAAATAGAATAAAAAACAACTCTCAAATTGTGCAAATTGTCGAGATGCAATCGCAATATTGCGAGAGTTTTGCAATATTGTTTTATTTCCATCAGTTTCCACCCATTTCATTTTTTAAATACATAACTTACATACAAATAAATTCACTTATTTTTTGCAAAATAAAAAAAGCAATGTGCCCTATTGTTGTGTAATCTTGTTTAACACAAAGACAACTACACTCAACAAAGGAAAGAAACACAAACACAGAACCAGATTAACATGCTAGCAAGTCATCCCAAATATAACACGCAAGAAGCAATTTAAAATGGATTATGAAGACCTGCAGTTTTCTTGTTTGTGAGCTTTTGTTTTGTTTGTTGCTCCCATGTGTCCAGTCATTTCTCCATTACTCTCAGATTACTAAATCTGTCTACTTAACCGTCTCGGTCTCCTCCTACGTTTACCATTCTTGTTTTCCTCTCTGTCGTCTCTCTTCTATCAGTTCTTTTATTCCTCCACTTCCTCCCTTTCCTGTGCTAAGTGGAAGATGATTAATATCCCGTTAAGCCGGTTAGTCATTTAGCAGACTTATGACGGCCCCTTTGACCGCTGGCCAACATACAACGCTGATCAGCTCATAATCCCTATAGAGACCTATATGAATCTGCTGTATGAGTGTAGAAGAAAGAGGTGAACACTTTAAAGGCATGTATGCACCTTAAAAAGGACATGCTCAGTCAGGTCAGTGAAAACTGACTAGGACATTATAATCATGATATAAAGTCTAAATGTGATTGAGCGTATAGTTTCTTTAAATTAAATCACAATTTGAGAATATATGATAAATCATGTGAAAAAGCTGCAGATTACTCTGGACAATCTTCTCTTTTTAACTAATGTGCAACTAATGTGCTTCATCCCCGTCCACACCTCCCTCACGTTGTTCTGCTGGAGTTTGGCCTCCAGCTTCCTCCTGTAGCAGTCCTTGCACGCCCTGAGCTTCACCTTCAGGTCGCGCTGGACTGTCCTGATCTCCTCCCTGTCCCCAGACCTGAAAGCTGCTTTCTACTTATTAAGAAGAGCTTTCAGGTCACTGGTGATCCAAGGTTTATTGTTGGGGAAGCAGTGTACTGACCGGGATGGTATGGCGGTTTGTTCACAGAATTTAATGTATTCAGTGATACAGTCCGTCATGCTGTTGAGGTCCTCCCCATGTGGTCCACACAGCACATCCCAATCCGTAGACTCAAAGCAGTCCTGCAGGGCGTCAATAGCCTCCTGAGACCACCTCCTCACAGTCCTGGTGGTCACAGGCAGCCTCTGCACCAGAGGAACATACTTTGGTGTCAACAGGATCAGATTCTGATCGGACCTGCCAAGCGGGGGTAGGGCAGTGGCACTGTATGCATCCTTAGCATTGGCATACAGTAGGTCCAGAATAGTTTTGTTTTATTGTTCCGAGTGGGGCAGTCAACAATGCTGTTACTGTCTGCTCCCAAACAACCACAAGCTCCATGAAATATTAATTTCTATCGTCACCCTGAAGTATTTATTCTCAGTCTAGAAACTCTCTCCCTAAGTTTGGTTGGTCGCAAAGAGGCTGATTCCACTTTTACGATCTCATAGGTTTTCTTTCATCAAATGAAAATACAAGCACATAAATACAACAGTATAATAAATGCCCTGTGCATAATTTCACACATTTCCCAAAATCTCTGCCTGACATATTTGGTACAGTTTTGGGATCTGCACTCGAATCCAAATTAAAGTTCTGAGTTTGAACTGAGTCTGGCTACTATCAGCATGTGATGTCTGACCTCCCTGATGACTGAAGTTTAAGGGTTTTCAAGTCTGAAAATAACCTTAAGAAAAGGCCAAAAGTCAAACTGTCTGATATGCTTTCACTGTCAGTGAAACTGCTTTCAGTTCTACTACGTCTCTTCAGTGACGACGACATCAATTAGAGACAGATTAGTGTACAAACTGAATTATATACAAGGTCATGTGGGTAGGAGTAAATCTGATCAGAGTGTGTGTAGGCGTTTTAGGGGGCGTGTCAGTGCTTAACTGAGAAACTGAAATGACCTGCGTGCACCAAACCCACCCTGCCTCTGGCATTCAAACTAGGGCTCTAAAAACATCTCAAAATACTAAAGGGGATTTTTTTTCCAGAGTCTGTGTATTTATAAATCGCAGTATGGAGTATGTTGACTAAACTGCAATGAAAGGATTTGATTTAATCTGTATATTATACTGTCTAACTAAAGTGAGTTGGCAACAAAAGAGGCAACATTAATATTTTGATAACATCTCCTCAATTATGGAGCAATATTTACTAAAGAATATAAAACCTCATAATTTAAAATAACATACTAACTCATTGTATTGTGTCTCTGGTGTTTTAACACAATCCTATGATTTAAAAAAAAAAAAAAAAAAAAATATATATATATATATATGTTCTGAGGCATTTTAGATCTCAAGCCGATTTTTAAGATATTTGAGTGACAATGAATATTATGATAATTTGTCTTATGTGGCAAGTAGATGTTGACTCATAAGCACCTGCTGTATACAGAAACCTGGCATGAAGTGAAGGGAACAGCTGTGATAGTCATGCAATGCATTGTTCGGGCTTTGTGAGCTATTTGAGGCTATTTTAAAGTGATATTTTATTCTGTGGATAATTAACAACGATGCAAACACCTAGAATGAAAAGACTATTTCTTGTAATTATAAGCAGATTCTCAGAGTGTTAAAAAAAACCCTCACTGGTTGTGTTTGCATTATGCACTCATTTTTGGAGTCCATTTTATCTTCATGTGGGTGAGCCTTCACATGAACAGCATGACTCAGAGATCAAATCTTTTGTCTAATGCAGGGTTGGATATCGGAGTTGAAGGCATGGTAACAAGCCACATCATTTTTTGATTAAAACTATAGGCAGACTGTGAAGCAGGGGTCTTTCACTGTGCCTGAGTCATGGCATTAAGTCAAAACACACAGCAGCAAACATCCACACTTCACCCTAGTTTTATTCACTTCAAATGTGAAACTGAATCTCATCAACCTGCCTGCCGTGGTCGTCAAATTCTTCCAGCCCAACTTTAGCTTTTGCAATTTTAAACAAATTTCAGAGTCCATGTCTGACTGATTTGTCTCAATCAGTCGAGGTCCTGGTTCCTGACGGCATATTAAACCTGGATGGCCGAGCAGAGCGCCTTTTGTTTCTCATTAGTTTCAGATTTAACCTTGAAGGGATTCATTTTGAGAAGGTTTGGAATGTGGTACCTTTGACCAGTGTAATTATCTAGTGCAATTTGAAACAAGCTCAAGAAAAGTAACTTAAAACGCTCCTTAAGCGCAGCCCTTGCTGTGCCTGTTCCTTTCATGAGGGCATTAGCTTTTGAATTAATATGAATAAATATATATTTTTCAGACATGCACCTTATGTTTATGGTGTTATCATTAGGCTCATTAAGAGAGCAGCAAGGCGTTGTATTGTCACATAAGGATCCCTTTGTCTGCACATTGCTCCTCACTGTGATTCAGGAACATGTTTGAGTTGGTCGTGTAACAGCAATCATGAGACCTGAATGCTTTAAGTAGGGCAGGCTAATACAAAACAGCAATACAGGAGTGAGTACATTCAGTTGTCCCTCTCTCTGTGTGTGTGTGTATGTGTTCATACACGTATGTTGTGTACTAGTCAGACAGTCAAAGCACAGACTATGTTTGTGACCTCAGAGGATGATGCATATGTACAGACTGCTGTGCGTTTGTGTGTGTAAATTAGTAAAGTGTAAATTGTTTTTGTGCTTGTGTGAATCTAAACATACAGTATGCCTGTTTGTGTTTTTATCGAGAGTTTCCACACACAGTGTGCACACACTTGTGTATCTGCGTACGTGCATGTGTTGCAATCAAGTATGTTGTGTGTTTTTACGTTTGCGTGTGCGTGTTTCTGAGAACAGAATGTCAGGTTGCGTCATTTTTCCTCTCAGTCAGGGATTAAAGGTTTAAAGAGGAAGGGACTTTCAGTGAAATCATATATAACACATTTTACAAAACAACAGTTTGATTATTTTATGTGATTCTGCTTATGTTCTCCACATTGTGATACGTATTGGAAAATATGTGCTGCTGATTTCAGTAATATTTGGAACAGCATCGGGTACCAGCTGTCATCCTAAAGCATCTAAAATGATAGGGAAAGAGGGAGAGAGAGAGAGAGAAAGAGAGAGAAAGAAAGAGATCAATTAATTGTATTGGTGATCAGACTAGAGCACCGTGTTACTGGTTGTTGACCTAGCAAGTTGTCAGCCTTTAGTTTATAGTCAAACGTACTATAAACAAATGCTTTGACTTCCAACTCTTTGTCATTTTGTAATAATTTATGTCTTCCGTCTGTCTGCGTGACTCCATATTCATGTGTATAATGCATGTGTGTGGGTGGGAGGAAGGATAGGTGTGAGTGTGCGGTATGTCAGGTGAAGCCCTCTCATTAACAGCCAGGCACAGGAAAGCATGGATGGTGTGTTTGGATACTGAGATAGGATTTTATTAAAAGATTGTTCTGGGTATCTGTGAGGAGAGCCATGTCTCACCTGTGAATCACAGAACTCATAAAATGAACACGTCCTGTTATGAAGTTATTAAAATAATAGAATTAATTCCCAGCACATCTTGTGGTCAGTGCTTTATCGAATAATTCAAAGACAAGTATTGCTTTCCCCTCCAAGTGTCAGTTGTTCAGTGGTGGATACACATTCGGCCATTTTGGTCCACTGCTGTCTGGGTCAGTTGGTGGTGACAGTCAGGAGATAAAATCATACGGAGTCGTGTTAGAAGATGCTAATTGTTTTCCTTCTGATCAAGTAGCTGCTTGTTGTTCTTGTTCATTTAATTTTTGGTGTAACATTACACACACACTGTGGGAGAGGCCTCAGAATGAAAGAACCTAATGGTTGATAAACGTTTTAATCAAGTCCTCACATCGTTTTTCTAGATCACCACCAAATAGCACTACGTGTTCCAGTACGTGTTCCCGTAAAGTGAAGAGAATGGCACAGCAGGCTGCGTTTTCCACACTGTGAGCAGATAACAAGCGTCAATGCTGCCCACACACTCGCCTTCAACACAAATAGAACAAGTCCTAAAATTAGTTCATTAAAATTTAACTGAATTAAAATGACTCAACGGGATATGAGTGGACCTTACACGCACAAAGACTCAACATTTGATTATATTCCAATAAATCTAGGCCTATCTGTACGAGACTTTGGAGGGTTGAGCTCACATCTTGAATTGCCACATTGGCAGAAACCTGAAGCATTAACGCACTGATGGCAGGATGGATGTACATTACATTACATTACAGTCATTTAGCAGATGCTTTTATCCAAAGTGACTTACAATTCACATTTTATCATCATTTTAACGAAGTTCCTAATATGTCATGTGTTTAATTGACTGCATTATCCAAAAAGCTTCCTGGCTATTTTATCCTTTAGTAGTGTAGAAAATCACAAATATACATCAATAATGTGTTATAAAATTACAGTATTTTATCCTTGTTACCCACCCTACAGACCTTTTTCGCGGCAGACACAGGTGCAACTGATAACATTAACGATGGCTCAGTTCCATTTCGTGTCCCTGTGAAATATTCCAGCGAGCCAACATGCACTATACCAGGACCTTGAAGCTGTCTCTCCTGACTGGAACGCAGCCATTGTTACTGTTATTAGATACACCTGTGATATTCCTGCTGCGAGGTGTCAAAAGGTCCGCTGTGCAAAAGGTCTGTTCATTTGTCATTAATAACACCGTATCATTAGTTTCAGGCTTGTGTGCCTGAGTCAAACACATTAAAAACGATATTTTTTTTGTGTGATCTTTGGACAGTTGTTTGTTTTGTAATTTTCTAAGCAGCATAAATATATTTTGTAACCACTGAATCTGCGTGTATGTGTCACGGTTAAAGTTGCCTCGGGACATCTGTGATCATTCAGCTTTAAGAGAGTGCAGTCCCATCAATGTGAGTCATGTCCTTCCTTCTATGCGCTGTCACTCCTCTTCATCATTATCATGTAATAATTATAGAATCTCTGTATAACTACAGCAAACATGCTCACAAATATACCGTCTGCTAAATTCAAACTCTCATTGAAGAAGACTGAAATATTTGTTTCAGTGGTTGAGAGCAAAATGCTCATCAGAAAATGGTAAAAATGCTACTTTGAATAAAAAATACAATATAAACCGGGTCACACAAACACACGCGTGGGCATGTCTGAGCGTTATGCAAGTGTTTGTGTGTTTTAAATGGAGCCCTGGGGCTTTACAGGTTTTTAGGCCGTCGGGTGACAGATGCCCAGATGTTGGACAGACTGCTTAGCACCCAAAGGCCCAGGGACCACAAACACTGCAGGGAATATGGTACACAAACACACATACACAGTCTCTCTCTCTCTCTCTCTCTCTCTCTCTCTGTCTCACACAGTCACACACAAACTATGATTTTAAAGCTTTGTATTCCAAAACCACATTTTGTACAGACATTAGCCAGAGCACACTTAATGAATGCAGTGCTAAGCCTTGTGCTCCAGACTGAAGGACTCACAGTATTCTGCTGGACTTAACCCAAATCGCTGTTTGGTGAGAAGCTCATTGATTGAATTTAAATGAAAAGACGAGACGCAAAAAGGAAATGACATTTTGTTTAATACATATTCAAGCACAGTGAGGCTCAGGTTAGTGTACCACACTCCACATGAACCTGTCTTTGACGGACACGGACAGCTGTTGTGTTTTGATGTGAACAAGGAAAAAAGAAAAAAACATTTTGCTGCATTTGTCCTAAAAAGTTATGAGGACGAGTTCTTCAGCTGTTGTCGTTGTTTATAAATAGCATCAAATATTGAATAAAGTAAGAAGAAACACTAAAATTCAAGATATCTGTTTTAATAACTTTTCATCATTCAATAACTCAAAAGTGCGGATTAATCATCATCATTATTATAGTCGTTAATCATCCTTTGAAAATGTGATTTGTGTTGCACCAGCGACCATTTTCTTGC
The DNA here is from genome assembly GCF_050575085.1 of Anarhichas minor. Lineage (NCBI taxonomy): Eukaryota > Metazoa > Chordata > Actinopteri > Perciformes > Anarhichadidae > Anarhichas > Anarhichas minor. Next base: position 3,354,397 of record NW_027466449.1, on the reverse strand, counting down.
AGTTCTATTGTTTCAAATGACAAATGATATATATTGTTCAAACAAAACTGTTCAAAATGAAAAATGAAAGTGGCAGTAGATTGAATGACCAGGAAATGATGAGGAGATTATCTGTTACAGCTAAGCAGGTTTATGGCTCGTGGAATTGATGAGAACTTAAATCTCTCTGTAGCTTGCAACAGCTTTCTTCTTTCCAGCAGCATGCTTGGCTATGCAACTCAAGAACTAACATTCAAAGTGAAACTGGAAATATTTGAATTTGAAATATGAATACAAAAAGTAAGGCTGGCCTGGATAATATTCTTCACATAGCCTACAGTGGAAATACAACTCTATTCAAACTTTACTTTACTCTTATAATGAAATGACTTTTAATATATTTTTACATTTAAAATCGCTGTGACACTACTAGTATCCCCTCTATCACCATTACCTTATCCTCCTCTTTGGCTCGGTAACTCAAACTTAGCTGTGGCCTGCTGCGCTCATTTATATTTTCACTGTAACCTCAACTTGGCCCTTAAATATTGCATACCCATGATATTACTAGGCCAACCCTTGACCTCCAGTAGGACCGTTTTCGTCCCTCAGTCGATCTCTATGTCCAGGTTAACTGGCTCAACCTGTCTCGACATGCAGGCAACTACAGAGATAGCTATGTTCATCTTTTTGTAATGTTGTGGCTCTTGTATAACATCTGAGTTGCCGCTTTTTGGAGTTTAGTTTTACTTCTTAACTTTCTGTTCAAAAGGCTTTTATTGTTTAAGAAGCAGCTTTACAAAACCTGTCACCAATAAGTCGCAACATGATGTTTTATGGATGGTTACCAGGATCATTGGGATGTAACTGTTTATCTAACTCTAACAAAATAGCTTTTGTGCCTAAGCCAAACCAAACATTAACAAAAGTGGCAGACCTGAAAACATATGATTTATATCATTTAGAGTGATTTGCTTTGGAAGTTACTGACAAATTATCACGCCAAAAGGGACGCAGGACACTTAACAATTCTCGAAAGATTCATCTTAGGAGTAAAATAGTTACAAAAATACACATTTATTAACCAAATGCTCTACCTTTGCCTGCTTTTCATAATGTAAACAGTAAATATATATAAATATATATGTTTCTGCTAAAATATGTCATTTTAATTGTTTAAAAAGTGAATTTAATTTCCAGGAACTCCAGTTACAATTTTCATGTGAAATAAAACCCTCTAATATATTCAGAATGTATAAATAAATGAAAATACTGATGAAATAACAGGACTTGGTTCAGATGGAAAAAGAACAAGGCTATTAGTATTCATCAGGACCGGTGAGATTTTGTACAATCGCTCCAAAATACGCCTCAATGCTGTTTCTGTAATGAAACAGTATTTTGTGTAAAAACAAATGTGTGTTGTGAGGATGCTCATGCTAAAGTATTTTAGCGAGCTAGGTGTTCATATTCATCATGCTGCTCCTTCACCTCATTTTACATACAGCACAGCCTGCTGCCGTGACAACTGTGGCCATGGAGACTTGTGGAGTATCGGAGGAGAAGGCTCTCGACAGGAGAGAGAAAAGGCAGAGAGGAGAAAAAGTGGGACAAGAAATGGAGAAAAGAGCAAGAGATGACAGGAGAGTGGTCAAGAAAGGGCAGAGGAGAGAGAGGAGATGATAATAAGAGAACAAAAAAGAAGCAGGGAGAAGAGGAGAGGTTAAGATCGTGACGAACAGATGAGAGAGGAGAACGAGGACATTATAAGAAAGGGAAGAATTAAAGAGGGGGAGAGAAGGATAGGTTAAATCAAGGTTGATGTAAAAAAAGAGAGGAGATGAACTTTCTTCTTTCTCTCATCCTCTGTTTTTAATGAGACCTGCTGTTCATGTGTTATTAACATGTTTAAACTCACTCAGCTGCTAATTAAAGTCATGCTGTTTTTAGCAGCTTTGATCAGCAACAGTAATGTGTGTGTGCGTGTGTATATTTGTATCATCACTTACTTACAGACTGATGAAGCCATTTCACGGTAGATGACTGTTTATGTTCTATAGCGAGGCTATACAGTCTTAATACCAACTCTGGATTAGTAAGGAGCTCTTGGTGGTCAGCCAGTACTGACGTTGGCTGCTTCGACTGTGTTTGTGGCCATGCTCGCTGTTTTGACATCAGGATTATGAATATCCACAACTAAAAATAGACACTAGCTACTGTATATGGGCATGGTTGGAAAAGCAGTAGAGAGAACAGGAAGGCACAGAGGCTGAAGTCAGCTGCTAAACCATCAATAACGCTGGTTGGACTGATGCTGCTAAAGAGCTAAAAGAGATAGAAAAGATCATTGCTGGACAATGATTGTCTTTGTATCTTTTGTTGAAGTGAAGCTATAGCTGAATAGCGGGTTTGATGCATATGTTGAACCTGGAATTAAATACAAATAGTTTTATGATTGGGATGCTTATTTAGTTTTCTTTCTTTAGAAATGAACCAATGATGGATATAAAACCGGCACGTGTAAGGGTACGTAAGTTAGTAATTAAGTAAGTAAGTAAAATGAACATGTTAAATAATTGTGGTATAGCAAGGAAATCATATAGGAACAATGCTTAAATACTACGTTACCACCTGTAGGGCCATTTAGGTTCCCAATGCAAATCAAACCATAGGGGAAGAATCAAAATGTCAAAAGTTAGTCTGGATCCCTGCAGTGCGGTTATCTGAAGTCATCTGTTATCATCCAGCAGGAGTTAAATCTTTAAGCGTGTGTTTATGATCCCACAGACGTCTTTTGTATGCCTAAAGAGATTAAACGATTACCCGGGATGAAACTAATGTTAGAATTAGGTCACATGTGGGGCTACGTTACCAGTTAATTGGTGAAATCAACCATGAGTTAAAACAAACTAAAAAACTCAGGAAAACGGACTCCAGCTTCGACAGATAGTAGCTGTGATATATGCATGATGACTCACTCAAAGGTGGGAAAATATCAGGACTGTAGTGTTCTGCCACAACAACAGAGATCCATTTGACCACTTTGCATGTCATTTTCACAGTCTATTGTGGGATCACATCCAAATCAGTAGACGGAATAAGAAATTCATCAATATAAGAGAATACATCAATACTCATCATCATTAAAGTATACAGCAAATATTGTTAATCTCATGTCTTGTGAGGTCCCTGCATTAAGGCACCATTGCTGTGAGTATGTCCGCCTTGTCTTCAATCATATACCCACGTAAAACATCATATGTACCAGTGTGACTTAAACTGTTTTATTTAAGTGGGATGTCACATGGATAAAATGGGTATTTAACTCGACCTATTTACACCTTCCTGAAATAAGTAACACAATATTTTCCCAGCAGCAAACAACCAGACATCGAAAAATATGACGTTTTTCTCTTGAAAAGTTTTTCAAAGACATTTATGCGACCTTTGTACTATCAGCAAAAAAGGGTACTTCAATTTTGAAATAGCTTGTCTTTGGTCAGTAATACGTTTATATCTGGCAATATGACTCTAACCTTTCTTTAACCACATCTTCTTGGTTTGGTTGAACTTTTCATGACACTTGCTTCCCTGACTTCTGCTTGTCTGCCTTCTGCATTAAACTCTGATTGGAGTGATCGGTTCCTCAGTTCTCCCCGTCCTCTTTCGAATTTCATGCGGTTACTGTCACTTATCCAGTCAAGCTCACCATTGCTGTTGTGTATCGCCCACCAGGCCCTCTTGGTGAGTTCTTGGAAGATCTCGACACATTAGTCTCACACTTCCATGATGATGGCTCCGCACTCATCCTGCTCGGAGACTTTAACATCCAGACTGATAAATTAGAACCGCTTCTTTCCTTCCTCTCCTCATTTGACCTTTACCCCGCCTCTTCTCCTCCTACCCACAAGGCCGGCAACCAGCTGGATCTTATCTTCACTAGACACTGTTCTACTGCTAACCTCTCCGTCACTCCCCTCCAGCTCTCTGACCACTATTTCATGTCGTACTCCCTCTCCCTCTCCTCTCCCCCCGTACTTCCACCACCTACCCACTTGGTTTCTACCCGTAGTCATCTCCGCTCCCTCTCCCCGGCTGATCTTTCATCTTCTGTTACCTCTGCTCTCCCTGACCCTGAAGCCTTCTCTCTCCTATCCCCTGATATTGCTACTGATCTTCTCCTCTCCACCCTTTCCTCTTCTTTGGACAACCTCTGTCCCTTCACCTCCAGGCCTGCACGGCCAACCCCACCTGCCCCGTGGCTGTCGGACTCAGTGCGTAATGACAGACGGAGCCTAAGAGAGGCTGAGCGTAAATGGAGAAAAGGCAAACTCCCGGGGGACCTTCTTAACTTCCAAGCTCTTCTTTCCACTTTTTCCATCACTCTATCTACTGCTAAAGCTGCTTTCTTTCGCTCCAAAATCCTAACCTCTGCTTCCAATCCTAAAAAACTCTTCGAAACTTTCTCTTCACTCCTCCAACCCCCACCCCCTCCTCCTACGTCCTCCCTTCTCCCTGACGATTTCGCCAACTTCTTTGACAAGAAGGTAAACGATATCAGATCCTCCTTCTCTCAGCCCCCCTGTCCACCCTCTCCCTCTCTACCATCTCCAGCTCTTCCCCCACAGCTCTCCCTCCCCTCTCCATGCCCCATCTTACCCTATCTTGCTCCCCTCTCCCCTAACGAGGTCCTCAACCTTGTTACATCTAACCGCCCCACCACGTGCTCCCTTGACCCGATCCCCTCCCCTCTTCTTCAGTCTATTGCGACTGAACTCCTTCCTTTTCTCACCCACCTCATGAACACATCTCTTGTTTCAGGATACTTTCCCACGGCTTTCAAGACTGCTAGAGTCACCCCCCTTCTGAAGAAACCATCACTTGACCCCTCTGATGTCAAGAACTTCAGACCGGTGTCTCTTCTACCCTTTCTTTCCAAAACACTTGAACGTGCTGTCTTTACTCAACTATCCTCCTATCTCCACCAAAACAACCTCTTGGACCCTCACCAGTCCGGGTTCAAAGTGGGTCACTCGACTGAGACAGCCCTCCTTGCGGTGACGGAGTCGCTTCATGCAGCGAGATCTAACTCTCTCTCCTCTGTCCTGATTCTCCTGGACCTGTCTGCGGCGTTTGACACTGTTAACCACCAGATCCTCCTATCCACCCTCGAGGGGATGGGCGTTTCAGGCTCTGCACTCTCCCTGTTTGCATCCTACCTGACAGGTCGATCCTACCAGGTGTCATGGAGGGGCTCTGTGTCGGAACCACGCATACTGACTACGGGGGTTCCGCAAGGCTCAGTCCTGGGCCCCCTTCTCTTCTCGCTCTACACAACATCTCTGGGTTCTGTTATTCGCTCGCATGACTTCTCCTACCATTGTTATGCCGATGACACCCAGCTGGTCTTGTCATTTCCCCCCGGGGACACTCAAGTGGAGGCACGCATCGCTGCGTGCTTGGCTGACATCTCGAAGTGGATGACGACACACCACCTCAAGCTCAACCTGGACAAAACCGAGCTACTGTTCCTCCCGGGGAAGGGTTGCCCGCACCGAGACCTGTCCATCACCATTGATGATACCGTGGTGACGCCAACTCGGACTGCGAGAAACCTGGGTGTGACCCTGGATGACCAACTGTCGTTCTCAGCAAACATTGCATCGGTTACACGCTCCTGCAGATTCCTGCTCTACAACATCAGGAGGATTCGCCCCTTCCTCACTGATGAGACGGCGCAGGTGCTAATCCAGGCTCTTGTCATCTCCCGCCTGGACTACTGCAACTCACTACTTGCCGGAGCCCCGGCGCTGGCCATCAGACCTCTGGAGCTTGTCCAGAAAGCTGCAGCTCGCCTGGTGTTCAATCGCCCCAAGTTCTCCCACACAACTTGCCTTCTCCGTTCTCTACACTGGCTACCTGTAAGAGCCCGCATCCAGTTTAAGACTCTGGTGCTAGCCTACAGGGCAGTGAAAGGAACAGCTCCTTCCTATCTCCAGGCCATGGTCAAGCCCTACACCCCGGCCCGACCACTTCGCTCTGCTACCTCGGGGCGACTGGTTGCCCCGTCGCTCAGAGGTCCCTGCGGCCGATCGACCCGGTCGCGGCTGTTTTCTGTCCTGGCCCCACAGTGGTGGAATGAACTCCCCACTGACGTCAGGACGGCAGAGTCGCTGCCCATCTTAAATAAATAAATCACGTCTCCATGTTTCTCTTCTCCTGTTCTATGAGTGCTTCAGGACAAAGTCGTTTTATTGACAGCCTTCCTTCCTTTGCTGGAAGAATTGAACAAAAGGTAACATGTAGAAAGTGGAAACAGTATGCTGCATGTGGGTTCAAAATCAACCCAAATCGACTCCAACGTTATGCAGTTTACAGCAGCTTTGGAAACTCTTTCTTGGCCAATTTAGTAAAACAATGCAGGTAGCAGCCAGTGGGAAGACAGATGATTCATAGTGTTTTCTAATTTCTTTCATGCTGTAAATCCTGTGCATCCTGAGAGTAAAAGGTCGGCTGCTGATTCTGGATTAGACCAACTAAAGCTGATGTACTTTTTTCAGGATTTCATGTGACCTCTCTTGTCCATTTTTCGTGCAGGATCATTTGGGTTTTTTGTCTTTTTTGACATACTTTATCCTACCAAATTGTTTTTTGTTTGAAAATGACTTTCAATCTTCAGATCTTCAAACATAAGCAAAATGTGCAGCTCTAACCTGCAGCAACAGGAGGAGTGAAGATAAATAACCTCTCATTGAAGCATCCATAATATAACCACATCGGGTTTTCTCACAAATATGTGCAGAGAGAGAGATAGACAGTTGAGCAACGGAGACCTAATTCCTCTGTTAACAGCCCTGTACTCTATGACTGTGTGTGTGTGTGTGTGTGTGTTTGTGTCCTTAGTCTTTGAAATTGAGCATTTTTAGAAACGTTTAGAATATATTACAACAACAAACACAACATTTAGATGTATAAAATGGCCTTAACATCACTTCCTGACACGACATCCTTGTACAAGACAGATGCTGTAGATTTAAGAAAAACACTCCATTAGTCTTTTTAGAACAAGAAGCGCACTAATGGAGGAGATGTTAGTGACTCTATTGTTCAGCCTGTGGTCGTGTTCTGGAGCAATCAGCATGAACATCCTCAGCCTCTCTGGCCCTCATTAATCTTATTAAGATCAATGAGAACACAGGCTAATAGGAGCTGATTAGCCTGTCTCTGGCCGCCTGGCTGATTCACCTACATGCACTCGTTCACATGCACATGGCCTCACAGACACTAGCACACTGACACACTCTCATACGAGAGTACACCGACATCCACCGGGAAAGTCGGTGGGCAGAGACAGATACTGACCGAGAGGCGGAGCCGAGGTACTGTCATCATAACAACTCGAAGGTATTGAGGTAAAAAATACAAGCCGAGCTCGCAAATATCAGACTTCAGACTATAGCTCAGTTCTTGACAATCAGAGATGGTTCTTCGCTCCTGTGTGCTGAGGTATCACTCACACACCTGCAGATTATGACACATCGAGTCCTTTTACCCAATGGTACTGTGATTATTTACCATGATACCATGATCTTAACTACAAAAATACAGTACATATGTATCCCATCTTCTATTTAATTGTAGGAAGATATTTTATGAAAGATAAATAAACACAATTACTGTCACTATTTACCACTAGTTACATTTGACAAACTTAATAAAAGTAAAATCCTGTATTGGTACATTGTAGCAACGTATGTCTTCAGTCCACTTGACCACCATTTTGAAGATTCAAAGATTTTATTTACCACATGATCCAACTATGTGGAGTGAAATGCGATGTGGTATACCCGTGTGCTAAAAGATTAGTATGCAATAGAAAAGTCGTTATCAGAAAAAGAGTAAAAATTGAAATACAAATTATAAAATTCAAGATGAACAATATATACTGTATAATGCATATCTATGTGTATAAAAGTTTTCAAATGCATATTGTATATTGCGCATATAGTGTAAAAAAAGTCACAATTCTATTGCAAACTATATAAAACATTTTTGCACACGTTTAAGTGCAAAATGTGCGAGGCAGTGCAAAGGATTCACAGAGGACAATATGCTAAACAAGGCTGAGGGTATACAGAGGTCAGAGTTCAACATCCTGGTGGCCGGAGGAAAGAAGCTGGAATAATCTATTGCTGGGTTAGTGAGGATCCTACATAATCCTGCTCGCTCGTTCTCCACTATCTGGTCCTCCAGAGTGGGACAGTAGATCTCTGTCTGCTCTGCTCAGGACAGTAGAGCTCTACAATCGGTGTTCTTCTTTACTAACAGTTCATTTAAAGTGCTGTAGGATTTATTCATGATATGGAATCTAGTTCATGAGGTTTCTAATCATATTTAATGCAACTTGTTTGCTGATCGATGTGGATGAATATAAATAAAGTTTTGTTTAAAATCAACTTCCTGTTTACATCATGTGACTCAGGCTGACATCATTGCAGCTCCTGTTCACAGACAGAGTATTATGGGATGCAACAGTACCTGTTGGGTGGGGTGAAGGATGATCGGGTTAGACTGAACACAAACACACACACACACACACACACACACACACACACACACACTGAGCCACATGGCATTGAGTGTTATGTCAGCTCGTGTTATCATCAATGAGGGTAGTGACATCGCATGACCCTGTGTGTGTGTGTGTGTGTGTGTGTGTGTGTGTGTGTGTGTGTGAATCCCCCAGCTCTTCTCTCTGATCAATTTAAGCACATACACACACACGTACACGTACCAGAATATACACAGGCGGAATACAGTCACATGAAAAACACATAGCAAGTCAGTCAGTGCTGAAATCAGAGTTTGCATGAACGGTCAGACAGAAAAGAAAATGTCAGCTCGTCAGAACGTCACTTTTTTATTGTACAACTGTAAAACAGTTAACAACCCAGCTCTCTCTCTCTCTCTCTCTCTCTCTCTCTCTCTCACTCTCTCTCAGTCTCAGGTGACTGGATCTGTGTCACCATGTGACTTAATGTAGATGACATACTGTGAAAAGATATTTTTTTAAGGTTGCTGTTCTCAGAACAAGCTGCACCGCTCATCCAGACGAATTGACGAAAATATGACAGACTTTGCAGATGATTTAGAATTTTAAGTGTAAGCTTTACAGGTTCAGATTGTACTGGGAGAACATACACTACACAGTGACATGAAAACCTATGATGTGATAAAAGTCAGATTATTTTATTGTATTTACTACAAAGGTTGTGTATGGACCAACCTTGGTGTTTCTTTCAAAGTAAATGTATATATTAATATCTATTCTTTACACATTGACTAATCATTTGTTAACTTCAGTGTGTAGGTTATATTGAATCTTTTCTGTGTTTTATTAAGGGGTTTAACTTCACCCCTAACAAAATCCACCTTGGCATTTATTTATATGCTGTAGATGTAGATATTTAAAAAAACCCTTTTTAAGCCTCAATTGTTTTTGAAATAACCCTAACCTAAGTATCTAAACTGCTTTTGAGCCACATAATCAAATAATACATAATGAACTTCAACCAGTCTTTGGTTATAAGAGGAATGTGCATGAAATCAAGCATACAACCCAGCCAGTATCACGTGCTGTTTTTCAACTCAAAATGTCTAATGGCTCCAATAACAAGTCATTAGAATGCACATAATACAGTCAAATGTACGGCAGATTGATTCTGGTTTATTGATGATGTGATACTCTGTATTGATTTGCAGTTTGTGGTCACAATATAATTGTGAAATACAGGAAATCATTCTGCATAATTCATATGAAGGGTTCAGCTGCTCATCATCGCAACACAAACATTGTTTTTGAGAGACAAATAAACCTTTTTCAGACATTCTCAATGTGTCTCTCAGAGGCGGTGCACCTGAAGCTGCTCTAGTTGCTTTAAAATATACGTGTTTTAATTTGGTAAGATGATCTGTAAGGCCACTGATGTGTGTTTTAGAGAGTTAAAGAAGCACTGTTCTAAAAGACGGTCACTTCTCACAGATCTGAAGACCAATGAGCTTTCTTTTTAAATGGAATAGTTGAACATTTTGGGAAATATTCTACGCTTTCTTGCTGAGAATTAGATGAGAAGACCTTCTCATGTCTGCAGGTTAAATATGAACCTATCATCAGCAGACGGCTAGCTTAGCTTAGCACAAAGAGAGGAAACAGGGGATCCGCTTCCCTAATTAATATATAATATTTTATTATATAAAGAGTAAAAACTCCTTTAATATAACAATAAACAAGTTTGTATTAAGTCGATCTAAGTATGACGATAAGAGCCTTAGACCCAAAACATATCTCGAGAACTACATTGCTAATGCAAAACACTATACTGTAGAATCCATGTAAGAGATTAGAGAAACAAATTCAGAACCAGACGGATAAAATCACATTCAGATAATTAATTAGGTGGTCATGTGTGGTGGGACAGCGCAGAAAATGAACTTGTTGGTATAACTGCAAAGATTCACACAACATAATGTGGCGCTTGCAGAGTACAGCCAACTCACCATTGCTGCGACCAGTTTGTCTTATTGGAGAACACAGTTGTACAGCCTGATACAGATACAGAATAAAGTAACCACAAAAACAGCTAAATGCAAAACAAGCCTGGGGAGGAATCTGGTGTTTTCCCTCTTTGAGCCATGCTTATATTTCTTTTTGAGTTCACCTCTGGGTTCACAAACAGTGAGCTGATGGACCATAAACTGTCATACCCTGTTTCAGACTTCCTATTTTTTTTTGTGTCTTTAGACATCAATGTCACTGATAGTCTTTCCTTCTGTCTGTCTCGTCTTCATCTGTCCCTCTATCGTTATCTTTTCGCTTCACACCCTCCTATCCTTCCTTCCTTCCCTTCAAATCTTCTCTCTTTTTTGCAGTTTCATAATCTGTTCCTCCTCCTTCCTCCCCTTCTTTTTCTCCTCTGCTCTTGTTTTTGTCTCTTCGCCCCGCTGTGATTTAGTTACTCTGATCCTTTTTTCATCAATTGCTTTGTTGCATTTTTCGAAGCCACGGTGAAAAATAGTTAATTACTATCTCCATTTCCATCACAAATAAACTATCATGTGCAAACTTTACATTTAGCCAGTTTACATTATCTCCTGACAAAAGGTTTTTACTAATGTACTGGGATATCCTCACACAGCATGCTGGCAAGCTCAGTTTTCACTACAAGATTTAAGTTTGGAAACAGCCCCTTTTGATTTAGCTTGGCCAGCTATAGTACCAATCAATCAGCCAACGTAACCGTGACTCGCCTTCTCTTTAAAATACTGAAACTCAGTAACAACTACATGCATTTTGTCAAAACCAGACATTTGTTTATTCTGACAGTTTAGGAGATGTTTCCAGAACAGCTGTCATGTTTTCTGGATGGAACATGGTTGAAAAAGTAAAGTGAGACAAGTGTAGGGACTGTTCATGTTGATGTCTGAGTGCAGGAGAGTTCAAACCAGCCGTCTATTGTACAGCTTGATCTCAAAAGAAAGTTGTTGACTCCTCTTGACTGAAAACATGCTCCACAGTCTCTGTCGATCCAAAAACATCATCTGGACATTTTGTCTGTCCTCTATACAGAGACTGTGAGCTCTCTTGGCTTCAGCAACCAACATTTCTTGTCCAGCTCCCAAAAGAGGAGATTTGGGAGATTACAGGAAGCACTGCTCCTCCTTAAATCAGTTAAGCTTCTTCGTTATGTGTGCCTGGGCCTGTGTTGTGCTGTCGTTAGTAAAGACATCTTAAAGCTGAGGATGGTAAAGTCGGATGGAAAGGAGAACAAATGCACTTAGTCCTCTGCTTTCACGACAAACGTAGCCAGTGGGAATTAACGACTAGAAAAACATGGACGTACATGTTCATGTAATTTTCCATAGTTTTTTTAAGGGACTTCATGTAGGCCTTTTCTTTGGGATTACAACTCAACGCCATGATGTTAGTTGCAGAAGCCAGTAAATCCAAATTTGGGCTTTGTGGGTGGATCCTAAATGGAGCTGTAATTGGATGATCATGATGCAAAAACTGTGAGGAAAAGACCTTGAAATCCAAGATAAGAACAACCAAACACATGTTTGCTCCTTTTAAGTCTAAACATGGTCTTAACGGAGCATTGGTTTTTAAAATCACCACCAACACACACATAAGAAGAATTAGATACCAAATACTCAGAGAAACAAAATGTGAACTTCTAAAAGCTACTTAAAGGATCTTTAACATTTGGTCCTTTTATGTGTGCAGCTCAGATATAAAGGCACCTGCTTGCTGGCTTTCATAGAGTGATAATGTATTATTTTGAAAGTGTGCAGTGCATCGGTGAAAACTCCTATTTACCCGACAATGTGTGCTGTACAAGAGGCAGTTGTCTTGAGTATCCCAACTTCAAGTCTCATCCTCTGCCCACACATGAAAAAAAAGCCTGATTTCCATGGCAACGTAATCCCTATCACAGCTGTATTACAAGCACAGAAGCAGATTACCGCGATGCACCGTAGCGTAGTGGTCTTCACTGGGTTTAGACATATGAAACAACAGCTGGAACGTGTTAATTTATCTTTTTTCGGGAAGCAGTTTACATGAAACAAAACCAAATAAAAACAGCTCTCTAGCTCTCCGAATACCAGGCTCCACACAGGAGGGTTGTCTGTGGAGAAGAGGGCTGACAGGGTTTCGGGTCTCTCTCTTTACACCTCCTGGTCAGCACTCAACCCCACTCTAATGCTCTCACACCAGCGCCACGTGTCACTCTAACACTCCCGCACTCACTTACTATCCACAAACCCATCTGAGATATAAAAGAGATTTTATTTTTTGTTATGTAACATCATGACATGTGTATTAAAGCTATCAGGAGGCATGTAATAGGGCAGAGGTCAAAGACGATTTCTTTTCTGCGTATACTTAATTAAATCCACTTCTGTACCCTGCAGGGAGGAGGGGAGGGGATGTTGCATGAGCACAAAACTAAACTGTGGGTTTTAGTGCAAAATGAGTTTCTGACGGGTCTCCTGACTGAATTGGATTATTTTGAAAATATAGTGCATTATGGTGTAGGTTAGAATAGATGACCGGTTCTCTCTACACCAGTTTGTTCATTTATTTTTTCTATTACTGCTTACTCAGTTAAAAAAAATTAAATAATGCAGGCTGAGCTAACCACAGTAATTACAACTCTTCCTATAGCTGCTTCATAGTCAAGTCATAATCCAGCCCTTTCGCTGGAAAGCTTTTAATATGATGCAGCAGCAGGAAGTGTTTAGTTTTCATTAACAGCATTGCACACATGCACCTCTCCTCCGAAAACTGCAGTCTGCTGCGCTTGCTCTTGCAGCGTTTTATCTCCATTATTCATTGTGTCACACTTTTATTTTTTTCCGTTTTGAGTTAGGTGGTTGTAAGTCAAACTCTCTGTCAGTTTATCTTGCATTATTTTGTATAAAACCAAGGAATACAGGGTAGTACAGTGGGACATGTAAGAGAGCGTCTACTGATACTCACTCTAGTCTACAGATTTTTAAGCTTCCATGTAACCCCTCATCACAAAGGACGTCTTAAAATTAAAGTGAATCACTTGATTTAACCATTAGTCGCAAATTCAATTATATTTTATATATAGTAGTAGTGCCTCTATTACTTGTGTTACAAATAAATTCTATATTCAGGTAATGAAAGCAGTGTGTAACTGAATGGTTACATTCATTTTTTGTTAGGTGTTCATGTAATTGCTTACTCTTCAGTGTTTCTGTTGTGTGTGTGTGTGTGTGTTAATTCAGTATGTAAGATCATGTGAGCGCTCTATTTGTTGTCTCCATTGTCCTGCAGTAATCTCCATTCTTAAGATGCAAACATGTTGATTATCAGCTGCACTCCCCCAGGTCACGACCTGAATGCAGAGGGCTGAACAACAGATACACACTCATACGCACACACCGTTTGTCAGCTGTTCGCTAAGCAGAGGAGTGGACATTTCAGACCTATGTAAACAACAGTAGGATGGAGCAAGAAGGTTGGATGGGGGCAGGTGTGTGTGTGTGTGTGTGTGTGTGTGTGTGTGTGTGTGCGTGCTTCGGAGGCTCTTTATCAGTGTTAAACAGCTCTCAGTTTTGGTGCCTCTTGACCTTAACAGGTCATCACCCAGCTACTGTAATGACACAGTTTACACCAGGTAACAATTAGGACAAACACATGGCCATTGTAGAAAAATAAATATCTACATGGCAGCTGAGATGTTCGGCTGAAGCATCTGGGCCTTTTCTGCAGTATGAAAGGACTGTTGCAGTGATTTTGCATATTTTTGTCCATTTACTAAGCATTGGGAATATTTTTCATTACTACTGAATATTTTACAAATCAGGCAGGAGGAAAGGGGCCATTGGCCTCCCCACTTTAGGCCCCTAGCTCGATTTGGCGTTGCGGCCGGTGTGATCCCGTCCCGAGACGGTCTCTAGTTCCGGTTTATGACTTAACACTTGCAAAAGCCTCAACCTCATGGTCACCAAAGTCAGTATGATTCATCAACTGGGGACCATGAATGTCTGCACAAAATCTGTGGACCAAAGTTGTGGACCGACATTGACATCTCTAGAGCTTTGGCGCGAGCATGTTTAGAAATGTATGCACCCTTGATGTACGTTGTAAAGGCTTACACAACTCAATTGATTGAAAAAAATGCATTCTAAAGTCTATAGCTGACGGCATGCAATGATTAATAGTCAGCATTTGAACAGAATATACAGTACATGCGGTTATGGAGCATAAACAAACAGTAGGTGTTGTTTTCTTACAATGGCTGCTACACATCCTAACTGCGGCTATGTCACCATTGCCAGAAGCGTTTATAATCCCTGTGCGAAATTGTCTGTCTGGTTGGCTTGCGGCCTTTCAGAGGTGTGTGTACTACTGCGGGTCCCTTGTCCACTTGGGTGGGTGTGAAGTCTGAGTGTGTGTGTGTTTCTGTTGGTGTCAGTATCTTTCAGTGGGCATGAATGTGTCGGTGCGAGTCTTTGTGTGCGCCTTCTGTGTTTGTGTCCATTAAATCAACAGGAAAAGTGCTTTGCTTAATGGTTCTTAAACCTGCCGACTCACTAACCTTTTGCTTTGAGGGAGACAGAGACAGAGAGACACACACAGATAGAAAGAGAGGGAGTTTGTATGGGAGCGACACAGAGAGAAAGGGAGAGATATGTAGGAAAGGAGTGAAATGTGTTTCCCTCCTTGTGAAATAATGCTCAATAAATAGATGTATGTGGATATGTCCAAATTCAGGGACCTGTTTCTGTTACCAGACACAGTGTTACCATGGAAACATGCTGATGATGCAGCAGGACATACAATACGACTGAAGAATTTGAATATTTGGCCCTGAAATACATTTTTCATAGATCATCTATGAATCAAACAGCGCTGGTAATACTGTGGCATCTTTTGAGTTTGGTTTGTCTGTTCATGCAGTGACCATCACTGGTCATGTTAAGCACCCAGTTCTTCCTTTTATTCCAAACTACTAATGTAAAATGCATCACTTCCTGTGCTGTGTTTCTGAGGAGGGTCACTGCATCATGATGTGGAGCAAGGCATGAGGGCTGTAATTTCATACAGGTCTTCTCCACCCACATTCCTCCATAAAAAGCCAGTGTTTGGCATGTTTCACAATGCTGCTGCTGCTGGATGAAGACCTTGAGCTCTCAATGTGAGAGTTATCTTTGCTTACTAAATGACGAAGTTCCTGTTTGAGGTTTGAACGTTTTTTTGAAACAACATACATTTCAAAATGTTTTGTGTCCTTTCAGCATCAGCAATAAACTATGACTTATGACACATCATGTCTTACAGTATGCTAACGTGCGTAACGACAGAATATGTTAAATTACGTTTATAAAAATGTTTTTAAGATACTCTTCTGTTTGCCATGCCAACTGTTGTGATAACCAGGGAAATGTTTTCTCTGTTGTTTTGTCTTACGCCTTCTTGCCTCATCGTCTCCTCTTTTGGCAACCTCCATTAGTAGGCTCACAGCAACTTCTTTTGTAAAGTTTGGGTAAAGTTAGATGACTAAACTGTTCTCTTTCTTTTATTTTCTCCCTCTCTCCACACAGGAAACAGTGGAATATGCCTTCCTGATCATTTTCACAATAGAGACATTTCTGAAGATTATTGCTTACGGTCTGGTCATGCACCAAAACTCCTACGTCAGAAATGGCTGGAACATGCTGGACTTTGTCATCGTCATAGTGGGGTGAGTTCATAGCAGCGCATGCGTGGTACGTACGCGCAAACACACACACAGTCATAGGCATGATTCCACACAGACACAGGCAGATTATTTCTTACATACACTGAAGCTTTAACGATGCACGTTATCGCTCATATACAGTCCCGATCAATCAAACCTACATTTTTGAATTGCACAAGCACCTTAATTCAACATTCAACTGTCTGTCATTTGCGTGGCTCCCCAGCTTTTCATTCTCATCATATTCAGTAACAAGATGGCAGTAATATTTAAAAACATGTGCACACACACACGTATGTACACACATTCACACGCATGGCCTTGTTAAGAGTGATCAGTAGACCACCTGGCCCCGGCAGGACTTTAATGTAAACTGTGATGGGGTGTGAAAAACTAAAGGTAAATATGCGCAGACATAAAGGACTCACACATAAAGCATATGAGCACACCCTCACACACAGGTGCATGTACACAGAGACAGGTACAAAGAGGACACATGGCTTTGTTTTTTGCTGTCTGACTCTTGCTTTCATGTGCTTTGCTCTGTTTTCATGACATCTCTGTCACTGCTCTCTTCTCCCTCGCCTCCCTTTCCCATAACTTCTCCTCTCCCTCTCTTCCCCGTTTCCCTCTCTCTCCCCTCCATCAGGTTGTTCAGTGTAGTTCTGGAGATGATAACCAAAGACGCTGACTCTGGCGGCCAGTCTGGAGGCAAACCTGGGGGGTTTGATGTCAAGGCCCTCCGAGCTTTTCGCGTGCTGCGACCCCTTCGCCTTGTCTCGGGGGTTCCTAGTGAGTTAACACAGAGCTGGTTTTAGCTCTTAAGCAGTTTTAAGACAAGGCTTGAGTTACATTTTTTGACTTGCACACACTATTTAGACCTTTAATCAGGTTGGCGTTGGGTGGAGTTATGCACCCCAACCCAACCTGGATATGAGACATCTGAAATGATCCCAGGTCACCAAATTCTAGATAGGCTACGAATAATAATAATGGCTAAAATTGTGTTCATACAGCTAACAAGAGAGCAATATATCTATAGTTGTTAATGACCCTATAATTATTCGGTCACTTGTAATTCAGCATATAAACCTGAACTAGGGAACTCTTCACATTGGTGGCACCACAGAAGATGTTACCATTTCTAATGTCTCATCGTTTTCCCTGAGATCACAGATGACGTCATCAGTTCAGATAAGAAATATTATAAATAGAAAGAAAAACTGATAAACCCAATGAGCTGGGTTTAACCGGCTTTGCTTAGATGGAATGCTCCATCCCCCACACTTTCAGAGTTCCGTCTTTGGAACTGGTCGCTGTGCATTTTAATATCAGTTAAAACTGGTAGAATAGATATCCACAGACTTAAATCTATGCAGAGTAAACTTTATTTTTAGCTTTTGTTATCCTGCATTATCCGTTAAAACTAAAAGCAGTCATTGCAATAACATGTGATGCTTACTAATCCAACTGCTGTCCCAAATCTTTGTGGTCTGGTTTCTCAAATAACCACAGTGTCCAAAGCCAATACATCATTTTATTTTGCTCTGTGTTGACTGATTTATTCATTTATTTTTTCATTAACAGTACTTGTGCTACACCTCCTTTACCATAGAGTCTTGCTGGATTTTACTTGGTTGAAAACAACTTTCAATGCAGTTTAGAAATGGGCTAAACAAACAAAAAATAAATCCCCAAAAATAATCGTGCAACACTGGGGCAGCTCTGTAGCTCACTTGGTAGAGTGGGGCCCTATGTGGACTAAGCTTTATACATTAAGCTCCACTGACTGGCCACAGTCTGATCTAGTCTGTGGCCACACAGACTAGATCAAATTACAGTATAACAATTTTCCACTCTGCCAGGCGACTTTGTGATTGCATTTCCTGCTTAATTGTGAGATGACATTACCTATCACAGGAGTGTAATGGATTTTGACAATTAGGAGCCTGGCATTTATAACATTGGTGGAGGCCTAAAAAGCTGCCACCTTGTTAGACTTTCTGAGACACATGAATAGAACAGAGCCATTGTTAATGTTAATAGTAAGACCTGTGCTTTCCCTACTGTGACGGGACAAAATGTTTGCAGTGGAGAAGGCCTATTAGACTATCATGGGTTTAATTTGTAATCTTACATAACAGAATATTAAAACATTTCGTTCTGAAATGCAATATTTAAGTTCATATTTATTTCTTCCCATTTATTTATTGATAACAATAAGTCAATTGTTTTTGTCGGGTTGGAAACGACTGAATACTGCCCTCTACTGAACACAGCATTCATTGCTGGTACCTATGTGACTGTGGCCAAAGTCTGTCATTTGTATGTCGAGCTTGCCAGACAATTAGTGTTGACACATAAACTAAAATTGGAGTGTTAGCTCAGTGAAAAAAAAGATTTCTTTGTGCTGGTATTTGCATCAGTGTATACCAGCTAGCTAACCTTTAGCCAGTAGAAACTGTACTGCTGTCTCTATTAGATTCTGACACAAGCCGGTGGTCTAAGCCCAAGCCAATATAGTGCAATTGAGATAAATTTCGGAAATGGGAACAAGAAGATGTTTAATGTTTTTGTACACCATCCATTCTACGGCCAACAGTAATGCTGTTTGTTTGCTCCTTTGACTGTGGCTAACCGCTGTAATATTAACTTAAATATTTGAAAAGGAAAAGGAAACTTCCCTTCCTGCAAAAAAGAAGATCAGGAGACACAGCTTCCTTCACTATTTCTGTCCAGCTCATAGTTGACCTTCCATGAAGTTGCCCTTATGTGTCTGCATTCTTTGAGTTGCCATAGCAATGCATTGTCCACATGGTCTCAGGGAGGAAAGGACCCCTAATCTAGTTTAACATTTGTCTCTGTAGGATGGTGTGTGCGGTTTAATTAAGCTGTGATATTTCGGCTTGTTTGCTAATGCCATAGAGGCCGGTTTGCTGGCTTTCATGTCTATTCGGTGATATCATGAGGCTTTGAAGAATACAGATAATGCCATGCCTTTACAACAACGCATAGCTTTGTGTGTGTATGTGGCTGTTTACTTTTCTGTGCATATCATTTGTCCAAACAATTGACTTGAGAAAATAATCAGTCATGATTATAATTGTAAGTTGCCGGCCGTTTCTGGAGTTGGAGGGGAGAATGGCTAGCTAGGCTAATGACTGTTTAGCAAAAAACAAACTAGATGAACCATTCTGGTCTTTTAGTTTGGGATAATGGTATTCTTCTTCTGCTCTAATGTACACAATATATATATTTTGATTAAGACTACCTTTTAGAGTTTTATTCTGCATTGAGCGTAGAGGTCTGTTCTTGCTGACATAAACACATATTCAAGGGTTGTTCATTAAATAAAATAAGGAACAAATATACTGTTCCTGCTTTTCTCATATTAGTGGCAACTCAAATTTGGGAATTCCTGGGTACACAGCCCATTAATATGTCTGTCATGTGTTCCCTTTGCAGGTTTACAGGTGGTTTTAAACTCCATTATTAAAGCCATGGTTCCCCTGCTTCACATCGCTCTGCTGGTCCTCTTTGTCATTATCATCTACGCCATCATCGGCCTGGAGCTCTTCATTGGAAAAATGCATGCAACATGCTACGTGATACAAACAGGTATGGTAGTGCCTATAGCAGTTTTCTTTGAAATGTGTGGTTTTCTTTGATTTTGGTTTCATTTTGTTTTGTCTGATTTTACAGCGAGCTTTCACAATATCAGACTTTTTACTACTATTATTGAAAATTTGAAAAAAATAATGCTGTCAGTCAAATTCATCTGTGTGGCTGTTTAAATCACAGAGATTTGTGGGCTATATAGAAAGTATCACTCTCTGTTTCCCCCTCTCTCATACACACCTTTCTCCTAATCTCCCCCTCTTTCTCGCTTTGATCTGTTTTGATGTGTTTGCTTGTGGACGTCAGGAGAAGCATTCTAGACTTAAGTTGAGAGTTCATGACTGAGCGAGATGGAAGCTCCCTTTAATGCCCCCTCGCTCATGTCTGCTCTCTTTGTTGTGAGCAAGGCACTTACTGTTGCTTGTGGTCCTCATACGTGTGGATGGAGGGGGACATGTGTCCACTACAAAACAATAGGATCTGTGTGTGTAAAAGCGTGGGGAGGAAGTTTAACATGTTGTGGGCTCATTGACTATGCATGTGTGTCTGTAATGTTTATTTAATGATTGCATGATGACAGAACATTTAGTAATGAAATGTAACCTAGAGGACTTTATTCAGGGTTACATGAACTGCCGATCTCTGTGGTCTGGTCTGACTGTGATTAGCTTAAATAACTGTGTTTTATTCTCTTCTTACAGAGTAATTATGACGATCATAATTCATTTCGGAAGCTTTTTCAAGAAAAATCAAAGGAAAATGCTCTTAGATAAACGGAGCAGGAGAAAAGAAAAGCGCAATTATGAAAAATGAATACAGTCAAAAGAATGAAATGGTAATAGGAGGCTAAGACAATGTAGATGATAACCAGTCAAAGGAGATGATAAAATAGTATGATTAAGACCAGTTTTATAATGGCAGTGCTGTAAAATAATTTCAGTACAAAGTGAGATTTAAGAAGAGAAAAAGCTGTCATTTAAACAGAAGGCTTCGTTCTTTTAAAAAAAAATCTTTTATTATGCGCCAGCTACAATTCTGTGGATTTGTCGATTCATCTGTCTAACTCTGTGCCCCCAGGTGCCCTCGCGGAAGAAGAGGCCACGCCATGTGCGGTTTCAGGGCACGGCCGCCATTGCCTGCTCAATGGTACGTCTTGCAAAGAGGACTGGCAAGGCCCCAACAACGGCATCACCAACTTCGACAATTTCTTGTTTGCCATGCTCACTGTGTTCCAGTGCATCACCATGGAGGGCTGGACCGACGTTCTCTACTGGGTAATCTGCCACTCTGCATCCAAATTACTCTGATGAAGCCCAGTTGGGGCCATCATTTTAGTTTAATAACCCATGTGTGTCACTTTTGAGATCTTTGATTTTGACAAAACCTTGTAAAATACTGTGTTACTTCCGGCATGTTTAAAACTATGTCGATGTCATCATTTTTAAGGTTAAAGATGAAAACAAGGTGACATATTTTTCATGACTACCCCGTATAGAACTGCTTTATTTGTTAGAAATATAATCAAAAGTTTCCTTATTTTGAATATAAGACGTTATATTTTAACTGTAGTTTTGAAAAATGTGACATGATGAAAGTAATGTGCATTGATTAGGCAAATTTATTTGTGCAGCACCTTTCAGCAACAACAAGTGTTTTACATATACATTAACATTTCATTATTTTTTATAATTTGTTATGTAACATGGTTAAACTTAAGATGATTTACAAAAGGGTTGTTTCATACAGGACACAATAATGATGTCTGGAGATAATTTACAAGGTTTAACTGAAAATCTGCGAGCTACAAGAAACATAACTCATTGAGGCCCTCAATATATAACATCTCAAATGACATTCGGTTTCTCTCTCCTACAATATTCAAGCTCATATATGACTGAAAAAAAAAAGGCAGGCTCACTTCAAAACCCTCAGCTTCTCATTAGCAAAAATCAACAAAAGCTTTTAATTATCCAAAAACACTCAGCATTGAAGCCCAACTCAGGATGAGTTTTAATCAGAATCCACCCACACCCTTTTATTGATGGAGACCCTCATCTATGAAATGATGAACCTCTGTGTGTCGTCCTTTCTCTCTCCCTCGCAGACTCTTTACTTCTGTATGTGTTACCATGGCAATCCCATGCAAATACTGCTGTCAAAGTGCTGAAAGAAGGAGATAAACCTTAAAGCAGGATAGATAGATCGATAGATACAGAAATCTATTCAATATCTTGGCTGTATTGTGTTGTTGCTGGAGGCAGAGTCGAAGCATTGAGTTGTCTCTTCCTTGCCAGCTGGTGTGGGTTGTTTTTTTTCAGGAGTAATATGAGTTTTTAAGTAGTTTTGCATACATGCATGTATGGGACGTAGAAAAGTTAAGTGTCAAGTGTGTATAGGTTAACCAGACTGTATAAAAAGCCAGTGTGTGGTTATAAATGGACAAACTTCAACTTTCTCTTTGCCAAACAGCTTGATTATAATGCACTTTAGCTCTGTAGTGAGGTCATTTACCACATCCTCATTACTAAAAGATAAGTCATCCTCTAATATGTCCTCTCCTCATTACTAACCCCGTCGTCTCTCACGTGTTGCCCTCTAGTGGTCACGGTTCCTGCTCCACTGTTAGTCGTGGCTCTTTGTAGAGCTCTTTCCCTCTGAAGGACATTATGGACTTTGAACTGCCTCCAGTATTACTTACATTTAAAGTACTGGAGTCATGGCTCCCTTGAGCTTAGCAAGATGTAAAAAAAAAAAAGAAGTAAATTAAGAAAAGCAACACAATTATACTAAAAGCAGTACATGTGATTACTTACATTCAAAATATAATTGTTAAGGCTGTGCCTGAAAGTCAACTTTAAATACCTGGAGCATTCAGAAGCTATACATACTATCTATACAATACGTGTGGTTTATAAAGGTGCAGGTGAGTTGAGGTGTATTTTCTACTGGCATAAGCTGTGACAAATAGCAGCCACACATCATCCATCAGCCAGTCGTTGTTACTTGAATGGCTGAAACACTAAAGCAGCTGTCGATCTAAAACATTTGGGGGAATTACACTGGTCCTTGTAAATGTCTATGGAGTAAATGTACGAGATATTTGTCTTTTCATGAGTTGTTCGTGAGGGTCTTTGGGTTTCCTAGAGCACAGTAGTTCAATTCACTACGACAAGTTTTATGAAACAGTAAAGAATTGTATGCAATTTTAAAATAAATAAAAAAACATAAAAAAAGAAGAAAATATGTACAATTATGAACCAAAGCATATAAATAAACCGTGTCTAATATTTCTCCTTCTCTACTTGTGTTTCTATTTAGATGAATGATGCAATGGGCTTTGAGCTGCCCTGGGTCTACTTTGTCAGTCTGGTCATCTTTGGATCCTTCTTTGTTCTGAACCTGGTTTTGGGTGTGTTGAGCGGGTAGGTGTTGAGGGTGCATTTGTTTGTTTTGTGCTGTGCAAAAAGCTTTTAAGGCTTGTCTTGATGTGCTAAACTCCACAAATTAATTTCAAACACTAAGAATATTTTCAGACACTATATGAAATGGTTAAATACGTTATAATTAAAAAATATAAGTAGCCATATGATTATCAGTTCTGTGAACCTGAACAGGATAATAAGCAGGTTTAGAAAATGGACAGATTTCTTGTTTGGTGTTTGATCTGATCCAGTACAGTATTATCTGAATCAGGTTTTACAATCGTTATGCTCCGCCCTATCCAGAGAGTTTTCCAAAGAGCGAGAGAAGGCCAAGGCTCGGGGAGATTTCCAGAAGCTACGTGAGAAGCAGCAGTTAGAAGAAGACCTGAAAGGCTACCTGGACTGGATCACGCAGGCCGAGGACATCGACCCCGAGAACGAGGAGGAGGGGGACGAGGAGGGCAAGCGTAACCGTGAGTTTTCTGAATTTGATCAATTTTGTCCCTCTATCCGTGTCCAAAGCATAGAAATGAAGAATGCAAACAGAACTGTGAGTTGAGCCGGGCCTTAATAAAGCTCCTCTGACTTTAAATAATGTCGCATGTTTCTTTGTCTCATTGATAGTGAAAGAAGGCAGGTGAGGAGGGCAAACCATTACTCATCCGCCTGTTGTTGTTCCACTCGGACAAGCTCACTGATGCGTTGCCTTTCATGTATCATAAAGGAAATGTTCTATGTATCTGGGACAAATCGCTCTGGCTTCGCTAATAACACATTACTTTTTCCCACAATTAGATGTTGACCGACTCTTTTAAGCATGTGGAGAGTGGCCAAATAAAACTGACGCGCTGACAGGTTGCACTTAGAAATGACAAACAACCACAATCAAGTCTTATATTCAGTACAAAGGGACCGTATCACATGTTGCAGATTGTAAACAAAACACATGAATGTCACCATACAACGATGCATTTAATAAAATATATCTTTCTCCAGGATGTGCAGTTTGGTAAAACAGGCCATTTCTACAATAAGGAATCCAGAAAACAGTTATTGTACCAAAATGAGACATTCGCCACCTAAAAAATTCACCTCACGAAATCTGACTCTTTCTCTTCTGGCAAAATGAGTTGAGTGAAGCAAACATAATACTGTACTTTGTGTTGTTTTGCTATTTTACAGTACCTTTCTATTTTCTATTACCTTCATTAATTAGGTCAATATTAGAAATATATACTTCCTGTTGTTCCTTCTGTTTGCCTCCTGAATATTGATGTGAACCACAAAGTGCTGCAGAATCGGTCTGTACTACACACATAGATGCTCATGATTATCTCGATGAGTGCAGACGTAAACTCTCTGCAAGTTAGGGCAGTTGTGACCCCCATTTTGTTGAACCACCAACCACATGTGCTGCTCACTTTCCTGCATCAGTGCTGCTGGATTCTGAAAGGAAAACTTCTCTTCGGGAAAACTGTGACATCAGCCACGGTGGCGACTTCTGAGGTAGCACAAAGAAAGTGGGCGACAGCAGTGCCGTGATTTTCGGTCTATTCTGTGGTGTGGCCTTGTGTGTGCTGTTGCCATGACAACGCACCGGTAACTGTGGACGTTTGTGTGTGTGTGTGTGTGTGTGTGTGTGTATGCATGAGAGAGAAATATTGCTTATTCTGATCTTGAGGAGGCTTATTGTGGGAACAGAATGTTTGCACCCTGTTTGGTTTTCCGGTGAGAAAAAATCCAATACAGAATTCAAATAATGTATTTGACCTTTGACCGGTGCAGTAAACTGAAGGTGGTTGCTGCAGACAAGTTCTTTGTGTTTACAGCTGAAATGAGGTTTGACTTCAGTCATTTGATTAAATGATTGATATTGAATGATTGAGCTGTGGGTCGTTGTATGAAGCGTCATAACAGATTCTTGACAAATGCAGTTATGAAAAATTGCAACATGTCTTCAAGTTCTCTCTTTGCTGTTCACCTTTAATCATCGTATGTTTTCTCCTTATATAAGGCCATGCATTTCATTCCTTAATCCTAAAATTGTTAAACCACATTTACATTAATAACTTGAAAGGTTCAGGATTCAGCAGAGTGCAGACCTCAGCCAGGTGTGTTTGCAACAACCACTGCTGTATTGATTGATTGAATGAATGAATACAACCCTTAATTGGCAGTTCTCTCTTTAAATTTCCCTGTCACCCATCACTTACATAAAAGACAGAATGATGAAGGAAAGGGGATAATTTACACAGCTGCCTTTTGAGATGATCAGTTCTCCCAATGCTCGATGTATCCAATTCACAAGGACATCATTAAAAACTTGCTAAAAAATATAGAAAAGTCTAGGTTAGCAGCTGCTGAAATTACTTACACATTCATTTCTTACCTCACCGCCGTTGACTTCAAGCAAAGCGGTGACGGTAATGAGTATCAGGCTTTCCAGTTCCATACTGATTGATGTATAGGTCTGCTCACAGGTCAATCATTTCCTTTTTAATCACAAATATATTTTGTTCAATGGGATGGGGGCTAGCCGTTTGAGGCTACATGCGCAGCTACTAACATAATACACGTGACTCTCAGACCAAATTGTTGGCGGTAGAGTTGCATTGTGGGTAATGTGGGTGGCAGGTTTTTCACACTGCTACAGTGCCTTTAAACCTTTTACAGTGCGGCCAGTGCATATGTACCTGTCATGTTTTTACATCCTCCAGTAATTGCCCTGCTTCTACCTCTGCTGCTGTTGTTGTAGACACCCAAGACAACACACTAGCTTTCTCTCCTTAACTCCTGCAGCGACTGTGTGCCTTGTAAAAAAAATCGTCTGTAGATTATTGCTAACAGTAGTTTTTTTTCCCCTCTTTCTTCCTTTTTGTGTCTTCACATCTTCTCTTCTTGCGAGCAGCTGTTCTATTCTCTGCTTTCAATCTTATGTTTTCTTTCTGAATTTCTGTTTGCTGCTAATCCTTTCCAGTCTAATATTGTATTCATTGTTACTCTGTCCAGAATTTATAGGGCTAAAATAATGCCCAACCGAGGGGATTTATGAGGCAGAAATACAGTAGTATGGTTGGTTTTTAAAGAATTGCGACCAAGCTATATGTATTGAGTGGGACATTCTACAGTCAGCACTCTCAGTACAATGTATTGTCGACTCTGTTTCAAAACTTACTCAAACATATATATAAATGGCTTTTCTGAACTGCACTTTCTTGTTATTTAGCGGCTGACATAAACGCCAATACCGGTATATCTGCATTAAGCTAATACATATGAGCCTGGCTGATATTAAGTACTATTAAACAACTATTCTCTACTACATATCATCTTTCAGTTAGCAAGTATCCTGTCTAAACTGTGCTGTGAGTTTCTATGCTAATGTCAGCACTTAAATATTGTTAATACCCCAAAACATTGTTCCTTTAACCTTTCTCTTTCCTGTTATGTGTCAACCCCCTTCCTGTTAGCAGTGAATGATTTACTGTAGTAGGAAAAGATAGTCTTTTATGGCTAGAGGATATTACTGTGTCCTGTACACTTGTTTGGTAGCTTTTCCTGGACATGGTAGCTGTGTCTGTGCTGTAGTTTGTATTGCAGCTGTCTCTCTTGTTCTGCCGCGTACTGACTCACTGCTTCCTCTACTGTCTGGCTGTGTGAACTGCATGTTGGTAACGCCAAGGGGTCACGCTGGCTGACCTCACTGAGAAGAAGAAAGGGAAGTTTGGCTGGTTCACTCAGTCCACAGAGACACATGGTAAATGCGTTTGTGTACGCGTGAGTGTCTGGGCATGTTCATACGGGACAGTTCATCTTTGTCCTGGAGGGCGCCTCTGCTTGCATGTGCTTTGCTTCATGCTTTTGTTTGTGCTTTTGTGTTTGCAAACCCTTTGTCGCATTAGTCAATGTCTAATCCTTACCATCCTCAACTTAAGCAAATCCATTTCATGGAGCACATGCACCTAATCATCAATTATCAATACCTCCTTTTAAACTGTGCGCCACATCCCAGCAGCACACACAGCCTTTCTAGTGAAATATGAATCAACACTTTGTGTTGTACAACAGGTGAGAAGCTGATGGAGGGAAAATGTGCTCCAGCCTCCATGTCACAGTGGAGGGGGATGTGTACCGAATAGCAAGTTATGGGAAATGGCGCTTTCATTATCAGGAACGATAATGCGAATGTTACAAATAACACGCTCACGCAAGAGAGATTGCTATTCATCTTGAACAGGATATGAATCTGTGTAATGTTTAGCATTAGCACTTTCAAGTGGTAAAAGATACAGAAAAAGGTTTTTCAAACAAAATTTGAATGTACTTCTCTGTTGCGACATAAATGAGAGCCCTAATATCAAAAACTATGACTTTGAATGAATATCTCTCTCTAAGTCTAAAAATGCACATTTTGTGTGAAATTAGATGTTTCCAGACACTTCCTAACTTCTTAAACTTTATTTATTTTAGTATCAGTTTAAATATTGCATCCTGAAAAACATTCTAATGTATAGTAAAACATAGTAATGTTTTCAGTTAATCTCTTTTTAACTATATTTTGGGCTGGAAATAAACAGAATTGTCAAAGTATTTGTGTACAGATCTCTCTTCCAATCACCATCATTTTCCTTTCATTTGTCATTTAAAAAAATATGTTTAATGCATGTACAGTATATATGATTTCCAATATACTGTACGCTGTAACCCTGTGACTATGTAACTAATACTTGTTGCAGCATACAGACCTGGACCAAATAGTCTGATCAAATATATCAACTGGACAACGCAGTCAGTACTGAAAAGATTCAACATTCAACAATTAAACTATTTTATATGAGTAACAATATTTATATTTCCACTCGATAAATGCTTTAAAGAAATTACAAGAATTATTTACAAAGTCCAATTTGACTCAGGTCTGGCAGCATGTGCTCACTGTGACTTGATCTATGCAGGAACCTTAGAATTCATCATTTTTGGATATTGTTAGATACTCTTTCTTCGAGAACGACTATATTGTAAATTAGGAAACCCTGGCTGAATTAGCTTTTATTAAAGCCAGCATTTTTTATTTACACCTGCATTTTTTGTTTTCCGGTGGTTTGGCTTGACCTATGAGCTAATATTTTTTCAGCAGTTTATAGCGAAGGCTTACAAGAACTGCTCATTTTTTCTGTTGAGTCTTATAATAGTTTCAGTCTAATATAATTCTAAATAAGGAACCAAGCCAAACCAAAAAATGAATGCGTGTCAACAGGACAATCTAGTAGAATTTGAATTGTATTGGGAAACCTGTTTCCTTCAGGGCACAGCTTTTATGTCCTAAACCTCTTTGTTTCCTTGGCACCTCATAGTCTCACGTTACTTTTTCTTGTCTGTGTGTGTGTGTGTGTGTGTGTGTGTGTGTGTACCACAGCAAGCATGCCCAGTGAGACAGAGTCGGCAAACACAGAGAATCACAACGGAGAGGAAAACAAATCACCCTGCTGTGGGCCGCTATGGTGAGTGTGATATACAGTGTTGTTGCTATGATGAGCCAAAAAAAGAGGTTAATAAAGGACAGTCGATAGACAAAATGGCTATTGTACATATTAAAAATGTGACTCAAATACAGAGTGCACAATCACACATGTTGTTGCCCTTTTATTTCAAGTTGCCTCATCTTCTATCCTCCGCAGTCAAAAAATTACTAAGTCAAAGTGCAGGTTAGTACCTTGGTACTGTATGATACTGCACGGTTGATGCCTTCTTCATTCATATTGATTCAACTCATCTTGCATGACTCATTCTTATCTCGTATTTGAATTGCTCAGATCCCCGATGTTTTCATCTACTTTATTGCGATCGCTCCGACGTCTGTCATGTTTTGTATCTGACCAATCAGTCTTTATCCTGATGTTGCTGCAGTTTCATCATTGTGTTCCCCCCCCCCCCCCCCGTTTACTCACCTAACATCCACCCAGTACTCTTTATGATTCATATTTTACAGTGATATTGTGCTTTCATGTATAACTGTATATGTGAGAAAACATAAATCAAATACATACACAGGAAATCCAAAGTCAGAAGAGTTAATTCCAAAATTGGTAAGATTCAATGTAATTCTCGACGAAAGAAACACAAGTTTTTTATTGTGGTTGATTAAGTCGTATTTCTTGAAGTGAACTCTTCTAAATTTGGCCGTACATATCCTGACTATTGACTATTTGTCTGTCAGTCGTCAGTCGCGACGATGGAACCGTTTCTGCCGCAGGAAATGTCGAGTAGCTGTGAAGTCTGTGTCGTTTTATTGGCTGGTCATCATCCTGGTGTTCCTCAACACACTCACCATTGCCTCTGAGCACTACAACCAGCCGGACTGGCTGACCAAAGTACAGGGTATCTTTTTTTTTTTTTTTGCTCTATTCTGTTCTATTCAGGTTTTGTAAAACATGTATTCCCATCAGTTTTTCTTGACTTTGTTCAACTATGACATGTTTGAGGATTTGTTGTTAAAGTAAGTCCTCTTCTCTCCAGACGTAGCCAACAAAGTTCTCCTGGCGATGTTCACCTTGGAGATGCTAGTGAAGATGTACAGTTTGGGGCTGCAGGCGTACTTTGTGTCGCTGTTTAACCGCTTTGACTGTTTCGTGGTGTGCGGAGGCATCGTAGAGACTATCCTGGTGGAGGTGGCCATCATGTCCCCGCTGGGCATCTCTGTTTTCCGTTGCGTACGACTCCTTAGGATCTTCAAGGTTACACGGTGAGCAAAAGAGCGTCAAAAATGACAACAACCTCGTCAATACAGCAAGTATACATCACGCCTGAAGCAGGAGAATGTGGTCTTCATGCCTTGTCTAACCAATATTATCATTTTTACATGTTCCCCTCATTACCTTCACACCTTGTGTTTAGCATTCTGTGTGTCTATCCTTCTGTTAACTTGTTTTATATTTCTTCTCCTCTAGTCATTGGGCGTCTCTCAGTAACCTGGTGGCCTCTCTGCTCAACTCCATGAAGTCCATCGCCTCCCTGTTGCTGCTGCTCTTCCTCTTCATCATTATTTTCTCCCTGCTTGGCATGCAGCTTTTTGGGGGCAAGTTCAACTTTGATGAAACTGTGACCAAAAGGAGCACGTTTGATAACTTCCCTCAGGCCCTGCTCACTGTGTTCCAGGTACGATTTGCAAGAATTATGACAGTGACTGAGAAGCTTGTTCAGGATTCACATTATTGTCTATCTGGCATTGTAAGTTGTCACGCTCCCTCTGTATGTTGTGCTTGCCAGATCTTGACAGGAGAAGACTGGAACACGGTGATGTATGATGGTATCATGGCGTACGGCGGTCCTTCCTCCTCTGGAATGGTGGTCTGCATTTACTTCATCATCCTCTTCATCTGTGGAAACTGTATCCTTCTGGGCACAATAACACACACACACACACACACGTACACATTTCCACGCTTGCTTGTGTGAGAAAGTGTCTCTATATTCTTAAAGCCCAGGTGCGTCTTTCATGTGGCTCAGTGTTTTCTCCTTAAGTCACATGACCAGACATCCTGCTAAACGTCTTCTTGGCCATCGCCGTTGACAACCTGGCAGACGCGGAGAGCCTCAACACGGCACAGAAGGAGGAAGAGGAGGCCAAGAAGAGGAAGAACAGCGCCAAGTACAGCTTCGAACACCTAAATAATTCACATTTTATTTTCTGTTCCCGTCTGATCATTTGTGTAGACAGTTGTCACATTTGTTACAAGCACTTTTTATTGGCTTCTGCTTTGTTAGTTACTTCCTGTTTGATCTGTCCCCAACAGGGATACAAGCACTGATAAGAAGAGAGTTGAAATAATAGATGCCAAGGATGGAGAGACCAAGGTAAAAGACAGAAACTAGCTTTATATGTTTATAACAGACCGCCTGTCTTAAAGTGTCTATCTATATAGTTTTCTTCTTAGTAATTGTACCGTTTTATGACGCTAAACCTGATCCCTGTGTGTAGGTACCAGCCGAGGTCTTGCTGGAGGAAGACAATGAGTCATATCCTGCCATCGACTCTCCAGGTAGAAGTCACATATGTCACGAGTTAGGAAGGGGTCCACAATTAATCCATCAATTCATCCAATTTCATGGTGTTGTGATTGACTATAGGTTTGAACAAAAATAAAAATCAGAGGTAGACGTCTCTGGTGTTATTTCACCACCAACAGTCGAGTTGAGTTAGAATTGTGGCACAAATTTCAGCTTTTCCTACGGACGAGATGCAGCGAGGTGGAAAGCCTGCGGTACCTAGAACAGCTTTATTTAACATAAAACAAAGTTCTTAATTCATTCTGAGGGAGATCTCATTTTAAAGACCGCACATACCAAGACAATGACATACACTGAATTTGGTTTCTTCAGTAATGAAACTACAAATACAACTGAAGGACTGTTTTCATATGAAGAGGGATTGGACATAACTCCAGTTTTGTTCCTAGCTTGTGATGATGACGACGATAACGGCGTCCTCCCCGAAGTCCTGCCAGGGCCCCGCCCTACGAGGCTGTCTGAACTCAGCGTCAAAGAAAAGACTCTGCCCATCCCGGTGGGCAGCGCCTTCTTCATCTTCAGCAGCACTAACCCGTG